>NW_023425493.1:21683474-22418474 GCF_014108245.1 Pipistrellus kuhlii | reverse complement strand
TTCTTTTGTCTTTTAAACAGATTATTTTAAATGAGTACTTAATATTTTCTCCCCAATGAAAGAGTTTATTCATTCTATAAATACTTTTTGAGTGCCAACAATGTGCCATGTAGGATGCTGTTATTTATTTAACCTTCCTTCTGTTATTGATCATGAAGGGTTTTCCATGGTATTTCTTCCCCACTGCACACTGAGCATTGCATATTTTTAAAATAAATCTTCAAAACCTCTTGAGAATTCCATCCATTTTTTTCCTCCACTAATCTTGCTCAGATCACTTTTCTCTAAGCTGAAAATATTTATAATGTCACATGGCCATATTAGCTTTGACAGTGTGTGTGTATGTGTGTTTATTTTGTTTTGTTTTTGTGATGATAGAGCACATGCTATAATAATAAATAACTATTTTGGTTTTTTTATATTAGATTTCCTTTTCAAGATGGTATAGCTATGTTAGGTTTGTGAAATGCAAATATGATTTTAAAAGGTCTCTTCTTTTTCCCTGCCCATCAGTATTTTTATTGGTACTTTATTTCATCACTTACTGGTCAGCACAGGAAGAGTAGCAACTCCTTCTTCCACAACAATCTGGCTACTTCCCACTTTATAACCTCCAGTTTACTTGAAAGCCCTCTCAAGATCCTGATCCCATTTTCATCTTCTTGTCTTCCCTTCTGTTTGATAATGGTGTGATTTTTTCAAAATGTTCTTGCTCCATATAAAGGAACCTGTTAGAGTTTTGGTTGGAAAAGAAAATGTATGTATTCCACTCAATATTTAACTCATATTTAAACTATATTAAATCACTATGTTCACCTGGAGAGGAAAAAAAGTATTAATGATATATTTTGAAGCTGTGATGGGACCTCTCAATATGTATTTCATGATTTTTTACAAAGAATATTTCTATTTTCTAGGTATCCCACAAATAAGTGGATTAAACTAGGGACTTTCCATGGAAGAGATGAGAGGAACGTCCAGAGTTTCCCTTTAGATGAACAGATGTATGCAAAATATGTGAAGGTAATGTTTACACTTATGGACTGTGTTCCAGAAGGAAAACATACCTATTACTCAGACTTTATAACCTAACTACACCTGCTTAGAAATCAGAAAAATTAAGTGGAAATTTACTGAAATATAACATTTAATAAAATAACTTTTTACTTGGATATATTATTTTCTGAAACAAATAGTAATATATTTATTCCTTGAAACAAATAGTAATAAATTGCTTTTGGTGTTACTGGAAACCTAGGCCAGTTTTTTTGATATTTGTGGCTCTGATGAAATCCCAGATTATAATTTTAATTTTCTTGAGTCTTTATATAAAAGCTCATCTTCACAGTGTCATATTTCTCATTTCAAAACCTATATCAGTGTTAGTCACTGAAGTTTTTAAGCAGGTCTGAATTCTTATTAAATGTGATTTTTACGTCATTTCAACTTTACTATCCAGTTATTTGTTGTTGTTATATATTTTGCCTTTTATGTTCAAGTAAAATATTCTGTGTCCAAATACTCATTTCAAATAAAGTCAACTTTTAAATGTTTTTGTTTAGTATCCCGCTGCTTTCTTCACCAATAAATCAAGTAGAATTATCACTTTTGAATTGATTTAGACTAAATAAGGGAATTTTCTACTCTTTCCTCCCTCCTTTTTTTCTTTACAATAATAGCCATATTTTAAAGTACCACTGTGTCCATACTATGACCTGAAATGATAGCAGCTCTAATTTCTCCCTTTTATTCCTTAAATGTGGAAACTTATAGCTACTAATTATCTTGTGGGATTTTACTGTCTGTGTCTTGTTAAGCATATATTAAATTGGCTTCTATAAGTGGGTAAACTTGTAGTATTCTTACTCTCAGTATAAACATGCTAAATTCTATTTTTAAAATAGCTGATATTCTCAGAAAAATGAAGATACATTTTCAGCTCCTTTGAAGATGAATACTAAAATAATTGTTTAATGGCCTTATTATATTAGTATAGTTTCTACACTGTGATGAGGAAAGCATTAGCAGGTGATACAGTTGTATTTAATTTTATAATTCATACAGTTCACATGTTATGAAATAATTCTGAGAATCTTTCTTTATACCATCTACTTTGTTAATAATAAAACAGCATTTTCTTGTAGCATAAAAATATGCCAGAAAAATGTCCCTACCTCGTTTCTTTGATGGCCGGAGACTATCGAGCATTTTGACAGTTTCTAAAAAGTCCTTTTCAGTAGAATTATGTCTAAAACCAAAAAAAAAAAAAGAAGTGTCATATAAATTTACCTTGATTTTTCATATCCCAAAAGAACTAAACCCAAATCTACAAACTACTCTTTAGTATCTTATATTTTTAAAGTGGCTTGATATATTGTATATATCTTCTATTAAAGTTATGCCTGCATTATCATAGTATACCAAAAATTCATACTACCCCTAAAACAATTTATATACAATATTGTAAAATAATAAATAATTTATTTTATGCTAGTTAATCTTTTTTCAATATGTATGTACATATACATGTATATCAACATGTGTATTAGTATATAAATGCATATGTAGATATATATATATATATATATGATGATGATGCATAACAATATTTAAGGTAATATAAGCCACATCTCAATTTCTAGAGATTTTTTACATTTTGAAAGCTTTCTTAACTGAGAAATAAAAAGCAGCAATGAATTTTAACTGAATAGCCTTAAAGTTAATTTATTTCATCACAGTGAGATTATACTTTTAGTTGTGATGATAAAAATTTAAATAATTGCTTTGGTTTTTATAAAGAATTAAGGGTACTACAATTTTATCCATCAAAGTACATTGCTTTCTATACTTTAATTGTGCAATAAAATTTACAAATATTAAGTGTTGCTTGTGGCATGTTATCCAGACTTTGGAACTGATTTCTTTTTCTTTTCCTTTCTCTTGCTTCAGATGTTCATCAAGTACATAAAGGTTAGCAACCTTCTCTTTTGCAATATTGGATAATAGGGCATGGCATACTACTGCATGGCAAAAAACACACAAACCTTTATAAGTGATGATTTTGGGGAAGTGAGAACTTTACTTTTAGAAGTGTTAGAAATGAAAATCTGAGTACATTCTTGGATAATCTCTGAGCACGGTGTTAACTTCCCATTTCATTTGCTTTTATTCTTAGGTGGAGTTGGTATCCCATTTTGGATCAGAGCACTTTTGTCCATTAAGCCTTATAAGGTAACATAGAACAAAATACATTATTGAGTGATTTATAAATAAAAAGATACACAAAAATCCCAGTATGTTTAAAGTGAAGAAGTAATTTGCTGTTCTGTGAAGTTAATACCACGGAATTATAAGCTCCTACACCGTTTTTGCTCTTGAATACATTTTAAGAAAATGTCAAAATTTCCTCTGTTAAGTAAAAATAACCACCATTTTATGTGTTGGGTTTAGATTACTTGCTATTTACATGTGTTGGGTTTAGATTACTTGCTATCACAGTAATACAGAAGACATTTTAGACTAATATCAGAACTTGGTCATTATATTTGTAAATGCCTTAAATAGATCAATTTTACACCAACAGTGGCTGACTACAGTATAAGGAATAGTCATTTTGAAGTCCAAAAGCTAATGGCTCTCATTTATTGTGAAGAAATAACCCTTAACTTCGTTTTGTTTTGAGACTCTTTAATGAAGTTATTGTTAATAGGGTATTTGGCACTAGCATGGTGGAAGAATATGAAGAGATTGCTGATTCCCAGTATCAGTCAGAACGGCAAGAATTATTTGATGAGGAGTATGGTAAGTGACTATTATGTATATACTTGAGGCCCAGTGCACGAAATTCATGCAGGGGTGGGGTGGGGCTGGGCGGAGTGGTCCCTTCAGCCTGCTTAGGTATGTTGTTTTTAACCTTAACTAATTTTTCCTTAAACCTATTTTCTAAAACAAATTCTGCTTTGTAATTTGTTTTGTCTTCCAAGCTTATCAATCAATATTTGTAATTGGAGCTCCTTCCATAATATCTGTGCTATAAATTATGATTCTTTCTCTATGCCAGGCCCAAACCTATTAAACTCATAAGATAACTGAAATAGTAGAATTGAGCATTAATTCCTTTAATTTGCACATTGAAGTCTGAGACTTTGAAAAATACCTGTGAGACTGAAGGGTTAGGATGGTTTATGACACTCTCCATTTCTACTTTATCAAGTCCTACATAGTTTTAAAATCTATCTCTCTCTCTCTTTTTTAAAAAAAAATATATTTTATTGATTTTTCACAGAGAGGAAGGGAGAGGGATAGAGAGCTAGAAAAATCAATGAGAGAGATACATCGACCAGTTGCCTCCTGTGGATGTGCCAGCAACCAATGTACATGCCCTTGACCAGAATCGAACCTGGGACCTTTCAGTCCACAGACCGACGTTCTATTCACTGAGCCAAACCGGTTTCTTAAAATCTCTTAAACCATAATCTGAACAATCTAAATTTTCCTTTCAGTGTTTCTATAAATGAAATGAAGACATTGCAAGGGGTTTGTAAAGTACATTGAAAACTTGAATAAAAAGTCCTATATAGGCTGATTAAAATTTTGTTAATCAGTAGAATTACTTTCCTTGGTTTATATCTATTGGATAAGTGACTTCTGAATCTCATTTTATTTTTGTCAACATATTTTAGATGTATAATGAATATCTATACTAATAAAAGGGTAATATGCTAATCAGGGTTAGCGTCTTCCAGACGTCCATCCAGACAAAGCCACAGTGGCTGCAAGGGCCTAGGCTAGTGCCACTCGGAGGAGGTGGGTGCGACCGCCAGTCCAGTGGTCCCTTCCCCAGCCTGCCTGTGGTTGGGGGGCAGGGCCAGCGCTAAGAAGCAAGGGCTGAGGGCCTGCAGCTTTGGTGGCCGGCAGTGGCAGCAGCAGGGAGATAATGGGGGCAGCGCCTTCTCTTCATCATCTCGGTCTCCTCCGGCAGAGGAGGACATCTTCTGAGGGCTCCTGGATTATGAGAGAGGACAGGCCAGGCTGAGGGACCCTTTCCCCTACCCTGTGCATGAATTTTGTGCACCTGGCCTCTAGTTTACTATAAAATTTGTGTTAAATGCCAGCTGACTTTGACATAATTTGAGCTGTTAAACATGTTATGGAGATAGATCTCAGTGTAAGTACCTTCATTGTTTCTCTAAACAGATTATCCATTGGATTATAATACTGGGGAGGATAAAGCCTCAAAAAACATTCTTGGTTCCGCTACAAGTAAGTATCTTGGGGTATTTTCCAGTCACTGTTAAAGTGTTTAACTTTTTCTACCTGACATATGTGGTCATTTTGTTGTGGTGTAGTTTAGGAGGTTCATCATCCAAATGTTCAACTTTGAATTAACTTAGATACTGATTTTTAAAAGATAGTTCTATGGAAATAAAATTGAAAGGATGGATGAAAAGAAAGAGGAGAGGTAAAAACACAAGCATAAAATTAATTCTACTTTTTTTTTTTTTTTAATTAGTTCTACTCTTAAGTGTTCATAATATTAGGCAAATTCCTTACTGCGAGGAATGGAGTATGAATTCATTTAGGGACAGACTGTTAAAGAGCTCCCAGACCTTATGAGTAGGAGCAGCTAAGTAACCATACTGGATGGGAAAGGAATTTGAATTGTAATTTCAGAGGTCGTTACCCATCAGTGAAATCCTACCAAGGAAGGATTCTTTCATCTGTGGATATGACTAGTTTCCTATTTAAATATAAATGCTGTTCAATAATAATAATAATAATAATAATAATAATTCCCAAGGAATAACAATAATAGTAATATTAATACATACACTCTTTGAAAACTAAAGAAACAGTGCCTATGATTAGTGGCTTTGTTCTTGTCAATCCAACCAACTATGTGAACCTAATGGTAGGTTAGCTAAGGAGACTTCTGGAAAAAACTGTTACTGACACTTTGTTTTTACTGTTAGAATGTGGGTAGGTATATTTTAATGTTTGTTATTTTTTATTCCTGAAGAATGTAAAAATTACTAGGAGAAGCTTCCTTTTTATTTGGAGATTAATTTAGAAGATCTTAGTAAAATAGATTAACTGCTTTGCTTTTTCCTTGTTTTTAGTGAGTTAAATTGCTTGAGTTCCAGTCTCACAGCCTATTAACTATAGCTCTTTTAGATACTCACCCATAGTACATATACTAAGCATATGTATCTAAGCCACAGTATGTGGAATTGAGTCATTTCTTTTATTTTCTCCTTCCTGTCTTACTCTTTATATAGACTTGGGTGGATTTTTATTTTAGTCCTCACCCAAGGATATGTTACTGATATTTATTTAATTTTTAAATTTCTTTATTGACTAAGATATCACATATTTGTCCTCAACCCCCCATTCCAATTCCTCACCCCTCCCCACTCCTGCTCCCACCCCCTTATTGTCCTTGACCACTGTATGCACACAAGTCCTTTGGTTGATCTCTCCCTTTTATCCCCACCCTCCCTTTGAGGTCCACCTGTCTGACCCATGGCCCCTTATGTCTGGGTCTGTGTTACTGATATTTAGAGAGAAAGAAAGGGAGAAAGAGAGAGAGATAAACATTGACATGAGAACTATTGATCGGTTGCCTCCCATATGTGCCCTGACTGAGGATCAAACCCGCAACCTTTCTGGTATACATGATGCTGTTTTGCCTACCTGGTTATTAATATTAATTTTGATGCTCTTAAATATGTATTTAAAAATTCTATGTTATGTAATACTCTTCATAGTTCAGTGTTGCTGAATTAGCTGTGAGGAAGCATCTTTATTTTATAGAGTCAGAAAATAGGTTACTGGAAAGAAGAGAGCCTCTTAGGGAAATAATGCCATAACTATAATTTTAGATAAAGAAAATCCCATTGGTATTTTTGGTTTCTTTTTCTATCTTCATATAGGATTAACGCATGGATACCACTAAAACCTAGTTAGTTTAGTGGAGGTTTTTCCCTATTTGTAATTACTACCCTGACCAATGTATTGTGTTAATTAATTAGATACAGAATCTGTTTTAGATCCTACATTTTGGATTTTTCTCTTTGAAGGTTTATTTTCTATTGTAATAACGTATCATTTATTTTTCTTTTTATGGCTCTTGAAGGGCAGTTCATTTATCTTCCAGTGTTCCAGGTGTTGGCAGAATTTGTATAGTGAGACTAGATGGGTGGGAGGATGTCAGCTGCCTAAGCATAGAAAAAGGGGTTTTAAAAGATCTCCATCTCCTGAAGTTTCAGAAGGAGATAGGCATCAGGAGCTGAGTTATCATAAAGCTGGTAGGCGTGACCTAACACTGCTGCCTTCCTATGCCTGTGTCCTAGTTTTCTCTGAAGAGTCTGGGACTGTGTTTGCATCTGAGCTAGGTACCGCCTCCAAGATGGCATAACTTTAAGGAGTAAATAACCGAGTCTCTGGCACTAGAATGTCCAAGTTTGACTACAATTATCACTACATTCTAAATTAGCTCAGTTGACTAACTTTGAACCTAATTTATTGCTGGTATTTACATAGCATCTCCTAAACAATTCTGTGTCTTTAATCTTCATAGAAACTCCAGTAGCCATAGGTAATATGTCACCAGAGTGTGTTGCTTCTGATGGGACTTGGTTATCAAAAAACATGCATCCTGCATATTTAGAAATTCTTGATATTATATAGTTTACTTATGCCAAAAAGGAAGAAATTACCTAGAATGGGTTCTTGGCTGTGTATGTATGTTTGTGCTAGTTCTGGCAACTCTTCACCTGATCCTTTCAATTACATTATTGAATCAGAATATTTACATATTTTACATCAATAAGAATTTTTCATATCACTCTGCTTTCTTTGTGCATTGTCCCTTGGATTTTCCATAGAGAGTGCTCTATGTTGATCTTGAAAGTATCTCTTTCCTCCTCAGTATAGCCTGCCTTTTGTTAGAATTACAGATCTGCTGAAGACCAGGTTTCTGTGTGTTTGTTTAAGACAAAGTATAGTTTTTGTCAAAAGTCAAAGTATTTTTTATGATTGTATATGCTTAAAGTCCCAGAAGGAAGAGAGAGCGAAGCACAGTGCAAAAGTGTATTAATGCACACAGGAAGAAGTAGACTTTTTGTTGGTTTGTCTTGTTTTATTGTAGCATAGGTAGTCTGTCTTGTGTGTAATAAAGAGCTGTTGCTGTGCTGGTCACTGAGTACAACATACTGATATTTGGTTCCTAGGAGGATTTAATTCTGAAAGGGAAGATAAGGATGAATAGTTGCCTAACTCAAAGATAAGGGAGTGAGCTAATCCAGGAGAAATTAGGGAGAGGTATCTAACTTGGCACTATCTTTCAGATTATTACCTTTGCCTATACTGAAGGCTTTTTAGTGGCCTTGATGACCATCATGGCAGGCTTGTCATGTGTTTGGGTCCAGATTGAGAAAAGTTAGAGTAGAATATTCATAAAGCTGCTTTCTCTTAAAAGACAAAAATAAAAGACTACGTTTGACGGTGTTCTCTGAACATAGCAAAACTAGTTCATGTAGGTTAGATGGGTTGAGAAAGTACCTATAGCTAAATTTTGCTTCTGTTAGCTTAAGTGGCCCCTGAAATGATGATAAATAATATTTTAAAGTGAAAGATAGTATAAATCTTTACTGTATATGTTAGCATTAAAATTTAGCTTAAAATATTCTCTAAAGCTACTTTTTCTTTTCTTAAATTGTATATAATAAAAAAAGGCTAGTTAGTATACAAGTTGACCAAACGGCCAATGACCAGTTGCTATGGCACACACTAACCACCAGGGGGCAGATGCTCAATGCAGGCGCTGTCCCCTGGTGGTCAGTGCACTTCCACATGGGGAGTGTCGTGGAGCCACTAAGCTGTCAGTCGGACATCCCCCAAGGGCTCCCGTCTGCAAAAGGGTGCAGGCCAGGCTGAGGGGAACTCTCCCTCCCCCAGTGCACGAATGTTGTGCACCAGGCCTAGTTCTTTGATAATAAATGCCCCAAAATTTGAAATCAGAGGTAAGAATTGCTCTTGGAAGCTCAAGAGACTAGAGCATAGATTTGATTCCACCATTGACTGAGCTGCAGCTAGCAGGCTAAGTAGAAGAGTCCATACTGCTCTTGCACTATTGGTTGACGTTAAAAGTGGGTTTATGAGGAAATAACATTTTTCATTGCTACTTCATCTTGGTTTGTGAGGATATACAGAGTTTCCATTCCTATTTTTATCTCATGCTGAGGCATTTCCCTAGTTCTCAGAAGTAAGGCTGTTTCTCTGTTTACCAGTTTGCCAGGCCAATGGACAAGGTTGACCTATAATCTTAGATATTCAAAAAGGAAAAATACAAAGCTTTTGTGTGTCATACTAATAATGATTGGAAACAGTAGCCCTGTTTTGTTGTCTTTCAGACTGTAGAATCATATTTATGTAAAGATCAAAGTTAATAACTACTGGTTATAGCTCTTGAAGGAGTCTAGAGTCTCCCACTGCTCCTACCATAAAGCGCACATTTACAGGATCAACTTCAGGTGACAGTTCCCAGCCTTCTTGATTGGCTCCTTTCCCTCCTACATCCTTTCCAACTCTTCACATAAGTGGTTTTCATGGAAAGAGTGATAAAAACCCTGTGGATCTCTAGGAATCCTAAGGAGACTAAGATGGAATACTGCTGAGTCTTAATATGTAGCCCATTCCAGATCTTAGTATTTTAATAGGAGAAATACCTGATACTGACGAATTAATTTCTAGTGGCATGTCAGAAGTTAGATTGGGGATAGAAATTAATGTCCCTGGAAGTTCCATCATATGATAGGAGGAAGCCAACTCTTTGTCGAGTTCTGCTGTTTTGTGCTCCTCACGAACCTTCAGCTATTTAAATAGATATGAAGTTTGGCACCACTGTACTCTTTATCCAAACATCCTCTTTGGAAAGAGGCAGGCAGAATGAGCAAATATGTAGATTGCTCTACAGCCAACAATTGCAGTTTTATGTCTTTTAATGAATCTGCCTATGCTCATACTCCCCAGTTCACAAAAGACTTTGTGTGATTACTGTCCATAAAACTGGCAAAAGTTATCAAAGAAAGTTGATTCTATGCAGTATTAGTTTGGGGTTTAATCACATTACCAATAGATAGTATATGTTTATAGTTGAAAATAAAATATTTCTGTTGCCCTTTGGATAATCTTTTTATTTTATTTATTTTTACCTATGATAATCACCTGTTTAGGAAAAACTTGTTTCCTCAAGTTTTTTGGCTTTTGAACTGTAGAACGTCCTCAAAGAAAAACAGGCTTTTCTGTAAAATACAAATTTGGTTGTCACATTTCTTCCCTGTCTATATGTTGAATTAAACTTGAATTTTGTAAGGCTGAAGACAGTGTTTTGGTAAAAAGTTTGGGGAAGTTTTTTTGTTTTGTTTTTTTTAAACATAGTTAACTTTTAAAATCCTTCTGAACATAACAATTCAGATTTATGCTTTATACTTTTTGGCTGAAGTTTGTGTCCTATATTGGACTTACATAGTAAGGTGAATAAAAAAGTAATTAGTCCAAAAAAAAAAAATGCAAAAAGACCATTACAAATGGTTCTTTGATGATTTGATATTAAGTCATATGAGAATATTTAGGTGTATTGGTATTTCTTTCTGATTGAATTTTGTTTTAGATGCCATTCTAAATATGGTGAATATTGCCGCTAATATTCTTGGAGCAAAAACTGAAGACCTGACAGAAGGTACCTAATACTTTTATGGGTCTTTGAAAATATCTGATAATTGAGGGAAAATTCCTAATTAGGAAAATTACTTAATAAGCCAAGCAGTTTGATTTTTCATTTAGAGATATAGAAATGATCCAAAGGAACCTATCAGTCTTCTGTTATTCATTGTTTATTTCAGTTGCACAAATTCTCTTTTATAATAGGATCCTGTCTTTATAAAATTCATAAATTTGTTTTTTGATTCTCCCTTGCTATAGAAGTAAAGGATCTTATCTCTTTCCTGAGCTTTTGATGCCCTAATTGTACTTCACGTATGCTTCATTTAGCAAATAGCTACTCAATTTAGAAAGCAACCCCTCCAACCCTTTACAGAATGCCAAATAAGAGTGTTATTAACAAGGAGAAATAATCTTGCCCTTTAAAAACAACTTAGTTCCAAGAACAAACTTAGAACTACCTATTTATTTCTTTTCATTCTCTTTAGAAACTCTTTCAGATGTCTAGATGTGAGATTTCACGGAAGTTGCTCATCCTATTCGCTTTAGTTACCTGAGAAGCTGAGAAAGAATACACATTATTTGTGGTTGTGACCTTGTACAATCATTTCTTTCTAAAATAACATGGATCAAAATAGTCTACAGTAGCAAACCTATTTGACTTTTTTCTTCTCTCCTGAGAAATTAAAGATCTTTATTTGTTATAATGAAATATTTTCTTGGTATAGCTTTTAAAAATTAAACTCAACTTGGGCATCTTTCTTACAATAGGAAATAAAAGTATATCTGAGAATGCCACTGCTGCAGCTGCACCCAGAATGCCTGAATCCACTCCTGTTTCAACCCCTGTTTCTTCATCTGAGTAAGTTACATTGTGATATTCGAGTTCTCTTAAAATATAGGACCAAGTCTGTAGTATATAAAAAGTACTTGTGATTTGTGAGTGAAATGATTATTTTATATAGAAACTTTCAAACCCTGGGGCAGACATGCTACAGCGACTTAAAACATCTTTGAGTTGCTTTTGGGGTACTAGGAATACACTTTACTCCAGACCAACTATTTATTGTTTTGGTATTATGTATTACTTTTATTATTCACAATATTGAATTTTTTCCTTATTGCAAATAATTGACATAAGTCTACAACATAAGTTTGAAGATAAATTTCAAAGGCCCGTTTTTATTAAGTTCAAATTTAAAAGCATTGATTAAGTATCTGTGCTATGTCTAGAAAACTATGAAGGATACCTGAAATACCTAGAGCAGTGACTTCTAAATATGTGTTCATCACACAGCAAACTCTTGCAGTGTTTACTTTCTCAAATAGAATGATGTAGGTCTTTTCCAGGTTATAGTGGGGCACTTTGGGCAGGGATGTATGTATGTATGTAATTAACGTGTGTATGTAACATATAAAAATTATTTATTTGTCTTTTTTTTATCAGAGATGATTAAAGTGTTTGGCACTTTACTTTTTATCTATAACAAATAAGCTATAATGACTTCGATAATTGGGCATAGTTATCATAAATTTATGTATATTTCATTGGATATACTCTCTGTAAAACTTTGAAAGGCCATTTTTTCCCTCCCAGAGATAGATACTCTAAGAGAACAAGATGTTTGAACATGAAATAATTCAAGGTATATATGTATGATGCACACATTGGGTATGCTTGGAGTTGTAATTCTTAAATACTATATAGTTCAAAAATAAGATTTTTGTGCTTTGAAGGGCATATGACAAATTTGTATTTTCCTGTGTTAATTTTTTAAAAAAATCCTACACAAGGATATTTTCCCATTGATTTTTAGAGAGAGGGAAAGACAAGGTGAGAAACACATCAGTTGCTTGCCTCCTGCGTGGGCCCCAACCAGAGCCTGGGCTGAGGAGGAGCCGAAGTACTTGCCCTTGTCTGGAATCAAACTCAGGACCCTTTTGTCCACAGTCTGATACTCTTTCCACTGAGCCAAATCAGCTAGGGCCCTGTGTTAACTCTTAAAGGACTAAAGATATCTATTGGATGACTAGAGAGAAAATACCATGTTATGTGTCATTCCTAGGAGTTCTTGAGAAATCTGTTTGGGATAGAGACGTTCTTGGTGTTTCAATTATGTAGAGTTGTGATTGCTAATTTTGATCTTGTAACTAGTCTTTTTCATTTAAGAAAACATGATATGCCTTATTTTTCAAAACTAAATGAAACTAATTTCATTTTATTTATATATATATATATATATATATATATATATATATTTTCACACCCACACATATTCATATATGCTCACCCCCAAATATACAGGAATATTTGTTGGAAGATCAGACTACTGTGACATATATTAGAGTTTGTTTTTTAAATACATATTTTTGCATAATTGTATTATTTCTTGAAGTTTTCGTCATGTATGTTTGTCTTAATTTTTTTATGATTATGTGACAATCATCTGATGAAAATAAAAGAATTCATGATAGGATGTCATGGTTATTATGAAAAGATGACTTTTCTTTTCTCAAGTTTTAAGTAAAGTTCTGAATAGGGTGTACATAGATGCTATATATAAATTAATTTTTACCAAATTCCATTTAATTTTTCTCCCCCTCCTTCAGACATTGTTCTATTTTACTGTCATAATTTCTTTGATAGATAATAAATGATATACCACCTGCATGTATAAGAAATGTTATTAGTATAGAGAGTATCTATATAATTTATTTAGAGAAGCATAGCCTACCTATGGTTTAGTTCTGGTTCATTTACTGTTTTACTGTCAATAAAATAAAAGTATAGCTTTTAGATATTATTTAATTTATTCTTATTTTTGCTATTGAAATATGAGTCTTTATTTGAAGACATTTTCTGTCATTTTTAGTAATTTTTTAGAGGAGGGAAATTTGTATATGCAGGTGTTTTTTCTTTTTTCTTTTTCTTTTTTAACTCAAATTAGCTTTATAGTAGGTCCTTGGGTTATTTTGGAGATCCATTCCTACAGCGCAACATAAAGTAATTTTTGCCATCAGAACCCACCTACATAAGCACTTCTGTCACTCACATGGAGCCACATAAACAGCATCATGAAGTGAAACAGTAAAAAAATTTAACAGAATATAACAATTCTTGACCTTTACCTGTGGTAAATAAAATAAATAATAAAAAACATAAGGCACATATGTATATATGTCAAAATGACAGAACTTCTTCTATATATAAATAAATGGGAGATGGCGATGTAACCACGAAACAACGTACGGAGAGTCCAGCGTAACTCGAGGACTACCTGTATTTTTTCAGATTGTATCTTTTGTATAATATGGGCCTCACCCAGAAATGTATTCTCTTTATCTTGGAAAGAACCACAAGCATTATAATTTATAGCACTTGTCCACTAATTTTATCCCTCATCTTCTCCTGCCCTACACACACTCTCCAGAGCTCAAGGATAGGATTGAGTTAGTGGCTCTACTAGTTTATTATCACTAGGATTTTTACTAAAGTGGTTAAGTTTTTGGTTTTACATAACAGAACATGAGCCAGATGGTATTAAGATTATTTTGGGAAGAGGGGGATATGTTTCTTTTCCCTAAAGCATGTAACTGTGTATGTATGTGATGCCACATTGGAATTCCTCAAACCATCCACAGAAAATGTGATTTGAGTCATCGGTCTGGTCACTTGATAAATGGTCTTTCTCTTACCATTTCTGAATAATAATTTGCTCTTATAATGAAAATTATTTGACAGGGAAAAAGCCATCCAAAAGAAAAATTGAATTTCATCTGTATTTATAGTCTTCCTTTTATCTTATGTATGATACATTTTCCTTAAACAGAATTTTAACTTTAGATTTTTAATTAAAGTGATTTATAATTATGATATATATTTCTAGGATTATAAACACTGAAGAACAGAGACATGACACAGAGGCATTATCACCAGATACTACAAAAGAGAGCCCCATTGTACAGTTAGTTCAAGAGGACGAAGAGGAGGCAAGTCCATCTACAGTGACCCTTCTGGGAAGCGGAGAACAGGAGGATGAATCATCACCCTGGTTTGAGGCAGAGACACAAATATTTTGCAGTGAACTGACTACAATTTGTTGCATTTCTAGTTTTACAGAATACATTTATAAATGGTGCTCAGTTAGAGTTGCTCTTTATCGACAGCGCAGCAGAACTGCTGTGAGTGAAGGCAAAGATGATCTTGTGTTAGCTCAACCATCAATACCACTCCCTGCAGAATCAGTAGATGTTTCGGAATTACAGCCTCCAGATGGAGAATTGGACAGTAAGAATAAAGAAAAGGAAGCTGAAACTGTTGTTCTAGGTGACTTAAGTAGTATGCACCAAGGTGATTTGATAAATCACACTGGAGATATAATTGAACTTGAACCGAGCCGTCCACAAACTCTTTCTCAGTCTCTTCACTTAGATGTTACTCCAGAAATCAATTCATTATCTAAAATAGAAGTATCTGAGCCTATTAAATATGAAGCAGGACACACACCTTCACAAGTGATTCCCCAGGAGAGTTCTGCTGAGGTTGATAATGCAATAGAAAAGAAGTCAGAGAGTTTTCGTTCTACAGAGAAGCCAACTGTGATGATCTATGAAACTAAACTTAGTGAAATAATAGATAAGACTGTAAAAGAAGACACAAACTCCATGCAAATTATTACAAAGCCATCTGAAACAGTAGTGCCACCTATAAACACAGCTGCCATGCCAGACAGTGAAGATGGGGAAGCAAAAATGAACATAGCTGACACACCAAAGCAAATGCTGACTCCTATTGTGGAATCATCTTCCTTACCTGAAGTGAAAGAGGAAGAACAGTCTCCAGAAGAAGCCCTTTTAAGAGGGTTACAGAGGACAGCTACGGATTTTTATGCTGAATTGCAAAATTCTACAGATCTAGGATATGCTAATGGAAATCTTGTGCATGGATCAAACCAAAAGGAGTCGGTATTCATGAGACTTAATAATCGTATTAAAGCCTTAGAAGTTAACATGTCTCTCAGTGGTCGCTATCTGGAGGAGCTTAGCCAAAGGTAATCTTTATTATGAATTAGCATAATCCACTTTGCACAGTGAGTTAAGTAGCGAAATGTGATCTTGACTAGAGAGGATTTCATTATCTCCTGATATAATACTACCCTGTTTCCCCGAAAATAAGACAGTGTCTTATATTAATTTTTGCTCCCAAAGATGCGCTACATCTTATTTTCAGGGGATGTTTTATTTTTCCATGCGCTAGGTCTTATTTTCGGAGGATGTCTTATTTTCGGGGAAACACAGTAGTAAACACCATTTTAGCTGGAGAGAGAAAGTTACTTAGATATTGATGAGTGATTTCAAGGATTTACTTTCTGAGGAGTCCAAAGTGACATAACACCTTGATTATTAGGTTAAACTTGAATTATCTATAATCAGTTTCTTCTTTCTTCTATTGCTTAACTTTAGCCATGTTTACTGTTTGATTTCCAGAGTACTCATAGGAAAAATTATAATCTGTGAACTTTAAAGCTCTTCGTGGGACTTGACCAGATATTTTTAAAAAATTTAAGTGAAGTCTAGAGTGAATGAATTGGATGATGAGGCAACATTTGCACTCTTTCAACACCTAGGATCCTGATTCTAGTTGTAATCATTTATGTTCTTATGTGCCAGTGTGCTTGTGCAGTAATACAGACTCTAGGCCCAGTTCTTCATGTTTTTAAACTTGCTTATTACTCTTTTAGTCCTTAAGTGTTCCTGTCCTTAGGGTTTCTCCTCCATCATTTTGTAACTATTCTCCTCCATCATTTTTTTTTTTGATAAAATAACCCAGAGGTGGAATTGCTGGGCCATATTGTAGTTCTATTTTTAATTTGTTGAGGATCCTCCATAATGTTTTTCATAATAACTGCATCAATTTATATTCCTACCAACAGTATGCTGACTTTTCTTCACATCTTCACCACCATATATTATTTCTTGTCTTTTTTATGATAACCATTCTAACAGGTGTGAAGTGATAATATTATTGTGATTTGTATTTTCCTGATGATTAGGGATATTAAGCACCTTTTCATGTACCTGTGACCATTTGTATGACTTCTTTGGAAGAATGTCTATTCAAATTCTCTGCCCATTTTTAAGTCAGATTGTCAGGTTTATTTGTTTTTAATCTATTTTATTGATTTTTTACAGAGAGGATGGGAGAGGGATAGAGAGTTAGAAACATCAATGGGAGATAAACATTGATCGGCTGCCTTCTGCACACCCCCTACTGGGGATGTGCCCGCAACCAAGGTACATGTCCTTGACTGGAATTGAACTTGGGACCCTTCAGTCTGCAGGCCGACGCTCTATCCACCGAGCTAAACTGGCAAGGCAGATTGTCAGGGGTTTTGTTTGTTTTTTGGTGTTTTTTTTTTCTTTTTTCTTTTGCTATTGAGTTGTGTGAGTTCTTTGCATTTTGAATATTAACCCCTTATCAGATATATGATTTGTAAATATTTCCTCCCAATCCATAGGTTGCCTTTTCATTTTGTTGATAGTTTCCTTTATGTAGCTATTAATAGCTTTACAGAGGCTTTTTAGTTTGATATAGTCCCACTTGTTTGTTTTTGCTTATGTTGCCTGTGTTTTGGTGTCAAAAACATTGTGAAGACCAATGTCAGAGAGCTTATTGCCTATGTTTTCTCCTAGGAGTTTTATTGTTTCAGGTCTTACATTCAAGTTTTTCATTTATTTTTAGTTCATTTTTGTGTATGGTGTAAGATAGTGGTCCAACTTTAGTCTTTTGCATGTGACTGTATGATTTTCCAAACTCCATTTATAGAAATAACTGTCCTTTCCCCATTGTATATTCTTGGCTCTTTTCTCATAAAGTAATTGATCTTATATAATATGCAGCTAATAACTCTTAGATAGTATGAGGTTCATAGACTTGATGCTGAAGTTAACAGACACCTCCAATGACCTCTTATTTTACCTAAGAAAGTGGTCCTGTGTTACACAGGCCTCAGAAAGTCATTTTTAGAAAAAATGGATTTGTCTCAGAAATTAGAAGTGTGTTTCCAGTAATAATAAAAATTTAAGCTAATTTAAATCAATTCTTACTCCACAGGTATCGAAAACAAATGGAAGAAATGCAAAAGGCTTTTAATAAGACAATAATAAAACTCCAGAATACTTCAAGAATAGCAGAGGAGCAGGTTAGTCATCTTCATGCCTTATTTACTTTTTTTTTTAATAATAATTTCCATTTTGTAAATTCTTGCTGATAAGGATAAGTAAGGTTGCTTTTCTTCCCCCTCCTGGTAGCTTATGATTAATCCTATTAATGTCATTTTAGAAAGTTTATGTAGCTATTAGTATTAACATTTCCTATAGGGAATATTTTCTTGAGCATTATTGATAATTGCATTTCAAGATTTGTGTGTGTGTGCAGAAGTGCAGTGTGATGATTGCCAGGGTGGGGATGGTGTGGCGCGGAGAGTAAGTGGAAGTGAAAGAGGCTATAGGGGATAAATGCTGATGGAAAAAAAATAAATAAAAATTTTTAAAAAGCGTTTATAATTTTTATTCATTGAGCTTTCCTTAATATGATAATATTTTCCTCCCTCTGAGGAACTTAATAGTTTTTCCATATTATTTTACAGGAACTTAAAGTTAATGTACAGAAGAAATGAAAAGACAAATAATACTTATTTCTTCTTTTGTCATAGGATCAGCGACAAACTGAATCCATCCAGTTGCTGCAGGCCCAGCTGACCAACATGACACAGCTTGTTTCAAACTTATCAGCAACAGTAGCAGAATTGAAACGGGAGGTAATTATTGTATTTTAAGACTGTACATATGTAGAGGTTGTCATAAAAGCAGATATGTTAAAAACGTGGTATCTAGCATTAGCTGGTTTGGCTCAGTGGATGGAGGATCAGCCAGTGGACTGAGGGGTCCTGGGTTCAATTCTGGTCAGGGCACAAGCCCAGGTTGCTGGCTTAATCCCCAGTAATGGGCATGCAGGAGGCAGTCAATCGATGATTCTCATCATTAATGTTTCTATCTCTCTCCCTCTCCCTTCCTCTTTGAAATTAATAAAAAAATATTTAAAAATAAAAGAACATGGTATCTAAGAACTTTCACCAAAGAAAATTGTCATTTATAGAGAACTTTCAGAAAATCAGAATGTGGCATTTTAAAGTTTTAGAAATATATTAATTACTATAATCTTTTGGAAAACATGGCTTTCATAGTTTAGGTCTTACCTAAAACACAGTTAGTTATAAAACCATTATTTTAGGCCTTTTGCAAACCATTGATAGTTGCAACACACACTTCATTTTTAGTTCAAAAAGGCTTGAGTTACTTAACAAAGGAAACATCTCATTTATTTAATATTTATTGAGCAACCAGTGCTATGAGGCATGAATTTTACTGTCCCAGGTTGGGACACACAGCAGTGAATAGTCCCTGGCCTTAAACATGGAGAGGACAGTGGCGTAGAAAATGGTGAGATGTGAGTGTGGGGAGTGGTAGTGATAAGGGTTGCAGCTGTGGCCACAGTGATGTTGGGAGGCTTATCTTGAGGAGGTAACATTAGAACTGAGCACTTAAGAGGAGTTAGCAGTCAGAGATTGGGGTCAGAACAAATCTGTTACTAGACAAACTAGAGCAAAGAACTTAGGTTAGAAATTGATTTGTTTAATGCAGAAAGAAAGTTGGTGTGATTGGAGCTGAGCGAATGAGAGAAGTAAGTTTAGGATATTGCAGGAGCCCAGTCACATAGGCCTTTGAAGGCAATTTAGATTTGAATTTTATTCTAATCATTGCAAGTCATTGGCAAGTATTATGTAAAGAACTGACGTGGGCCATCTCATTGACAACACTTTGAGAAAGTCCCCAATTATTGCTCTGTGGGGAGTTATCTCTTGGGGAACAGCAAGAGCAGAAGTAGGGAGGAAACTTAGGAGGCTGTGGCAGTGGCCAGGTGAGGGAATGTTGGCTTGGACTAAGATTTTGGATGTGGAGAAGAGTGTTAAGTTGTTGAATTCAAGATGTATTTAAGAGGAGAAAGAGAAGCCTTACTGAAAGATTGGTTGTGTGGGGTGAGGAATTGATGATCCCCAGGTTTTGGTTTAGATAAATAAGTGATTGGTGGTTCAGTTTTATAAGATGGGAAAGACCAGGTAAAAGCACTGCTTTTTTCTCCCCAAGGAGGAAATAGTGCAAATGAAAAGATAAACAAATGTGACAGAATGTTAACAATTGGTGAAAGGCACAAATATGTTCATTGTACTACTTTTAAAACTTCCGTAGGTTAGAAAATCTCAGTGAATTGGGGGAAAAAGGAAAAACATTAAAACATTGTTGTGGCAGTGTGTTTCAAAGAGCAGACCCTGCATTATGATTATGAAGCACATTAAGAAAATGTTGAGATTTGTCATTTGAATTTTAAATTCCACTATGGTTTTCCTGGTGTGATTTTTAAAGTACTACTATTCTCCCTTCTCATCTCAGGTTTCAGATCGGCAGAGCTATCTCATCACTTCTTTGGTTCTTTGTGTGGTTTTGGGATTGATGCTTTGTATGCAGCGCTGTCGAAACACTTCTCAATTTGATGGAGATTATAGTTCAAGACTTCCTAAAAGTAATCAGTATCCAAGCCCTAAAAGGTAATGTCAGTATTATATTTCACTTTTTTTTTTTTTTACTATTCTTTTTATAATTTTGAGAATTTTGGTCAAATGGATATTGAGTTCATTTCTTAGAGAATAATCCTAAATATTTTTTTTACATGTATTAGCAATAACTGGAGTTTTACCTTAGGGATTATTCTTATGTGGTTTGTACAGCTCTCAATAGCTTCCATCTAGCCTCAACTACAGCGTAAATTACATGTCATGTACTCATTGTGTTCTCTGTTGGTTTTTCTTAATGTGTTAGGTGTTTTTCTTCCTATGATGATATGAATTTGAAAAGGAGAACTTCATTTCCACTCATCAGATCCAAGTCTCTACAGTTAACTGGCAAAGAAGGTAGGTGTTTATGAATATATAATTTGTACATATATATGTACAGACATGAATCTAGCTTGCTTATGGGATAAGTATAACATCAGTGTTGTGTTGGAAACCATCTGCAACAAATAATGGGTACAGTCAAAGCCACCTGTCATTTTCACACTTTATATGTATCTTTGTTCCTGAAAGCCCAGAGGGTGGGAGGGGCTGAGTTTAATGAGCCATTGGTAGCTTTGTTTGCACTTGCTCCTGTTTAGAAGTATTTCTTTTTAGAAAGGGATGTTTGAGACAGTTCATCAGATATGGAAAACCTGAATGTGCTCCCATAGCATCCTGTGCTTATCTGCTTCCTCTTCCTGTACAGGTAGGACTCCTTTTGCCTCTAGTTCAGAACTATGAGGCAATTCTGAAAAAAATCTGGTCTTTCTCTTTTCTAAAGCTCAGAGTCTATAATAGCGTTTTATTTTCATTGGCTAATACTCAATGAATACTTAAATTTCAATGAATAGATGTGTACTGAGTGGCTGTTTTCCTATGTTAGTACTTTTTGTAAGTAGTGCTTTAATTAGTGCTTATTAAGAGAGTTATCCTTATAGCAATACTAAAGTAACCAAACTAATGCTATATTTCAATTAGCAGTGCTTTCTTAATCATTGGTTTCTCTCTTTCTTTAGGATTTAGTAATTAAGCAGCCTATTTCAATTGATTATATTAGTCAAGTAATCATTCCTGAACTTTATTGGTTTGCTATTACCACAAAGGTTTACAGATTTAACCCATTACATGTATGTTTACTTAGGAATAGTAACTTTCTTCCTCCGTCCTCCTTCCTCTTGTTTTTATATCTTTTTTTCTTCTTTTGGCTGATATGTCTATTTGCATCTGAAAATTTTAATAGAAAAATCTCCAGAACTTTTTTATTTTGTAAATCTAAAACTCTACATACATTACATAACTCCCTTTTCCCCCCTTCACCCAGCCCCTGGTAATCACAACTGTGTTTTCTGGGTTTTTTTGAACTTAACTACTTTAGATACCTCATGTATGTGGGATCATGTAGTAGTTGCCTTTCTGTGACTGGCTTATTTCACTTAGTACAATGTCCTCAAGATGCACTCATGTCATAGCATGTGACAGAATTTCCTTTATTTTTAAGACTGAATAATATTTCTTTTTTTATTTTTTATTTTATTTTATTGATTTTTCACAGAGAGGAAGAGAGAGGGATAGAGAGAAAGATTGATGAGAGAGAATCATCGATCAGCTGCCTCTTGTACACCCTCCACCGGGGATGTGCCCGCAACCAAGGTACACGCCCTTGCCCGGAATCAAACCCAGGACCTTTCAGTCCACAAGCCGACACTCTATCCACTGAGCCAAACTGGTCCCGGCAAGACTGAATAATATTTCCATTATACATATATACTACATATTATTTATTCATTTGTTGTTAGGTATTTGGGTTGTTTCCACTCCTTGGCTATTGTGAATGTTGTCAGTATGGACTTGAGTGTGCAAAGATCTCTTCAAGACCTTGCTTTCAATTCTTATGGACATATACCCAGTTGTGGGATTGCTGGATCATATGGTAGTTCTACTTTTTGAGAACTCTTTGTATTGTTTTCTATTTTACTGTCCTACCACCATTGTATAGTGGTTTCAGTTTTCTTCATATTCTCATCAATACTTGTTGTTTTCCGTGTTGTTGTTGTTTGTTTGTTTTTTTATAGTAACTGTCCTAATGGGTCTGAGGTAGTGTAACTCACTGTGGTTTAGATTTCCATTTCTCTGATGATGGGTAATGGTGAGCATCTTTTCATGTGCTTGTTGACTATTTTATAAATCATATTCAAACCCATTTTTAAATTGGGCTATTTGGTTTTTTTGTTTAATTGTAGGAGTTCTTTATATATTCTGGATATTAACCCTTTATCAGATATATGATTTGCAAATACTCACATTTCTAAGGCTGCCTTTTTTATTTATTTTTTAATCTCTCTCACCTGAGGATATTTCTTTATTGATTTTTTTTTTTTTTAGAAAGAGAAGAAAGGGAGAGAGAAACATCAGTGTAAGAGAGAAACATTGATCAAAGGCCTCTGCTATCCATGCCCCCACTAGAAATTGAACCCACAACCTAGGTATGTGCCCTGACTGGGAACCAAACCTGTCATGTAAAGGACAATGTCCAACTAACGGCCACCTGGCCAGGGCCTTGGGCTGACTTTTTAAAAATATATTTTTATTGATTGCAGAGAAGAAGGGAGAGGGTGAGAGAGATAGAAACACCTATGATAAGAGAGAATCATTTATTGCCTCCTGCACATCCCACAGTGGGATCAAGCCTTCAACCCAGGCATGTGCCCTGACGGGAATCGAACTATAGCCTCCTGGTTCATAGGTCGATACTCAAACCACTGAGTCATGCTAGCCATGCATAAGTTGACTTTTGATTGTGTTCCTGATAGACAAGAGTGTTTACGTTGGCATAGTCCCATTTGTCTATATTAGGTTTTGCTATCTGTACTTTAGATGTCATATATTCAAGAAATCATTGTCTCCCTTGCCATTGTGGCTCAGTTGGTTGAGTGTCATCCTATGTACCGAAAGGTCACTGCAGGAGGCAGCCAATTAATGTTTCTCTCCTTCTCACTTCTAAATTGTCTTTAAAAAAGGCAATAAAAACATTAAATTATTACCAAGTCCAGTGTCATTTTCTTTTAGTAATGTCACACATAGTTTTAGGTCATATGTTTAGGAATGTCATACATAGTTTTAGGTCATATGTTTAGGTCTTTATCCACTTTGAGTTAATATGGTGTGAGGTGGTGAGGTAAGGGTCCAATTTCAGTTTTTTGCATACAAGATACTCAGTTTCCCCAGCACCATTTGTTGAAGAGACTTTCCTTTCCCTGGTGAGTGGCCTTGGCACCTTTATTGAAGATTATTTGATCATATGTGTGAGGGTTTATTTCTGGGCTTTTAAAAAACTTCTTTGGTCTATTTGTCTATCTTTATGCCAGGTTATTTTGGGTTTTCTGTGAATACAGGCATGTCTTTTTTTAATTCCTGTTTAAATTTGTTGGGCTTTTTGAATCTCTGAATTGATATCTTTTTACAAACTGGGAAATTGTTGGCTATCTCCTCTCCCTCAATACTACCTCTTCCTTATTTTAGAATCTCCATTTAATTAACTGTGTTAGTTCTTCTCTCTATATCTCCTTTGTCTCCTCAATTCCTCTTATCTTCCATCTTTTTGCTTTTTTTGTGCTATGTTTTGGATGATTTCGTATGATATGTTTTCCAGACCATAGCTGTTTTTAGTCCACTATTAAATTCATCCATTGACTTTTAAATGTTATTATTTCCCATTTCTAAGAGTTTTTATTTTTTTAGTATTTATTTATTTATTTTTATTGATTTTTATATTTTATTGATTTTGTAGAGAGGAAGGAAGAGAGATAAGAGAGTTAGAAACATCGATGAGAGAGAGTCATCGATCAGCTGCCTCTTGCACACCCCCTACTGGGGATATGCCCGCAACCAAGATACATGCCCTTGACTGGAATCGAACCCGGGACCCTTCAGTCACCAAGCTGACGCTCTATCCATTGAGCCAAACCGGTTTCGGCAATTTTTTAGTATTTTTTAAACATCCAGGTCTTTTTTGTTTTGTTTCTTGAAGATATTTTCAAGCTTGGTTTTTTATTTTAATATATATAGTAGGTATAAATATTTATAGTCTATATTTGATCATTCTAATATCTTAAAAATTTAAATATCTATTCATTAGTTGTCTTTGCAGACTCTTGCTCAGGTGCTTTTAGGTTTGTGAGCATGGTAGATTATCTGTATGCTAATCCTTCTTTTTGAAAAGTTATTTATAGGGACAATTTGAGTGCTAATATGTAGGAGAATTTGTGTTTGCTTGACATTCAGGAAAACTTGACATTCAGGAAAACTTGACATTCATGGTTTTAAGGTAGGGGTGTCGAACTCAATCAGAGAAGGGACCAAAATCTAAAATCCAGCCTAAATCGCGGGCCGAATGGTTTACTGAACAGTCATAAACTGTCATTGTGATGGAAACGCAGCGGAGTGTAGTGATGACAGTGCGGTGCGGGCCACATTGCAAGGCCTGGCGGGAAGGATTTGGCCCGCGGGCCTTGTGTTTGACACATGTGGTTTAAGGCTTGTTGGACCACCAGGTGATGGTGATTTGGACAGTCACTCTATGGATTCATTCTTTCTCCGAGGGTCTAGTCATTTGGAGTCCCAGGTTACCGTTGGGGAGACAGAGGGGATGTTACAAACTGCTTCTTTGAGTGGGCCCTGGAGCTTGATTTTTGATGTATTCCCTTATGTTGCCACCAAAACTCAGGTCTACATATTCTTGCATTGGCATATGCTCTCTGGACAAAAATGGCTTTTCTGGTCCTCTTGACTTGGATTCCTACTTTTCCTTCAATTTTGGTCTAGAGATTGCTCACTTATCTTGGCAGCTTTTAAATGCTTTTAGTGATTAAAAAATCCATCATATTTAGTTGCTTTCATTGGAGAGATTGTTCTGAATAATACTTAATACCCACTACAAAGGTAGATATAGTGTTTTTTGTTTCAGTCCGCAGGCCGATGCTCTATCCACTGAGCCAAACCAGTTAGGGCATAGACATAATGTTTTTAGAAAAAACAATTTGAGTGAGAATAGTAAATTGATAGAAATGACTGTTTAAGGAATGGTTAGATATTTTTATATATTTGATGACTTTCTCAATAAATTTCTAGGACATAATATAAAAATATAATGGTTGAATCATGTTAATAAATTTCTAGCATCTGAAGTTTCATAGTAAATTTTCTCCTTACAAACTTCTGCCTCTGTCATATCACAGATCCTTAACTCTTAATTGTCTAAAAGGGACTGAAGTCTCATAGCCCCTCTTGTGTATATGTGTTTATCGTGTCCATGTGGGTGGCATAGGGCTGTCTTGAATGTGCTTAAAGTAATGAAATTTTAGAAACCTAAAACTAATGTTTCTAATTTACTCACCATGCCAGAGCGATCAAACTTATTACCCTTTGGTCATTTATATTACATGTTGAAGCTGTTTTTAGGTTTTGGAGTTCATAGTTTTTATTATAGTAAATCAGAGTAATAAACAATTAGAAAAAAGTCATAGGACTGGTTTTGTGTATGTGTTCCTCTAACTTTCATACATGGCCATAGCTGCTTGTTGCACAGTGTTGACCCACATTTGTGATACAGTGTAGAGATTAGTCTTTTAGGGAAAAAGATGATCTGTAGGTTTGGTATTAGCGTATTGGTGGTGATGTTATTTTCTCAACAGGTAAGAGGGGAGGACTGGGCCTACCTGTTGGCTGATAGTTAGCTGGTAAAGACTGAGGGAAGGGCACCAAGCATAAGATAAGAATGGAACCATCTCCCACCTTGCTCCTGCCTTGTTGCTCTTAATTTACTAATTTAAAATGCATAAATATATGGTTAAGTTTCTTTTAGGAAAAATCCCTAAGGGGTAGTATAATATTTTATTGTGTTTAATTAAAACCTAACCTGCTTTACATCTACTTTTATTTTTTTCTTATTTATAGTAGACCCAAATGCCTTGTACATTGTAGAACCCCTCAAGTTCTCTCCAGAGAAAAAGGTAATATTTTGTTTCTTTTTAAATGTCTTGTTTGACTATGTGGTAGTAGATGAAGAAATAGGTTTGAAAGGTTTAATATAACCTTTAAGTGGTACTTAAATTACTCTTTCTTTCCAATCATGGTAATGATATAAATCATTGTTTACAAGTGTTAGCTGACTACTATCTGACTACATTTCTGGCCTGTGGCATATTTTGTATGAACCTGGAGCGGTTTTTAAAGGGTTGTAAAATAAAAAAGAACATTCCAGAGACAAATGTATGACTTAAAAGCCTAAGATCAGTATGTGTGAAAGCTTGCTGATCCCTGGCTGATAATCATGGATGGAGGGCCAGTGTGTGTCAGGCACAGAGTGTGCAATCCTGTAATCCTCAAACAGCCTCGTTTTTAATGTTATTTATTATTTTTTTTAATCCTTACTTGAAGATACTTTTTTAAATTGACTCTAGAGAGAGAGAAAGGGGCAGAGAGAAAGAACATTGATGTGAGAGAGAAACATTGGTCAGTTGCCTCACATATGAGCCCTGACTGAGAATGGAACCCGTAACCTACATAGATATTTGCCTGACTGGGAATCAAATCTGCAACATTTTGGTGTACAGGATAACACTACAATCAGCAGAGCCACCTGGCTAGGGTACAACATTTTATAAGCGGTTTTGTCTTTATGTGACCAATAGGTGGCAAATCTCAGAATAAACTTAGTTTTTTTTGTTTCTGAAGCTTGGGCTTTTTCCATTTTGCCTCTCCAAGTAAATTGTGCTCATCTTGATTAGAGGTGATTGTAGGTGAAAGAATGTGGGCTTTCGAGTCAAATAGCCTGGGATACAGTCACAACTTGGCTACTTACTATGTTCTAAGTTGTTAGGGACCCAAAACCAGGGATACAATCCTCACCGATCAGGGTTGTTAAGTAAGATATACATGAAAGCAGCTAGTAAAATATCTGGTGCATCGTAGGTATTCAGATGTGAGTTGGCATTCCCATATCTGTATTCAGAGATAGCAGTGAGAGCTTTTACTGAGTGGCATTTAGGAATGCAATGAAGGTATTTACAAAATAGACCATTGTTACTTTCACCAGGAGGTGGCGCTTCTCTTCCACTAGCTCAGTTCTCTGGTTTTTGATGAGCTAGCTATTGGAGGTCTAATTCCTATCCCTTCTTTTACTTGTGTTGTAGAAGAAACGCTGTAAGTACAAAACAGAAAAAATTGAGACCATAAAGCCGGCAGACCCATCGCACCCTATAGCCAATGGAGACATTAAAGGAAGGAAGCCCTTCACGAACCAGAGAGACTTTTCTCACGTGGGAGAAGTGTATCACTCTTCTTACAAGGGTCCTCCCTCGGAAGGGAGCTCGGAAACTTCGTCACAGTCAGAAGAGTCTTATTTTTGTGGCATTTCAGCTTGCACGAGTCTGTGCAATGGACAGTCCCAAAAGACAAAAACTGAGAAGAGGGCTTTAAAACGAAGGCGCTCTAAAGTCCAAGACCAAGGGAAGTTGATAAAGGCTCTGATACAGACTAAGTCAGGGTCATTGCCGAGCCTGCATGACATCATCAAAGGAAACAAAGAGCTCACCGTGGGGACGTTTGGTGTGACAGCAGTCTCGGGACACATCTAGAATAATCGAACTTTTCATACTGGAGACTTTCTGTTGTTCTTTGAAGAACATTCTGTGGTATTTGAAGGGTTGAGGGGAGGGAGAAAATCATAATGGGAAAAGTATTCAGAAATTATGGTTTCTGCCTTTTAAAAGTAGGTGGGATTGTGGCTGTCAGTCTTGGTCAATGAGCTGTAGTTCTGCAAGGCTGATGACTTCCCACAAGGACAGTGGTGGAAATTTTCTAAAGATGTTTTTTCACAGATTAATTACTGGTAGTTTGGAAGCCCAGTTCCCTGGGTAGGGTAGGAATGGAAGCCTGAACCTCTTCCTGTAGCTTTGTTCCTATTTCTTGCACCTTCCATATTTATGTGCCTTTTGTCTATTTATAATGCACTGGAAGAGGAGAGGGACTTTTCCTGTCATTTGATTTCTTTGATAACTTTGTTAGTTTTTTTGAAGCTGCAAACACTACAAGGCTTTAAAGTGATCAGCTCCTGGAACTCAGTACGTGGGTCAGACGGTGTGAAGAGCCTGCAGACTTGCCAGGTAGACCTCTGTTTAGCAAACTCACCTGAAACAAGCACTCGCTGGAATTTTTAAGTCTGTTTTTAGGTAAATGGTGATACTGTTAAATATTGTTTTCATTTAATTTATTCACACTCGTTTTCAGTAGTTATTAACTCAATGAAGAAAACAAACTACAAGATCTTTTCTTACAAATGACTGGTATTTGCAAATACATTTTTTATAAATTTACCTTTTAAACATATGTAACCACTGGTAAAGGCTTTCTGTAGCTACATTACATTTTAAACATTCACAGTAAGCACCAGTCCTGCAGACATTCCTTAGTACAAATAGAAAATGTGAGCATTTCTCTGTGAGTCCAGGCCCCGGGTGACACAGTCCCTGTCCAGGGATGTGCACAGAACTAGCCAGTGAGTTTGTCGAGCCTGTCAAATTGGTCAAGTCACAGGGATTGCTAGTCCTCGGTGTTGGCTTTGTATTGGCTACAAATGTGCAGAGTTGTACATGTGTGCTGTCCATGTGTCTGTCTTCATTTTGTCCTTATATTTCTTTAATTGGCAGAAACTGTATTTGTATGTATTTGTACAGTAATGAGTGAAAGTGGAAAGTTTCTTTTTGAAAGGGAGAGAGTTGACCATTTTGTGTTGTCAGACTTAAGTTATAACTTATTGAGCACTTTTTGTAGTAACTGTTTAAATTTGTCTAATACCTTTCTGGGTATTGTTTGTAATGTGACTTATTTAAAGCCTTTTTGTTTAAGTTGCTGCTTTAGGTTAACTGTGTTTTAGGTGATTGACGTTTTTTTCTCAGTCTGTACAATTAGCCATTCAGAGCGAGAGGGTCTGATTGCACAGAAACCCACTGAAGAGCGAGGTTCAGGGGAAGCAGAGGCAGAGCGAAGCCGAGCACTGCAGCACCTGCCCTGTGCAGGGCGACACTCAGTGTAACCACGGAGCTGTAGTGCCGTTAGAAACTGTGAATTTCCAAATAAATCCGAACACTTGTCTTTATTAATTGCTGCCTCCTCTGTTCTTTGAAGGAAAATGTACAAATTTGTTACTCTGAACATAGATTTGTTTTTGCCACTTCAGAAACCAAGTTCAGCAGCATTCTGTTCCATAATTGGTCACATTTCCGCCAACTGCAAGTTGAACTGTCCCATGAACATTTTACTGTCATACAGTCACAATTTCATCCTTTCAAACCCTAAAAGAAGGTGCTGAATTTTTATTTAGTAGATAGAATATATGTATATGCTTTTCTCCTGTTCGGGGCTATCTTTACAACTAATTTAATTTTTCCACATGTAATTAGAGCAAAGCATTTTATAATTTTGGTTTTATTTTCGACTTTGAGATTATACCTAAATAAGGAGAAAAATGTGAAAATTCCTGTTAGTGGGTTGTGCCTGCTAAGAAGCAAAGCTATGTATATATGAACAGAGGCGGGCAAAAAGTAGGTTTACAGTTGTGAGTACATGGAACATAACTTATTCTCATATTATTAAGTATTATATTATTTTCCACACGTTTTTTGACATTAACAACAACTGTAAACCCACTTTGCCCAACCCTCTATATGGCAGCTCCTTGCTAGTCCACTTCAGTCTATCGATATTTCTCATGTTAAGTAAAGCATTAAAACAGTATACAGTAAGAAGAAACTGAGGGTTTGAAGAGCAAAGACACAAAGCAAAACATCTTTTAGTTGAGGTTTTTTTTTTTTAACATATAATTTGAGGAATTTTATATTTTTTATTGATTTTTTTACAGAGAGGAAAGGAGAGGGATAGAGAGTTAGAAACATCAATGAGAGAAACATTGATCCTTCTGGGGATGTGCCTGTAACCAAGGTACATGCCCTTGACTGTAATTGAACGTAGGACCCTTCTGTCTGCAGGCCGATGCTCTATCCACTGAGCCAAACCGGTTAAGGCAGGAATTCATTTTATAAAGCTTATATAGAAAAACAGTTCTCTGCTCTCTACCACTACTCCCCTCCTAAGTGTCCAGGAAAAGAAGAGAGAATGAGAATCGAACCTGCAACCTTTTGGGGTATGGATACTCCAACCAACTGAGCTTCCTGACATTGGCTTAGCTCTTAGGCTTGTCTTCTTTTCCCAATAATCTTATACCCAGTTTTTTCCTCTAAACTAGTATCTTTCCATATCATGTTGCCTAATTTAGTTGATTACTCTGAACCAATGGAGTCCATGACTTTTGATTCCATTATGCACTTCTAGTAGAGTTTTCCTGTCTTTGCTCTTCCCTGCATGAATTGTAGGTGATTTGCCTCCGCAGATGCAATATATCATCAGCTTTATGTCCACCTGTGTATTGTCCAGCTATTTTCTGGGAGATGCTCTCTTTAATGGGTATTGAAAGAATGCCTGCAGCATGTTTATTAGATGAAAGTGTGTGAGTACTTCCAAAAGATATTTTGGTTCAATGAGGTAAAGTAAAAATATTTCATGAGCACAATTGACCAGGCAGGGACTGCCACACCCTTGACCTTTGGGGAAGTCCACACAGGGCAATTCTCAGAACCAGGCAACAATGAAGAGAAATGAACAGCTTTTGCATCAGTGGTGAAGAAAAGTCTGCTCTGCCCAGGAGCAGACAATCAGAATTCTTATTTATTGGGGTTTATGGAACTTTAAAAGAGAAAGTCAAAAATGACTCAAAATCCCCACATGAAAAAGAGGATTGATTTGAGGGAGTAGGAGATGCTAAAGAATATCACATCAAAGAGATTCTAAGTAAAAAATAAGCAACACAGCAGAGAACGGAAACTGTGGCTCTCCCTCCGCTTCAAAAGTCTCTGATCTCCCCCCACAACCCCAAGAAACCCTGCACATGTATCTATCACAAGAGCCCCATTTGAACTTGAGCCCTGGTCAGTTGTGTGTCTGTCTCAGAGCAATCTAGCACATCAAGTCACTCAGAAATGCCTGCAGGGCCTATTTATAGCAGGGCCCTGAGACCTGTCCCAGGCTATCTCTTGGCCCATTGCTGCTTGTATTATAGTTCCATCAATTAAGTAAAACTGGGCATTTCAGAGTGTTTATTTTTCACTGTAGCCTAGGTCAGTTTAGAGCCATCTCTGCTGGCTATTGGAATGCAAACATTAGTGAGCTCCTTATAAATTACCAGGAATAAGAGTCTGAGCCTGGTGCCGACCAGATCACCTTCAGTCAATCCTGTGCTGACTATAACTCGATTCATACTGTTATTTATGAAAAAAAGGTCAATCCGCTGAATAGAGGCTGTGCATTGAATTCTCATTCTATCACAGTTACCATACTTAAAGACAATCTATACATGAAATCTGAGAAATTATTTTTTAAGTTGATTTGACAGAGAGATACTGATTTGTTGTTTACTTACTTATGCATTCATTTATTGCTGCTTGTAAGTACCTTGACTGGGGATCAAACCTGCGACTTTGGCATATTGGGATGATGCTCTCACTAAATGAGCTACATGGCCACGGCCAAAGGAAATGGTTTCTTATCCTCAGGATTACCACTGAGGAACATTCATTGCTAATATTCCATACTCCTGTAAGAAGAATTATAGATGCAAACTACCACTGGTAAGGAGCTGAACTAATTTTCCCCAAATCTGTAATCTAGCCCCTGTTGAGACTATAGCTTGTGTTTGAGATGGTGGTTAGCTGGGATTGGCTTTATGGGTTATTTTGGGCTAATCAACTGAATTAACTTCTGTTTCTAAAACCTATGAACACCATAGGAATTTTTTAATCTCTCAGAGGGCGACATGAGTCACTTATCTTCATTGCCTTTCTCCATAGAGGACATAGAAGAAATGTCCAAAATAAAAGTATAAGAGAAAAACCTACTAGGTTTTTTGTTGTTGTTTTTTGTTTGTTTGTTTTTTGTTTTGTTTTTTATAGTAAAGGGGCTGCAAGAAAACTAGAGACATAAATGACCAGGGAGACTGGGTCAGAAGGCTGAGTCAAGGACAAGATCGATCCTCATAGGCATTTATGGCAGGTAAATAATGACTCTCCCTCACTCACAAAATACATTCACATCCAGGAGGTAAGCTACCTGGGGAACTTCTACTTGAGTAACTTGAGACTGAGGACATGTGGAATTCATTTCTTGTCTTCCTAAAGGCCCTCAGATGGTGTTCCAGGCAGGTGTCTGGGGGCGGGGGAGGCGGTGAATGTGGGATAGAATGGGAACCTCTGCCCAAGGACCCTGGGTTTTATATCTTGTGATAGGCTGTCTCTTAGTCCTTCAGGAGGGGGAGGGCATCTGTCACAGAGGTTTATTTCCTGCTTTAAGGGGCACAGAGCAGTCAGCTCTTCCCACTGCTGCTGCTTTTCAGGTGATTTCAGTGCAAAATAACCCGAATGCCATTGTGGGATATCTTGGAGCAGCCCAGGGTCCCAATACTATCATGGTAGGATTTTTAAATTTAATTTTATTGGATTTATTGGAGTGACATTGGTAAATAAAATTATACAGGTTTCAGATTCTACAATACATCATCTGTATATTATGTTTACCACTCAAGTCAAGTTTTTCATCACTACCCCGCCTCTTTCCCTTTTCTACTCCCCCTCCCACAACCCTTTCCTCTGGCAGTCACCATACTGTTTGTTGTCTGTGTCCATAGTTCTTTATTTTCTTAAATGCTTTAGCCTTCTCACCCACTCTCCCAAACCCCTCCCATCTGACAGGTGTCAGATTGTCTATATCCATGAGTCTGTCTCTACTTTGTTAGTTTATTTTGTTCATTAGATTCCACATGTGAGTGAGAGCATACGGTATTTGTCTTTCTCTAATTGGCTTATTTTACTTAGCATAATGCTCTCCAGGTCCATCCATGCTGTTGCTAAAGGTAAGATTTTTCTTCTTTTTTTATGGCTGAGCAGTATTCCATTGTGTAAATGTAACCATGGTGAGATTTTTAAGCGAGGCATTCGGAAGCCAAGCTAGAGGTTGCAAACTCATGCAGATGGAGCAGGCAGGTGACATGCGGAAGGACAGACAGCCTGATGCAAGACCAGAGAAGACCCTGTGGATGGAGGGCGCAGCCATCAGACAGGAGGATTTCTCCCTGGCACAGCCCTCTCCCAGCAGCTCCTCTGGCTGTGCGCTGCGGTTTCTCTGCCTCCTGCCACCCGAGTTTCCAGTGCTTAAAGCCTCCTTTGTCTTAGAACCCAGCGAGGGTGCCTGCAGGTTTTCTCGAAGGCCCACACCTGAGCAACCTCTCCCCGGGTGTCACAGACCATGGAACAAGAGGTGGGCTGAATCACAGCTGCTCAGCGGTGGAGCACCCACATGTTCCATTGTGCTCTGGAACGCCCGGCTCCAGCCCAGACCACAGAGGGCTGTGGGCAGAGCAGTCTCTGATTTGTCTCATCTCTGGAAACCCTGACTTTCGGGCTGGGTCAGAGCCAACCCAAAAGAAAGTGCCCAGGCTAAACCCGCAAGAGAGCAGCAGCCACTGGCAGGGCGGCAGGCGGCTGCCCGGGGTGCTTGTGCCCCATAGGGTGGCTGAAGGGACAGCCCACTACGGGCACCACGTGTGTGCTTTCCCTCGGAAGAGCAGGGCTGGGGTGGGAGGTTAACTAACCTCGCTGCCCAGTGGACAGGATGCACCGGGCTGGCAGGAAGGCTCTGATCACATGAGCAACGAGGAATCCGGTCACTTCTCAGACTGAGTTTCTCTTGAACTCGTTACTTGCTTGATCTTTTTCCCCCTTCCTTTCTTTCTTAGACACTAAAATAAACAAGTGGGCCTCATTCTTCAAGCCCCATCTCAGGTTCATCCTCCTCCCTGAAATGTTTCCTTCTCTCCCAGCTCCACCCTCAGTCCTAACAGGACTCCTTTCCTTTCCAACCCACTACTAACGTGCATGCATCCAGAGCGGTTATCACGCTAGTAACGCAGTTCCTGTTCCCCGGGGCCTTCTCTGCTTCAGCGCGGTGTGCGCTCTGGGCCACCTGAGTGCGAGGACTGACCAGCGCCCCGTGGTCCCCTAAGGTGGGCAGTGCTGAGCTCAGCACACAGGAGCTGAGGGATCCAGGGCAGACCCTGCCCTTGCCCACTCCTCGTCCCCGATGCGCTGCACTGGGCAGGGGGTTGTGAGGCCTTCCGAACACATTTCAAATAGATCAGGTCGGGCTGGTGGAGCCCCCAACAGGGCATGCGCTTCAGAGAGGTGTGATGTCTTCTGACTACCCATAACCTTAATAGTCCTCATGTAATCTGAGGGCTACAAGCAAGACCCGCTGATAGGTGCCTGTGGATGTAATCTGAGGGCTACAAACAAGACCCGCTGATAGGTGCCGGTGGAAGTGCCTGAAAGACGGTTGTCTCCGTGTTCCCTTGTATCCCCATAGGGGTATGTGGTGCCTGGTGCTCAGACCGAGTAGCTCCTGGCTTCGTGGGGCTCCTTAGCCAGCAGTGTGCCCCTTTCTCCAGCTCCCCGTGGGGAGGAGAGACTGGCAGGCCACAGGGCGTCAGCGAGGAAAGGCTGCCAGAAATCAAGGTGGCTCCTGAGACGCTAGGAGCAGCAGTCAGTCATGAATGCTGCCTCTTGTTAAAGGACCAGTGTCCACACAGGCAGGGACAGCGGTCACAGAGATGAGGAAGGACTTGAGATCGGATATCTATGATGAATGGAGGAAACACGGCTGATGATGAACCCCAATTCAGGCCTCTTTGGGTGCATCTACGTTAAAAATTGCCTTCTGGGGACCTGGAAAGCATTGTGGGAGTCAGAGGGGGCGAAACCTCATCGAAAGCAGTTTCATGCTCACATTGAGTCTCACTGGGAGGTTGGGTGGGTGGAGGGAGGAGATGCAGCCCAGGATGGGCTCTTTTCTCTGGGTGAGCTGGGCTCTGCCACTGGCACCCTCGTTAGAGCCGGCACCCCATGTGGTGAGGTTGACCTTTCCTCTTCTTAGGGGCTGGCGGGCACCAGGCCAGGAACAAAACATTGGCCCCTGCCCTTTCACTGAAACTGCTCCCGTTAAGTGTCCAGTGTTTGTGTGCATTTCAAGTGTCAGAAACTCAAATAGGCTTGCTTTTTTTGTGTGTGAATATATTTTATTGATTTTTTACAAAGAGGAAGGGAGAGGGACAGAGAGCTAGAAACATCTACCAACTGCCTCCTGCATGCCCCCTACTGGGATGTGCCCACAACCAAGGTACAGGCCCTTGACCGGAATCGAACCTGGGACCCTCCAGTCCGCAGACCGACGCTCTATCCACTGAGCCAAACCGGTTTCGGCTAGGCTTACATTTTAAAGAAAAGAAGGCAGTGATATGCTGTGCTCAGTGGAGTTGGGGAAGGTCTTTTATCTCAGACTTCCTGGACAGTGAGTGGTTTACACTGGATGATCACACTGTGCCTAGAGCCAAGGCAGCGTCCCTGCCTGACCCGGGCCACATGGTACGTGCAGAGGGAATGAATGAATGAATGAATGAACAGATGACCTGTGTTAAGATTGATATCAGTTCTCACTCCCATGATTGTGAACACAGGCATCTCTCCCACCAGGAGGTGCAGGAGAATGTGAAAAGTGGAGAATGTAGAAAATGTGCATCTGTAAAGTGGGAGAAGAGATTCTGAGCAGAGAAGCCAGGACACGTAGCGTCAACCCCAAGACCTCTGTGAAAGGAAGTGGTTCCTGCCGCCTGCTGCTTCCGCAGTTTCCCACCCATCCTGTGCCTCACTCTGGGGAGTGGGAGCTGAAAAGCTGAAATAGAACCAGAAGGTGTGTTGGGGGATCAGACTCTTTAGGGACCATAGTTACTGGGTCCTTATTCTTTGCTCCAACCCTCTCCAGGCCCTTCCTCCGGCCTTGTTAGCCAGAGCCCAGGGAGAGTGAGCGGGGCCTTTGCAGAAGGTCACACACACACACACACACACACACACACACACACACGTGTGCGCACGCATGCGTGCGGCAAGGTGCAGGTGTAGAGTGTAGAGAAGCATTTGCTGTGCGGGGATGAGGAAACGCGGAGCCATGCGGTGAGTTAATTCAGAGCTGCCAGGGGAAGGAAACTGCATGCCTTTTGCTCCCTTCCTGGAATCCCTGCCTTGAGGAATGGAGCCCAAGCAGGCCCCGGAAGAGTGCCCCTTTCTTCACAGGGCAGTCGCCTTCATCTGTGAGGTGAGGCGTGCAAGGATGGATGCACCGTGGGGTCCGGTGCTCCTGGGCCAGGTGTCTGCAGAGCAGAGGCTGACTCAGACAGGGTCCACCCCTGCCCCGGGAGGCAGCGAGTGTGCCAGGGCATGTCCAGGTGTTTCACGTGTGTGGGGAGGGGCAGTAGGAGGAGACAGGACTGGTGTTCTTCCTGACTATTCCAGACAGCGGCTGTGAGCTTCGGGGATTCCTCTTACTGCTGTGGAGCTCAGGTCCTCATCGGTGAGGAATAGCCATGATAGGGTGACCACAGCACTCTAGCGTTGAGATTCTGGGCTGGTGAGACAGCTGCAGCTGGTTTGCAAACCAGGCTCAGGGGCAAGTATCTCATTTGTGAGATAACAAACAGGTGCGGCCTAGCGCTCTTCACTTACCAGGCCGAGGCTGGCTGTCCCCTTTCTGCTGGCCAATGGCTGTGGGACCCGAGGGTGGGGAGCTCTCGAGGCATCCAGCTGCACAGCCTTGACCAACATCTGCCAGACACTCAGAGGAAACAGTGGGTGATTAGAACAACGACTTTGACATTTCAGCCTGTCTTTGGTGCATCTGGCTTTCCCACAAACCCACCATGACACATGTTTATGCATTGAAGTGTTTCAAACATCAAGAAGGGGGTTCATGAAAGAGCCCACAAGATCAGGCATTTCCAGTCTTAAAAGATGGTGTTTGGGGTGTGTCTCACACCCCACCCCACTTCCTCGCTGCCCTGCTGGTGGGCTCCGGGGTGCTGCTCTCAGGGTTCCCTGAGCATTCTTGCTTCGTAATCACTCTCATCCTGTGGTCTCTCAGGGTTAGAATTTTGGCTGAAATGCACACAGGTTGTGGGACCTTTTGGAGGATGTGTGTAGTCTGGAAGAATGAGTTGGGAAATAAGCTATGCAGCATCGCTCTTGTGTCTCCGTTACACCATGTGAAATCAAGAGAGTGAGGATGACAGTGGCAATGGGGTCAAAATGATCACTTATTTGAGTAACAGCAGATATTTATGGAGTGTCTCCAACATCAGTCTAGATGTGGAACCGCAGCATCTTAGGCAGAGGCCCTCAGGTGGGCAAGTGCTTGCCACGTTTGGTTGAACGGAAAGGCCCATGTGGCCACAGTGTGGTAGAGGGTAGAATGAGGTAAGTCGTAGAGTTAGGAAGAGCCCAGATCATGCAGAGGCTTAGAAGTCACGATGAAGAGTTCAGATTCCATTCCCAAGGTGATGGTGAGCCGCAAGAGTGTTGTTTGACACAGCAGACCAACATGGCCAGATTTCTACGTGAATGTTGTCAAGCTTCCACAATATATTAAAGTCAGCAGCAGGCCACAGCACCTGCAGAGTGTCAGGAGATGGGGCACATCTCATCACTGACTGAGGTTGTGGAAGAATTTTCCATCCCCCACTCCCCCAACAGTCCTGTTCCTGACCTGGGACCCTTCTGCCTTGATTATTCAGTCACTGTGTATTGGTTGAGATTGCACCCTTGAACAAGACAGATAGTGTGCCACATATAGTTTGTCAGTGCCCAGTGCTTTCCCTGTCCCAGGAGCCTTTATATCACCATTTCTACGTGCCCTGGCCAGTGGGATCCTGATTGGGTCCTGTCAGTGGGGTGGCAATTGCATGAGATTGGAAGGTGGAAGAGGAGGAGCCATTGTTCAAGGCCGCTGCTGAAAGGCACATGGGAGACCACACAGGCGGTAGGGTGTGTTTCTTGAGCTTTGCCATATCCTCCTGAGAATCACCACTTGAGAGGTTTTGCATTTCAGTGACCTCCCTGACCTTTGCTTGTGCAGCCTTCACTCCCAGTATTAACCCTTTCCTTACTCTTCATATTTGGAGTGGCTTCTGCTTTCCTGACCAGCCTCCCAGTGATCCACAGGGGCAGGGCAAGAAGAGGAGTATCTTGGATCTGATCATCCTGTTTTGAGGGGTGGGGCTGAGGGATCATTTTGACCCCATTGCCACCATCATCCTCACTCTCTTGGTTTCACCCCTCAACCTAGTGTAACTTGGAGGAACAAGAATGATGCTTCATAGCTTATGCCCCAACTCATCCATCCAGACCACAGAAGGATATCAAAGTCGCCACTCGCTTGGACACAAGAGATCAAATTAAAGCATAAAGCAAGTGGTGACTATCTACCTACTTAAGTGAGAAAACAAGGTCGTGAAAAATCTAAAGGAAAAAAATACTGTAAAAATAACCCTTCCCCAAACTACTACAATTACAGTTAATAGTGCTCTAGAACATTTTAGGAACTTGATACTATTTTGTCCTAATCCATTCAGGAGAGAATAAATATAATTAAGTAGCCAAATCAATTTGAAAAAGAAGAGTGAGTGAAAAAGAGGAGCTTTGCCATAACTAGCTCTTGTAACATTCTACAAAACCATGTTTGTGAAAACTGTGTGGCCCTGGTCCTGGGATACAGAAACAAACCAATGAAATGGAAATAAGAGCCCAGAACAAGACTCTATTTAGAAAGTTGTTACATGATGAATATACCACTGGAATTGAACCTCTCAACAGAAGGTTTGGGCAAGGGAGTGAGTGAACTAAATTTGTTTTTTAAAACACCTTCCATGCAGCATTTTGCAGGCAGACTTGGGTTTGGGAACAGCTGGTGGCAGAGTGACCAGTTAGGGTGCCATGGCAGTATTTCAGGTGAGAGATTAAAAACAAAAATAGCAGCAGGAAGAACGGGAGTGGAGAAGGTGTGATGTGAGAGACAGGTCTCAGAGAAAACCAGTTGTCCTGGGTGACTAGTTAAATGTTGGGAGAGAGGGAGAGAGGAGTTGACGTTGTCGCCAGAAAGAGTGACCTCGGGTGATACAGGTTGTACAGGGAGGGGTGGGAGGGCAGAATGTGGCAGGTTTGGCATTGGTTTGGTACAGGGGGAGAGCCAGAATGATAGTCATGGAAATGCCAAAGCATGATGGAGAAGCTAAAGCAGGGCCCTCCTGTAGAATGGAAAGTAAGAGATTGTGGGAGGTTTATATGGTTTATAGGAAGTCTGTTATCAAAGCTGAACTTGGAAGTTAATGGCACATAAGTGGTACCTGAGGCCAGAGGAAAGGTAGAGCCAGTCCAGGTAGAGTTGCCCTCTTTACTAAAAAACAAACAAATAAGTAGGACAATCAGTTCAGTTTGAATTTCACATACTCAATGAATACTTTTTAAAACATATATTCCATGTGATATTTAGGACCTATTTACCCTACACATTACTGACTGTTGATCTGAAATTCAAATTGAACTGGGCAGCCTGCATTTCACCTGCCAGCCATAACAGCCCCAGCAAACAGGAACGCCTCCGGAGACCAGGAAGGCATTGGCCATGGCGAGGAGGGGTGCAGGCTGGGCAGCCTGAAGAATATGTCTCATGGGGTGGGGGGTGAGGGTGGGGGAGTGGGAAGGCAGCTGGTGCCCAGATCCTGCTGATTGCATTTGCAGAGATGGCCTTCAGGGTGTCCCACATTCTAATGTTCAAAAACAGAAGAGAAAATAGATGTTTATTATGAAGTATTCCCCATTCGATAAAGGGACAACCAGTGAAAAGAAAAAACCATTGTGAGGCACAAGCAAAGCAGGTCTGTGGGTTCCATAAGGCATATGGGCTCCTGGTTTGCAACCTCGGGTGGACTCTCTGGCCAGTGGGTGGGGCAGGTGTTTCACTGTAAATGACGGTGCTTTGGAAGGTCGGGTACAAAGGCTTTGTGCAGGGAGACGATGGCAGCAGGGGATGAGACTTTCATGTAAAAGGTAAGATGTGAAAGCCACGCTTCCCGCCACAACTCCACCGCCGTGTCCCTCAGAGCCTGGTTGCACCCATGGCCACTGCACGCGCAGCTGGGCGGTGGCTGAAGCCACGGGCCTGCACCTGGTGCTACCTGCTCGCAGGGCCCGCCCAGCCTCCCGCCAGCCTCTCGGGCGCAGCCATTGGGCAGTGCGGGCTTTCATCAGAAAATTGTGGGTGGAAACTTCCCGGGGTTTGCGCTGAGCTTCCTGAGGGTTCTCAGCTTCAGATGCAAAGTGAGTGGGTGTCTCTGTGAGAAGCTGAGAGAGAACAAGAGAGGTGTTGCCCTTGACCATGGAAACTCTATAAAGAAGGCGCCGACTCCTTCCTCTCGAGCAGTCAGCAGCAGATGCTCCCTCCGTAACACCTGGACTCCAGGGATTGAGAAGGACGCACGCCCTTTGCAGGGGGCGGCTCGAGTCTGTGGCTGCCATGCAGCAGCCCCTGAACTACCCGTACCCCCAAATCTACTGGGTGGACAGCAGCGCCCCCTCCCCTTGGACTCCTCCAGGGACAGTACTCCCCTGTCCCTCCTCGGTGCCTAGAAGACCTGGTCAGAGGAGGCCACCGCCGCCGCCGCCACCACCACCACCACCACCACCACCACTACCACTGCCACTGCCACCCCTGCCTCCACTGCCACTGCCACCTCTGAAGAAGAGGGACCACAACCCAGGCCTGTGTCTCCTTGTGATGTTTTTCATGATCCTGGTGGCCCTGGTTGCGCTGGGGCTGGGGATGTTTCAGCTGTTCCACTTGCAGAAGGAGCTGGCCGAGCTCAGAGAGGTAAGTGCTGGGCTTGCTGGGGCCCGAGTGCTGGGCTGAGACAGCTCCGCGCGGTGGACGGTGTCAGGCTGCCCTGGTCCACACGCGGACCACGGTCTTCCTTGCAAAGTGCTCTTCCGCCCTTTATCCCCGCCCTCGAGGTGGATCATCTTAGCCATTCTATGCTACAGACAGAGAACTGGGGGCTCATATAAGTAAAAGGAATATTTTTTAAAAATATTTTATTGATTTTTTAAAATATATTTTATTGATTTTGTACAGAGAGGAAGGGATAGAGATAGAAAGTTAGAAACATCGATGAGAGAGAGTCATCAATCAGTCGCCTCTTGCACACCCCTACTGGGGATATGCCCGCAACCAAGGTACATGCCCTTGACCGGAATCGAACCTGGGTCCCTTCAGTCCCCAAGCCGACGCTCTATCCATTGAGCTAAACCGGTCCCGGCAAAAGGAATATTTTTTATCATGTAAAGAAAGGGTCATGAGAGGCTGCAGCTACATTCTTCCTTCCTGAGATAGCAAGGCAGCCTGGTGAGCCACGACCTTAGTGACTCAGGAAAAGGAGCGCTGAGTATCAATTAGAAGTGAATTTGTGCAAATGGCCAAACTAAAAAAAAAAAATTTTTAAAAGAGTTTAAAATATCAGAAGTATGCTAAATCACACAGCTGAGGCACAGGGAGACACAGCTGCTCGGCCAAAGTCCGAGGTACGAGAGGCTGTGAGGTGTGTAGATGCCTTCTCCGAGCCTGGTATATTTAGCAATTCTGCCTCCTTTGCTTAGAGAACTTTATATTTATTATATGAATTTTCTCTTTCTCTTTGTCAGTATTCCAGCCAAAGGCATATGGAATCATCTTTGGAGAAGCAAGTGGGTGAGTCCTTTTCTACATGCACATTGAGTTTCTCAAGATGGTCCTCAGAGCTGGCCCTGTGGGTGGAAGGCTGTGAATTGCATCCATTCTCGGACACATTTTACTGCAATAGGAATCCTGGCTGACTCTGAATCTCTGGTCCTTTTGGTTCCTTGAGCTGCCTTCAACTATGAAGTCAAGTTAGTTATTCAAAATAAGTCTATCTGAGAACTGCACACAATTAAAAATAACTTCTACTTGACTTTGGGAAGAGACACACACCTTTTCAACCCTGGATCTTTGCCCCCTGAGCAGCTGGCTCCAGGGCAGTCTCCTGCCTCAGGCCTCCTGGGCCCCAGGCACAGGGTGGTGGCTGTAACTCCCCAGAGAGGTGGTGGGGGGAGGTGAAGAAGGAGAGAGAGAGAGAGAGAGAGAGAGAGAGAGAGAGAGATATGTTTCTAGGAAAGGTCTTCTCTTTAAATTACCTAAGAGATTAATCAACAGTCAAGCTTTAGTTAAAGCATTTCATAGGATGTACTGAAGCTTTTAAAAGTGGGAAACCAATCATCTACATTAGGGTGATTCTTTTGCAATCACTAGAAAGATTGGGGGAAGATGTCAGCCATTATTCAAAGGGTGGTCCAGCTTCAACCACAGAGGTCATTGTGAACTCACTTCAATGATAAAGGAAAGGCCTGGCTGGCACGGCTCCGTGGTTAAGTGTCAAACTATGAATCAGGAGTTCTTGGTTCGGTTCCTCGTCCGGGCACATGACCGAGTTGCAGGCTCAATCTCCAGTGTGGGGTGTGCAGGAGGCAGCCAATCAATGATTCTCTCTCATCATTGATGTTTCTCTCTCTCTCTCTCTCCCTTTCTCTCTCTGAAATCAGTAAAAACATATTTTTAAAAATAATAATAAAGGAAAATCCTTTGTGTGAGATCCAGGACAGGAGGAAGGAGAAATGTTGAACATTTCTCATCACCTTTCAGGACATAGTTTTGGAAACTGTGGACAGACAGATTTAAGGCAGATAGGTGAGCCTAGGGTTTATGAACCTTTAGATATGATAAGAATAGGAAGGGAGCTAAGACAGCATCTGGTCCAGGCATCTCATTTTTCAGAAGAGGGACAAAACACCAGGCAGATTAGGTCACGTGCCCCAAACCACTGGTGTGGAACTACAGGGCTTTCCAGTATATGGACTGATACCTCGTGAAATAAGGCAACACCCATCTCTCTGTGATGATTATGAAATAAGAAATAAAGATGGCAAGAAAGATGCCTCTGGGAAGACAGTAAGTAAATCTTATTAGAAATTGGGAAGAAACATAAGGCAGCACTGGCCAGTCAGTAAGGGGACCCCATTCCTCAGAAAGTGCCCGCTCAGTTGATCCAAATCACCTACTGCCTGGAATGTAGGAGCCAACCTCAGGAGGCTCCGGTCCCCAGCTCTGGGTCCAAGTCCCTGAGGGTAAGAAAGTCCAGATGGGCACAAGCAGTGTTGAAATATTTGCTAGAAAAAACAAAGCCTCTATGTCTAAAAAAAATGACATAGATTTGAAAATTAGTGGAATGTTGCTGGTGAAACAGGTACCTAATTACTCACCTTTTCCTCACTCCCTGGAGTGGTTTTAGTGATTAACAGTCAAGCAAGCAGATGAGTCAGGTCTGCCAACCCCAAAACAATCATCTTCTCCAGATCAACCCAGATGGACCAAAATTGGTTAATTATCACATGGAAATCAAATGAGCAACTTTACTAATAAGAGATGCAAATTAAAACAAGAGATACCCATTTTCATCCATCAAATTAAGAAAAGTTAAAAAAAGCCAGCTGGGAAGCAATGAGAGAAAGGGGCTGCTTAAACATGATGGACAGCCAGCAGCCTATAAATTACTATCCCTTTTCTGAAGAGCAGTTTAGAAACATATATCAAAGGATCAAAATTGTTAATTTACCTTGTAGTCTTATCACAAAGAATTTATCTTTAGAAAACAGTGAGAACTGTACAAGGATGTTCATCACTTCTTTAGAAGGCTATTTGTAATAAATAATTCAAGAGAAATGTAAATGCCTCTTAATAGGAGATTAGTTGAATACACCATGGTATATTGAGATGACAGCATAATAAACAGCAGCTAAAAATCATATATTAGAAGGACACTTAATGCCATGGAGAGTGTGCAGTTTATAGTGTTAGGTAAAAACACAAGTTAGTTTAATATTGGCTACATATATGCATATTTTTATATCTTTATGTTCTCAGCAAAGAACTGGAAGAATTTATATTTTAGCATGGTAACTGATTCCTGCTGGGCGGCACTAAGCTTCCTTATGTCCTTCTTTTTCATTTTCCATTTTGCCACAGTTATTCATTACCTCTTTTATTCATTCACAAATGTTCTTGGGGTGCTTCCTATGTGCTTCCTATGGTGCTGGGTCGGGGGTGATCACTGAGAACATGAGAGATGAGGGGCCTACCCTCATGGAGCTTGAAGCAAGCCCGAGAAGCTAAACCAAAGCGGGCAAATAAACCATATCTTTCCAAAGTGTGCTGAGTGTGCCTAAGGCAGAGTGATCTGGAAAGTCCCGAGGAGGTCTTGTGATTGTGAGTGAGAGAGAGAGTGTGTGTGTGTAGTGCAGTGAAAGGATAAGGGAAAGCGTTTCAGCAGTGAGAACTACGTGTAAAGATCCTGGGGCAGGAAACAGTCATCACCAAAGTATGGGATATATATCTAGTTTCCTTGTTCCATTATTCGTCCAGCAGGTAATCTTGCTGAATGCTTTCTATGAGAACTTACCATACAAGGCTCCCTGAGGGCTATAAAGATATGCACCATTTCCTGTCAGAACATGGCCTAAAGCCAGATCAGCTGCACAGATGGCTTGTGGTTCAGGAATACAGGCAAGAGTCAGCTTTGCCTTTCCTGTTCACTAGCACCTCATTCATATTGGGTAATCTTGGGTGGCTGCAGAGGTAGTGGGAGCTCAGGCAACCTTCTCAGTTGTTAGGGCCTTGTCATGCACCTTTCTAAGACTCTCCAGTGTCTTAGCTCAATTCATGTGGTAGCTCTATAGCTCTATTCAGTTAAATATTTGAAATTAGAGAAGTAGTGTCTTGTTTTGAGATCTGTTCTTTATTTTAACTTCTCAATTTAACTTAGCAATCATTTACTGGTCACCATGCCCTGTGTTAGAAACTGAGCTGAGTACTCTGGTGGATTAGACCTGTCATAAGGAGTTTACCATTTATTTGAGAGAGTTAGACGAGTTACAAGGTTTTCACAGAAAAGGGGTGGGTGTCCAAGTTGATAAGAGAGGTGAAGACAGCATGATTATGGGAGGGGAAAATCCTATTTGATTAAAAAGGCTTGGGAGGGTACCCCAAAGAAAGAGGTATTTTCTATGGTATTTATAGGGTTGATAGCAACTTAACATAGAGATCTGTTTGGAAGGGCATTCTGGGTAGAAGAAACAACATGAGCGAAGGCACAGAGACAGAGAGCTGGGCATGTTCAGGTCATATCAGGAGGCCTAGGGGAACCATACACAATTGTACGTTCTATGAACCCATTCAAGCTCTTTGAACCTTAGGATAATTCATTTAGGGCAGGTTATAGGATGCTTTTTGGGGGAACACCTAGCAGCCAGGAGGGGAATTAGTAGTGCTCTCCATCCTCTGGCCTGCTGAGTCTTAGGAACAGTAAAGCCAGAGCAGAAAGAGTCCTGGATTGGGAGTCAGGATTCCCCAGTGTCAGTCCCACTCTGACCCTGAGTCGCCGGGGCTTCTTGGACAAGCCACCCAACTTCTAAGCTCATTTTGTCATCTGCTGCGAGGTGGGGCTGGGATCTCTGCCTGAAAGGGTTGTGGCACGTTCTAACTGCAGTAACTGATATGACAGCTTCTAACGAGTGAATAAAATTGTTAATGAATGTCATTTTATTGTAACAGTATAACACGCCTATGTCTGCCTTAATTTTGGTTTGTTTTTTACCTCTCCGAGTCTGTAATACAGGGATGATGAATTCCACAGTTTGGATTTGCATTAATATGTGTCCTACTGTTGCTATTTATGCTTTTTTAAAAAATCTCTTTTATTTAAATGCCCTGTTTAGAATTCCACCAAAAGAATAGTCAACATCTCATTTTTACCTCTATATCTCATCTCTCTACGATACAGATCACTCCAATCCAGCCTCTGGAAAAGGGGAACAGAGGAAAGTGGCCCATTTGACAGGTGTGTATCGGGAAGGTGAAAGAGGCAGAAAGTAGAACAGCATTGCTGTGTTTTGAGGGAGGTGATCAGTGGAGGAGAGGCCCAGGCCTGGCACAGGTGGGCTTCCAGTCTGTGGTTGTGTTGTGGAGTGAAATGATTGATAGTGATGTGGGAGGGGCAGTCCCTGTGGGAAGGTCATACACACCCGAGAAGTGAATGAGTATCACAGACCGTGTGTGCCTCTGTCCCTGGGATTATTTAGGCAGAATGATCCAGCCCAGGAGCAGGCTTTTATAGAGCAGGCACCTGTGTATGTGCCGAGCCTTCGGGACGTGGTGAGAAAGAAACAATACATGCTTCCTGCCTTCAAGAAGCCTAAAATACAATAGGGAAATGGATACACAGGTCATCACTTCAATACTGGAGAGCGTTCTCTGCGTAAGGCGTGTGCATGATGTTGTGGGGACACAGAGGAAAGGGGGCTTCAGCCCAAAGAGGGGGACTGCAGGTGAGAAGTTGGGTCTCTAAGGTCCTTTCCAACTTTAGATCTGTAGAGTTCCTTTGATTTGGCTTTTTCCCTCATGAAAGGACCCTAGAGCCTAACCTTCTATTTCTGAAGATCATAGAACATGTGTCCAGAGAGCCAAGCTCCTCTCATTAACTTCTTACTACAATTGGTTAAGATTACATATTATTGTCCCATTGTGTGTCTAAGGAGGAATTTAGTGATGGGTGAGTCTGACCTGTTGGCCAGCTCTATGGGGGCTATGTCATTTTGGTTAAAACACACACACACACACACACACACACACACACACACACACAACACACACACACACACACACACACACACAAACAAACAAACAAACCCACAAACAAACAAACAAAAAAACCCTCTTGCTCCAGGAAATACAGGTCCATAGTTTTGCCTTGGAAGCTTAGTTTGTAGGGTGCATGGGCATCTCTGGCTAAAAGCTCCTCTCTGACTTGGTTTTAGGCAAGCCCGACTCAAGATCCATTCCTCTGGAATGGGAAGACACCTATGGAATTGCCCTGATCTCTGGGGTGAAGTATAAGAAGAGCAGCCTAGTGATCAATGACACTGGGCTGTACTTCGTGTATTCCAAAATATACTTCCGGGGTCAGTCCTGCAAGAAACAGCCCCTGAACCACAAGGTCTATATGAGGAACCTGCAGTATCCCAAGGACCTGGTGCTGATGGAGGAGAAGATGATGGACTACTGCACCATCGGCCAGATGTGGGCCCGTAGCAGCTACCTGGGTGCGGTGTTCAATCTCACCAGTGCTGACCACTTATATGTTAATGTGTCTGAGTACTCTCTGGTCAATTTTGAAGAGTCTAAAACATTTTTTGGCTTATATAAGCTCTAAGAAAAGCACTTTGGGATTCTCTCCATCATGGCTCCTTGATACAGGCGCTGAGAATGCTGTCTTGAAAGAGGGTCTTCTAAAGCCCACTTGAGGTCAGGTGAGAAGACATAAACCAAGAGGGTTCTGAGGCCACAGAGTCCAGCAGGTCTATGGTTCCTCATCTCACTCCCAACATCCATGAGCCAGACAGGAGGAGGAAGAAAGCTGATGAACATAGCACTCTGGGCTGCATGTCCACATGCAAAATGGGGCAAAGCAGCTACCAGGGTGGTCTACATTCAGCTGCAGAGGCCAAGCGTGTTTGGGCACATTGCAAAGGACACCTTATAACTCACCTCCTGCGGTGGGTCTACTGTCTACCTCAGAGGAGGCTGTCTTTCAGGTACAAGGGATGGAAAAAGGGACTAGGCTTGCATGATAAGCTCAAGAGACTGAAAGGCTGGTGTCCCAGTGGCAGCATTTTTCCTTCCAAAGCCATAGCCTCAGCTGCCAGGTGATGGAAACAGAAAAGCTAGGGATATCTTTGGGGGATGCAGTCCATTCCCTACACAGCATGTATGTTTCCAGAGCAATTGTAGGTGTGTGTGTGTGTGTGTGTGTGTGTGTGTGTATGTGTGAGTGAGTGAGTGAGAGAGAGAGAGATTGGGAAAGCTACCTAAATAGGAAGAACATGTTAGGAAATTAGGGGATACATATGGTATTGGTTTCAAATGCTTCTTGGCAACCAACTCTGACAGTCCTCTAATCTTGGATTATGACAATACCTAGTGATGCTTTTTTCCTATAATATAACCAATATTTATATATATATCTATATATTGTGCATTTTAAATGAAAAGAATACATGTAATAAAAACTATATTTTAGAATACAGATAAGCAATATGGATGTACTTTTTAGAAGTCAAAAAGATTTTGCTTTTTTCCTTAGTATTTATTTCTTCATGGCCTCTTAATTCACTATGACTTACGACCACTTTAAGGAGAATTTACTAGGTGAGAAGGACTTTGCCAGGTTCTCGTCCCCTCTCTGTATTTTCTTCCCTCTCTCTCTCCCATTATTCAAAGTTTCCATTGCTATTATTATTGCCAGGGTTAAGCTCACCCAACTTTCCATAGGTTTGATGACAACTTGTCTTTTCCTGTGGGCATAGTGGAAAGGGCACAGGCTTTGGGCTAAAATAACCTGAGTTTGAATCTTCATTCCTTCACTTATTAGCTATGTATTCACTGTGCAGGCCCCTTGACCTCTCATAGACAGAAAAGGGCCAATATATACATAAAGTATCTGACACATAGTAGAATGTAAAAAAAAAAAAAAAAGGTATGTGCCATTATTTATAAGCTACTCTGTGAGAGACACTTTGTTCTCCAGAAGTCACTGCTCTTGAGAGATCCATCTAAACACCTGGGTTCTTGCATTTTCACTTAGATCACTCCCAATTTCCTTCTCCTATTGTCTTCAGCCACTACCATGGCCTTCTCTAGACTGTCATTGTTAAACATTACTATACCTCCTTTGAAATTTTATTTCAGGCATTTTATTTTCACAAATCTATTATTCAAGTTTAGTTGCTTCAACATTTTATCTATCTATCTATATCTATAATAATAAAAGTATAATATGCTAATTAGACCAGACGTCCTTCTGGACAACTTTCCTGATGAAGCCAGGGCTGCAAGGGAAGTCTGGGTCCCTGGTACCAGAAGAAAGTTGGTGTTGGCAGCTGGGGGAAGGAAGGTCTACTCTTGGCACAAATTTCGTGCATCTTATGTACGAAATTTGTGCCTTGTGTGTGTGTGTATACATATATATATATGTGTGTGTGTGTGTGTGTGTGTGTGTGTGTGTATATATATATATATATATATATATATATATATAATATATATATTTACCATATTGAGACCTCTAACTAATGAGCTCTATTATTTTCTTGCATAACCATCAGCTTCTTTATTTTCACTCCTCTCTGTCTGGCTGATATTCTATCATCTGTCATTACAATCACTATCTTGGATAGACCCTCAACCCCCAATATTCTGTTTCCTTCACTGTAATCCTCTTGGGAAAATCCTATTTTCTCTATGCTGGCATCCTAGCAGCTGGATGTTGCAGGAGAAAAATAACACAAACAGACTGGTTTCATTTTATTTTTTATCACTCATCTACTGAAGTCAGCCAATCAATTATGTACCCATCACTAATTTGTTTTCTTCTTTGGATGGATTTGAATAGGCAATGTATGCTCACTATACAAAATTAAAAGGATATGCAAAGATAGGAGGAAAGAAGTTCCCTCCTCACCCTATCCTGTGGCCCCATTTCTGCCCCCTGAGATGAGCTGGTGTGATGTGCCATCAGCTCGTCATACTGGTGTTGCCACTTTTATAACCTTTATCTCTGCCCTGCTCAATGCCTTTGACGTTTTCTGGAGACAGGTGTGTACCTCACCATGCTTTAAGTTCTGGTTCTACGGAAGAGAGGTTAACAGCTTCTTTAGGATCCTGACTTACTTTTTTTTACCTCGGTAGAAATAGACAGGATGTCAAAATCTTGAAACGTTTGAATATGCTCATTAAAAATGGAATCGGCCATGGTTTCTTTCTTTTTCCTTTAAAAAAAATAGATTTTTAATTGATTTTTTACAGAGAGGAAGAGAGAGGGATAGAGAGTTAGAAACATCGATGAGAGAGAATCATTGATCAGCTGCCTCTTGCACACCCTCTACAGGGTATGTGCCAGCAACCAAGGTACATGCCCTTGACTGGGATCTTTCAGTCTGCAGGCCGACACTCTATCCACTGAGCCAAACCAGTTTCGGCCATGGTTTCTTTATGTAATGCTAAACCCAAAGAACAGCTTAAAAAAAAAAAAAAGTCACTTCTGGTTCAGTAGTTTGAGGTTTTCTTTTCTTTCAGACAACTGAAGCCCCCCATCACGGTGACTTTGCATTCTCTGAAGTAGGTTTTGACTTACCACAACTAAACAGGAAAAGAGCTCTTCTGGAGATGTCGCTGCAAGAGTGACTGATCTGAAACAGCAGCTCTTTGAGAGAGGGGGATTGGAGAGAGAAACCTGGCTCCTCCAAGCTGGACTCTTGTCCAACCACTAGGTCATACACCTGGAACTAATATAAGATAACATTGAACATCAACTGTAATTGGAAAAACACACACACACACACACACATCTTCTAAAAAGAAAAATTTCCTTAGGGAGTTAAGCCTGGTCCTAAGCTAAGAAGTCGTGTCACCTGATGTCAAATTGCATTTTTTTCAAAGGAGTCTGGTTAAGTTCTGAAGTTAGAGAGATCATGATTTTTTTTTTTTTTTCCTTTCTGTGTTTTGTTGTTTCTTTTTCCCTAGGGTTTTGGATTATGCACAGGCAGAAGAGGCATTCCTAGGGAAGCAGAATCAAAACCCCATCCTTAGGTCTTCAGACTCATGTCTGAGTCAGAAATGAACCTGATTCAGAAATAATGTAATTATTGATGGTAGCTCAGGACCTTTGGAACTCATCAAGAAACTAACTGGCCATGGGAATAAGACAGCTAAGTGGGTATTCTGCTCCTGAAGGTCGGAAAGCAATACCGCAATGAGGTCAAAGCTTTCCTTTTATAGAGACACCTCTCCATCACTCTAGCTGGTACATTTTTCAGAGAAAAGTAGAATTCAGATGTCCCTCCTCTCCCACTCTATCTGCTCAATGGAGTCACCTTTTCTTCTATTTCTTAACAGAATGACATGGACCTCCATCTTACATTCTGTGGGAAGCCCAGAGTTCTTTGCAACCTTCAGGGAGGAAACTCAACCTTTGGGAGGTCCACATTCTAGTGTCTGCTGTCACGGGGACCTGGCAGTGACTGTGCTTCCAGGCTCCTGTCAGCTCATTTCCCTCAGGGCACCTCTCCCACAGGATGCTGGGTACAGGCAATTCTACTGAAGGTTTGAAGGTAATGGAGAGAGGTTACCTTAGACAGTATAATTATACAGTTACGCAGTATAATTACACCTAAGGCTGAGTATTAGACATCGCTATCATCCTCCAAATTCACCACAATTACCTATTTAAATGTGTCACCTCAAATCCTACTACTTGAAGCAAAAGCCCATTCATTCATTCATTCATTCATTCATTCAACAAGTGTTTGCCACGTACCTGAAACTGCCCTATGTATTGTGGATACATTGAAATATAAAGCCCCCTGTAGAGTTGTATTTTAATGGAGAAATGGTGAATATACAATAAAGAAAGAGCAAAAAATATCTAAGATATATGGTAGGAAGTGCTATGAAGAACAGTTAAACCAGGTAAGGCTTTAGAGAGTTATGGAGGAGGCGTGGTTTTTTAAAAAATCAGAACTGGGAGGCTTTTAAAAAAATATGTGTTTTTATTGACAGAGAGAAAGAGAGAGTGAGAGAGTAACATTGATCAATTGAACCCCAAAACCTGAGCATGTGTCCCCACCAGGAATTGGACTGATGATGCTTTGGTGCATGGGGTGATGCTCAAACACCGGAGCCACACTGGCCAGGGTGAGGGGTGATTGTTTGACAAGTGGCGAGCAAACACCGCTTCGAGCACAGCCAGTAGAAAAATTACAAGCATATAGTCAGTTAAATCTCATTCTGAGACATTAAAAATAATGAAAAGATCATATTACATTTTTGTAGTCTTTAAAACATTTTCTCACATGCCTCTTTTATTGTTTATTTTTTTTAAAATATATGAAGTAATCCATATGAAAGATATTGGCATGGGCCAGATTCTCTATAAATGTTCCCAGGAAATATTGAATATACTCTGTGCTCATTATATTCACAGCCTGGCATGATGCCATTTTGAGGCCTGTTTTTGTGTTTTGTTTTTTTTAATCCTGAAGTATAATTAAATAAGGTGATGTTTAACCCAGTGTTGTCTCAGGACAGTCTCATTTTACGTGAATGTGAACTGCTGAGGGAATTCCCCCCCTCCAGCTGCTCATCACAGAAGGGACAGAGCTTGGTTCTTACGTTGTAGCCCTGACTTTCTGCGGGTGAACCACTTCAAAGACAATGTGATTTCATAAGAGACACGCTTGGTGATATTGAACTCTGAACGTGTCCACACATTTAAGATATCATATGCAAGACAAGAATCTTTGCAAAGGAGATGGAGAGGATTGGGTGGGCATCCATGGGTGTCTCAATATATCTCCGGACAAAGATCTCTTCGTTTCACTCCACCCTAACATCATTTACAGTCTGTGGAATGGAACTTGGTACACATTTTCTGGAAGAGAAGGTTCTAGAAGTTGTGCCTGATGGAAAGAGAAGGTAGGTGAAAGACTCAGAAAGCTACCAAGGTCTCTGGCCTTAAATAAATGACCTGAGATTCTAGATTAACGAAACGGGATTCTGGTAACATGAGATGCATTTTTATCTTCCCACCCCACTGAGAGGAGAAAACGGCCTTGACTCAGATGGTGAGAAACAGGCTCAAAGGTGTTAAACAGAACTCTAAAGTTTGAGCTGCAAGAGAAGACATCTCAAACCTCAGCATCCTCTTTGCATCATCTGGTGGGTTGTGTTCTGGCTTCTAAGAAATTCCGAAGGCTTCTGCAGGGGTCTGGGAGGGTGGCGACGAGAAGATCACGCGGCTGGGGAATTAGATGGTTTATACTTCCTGTAGCACTTTTGGGTTTGCTGATGGTGTTGACTAGAATGGATAACTGGCTTTTACTAACTTTCCAGGGGGACATGAAACAACTGCACTGTTCTGGGAAGGCAGTGGGAGGGCAATCAGTGTGGGGAGGTGGCCAGGTGGCTGGGTCCATTTTTCAAAGGAAGGTGACTATGAGGTATGTTGTTTCTGCCCTATAGCCAAGGTTATATTATCACATCTATGGCTCACAAGAGAGATAAGAATATAAACTTTTTATTTAAAAATAGCAGGACACTTATCACTTATTTTTGCTCTAAGCCAAGCCATGAAGCAGATAAGCAATAATAATAGTTGTAACTTATAGACTCCCCTTTTTGTAACAGTTATGCAAAACACCCTTCACTTATGTTTATTAATTCTCACAACTCCATAAATCAGGTGTTATTAACTCCACTGGTAAAATTGATTTAGGTTCCGAGAGGTTAAGCAACTTTCCTAAGGTGACAGGGTAACAGAGTTAGGATTCAACACTGGGCTTTTCTGACCCCAGGAATCATACCTAAAGCAGGCTTATAACGCCCTTTATACTATGAGTATGCTTCATTCGACAAACATTCATTGAGTATCTGCAAGGTGGTAAGCATTGTTTAGGGGCTAGATTGGTGACTAAGCCAGATAAGTTTCTTGCTCCCTTTAAATTTACATCCTAGTTGGCGACGAGGGTGGTAGAAGTGGTGGAGAAAATAAACAAGCAAATAAAAATAAATACATAAATGACCAGATAATAATAAACACTAAGTATAGATAATTAAAGTAGGGTGCTAAGATAAAGACTAGCGAACTCATTCGAGGGAAGGCCTTGTCATTTAAAATGACAAAAGCCAGGGATGCAAAACAAATATTAGGCTAAAGAGGAGTATTGCGGGGGAAGGTAACACCCCCCCTTTTTTTTGGTGGGGGGGCAGCGTATGGTATTCAGGATCAAACAATGCACAATTGTGCGAAGTAAACTGATTAGGAGAAACTGGGTCTATTGGGAAATGCATGAGGGGTGGAGGCCGCTGGTCCAAAGAGGGGCCGTTCAGCCAGGTTCAAGCCGCGATCTGATTGGCTTGAGGATGGGGACTGACTCCTGGCTGATGCTCATTGGTCAGGAGGTAAGTGTCCATCTTCCTCAATTAACGCGAAATATGTCCCAGCTGTGAAGTCACGTGCTTTCACGGGCGCATGCGTGAGACTTAGCAGTTGCGGAGGCGGCGTCCGTCGTCGTTGTCCTCGTGGTGTCGTCGTGGTCGTCTCCTCCTCGTCGTCAGCTCCATCTCCCACGCGGCCAGACGCAGCAGGTCCCCGAGTTATGTCGCCGAGTTCGAGGCCGGTTCCTCCTGGCGCCGATGAGAGGCGGTAGGAACTCAGCTCTTGTTCCTGTCAGTGCGCCTGCGGGGCGGCGGGCCTCCTCAGACGCGGACAGTCAGTGAGGACTTTCTGTATGTCCCCCCCCCCCCCATACACCTAACCCCCCTCTGGGGGTGGCTGCCGCCTCCCTCCGCCTCCAAACTCTCCTCTGGGGGTGACTCCCGCCCCCTCCACCTTGAAAACCACACGAGGGGCGGGCAAGACCGCTGGGTCTAAGGCGGGAACGGAGCGAAGCACCACGTGGAACAGAACGTGCGAGGCCCCGGAGGCCTCGGAGGCCGGACCCGGTAAGGGCTCTCCAGCCTGGGGTGAGGGGCTGAGCTTTCCTGGCTCGCATGGAGGGGAGTGCCAGGAAACCTGGTAGAAGGAGACTGGGGCCGAAACCGGTTTGGCTCAGTGGATAGAGCGTCGGCCTGCGGATCAAAAGGTCCCGGGTTCGATTCCGGTCAAGAGCATGTACCTGGGTTGCCGGCACATCTCCAGTGGGGGATGTGCAAGAGGCAGCTGATCAATGTTCACATCCCTTTCTCTTCCTCTCTGTAAAAAATAAAATATTAAAAAAAAAAAAAGAAGAAGAAGGGGATTTGGAGGGGTGTGGAAACATGTGCCGTGGCGTTTGCTAGTAGAATTAGTTTAAGGTCCGCTGCTTGGGTGTTGGGTGCGTGGGAAAGAGAGGGTCACGGATTCAGGCCTGTTTTCTACTGTTTCCTTCGCGGAACCGGCTGTAATTCTGTCCTAGGCTTTCCTCCTCATGTGTTTTTTTCCGTGCGCACTCTTATTCCGGTGCTCAGGAATAAAAGGGTGTTGACTAAGCAGTTGAGCAGCAGGAGACCATCCGGGCATCTCTGACTCCATACGCCCAGACCTGCCTCTGTCTTTTGAATGGCGTGTGCCTGCACCAGCACCGCAGCCGCCGTCATTTCTCTGCTGAGGGACCTTTATTCGGTTCCCAAAGTTTTTCTGTTAAAAAAGAAAAGAAAAGAAAAGAAAAGAAAAGAAAAGAAAAGCTGTATTGGCTGTCTATATACATGTCTGCTTCTACTTCCCTAGGATGGCAAGGTAGAATTGGGTAGGAGAGGCATTCCCTACATGTTACAATTTTCATTGTGTTCTATCAAATCGTTCTCTAAAAAGTTGTACTATTGACACTCCCACACACGCCAGAGAGAATGCCTTATCTCTATACTCGGAAGCACTGTTTATATGATCACTTGTAAACATTCTCACAATATCAGCAGGCAGAAAGTGGCTTCTTGTATTTTGCATTAAAAAAAACACACACCCATTTTTTGAAGTTGAAACTCTTTCATTTTAGTTTTATGCATTGTCATTTGTATTTCTTCTTCAGTGAACCATTTAATATAACTATCTTTAAAAAAAACAAGCTCTCAAGCTCTTATCTTTTTAGTACTGGTTTACAGCAGCTCTTTGTAGGGTATGAATGTAACTCTTTGTTACCTGTGTTAAAAACATTTCTTCCTGTTGTGTCATCTGTCTGTTAACTTTTTCCATCTAGAAATGTTGACTTTTTTTTTTTAAGCAAATCTATTGTTTCCTTTATAACTTCTTGTCACACTTAGACTTCCCTCACCCTATTATTATAATTACATCATTTCCTAATATAAAATTTTCATTGTGCTTCAGCTCCATAACCTATATAAAAATGTCTTATGCAGTAGGAGGCAAGTAGTAAACTTAATCTTTTCAAAAATAGATAGCCAGTTGCACAAGCAGCACCATCTTTGAATTTCTTATTATTTGAAAGGACAGTGCTTAGATTAAGCTTCACTTTAGGCTTGGGTTTCATTCTGAACTCTCATCTGTTCCTTTGATCTCTTTGTCTACCCATTGGACTAGTGGCACTATTTTAATTGCTTTGTCTTTAATAACTTTTTTCTTCAAAATGTAGTTAATTTTTGTATATTTACTTTTCATACAGATTTTATAACCACCTTATCTAATGCCTCACTGCACCTACTTCCCTGCCAGATTCTATAAACTACCTCACATTAATTAGGAAGTCTACCCTTCTAGGAACACAGGGTGTGGCTCAGCATTTATTCAGCATAGCCTTCATTCTTTCAGAAAAGTTATGGTTTTTTAAATTGAATATATTAAACATATAATGTGTACCTTTAAAGTGTACAATGTGTTCATTTGATACATTTATATATTGTAATATGACACAGTTTCCTTCACACACTGTGCATTTCTTAACTTTTTTTCTGTGTATTTTATAGTTTTATATCTGACTACTCTATTAAAACCTCTTAGCTCTAAATGTGCTACACTTAAGACAAGTGAATATTTTTTCCTTGTATTCTTTGATGCTTCCATCTTCTTTACCCCAAACCACCCAGTATTGCTTTCTGAAAGGGTCTTGCTTTCTAGCTTTTCTCCACAAATATGTAATATCGATAAAATATTTGCTGTGGACCAAACTTCCAGAACCTACCATGAAAATACAAAGTCCCCTAGGTCTGGGTCCCAGAACAAACACCTGGCACAGGCCTTAGCCTAACCCACAGCTGGGAGCAGAGCTGCCTGGCCAATCACAGTATAGAGCAGCTGAACTAGTCACCCTGCAGAGTCACCAGCTTGAACATCAGTGCTTTTTACCATAGAACGTCTGGTGGTTTTCTGTGTGGCATTAGGATGGAAACAAAAGACTTGATCGACACACCCCTGAAGATATCTAGTAGGATTTGAGGATGCAAGGGAAAAACCGAGGTAAGATCCCAAATAAGAGAAGGACCTTAGGCAATATTGGTATAGTGACATTTGTCTTTTGGACATGTGTGGTTCTGAGTATTGAAGGTATTTCTTTGTTCTGTGATGGTATTATTTTAAAATACAAATGAGGATAGGTATTACTGTAAGAATTCTCTGTACTCCTTTTGAACTGTAATATGCTCATGGACTCTGGATTATGTAGACAAGATAAATACCAATCTGTGTTTTCACTTCCTGAACTAGGCCCTTTCTCTCCCAGGGTATGTCTTGGCATTTTGACTCTGCCACCACAACAGAACATCTCATTCAGACTTCAGGGTGGATTTCCATTAGATACCATTCTATATGTCAATCTTAGATAGTCTTGTATCCTAACTCCCTAAGAACAAAAGCATATTTTTGTTTGTTAATTTATTTTATTGCAGTATTTACCTTCCTTTCAAATGTCATAGTTCCTGTTAACTGCCAGAATCACTGTGGTGGCATCATTGACCACAAAAATGCTTTCATTCTGATGGGGCCTGGAACCTCTGCTCTGAGTCTTGATGAAGATGGATGCACAGTTGCCTTCAAACCAAACCTCACAAAGTGGGTTGTCGAGGCTCTTTCTCCCAGCCAACCCTTCATAGCAGCTTCCTGTTCTCATGAGGAACAAGCCAGCATGATTCCCCCTCCCCCCCGATTAGAACATTTTTTCTTGTTTATTGTTTAAAATATTACATATATTAGTACATATATCTCCTTTCCCCCCCATTGACCTTCCCTAGCTCCCCCTACCCCCTCACCCCCCCCAGTGTCTTGTGTCCATTGTGTGCTTATATCAGCATGAATTTCTTTATGCAGAAAAGATAGATGAGAGTGCCATTTCCTTTGCTAAAATTATTATTTGATACTTGTCAATGGAGGTCAGACTTTTAACACAAATGGGGGAAGTTTGGATGGAGAGCGAGAGTTATGGGGGAAGATGATGCATTTCTTGTTAGAAGCATTGGATTTCACTAGTGAGAGAAGCTAGTTTTGGAGTGCATGTTAGGGCTAGTGTTACAGATTTGAGCCTGACCTGAATGTTTGAAACTTGGAAAAGCTCAAGGACAAAGGTTTCTACCCAATTCGGCTGATGAATGAGGAAGTAAAACCAGTGAAAGAGAACGGCTAGTGTGCAGTAGGGAAATTGTGACAGTATAGTCTCTTGCATGCCAAGGCAGGTGGAATTCTAAGAAGGTGGTGTGGTTAAGAGTGTCTAGGGCTAAAGAGAGACCAGGAGTAGGAAGGCTGAGACAAAGCCATCTAATTTGGTGACCGAAAGCCACTGGCGACATTTGAGAAGTTGGTTTCAGAGGAGGGGTTTGAACTGGAACTGAGTGCCTGTCATTGGGACTGATTCAGTGGCAAGGAAATGGGGGAGGGAAAGGCAGCATGTAGGCAGGAGACAAAGAAGAAAAAGGCCAGGATGAAAGTCAGAATTGCCATATGTGGGTGAAACTAACTTCACAGCTCTGGTCCTGGGATGCCTTGGATTTTGTAATACTTATCAGCTTTTTAAAAATATGCAGGCTGCTATGATTTCTTTTCTCATTCTATGGAAATGTTCACTTTCCTACCTAATTTCATATTTGTAATTTGTTTTCTCTAAAAGAAGCTATCCAAGTTGTATAAGGTTTTGGTTGCTCAAACCTGGATCCTCCCCAGCAAGGATCTGTGTTCATTAACAAGTTCATCAATAGGGAAACATATTCTCTCCTGTCTCCTCAGGCCCAAGGACAGTTTTGGTAGAGATGAGTTCTGACTTCCAGGGTAAGTGCTAGCATGGTGGTCTGGGCCAAGCACATGTAGCCAGAAAGTTACCCTGAATGTGGGAAAGGGACTTCTTTTGGCTCCTCTCAGTGTTCTCTGAGAGGGCAGGGCAGGGCAGGGCGAGGATAAACTCCTAACTCCACTGTGGGGCAAGGCGGAGTTATCTTTCATTTTGTGTAACTGGGCCCTAGCCCTCACCCAACCAATCAGGGTCAGCCAAAGCAGTGGCATCACCACTGGTGTAAAACCCCTGGGCTTGTCAAAGTTCACTCTCCTCCGCCATGCTGTCGCGGTGAATGGGACAGAGCCCATGTTAACATGGAAGAGGCTCTCTTGTTAATTGCATGGGACTTGGCTCCCTGCTGGTCTTTGGGGATCACGGAATCTCGGTACAACATTGGCCTTTTTCTTTTCCTTTAACCTCCCGTTAGCACAACTTGCTTGACCAGGTTAGCTGCTATTACAGTTGACCTGGAATACCACGTGTCTGAACTGAGTGGGTCCACTTATATGACCCAGAATACCACGTGTCTGAACTGAGCGGGTCCACTTAACATGAAACAAACATATTGACTACACTCAGCTATTGTAAAGCTATATTGTTGCTGCTTCACTGCCAATGCTTGAATCATTGGACCATTATATTCTTTTTCACACTATCTTTTCATTTTTTTATGTCTAGTATTAGTAATATGTAGAATATCTACAATGTTTTGTATCTAACAGACAGCATAAACTGATGGTATTAATAAATACAGTACAGAATGGTAAATGTATTTTCTTTATAATTTTCTCAATACCTTTTTCTCCTTTCTGGCTTACTTCATTGATTGTATAACTACAGTAGGTAATACATATAACAAATAAAATATGTGTTAATTGACTATGTTATAGGTAAGGCTTCTGATCAAGAGTAGACTAGTTTTGGGGGAATAAAAAGTTATATACAGATTTTTGACTGTGCAGGGGTCCATGTCCCTGACCCCCACGTTGTCAAGCATCGACTGTACTTTGGATGGTACCTTAATGGGTAGGATTGGATGACCCTTGGGTTCATTGTCAACTTGGGGTTCTATATTTGTGTCAAAGAGCATGAGTTTAAGTGCAAGTGAGGGCTGGAAGATTCAATAGTGTCTGTGATCAGATCAGTAGGAGAGAAGATGGCAGGGAGAGATTGGTGACAGGTAGGTAGTGAACAGCTCTGAGGGAGAATAAGGAGGGGCCAGCATAGGTTTTGCCCAGGTGAGGGGTTTGGTGTGGGGTTGCTGGTTCTTCTGGGGTTGGCCAAGGACACAGGCCTAGACTGATGGGACAGGGGAAGAGCTGGAGGTGAGGGTGCATCAGGGGTGAGGGTAACTGCCTCCGAGGTGCCTCCAGAGTGGCTGCTCACAGGAAGTGCTCCTTTGATCACTGACTCATCATGTGACCGTGACAGGCACTTCCTCTGCTTTCGTTTCCCCTCCTGTGAGATGACAAGGAGCACAGAGGGCTGTGGGGAGGAAGCAAAATACCCAAAGCACTGGTGCTGGATAAATTCTTATCTGGTTTCTATAGTAACAGTCTGGGCTAAAGTTAAAATAAAACACACACACACACACACACACACACACACACACACGCACACACACAACTATATAAAGTAACTAAAATACTTGTCCAGCCAAAGCCAGTTTGGCTCAGTGTAGAGCGTTGGTCTGCGGACTGAAGGGTCCCGGGTTCAATTCCAGTCAAGGGCATGTACCTTGGTTGCGGGCACATCCCCGGTAGGGGGTGTGCAGGAGGCAGCTGGTCGATGTTACTCTCTCATCGACATTTTTAGCTCTCTATCTCTCTCCCTTCCTCTCTGTAAAAAATCAATAAAATATATTTAAAAAAATAAATAAAATACTTGTCCACTCACTAGTAAAATTTCAAATTGAGATTTTTTTCTCTTGCAGGGGACTGTCACTAAAAGAGAATTTCCATCCAGGAAACTCCAGTCTCAGAGTCTCTAGTTTGTTATTGAATTGAGTACCGTATTTTCCGGCATATAAGACAACCTCCTAATTTTACAGTTAAAACATAGGTTTAGGCCTATATTCGCTGTATAAGACTACCCCCAACTTCCGAGGCAACACCAGTTCTTTTTTTAATTAAATTTTTAATGAATGACATTTTTCAAACATACCGTAATATACCGTACATTGATATGATAAATGGAAGGTCTCTTCACAAACAATAATTCTTTTTTTTAAAATATATTTTATTGATTTTGTACAGAGAGGAAGGGAGAGAGATAGTCAGAAACATCGATGAGAGAGAGTCATCGATCAGCTGCCTCTTGCACACCCCCCACTGGGGATATGCCCGCAACCAAGGTACATGCCCTTGACCGGAATCGAACCCGGGACCTTTCAGTCCCCAAGCCGACGCTCTATCCACTGAGCCAAACCGGTCTCGGCCACAAACAATAATTCGTTTAGCGGCATATCGAGACATTTTTCGGGATATATTCGGCGTATAAGATGACCCCCGATTTTCGGTTGACTTTTTTTCCGTTTCAAAAGTCGTCTTATATGCCGGAAAATATGGTAGGTGAAAGTGGCCCATATTTTTTGCTGTAAGGAAAGCTCTGACTAAAAAATAACATATACTGAGTACCTAACCCATGCCAACATGCCAATATTATGAGAGGTGATAAGGTTACAAAGATGGGAAGGGTGAGGTTTACCTAAAATAATCATGGGAAGAAATACAGCTAATGACAACTGCATGAACTCAATTTCACAGGTATGTGCCAGGGATCAGATGAAGAGGCCATGAAGGCAGGGAACAGATAGGAGCTGGCATGTGACCTGATCCCTGGAAGTGGTCAGCAAGTGGAGAAAGGTATTCAGGTAGTAGAAGGAAGGCTGTTGGGAAGACATGAGAAGGGAGCTTTTCCACTTCGGCATTCAGTCTAGAGTCAGAACACTAGAATGACAAATCTTTAGAAGCTGGCACCATACTTGATTCATCTCCATGTGTCCCAGAGACCTTTCCTAGACCTTTCCCCCAGTGCTGCCCCAACAAACACATATAATCTAATCCCCTGTCTAAAAGGATTCAGTAGCTTTTCATTTATTATGAAATAAAATCTAGCCCTTTTACTGGACTTTGAAACTCTGTGTGATCAGCAGCTATTTTCAAATGCTCTTGCTTCCCTGACTTGACTGTTACTGATCATGTCTTTGGCTATTTTTCAGTCTCCAGGTTGCCATGCCAACATTCTCTCCTCCAAAAGGCCTGGTTTGACCACCTCCTCTCAGTAGGCTCCTATACATCATCCTAGTTTTCTTTATTATTGTCTCCTATTATTAAAACACTTGTTGATAAATGTTGATTGAAGTAATGATCATCATAATAAAAGCTAATATTTATTGAGTGTTGAGTGGCATTATGCTTCTTTCTTTAAAAAGGTTTAAATTTTTTTTAAAAAAATATATATTTTATTGATTTTGTACAGAGAGGAAGGGAGAGAGATAGAGAGTTAGAAACATCGATGAGAGAGAGTCATCGATCAGCTGCCTCTTGCACACCTCCTACTGGGGATATGCCCACAACCAAGGTACATGCCCTTGACCGGAATTGAACCCGGGATCCTTCAGTCCCCAAGCCGACGCTCTAGCCATTGAGCCAAACCGGTTTCAGCAAAAGGTTTTAAATTTTAATTTTTTCCTTTTCTTTTTTTTGTGATGAGAACACTTAAGATCCACTCTCTTAGCAAATTCCAAGTGTACCATAAGTCATTAATTATAGTTACTGTGCTTTACATTAGATCTCTAGACATTCTTTATCTTATAGTTGAAAGTTTGTATGCTCTATGCTTATGTCTTTATAAACATGATCTCATTTAGTTCTTATAATAAACTTAAGTGGTAAGTACTGTTATTACTCCTATTTTGCAGAAGAGAAAACTGAATCTTAAGTGCCAAGCAAATTGTCCCAGGAAACAGAAAGCTTAATATTTTAAAATACTGCCTTTTGAATGTATATGATTACATATAGTGTTATTCGAATGATTATCATATATCTATTTCACCTCAGCCTTGTGTTCTGTAGAACTTCTCTCTGTGTGGGAGGAGAGGGGGAGGTCACCTTGGGGATCCCTGCTCTTCTGATTTCTGCCTAAGAAGACATCTGCTTCAGCTGATGGGCCAAAAACCAACTGAACAGCAGGAGCTTTTTCTTTTGATCTGTCCCATTCTGTTGTATTTCTCCATCTCAAGTTTGCTGAGTATTGATTTCCACTGCAGATAGAAGGTGTCAGCATGCCACTCTTTCCCTCTGTTTGTCAGCTTTTACTTTTTGTTTACTCAGGCAACCCCATGGGGGTGGGATCTTACTCATTGTTCCAAGAGGTGCATACTCAGATGGCTTGAGAAGGTTTGCAGAGTCCTCCATGCATGTCTCAGAGGGCTCTTTAGGTGCAAATGTGATGGGAGGGTAGCTTTGCAGACTGAACTATCTCCTCTTTATGAGGGTGGGGGATGCGGTGTGGGGGAGATGAGAAAAATTGCTTTTTTCTTTTCTGCTAACCTAGACATTTGTCTTTGAGATAGGTGAAGAATGCCTGAGAAAGTATTCTAGCTTTGAAGTCTAAACCCAACCCTTTCCCCGCCCCTACACCCATTGATTCTGGGTGGACCCAGCAGATGGAACTGGCTGATTGGGGTAAATTCATCCTTTTTTCTTGCTTTTTGTATGTCCCTCCTAAAACTTCAATCTCAGTAGTAGAGGCTGTTTTTTTTTTTTTTTTTTTTTTAAATAGAATTCTGCATTTGTAGTCAAGAGTATTTGAGTATTTTTCTCTTTAGGTTAAAGCAGTATTTTTCAACATTTTTCACCTCATAGCACACACAAACTAATTACTAAAATTTTGTGCACAACATTTTTTTTTTGCCTATTTGACAAAAAATAAGTATAATTTTGATTGATTTATAAAAATAACAGTAATTACCTACCTTTTTTTTCTTCTGAAGTGACTTTTTAAAACATCAGTTGCCTATACTTGTATATAAAGATTTCTGGTAACAAGAATTAACCAATCAGATGCAAACTTATTATATTATGTAACCAATGAGATTCATCTCAGTTATATGACCAATATATTTATGGTTCAAGACAGGGTTTTCAAACCATAGGGCTATTGTGTTGGCCATTGTCATTTTTTATTTGACAATTTAAAGCACATGTGTCAAACACAAGGCCCGCGGGCCAAATCCGTCCCGCCAGGCCTTGCAATGTGGCCCGCACCGCGCTGTCATCACTGCACTCCGCTGCGTTTCCATCACAATGACAGTTTATGACTGTTCAGTAAACCATTCGGCCCGAGATTTAGGCTGGATTTTAGATTTTGGCCCCTTCTCTGATTGAGTTCGACACCCCTAATTTAAAGGAAAAGAGGTCAGCAGCACCCCTTACTAAATAGTCAGGTATTGCATATTTTAAAAATTCTTGCAGTTGAAAAATTGCTGGGCTAAAGAATGAAGCGAAATGATCAGAAAGAGGTAAACCCATTTCATTTAGGAGAGGGCTATCATTTTTCTATACTTGTGACTCAAGCCCTTATGATTGATATGATACAAGAATATTGCTTTATATTATTGAAAAGGTGAATTCAATCTGAAAGAGGTTGACAGCTTTTAACAGAGAAACTGTTTTACATAAATCATTTTAGCTTCAATAGCCAGAGTGTCCTTTAAAAACCATAAATTAGATCACACCATTCCCTGTATGTGTGATAAAAAATCCCTTCAGTATTTTTTTGTTGCTCTAAAGCAGGCGTCTTCAAACTTTTTAAAGTGGGGGCCAGATCACGGTCCCTCAGAGAGCTGGAGGGCCGGACTATATGAACTACTAATTCCTACTGTAACACCTCGGCTGCGCTCACTGCCCAAAAAACCTGGCGGGCCGGATCAGACTCCTCTGCGGGCCGCATGTGGCCCGCGGGCCGAAGTTTGAAGATGCCTGCTAAAATCCAAACTCTTGACCATTGCCTTCCTGACCTATGTGGTCTGGCCCCTACCTACCTCCTCAGCCTCATCTCATGCTAGCTTCCCCATCAATATGCAAGGTCAATTTTGAAATTAAGCTTCAGCCTGAGAATTTCCCCCCCCTTTTCCCCTCGCCTTCTCCTTCTTCTTTTTCTGTTGACTACTACTCCATAGGCAAAAAGCCATTCCTAACCTTTGCACCCATAAGTGGAACCCTTGGGTGGGTTGTGGTAGTTTTTTTGTTCCAAAATGTCAGAACACTTTGTACAGAGTGGCTCAGTCATTTAAGCACCTGTTGGGAAACCAATGGGTAAAATATGCCTAGGTCTTCAGAAGGTTAAGGGCAGGACTGAGGTTATACTGACCGCTCAGTTCTCCTTATTCATTACTAAGAATTCACTAAGAAAAGTCATTACTTCCTCTCATTAGTGGCAAGTTAGGCCTAAGTCAACATTTAGTGGGTGGAGCCAATGGGTGCTTCATTCAGAGTCCAGTTTCAAGAGTCCTGTTCCTGCTTTGAAGTGATCTAAACGGGTTTGCACTAATCTCTCAGAAAATTTATTGATTTTCATGAAAACTTTGGGAAGTCTCTTAAGAGGTTCCATTAGGTGAGTGAACCTGGATTGGAGGGATGGGAAAAGGTATGTGACAATTACATTGATTTTAAAAAATCAGATGCTGGTTTCATAAGTATGTCCTTAAAAGGCAAAGCCCTGCTGAAACCGGTTTGGCTCAGTGGATAGAGCATCGGCTGTAGACTGAAGGGTCTCGGGTTTGATTCCGGTCAAGGGCATGTACCTTGGTTGCGGGCACCCCCAATAGGGGGTGTGCAAGAGGCAGCTGATCGATGACTCTTGCATCGATGTTTCTAACTTTCTATCTCTCTCCCTTCCTCTCTGTAAAAAATCAATAAAAATATATTAAAAAAAAAAAAAAAGGCAAAGCCCTTTTGCAGTTCAATATTTGCATAACTGCTCACTAAAGTTTGGGAGAACTGAATCACCAGATTGTCTTGGGGGCAGAATATTTCTATTAGGACTGATGGAATCTTTCTGTGGTAGGCATGGCCTGCCTGGGCCCCCATAACAACTGGTAACATCCGGTACAGATGGCTCTTCTTTTCTAGCTGTTGATTATGGGTTGTAGTGCTCATGAACACTGATGATTCAGAATGCTGGGGGAAGTGAAGACCCTATCAAAGACCTTCCTTTTTCCAGGATAGGAGAGAACTTGGAAAATATCAGGATGGAAGAACTTATTCTTCAAAGCCACTAAAAAATACCTTCAAAATTCTCTCCTTTCCTTGCCCAGCTGGTATGGCTCAATGGTTGAGCACTGACTATTGAACCAAGGGTCACTGGTTTGATTCCTGGTCAGATCCACTGTAAGGGTTGTGTAGGAGGCAGCTGATTGATGATGTTTCTATCTCTAGCATGTCTTTCTCTCTAAAAATTAATAAAAACCTGTTTTAAAAATTCTGTTCCTTTCTACTTCAAAAATTCTTTATGCCAAGTTAAATAATAATAATAAAAAAAACCTAGTTTCTTAGTGGAACAGCTAAAGCAGTGAAACGGGAACTATTTTAAGGAAAAGGAGACAATTTTACATCCTAATTGGGATGATATTGTCAGTAAAATTAGATAATACATTTAGCTCTGATCTTGTCACCCTTAGCAAAACAATGACAATAACAACTAAAAAACAAAGAGACATAGTTCTTATTTGATAAAGGGAAACATAAAAATCCATTTGGAATGTTTTTTAACATTAAATTTCTAAGAGAAATTAACTTAGTGGATTTCTTTATAAAAGATAATGAACAAAAGAACAGGTATGTCTGCAGAGATGTCCTATAGGTAAATGTCTCTGATATGCATGACCATTCAAAATCCAAGGGCACAATATTAAGTTGTGCTCATTGAAGGAATTTGTATGAGATGTATATTAACATGTTTTGTTTAAAGATTATTTGACATAAAAATAGAGTATTGAGAGTTTATTGTTGCAGTTCTTAACTTCCTTATATTATGGGCCTTTTTAAAAAATGGTATTTTACATGCATGAAACTAAGTATATAGGACTATAAGGAAATCAATTATATTGGTGTATAGATATCAGCATACATGAAAAAATTATCATATATTAATGTGTTGACACATTAAATAATAAGATATATATATATATACATATATATATATATATACTACAATAGTTTAAATAGTGATGAACATAAACAAACACTATTTAAATATATTTGACAAACTGTAATGTGATAAGAAAAGTATCTGTGATTCTATTAACAGTCACAGGTACTGCTAATATTGCCATGGTGTATTTTCTACATTCATAAAATAAGAATATGTTAAACACCAGTTTTAAGTTAATGAAAAACAATATACCTCACCCTCAATCCAAGTTTAAAGACCCCTTGTATACTATACACAGGTCCCTTAGGAACTTCAGGACTTCAGGTTAATGACCAGTGACTTAGAGGAATAGCTAAACCCATCTTCATTTGTTTTGTTTTTTAATTTTTTTATAGTTTAAATTATTACATATAATACATATATCTCCTCCCCCCCCATTGACCTTCCCCCAGCCTCCCCTACCCTCTGTCGCATCCATCTTCATTTGTTTTTGTCAAGCGCTTGATAAAAAGTCAAACTAAGATTGATCAAGTGCTTAAGCGCACACACACATACACAAGTAAAGATTGTGTGTGTGTGTGTGCTTAAGGTGGGAGTGGGGGGGAGAGAAAGAGAGTGAGAGAGAGGGAGGGAGGAACAGAGTGAAAGGAGATCCATAGGCTTTAGATAATAAGAAATAAAGTTGATGTTATAATAGAAAAACATTTTTCAGTCTTCTATTAGATTTTCTTGAATTTTCAATTATTTCTTGAACAGCTCTGTAACAACAATCAAATGGTTTTTATTTAATTTTTATCTCATTCCCTGTTAAAAGATAAAATATAGTGGTTGATGTTAGAATATATGAAAGAATGAACAAATTTACTTTTGATATTCTTTTTCTCTAGCTTCAGTTCTTCCAGTAAATCTTTCTTTAAGCAACACATAAAATTGATTAGACTGAATTTCCTTTCCTTTCACTTCTCCACTCAATTCTTTGGTAAGATTTCAAAGCTTTAGCAATGGGAAAAGAAAGGAGAAGTCATGGCTCTGCATGATAAGAAAGTGGTACCACCAATACCCAACTCATGGAAAAATCTTGAATTGAAGGACACCAACAAATGACAATCTGTGCTCAGAAAGTCTAGATGAGCCCTGGTCGGTTTTGCTATGTGGATAGAGCGTCGGCCTGAAGACTGAAGGGTCCCAAGGTTTTTAATTTTTTAATTTTATTGATTTTTTACAGAGAGGAAGAGAAAGGGATAGATAGTTAGAAACATCCATGAGAGAGAATCATCAATCAGCTGCCTCTTGAACACCCCCTACTGGGGATGTGACCGCAACCAAGATACATGCCCTTGACCGGAATCAAACCCGGGACCTTTCAGTCCCCAGGCCTACACTCTATCCATTGAGCCAAACCAGTTTTGGCGGGTCCCAGTTTTGATTCCAGTTAAGGGCACATGCCTGGGTTGTGGGCTTGATCCCCCAGTGGGGGATGTGCAGGAGGGAGCAGATCAGTGATTCTCTCTTATAATTGATGTTTCTCTCTTCTCTCCCTTTCTCTTCCTCTCTGAAATCAATAAAAATATATTTAAAAAAAAGTCAAGATGAATGAGGCCTTTTCTTCTGCTACCCTTTTCCTTTTCTATGATTAACAGCTGAAATTACAAAGACAAGGGAAGGAAACAATGTGAAAAGGGGAAAGAAGAAAGGGTGGTGGGAAGGACAAATAATAGTCAGAGGAGGAGTGAGGGGAGAAGGAAAAGGAAAGGAATCCCTATCTGTGCTGAAAATTCACTACCATTGCATAATTGACTTGGGTCATGTGGGGCTATTTGGTGTATCTGTGGGGTGATGGGGTTTCTAGAATGGGTTATCTCACAGTGTAGGCCAAGAACCACCAGTGGTATTTGTTTCAAATGCAGTTTTCTGGGTTCTCTCTCAACTTAATAAAAAATCCCTATGGGTCCCAGGATTGTGCATTTTTATTAGCTTTCCATTTAGTTCCAGTACCCATTATGTTTGGAGAACCACTGATTTTAATGAGAGAGAAAAACTTGGTTGACTCTTGCTAAAACAAAGTAATCTAATTCCATTCCCTACTCCCCTGTCACCCTAATTAGGCAGGAAAGAAATTTACTTAATTCACAAATACCCACACTGCACTGAAATTCAGGGGATTTTGACATTTGGTAATCTGATTTATAGAAATTTGCCAAAACTGATGCAAGGAAGCAAGGCATGATAAAAAAAAAGGGGGGGGGTGTGTTGGTTTAGGTTCAATTTCTTGATCTTTACTATATCAGGGTTGTGACCTTAGGGATGTCACTTTACCTTCTGGGTCTTCATCTCTTTAACTGGAAAATAAGGGTCTTGAACTAAATGACTTCAAGACTGCTCATTAACACCATGAGCCTAAAAATGTGTCCACTTCCTGTTTTGTTCTTTTACCGAAGTCCATCTCCATAGTCCCTGCCTTTCATGGCTCATTTAGAGGCTTATAAACTCAGCAGCAGTGATCTTCCCTGATGGCTCCTCCATATACCTCTGGGGAAATATCTGAGCAGAAGGTCCAGAGCATAAGTCAGGTGCTACTTCAGCAGAGTAGGGCTCTGGAGAGAAGTAGGGTCAGAACAGCCCTGAAAGTCATCCAGTAGATACAATCTCCTTCCAGTGTTTGTAAAAAACTTACTGTTCAAGTCAGATGACTTGCCTGTAGTTCAACAGTTGAACTTCTTAATATACTGTAATAAGTGGTCTTCATAGAGTAGCACTCAGTTTATGTGAGGATTAAGTTACTGATTTGTAGACTTTTGGAGTTACCCCGAGAGCCATATCTAATCTCCCAAAAGGCGTTATTTTTCTCCCTCTTGGCACCATTTAGAGCTTTATCTTTCATCTTCCTCCACTCTGCCTCTGTGGGGTTTCCTATCCTCGCCCCCTCCTCTCCCTCCTTGTCACCCGCTCTCATGTGGTGGAAAAAATGCAAAGACTCACCTTGTTTTGCAATTTTCCGGGGAGACCTATTCTAAAGTACAAACAGAAAACCAAATATCATGACTGAAAAAAATAGTTGAAATTATTTTGAATAGTCAGTAGGGAAACCATGTAGATAAACCCACATCAAAAGCCCAGCTGTTGGGGTATACCTTTCAGATTCCATTACTGCGGGGGCCAAGTGCAGGGAGGGGGCCATGGAGATGAGAACGTTTTTGAAGAGCGATAGAAAAGGTCAGAGCGATAGAAAAAAATAGATTGAATAACAAGTTTCAGAGAGAGAGACAGAATATATCATCACAGGGACTAAAGAGTTTAATTTCTAGGAGAAACATGGGACTTCGTGTGGTCATGTTACTTTGCAAGAAGATAGATAATTTTGGACAATCTTTCTAATGGATCTAACTGGAAAGTATTTTGAAAAGTTTCCTCTTCTCCTCCCCTTCCTCCATGGATTTTTTTTTTCTTTTTTAAGTGACTAAATCCTGCAGTTCCAGCTTGGAAATGAAAAGAGGTGATTTTATATTTGGCTAAGTGGCACATAAGCAATTTGAACATAGTTCTGGTAGGACATTTGGGAAGCTTTTTCCTTTCCCAGATAGAGTCTGGGCAGAGACAGAGAAATTTCAAAATGGTACCAGGCAGGTCTTTCGATGATGCTGTGGGTTTGCTCATGACCAGCCTCTCACCTTCTTGGCAAGTGTGCTGTGAGCAGTGTGTTTACAAAGCCACATTGTTGCAATGTTTGCTTTGACACTGCTTTGCCTGTAGTTTCAGTGACTAGACACATTTTCCTGTGATGTCATCAGAGGTCCAGAAATGATTGTGTCTAGGCCTAGGAAACTATAGAATATTCATAGTAAATTCATATATGATCAATTTCTGGGACTGGGAGTCATTCTAATATCTCAATTCTAAAATCAAATAGAACATCTTATTTGCTCCTGCAAGCTCGTATTCTCAATCTAGTAACCTCTTACTCCTGTGAGTGTGATTAGATGAGGTTATTGGAAGGAGGCTCCACTGGGAGTGAGAGGGTTAAGAGAAAGGACTAAGCAGCAGCTTTTAGATAAAGCCATTTAGCGTGAGTCATGAATCAGGTCCTTTGGGATGCTGGTGTGGGAAGGCTATAATTTGTGATTAATAACTAAGGTCTGGAGGGGCAGAGAGCTCTGGGTTAAATCTTGCTCTTTCAACTGATAGGGCATTGGGCAATTTTATAGGTCCCCACTTTCTTTTCCTTAAAACAGGGATAATGCTTGTACTTACATGTACCAATTAAAGTATGTACCTTTGTTTGTGAAGAACAGACCTGTGAAGGCTTAAAGGAGGTATAGTTCTAGGTGTGGTTTGATTCACTTAAATGTTGTCAGGCCTCCAGTTTCAGTTCTCAGGGATACATTCGCTGAGTCTTCCTTGTGGGGCTGGGACCGTCTTACCTCAGAGTAGCAACAGTGTTGTGACAATTTCAGATCTTACACCCGCATATCCCACTATCTCGTTGGGAGTTCCTGTGGAAAAAAGAAGAATCTTATTTCCCAAAAGCCCTCAGCCAGTGTCTCCTGTCTCAAAGACCTGCAGGAGCTCATGAATACACCCTGACCGATCTCTGGGCCAAAGAGCTGGGTGATAGAGTTAAGGCTATCTTCTAGAGCTGAGGGTAAGACCAAACGCACATCAACCACCACCCAGAGAGTATAGGGGGGCAGATACCCAAAAGAAAATATGCATGTTGTTCCAGGAGAAAGGGAGAAGATGATGCTAAGAGGCAACCAAGAGTAGCACTCTCATGGGGTGCTGGGAAAGGTCTCAGCAGGGTGCCTGACCTTTGGAAAGACTAGGTTGGAAAGATCATGTTGGTATCATCCTGGAGTCATGGTTTCTGCCTAGAGGTGTCACCTCACCTTTTCTTCTTCTATCATCTTTTATGCCTGCTTCTTTTATATACCAAGTTTGGAGAACTGAATTCCAGTCTCCACGCTGTGTCTGACTTGCTGGGTGGTGGTGGCCACATTGCTCACTTTCTGTCAAAAGAGAAGTTTGGATGAAATATGAGCTCAGGCATTTTTGTAGAAATAAAGGGCCTTATTTTCCTTTGGTCCCCAGGAAACTTTAATAAAATGACTCATGAATCAGGGTCTTTGTCTAGATGGTTCAGGTTTTAATTTAAAGACAAAAGGCTTTGAAGACAGACAGATCTGGATTTGAAGCCTAGAACCTCAACATCTGAGCTCCAGCCTCCTCTGCTATACAAGGGAAGGGGTGGTAAATAATACCCATTTCTCAGGCTTCACTCACATGTATGCGACAGAGTTGGAATGAGGCACAGCTAACATGTATACAATGATAGAACAAATAGAATGGTGACTGGCATTTAGAAATATATGCTTCTATTTTATCTGCTCTCATTTTAAATGTCTTATATTTGTCTGATGATTACATGTACTTTCCCCCCAGGAATATTGAGACATGAAATTGAGGGCCTGGAAAGTTATATCAGAAGAATATGAGTTGATGTATCATTATGTGAAATTCTCTATCAGCCTGATGCTCATCTCATCTAGGGCTGTTATGAAGAATAAGTAAATATTCAATTTATATTGGTTATATCCATTCCTTTCTATTTCTCTTTTTTTTTTTTTCCTGCCTTGGCATACACTTTAGGCTTATTGGTACTCTCTAGTGGCAATTGTAGGTATTACTTAAGCTTGATAGTATAGTCTTTTTTTTTTCTTTTTTTTTAAACCACTTTATTGAGTCTTTCAGGTATACTTATTGGAGATATATGCATGTCTATGAGATAATCATCACAGTCAAATCACAAATACTCCATCACTTCCATAGGTTTCCTCCCATTTTCTTTATGTTTTGTGGTAACAACAATTAACATACGATCTAACCAGTTGGCAAATTGATAAGTATTCAGTGCAGTATTGTCAGCCATGGGCACTGTGCCGCGCATTGTGTCTCTAGGACTCATCCATCATACATAAGGGAAACTTCGTATCCTTTGACTAATACTTCCCCATTCTCCCTCCCCCAGCCTCTGGCAACCACCATTCTACTTTCTGCTTCTATGGGTCTATTTTAAATTGCTTACCTAAGTGGGACTTTGTAGTATGTTCTTCTGTGTCTTGCTTATTTTACTTAGCAAAATTTCCTCTGGTTTCATCCATGTTTTCACAAATGGCAGGATTTTCTTTATCTTTAAGGGCAAATAATATTCATTGTATGCAAATGCATAATTTAAAATTAATTCTGCCATAGATATTTAGGTTGCTTCGGTGTTTTGGCTATTATGAATAAATAGAAGCCTGATGCATGAAATTTGTTCAAGATAATAGTGTGGGGAAGGCCTGACATGGGGAGGGGCTGTGTGTGTGCCTCTAAAGTTAGATAATAAACTGTTAACCAGTTTCCTTGGATGATGAACTTAGGACAAGTAGGGATATAGGTAGACTAAAAGGGTGTTGGAAATAGAAGGGGCACATTTAAAAAATATTTACAGTATATAATTTTCATGTGGTGAAATTATGAGTGGCTTTAACTTTGTCTATTTTTTAATTACAAAACGGTTATGAAACTCCCCTTCATCTCCATTTTGTTCCATAGTTTCAAATGAGAATCCTTAGTACTCTTGTTGTAACAGCAGAAATTTGGGGGAAATGATTCATTTTTTTTAACTCTCTCTTTATTACAGCTTTCCTTTCTCAGGCTCTGGCATGATAAGCGGGGGCCTGTCACCTGCCAAGGAGATACCCAGTTCTGTCTGTCCAATCCTGCCCTTGGACCAAGTGCAGGCACATAGACTCATTCTGGTATTGGATAACTTCCCTTGAATTTGAGGTTACTTGATGTATATGTATGAAGCAGCTCAGAGAAATTAAATAGGGTGCTAAAATTGATGAGTGCATTTAAAAATATTTAGGGGCATATAAGTTTAATTACCTGCTAGACCATCAGATAGAAATATGTGACATGGATGAAACCAGTTAAAGTGAAACAAGACTGGTCATATAAAATCACATTTGTCATAATTTTAGTGTTTAAGTTCTGGGTAATTTTCCTCTGATTTATAATTATGGCAATGAATAGAGGAAGTTAAGTATTTTTAGTGATTTGACTTAAAATTAAAATTAATAACCTCTTAAGTGCCTTGATCCATTTAATTGAAGCGATCTGAGATTTCAGTGTGGATTGTTAACATTTGCAACTGCTTTTTGGTTTGACTTGATTTCTGAAGTTCTGTGAGTCATTTTTCTTCTCTGAGCTTCAGTTGTTCTCAACTGGAAACTGAAATGTTTGGACCAGCTATTCACCCTTTCTGCTTGATTCTCCGTGGTTTTTAGAGGGTTCTTCTTAGTTCAGCCATTTACCCTGTTAACTAAATTTGTTTCTGGAACTCCTTTGCCTGTCCTCTGAATACGAATGTCAAAACTGCTTAAAATACTTTACATAAACTAATAAAGTGGCTTGTAAGTGCAAGTAGATTAAATGTCCCCCCCCACTTTATACTGAGTTCTTATTAAAAGTTATAATTTGTCAAGAATCACATGAAAGCTATCTTTGTTGGTCTGATTCATTCTATTATAGGTGTTTCAAAAATACTGTTCAGGAGTCTTAGATTAATATAATGCTTCCTCAGAAAGAGAAAGTGATAACCATTCCAAATTATATTTATTCAGGTAGAAGAGGGAAATTCTTAAAGCTATTGGAAAATTCTGCAGAAAGAATTAAAAATTTGGAGGAATCTCTTGCTATTTTTTATATTTGGCATGTAATTTTGCAGATTCTGAATTTCCCACAATTCAGAGACTTAGATCTATTATGTGAGTTGCCATGTTTATTTTATCCAAAGAAGGGATATATCATCATTATCATTATTCCATAAAAAATAAAATCGGTGATCTCCTTGATGTGTTCTCCCATTTGGTGTGGTTCTCTATTAAATTGCAGAATGATTGAATTTTAGAGCTGAAATGAACTTTAATTATTGTGTAATCAAACCAGCTAATTTTACTTCATAAAGATTGTTCATATCCCAATAATAATGTTTCTTTCTAACATTGGAGAAATTCAGTGATATAATTATATCCATTCACTTTTCCTCTACTTTATTTTAAACTAGAGGCCCAGTGAACAAAATTTGTGCACAAGTAGGGTCCCTAAGGCCTGACTATCAGGTTCCCTGCCTCCTTCCCTCCTTGTTCAGCACCCTGCTGTCGCTGGTCACCTGCCATGTTCTGTGCCGCCCCCCGGTGGTCAGCACACATCATAGCGAGTGATCAAACTCCTGGTCTCCCAGTCAAACTCCTGAGGGGACACGTTGCATATTATTATAGTTATATATATTCACTCTATTTAATATATAGTTTTGAATTTTCACAAATGAACATTCATATAATTACCACCACAATCAAATATAGACGGTTCTATCACTCCCAAAAATTCCTTGTACAATTTTACCTTCCTCTAACCATCAACCCCTAGCAACCATTGATGTGGTCTCTGCTTCTATAGTTTTGCCTTTTCTAGAAGGTTATAGAAATGGAATCAGTTAGTAAGCAGCCTTTCAGCCTATCTGCTTTCACTTATCATAATGCATTTATTTGAGATTTATGCACTTCATTGTGTATATCAGTAATACATCCCTTTTGCTGCTGAATGGTGTTCCATGGTATGGATATATCACAATATTTTATTCATTAACTCCTTGAAGGACATTTAGTTATTCCCCAGTTTGTGAATAAAGTTGATATAAACATTTGCAAACAAGTTTTTTTTTGTGTGAACATTTTTTTTGGGGGGAACACCTAGAAGTAAGATTGCTAATCATATGATATGTGTGTTTAACTTTATAAGAATGGCCGAATTGTTTTCCAAAATGAATGCATTATTTGCTTTTTGACTATAAATATATGAGAGTCTCAGCACTTGGTATGGTCAATTATTATTATGTTTTATATTTTAGGATTCTTCTAGGTGAGGGGTAGTATCTCATTTCTTATAACTTATGATATGGTGTATCTTCTTGTGTTTATTTGCTACCCTAGATTTTTTTTTTTTGGTGGAAGCATCTTCAAATATATTGCCCACTTTTAAATTGGCAAAATATTTGTTTTATTATTGTTGAATTTTGAGAGTTCTTTGGTCAGATATGATTTGCAGATATTTTTTTCAGTCAGTAAGTTTTTTTTTAATTTACTCAGAAGTGTCTTTTTCAGGGAAAATTTTTTTATTTTTATTTTGATGGAGTCAATCATTTTTTTCTTGTTTGGTGGTACTTTTGGTTGCCCAAAGCCACAAAGATTTTCTACTAAATTTTCTTCTAGAAGTTTTATGTTATACAGTTAAGTCTTTAATCCGTTTTTTGTTAATCCTCACCCAATGATATTTTTCCCATTGACTTTTTAGAGAGAGTGGAAGGGAGGGAGGAAAGAAGGGGGAGAAAGAGAGAAAGAGGGGCACACACACACACACACACACACACACACACACACAGAAACATCAGTGTGAGAGAGATAAATCGATTAGTTGCCTCCTGCTTACACCCCAATGTGGGCTGAAGGTCGAACCTGCAACCGGGCTCTGTGCTTGACCAGGAATTGTATTTGTGACTTTCGGAGTGTGGATCGATGCTCTAACCACTGAGAGCACTGGTCAGGGCTCTTTAATGCATTTTGAGTTAGATATATGAGACAAGGTTCATTTTTCTGGATACGAATGTACATTTTTCCTAGTACTGTTTCATTAGAAGAACATTGTTTCTCTTGTGAATTGACTTTACACCTTTTCCAAAATTAGTTGATTTTATATGTGTGGACAAAAAGGGGCCATATGCTAACCTGACTAGCTTAGGGAAGGCCTATGTGGTGACCTTACAAACTCAGAGACCTAAAGTAACCACAAGGGTGATCTCAAATTAAAACTTTTTAAACTAAAAGCAGTTTATGGTAGGTAGTCATGTACTAAGTTGGCATCATTCCCAACAAAGGTCAATCTTTATCTTAACTGAGTCTGCCTATTGTCTTTTGTTTATACTATAACATATGGACCCCTCCAAGTACAGGCCCTGCTCTGTGGAGATCACAGATGCCCTTATTGTCACTGAGTAAATTGTTGACTGTTAACTGTCCTGTACCCATCTATGTAAAAGAAGTATTTGTCTATCATTTTACTTTTTATCCAGTCCCAAAGGTTTCTCCCTTTGTTTTCTCCCACCTTCCTAATCTGTCATCTGTGGATTTCACTTGTGTCTGCTCTTTTGATTGTAATTTATCAGATAAAGTGCAAAACTGTCATTCTCTGTAGTATTATATTATCTCACTCCGTTGAGATTTTGCTTCCTAGCAACAGTTGACAGTTTGGCTCAAATAAACTAACAAAAAATCTTCACAGGTTTGAATGGTCCTTACATTGACATGTGTGGATTTATGTCTTGACTGTATTCTCTCCCATTGACTTAGGTGTCTACCCTTAGTCAATAACACACTGGCTTTGCTCCTGTAGCTTGCTAGCAGGACTCTCAACCTCAGCACTGTTGGTGTTTGAGGCCTGGTAGTTGTTGTGGGAGGCTTCATAGGATGTTTAGCCGCCTGGCCTCTCCTTACTAAATGTGAGGACACTCTGAGCCATGACAATCAAAACAATCTCCAGACATTGCTCAATACTTCCTGAGAGGAAAAAGCACCTCTAGTTGAGAATCACTGACCTATATGGTAAATCTTAAAACTCAGATGTTATTTTTTTTTCAAAACCATTTTGGCTATTCTAGTTCCTTTACTTTCTCTTATAAATTTTAGGATCAGCTTGATTTCTATAAAAATCCTGTTGGGATTCTGATTGTAGTTTGTTGAAACTATACATCAGTTTGGGAAGATGTGGCATTTTAACAATATTCAGTCTTCCAGTCCATAAATAGAGCATATCTCCACATTTATATAGGTGTCTTGATTTTTAAAAATGTGTTGTGTTGTTTTCAGTATAAAGGTTCTTTGTAGGTATGTGTGTGTATCGAATATATATATGTATAAAGACATATCTGTGTGGGCAAAAGTAGGTTTACAATTGTAATACAAATCAATAATACAATACTAATAAGTCATCCGTAGGAGAAGTCTATAATGGGCTTGCTTCATGTTGGCTGGCTGCAGGAGTCCTTTACAATTCTTTACATATGTATAAATTCTTAATTGCTCCTAGTGCCTGTCACTTAGAAGATGGTAAAAAAAAATTTTGTTGAATAAAAGTATAAATGAATAAACAAATAAAGAAAAAAGGAAGAAAAACTAGAAAAGGAAAAGATTAAAAGGAAGGAAGGAAGAAAAGGAAATAAAATGGGTAGATGGGGGGAATGTTTCTGGTTCCTACAACATGGCAATGTATTTAGGCATATTTCTACAGTCTGGTCACTAGATGGCAGTAGAAGCCAATGCCCACTTAGTGATCTTTAAAAAATGGATACAATAATTATTACTAATCTACTATGGGTAAAGTAGTTTGTTGGGACAATGAGGAATGCAGAGGAGGTGGGGCTCAAGTTAAATAAGGGAATTTTTGGCTTTTCTGGAGTTCAAGTTAGCAGAAAGAGAGACTATAGGATAAATTAGATTGTGCTAATTCTACAGTAGGCATGTAAACTAATGTAAGACAGGAGGGAGTGGTCAATTTTGACTACAGAAACTGGAGAAAGTGACACAGAAGTAGAGTTGGAGCTGATTTTGAAGAATGAATACAGGTTGGACATACTGAGATGGGAGGTTGGTGGAAGAGGAGGTATTTCAAACAGAAGGTATAAGTCTGGGAAGAATATGTAGTGAACAGTAAATATTGAGGTGTGGCTGTGATATAGGACATATGAAGGAAAAAGTTGGGAAGCTAAGTTGACATGGAATTACAGAAGTTCTTAAGAGGGGTGAAAGGCCACAGTCCTGGTGTTGTCAGTGGTTCCTGTGGCCATGCCCAGTCTGTGATGGGTCAGGTGCTAGGTGGGCTGAGCTTAGCTACAGTAGCTTTTCCAGGGCCTGCCCAGCTACTGCTGGGTCAGAAGCCAAAGTCTCAGATGCCTTTAGGATCTCAGAGGGAAGCTGAGGACCTTGGCTGGGTGGACACCGTGCCAGACATGGCCCCTCTGAAGGGCTTCAAAGAACTCAGCTTTTTGCATGTGGCAATGTGAGTACAGAATTACTAAATCCCCCAATTTTTTCAAGAAGTCAGAAATATATGACTTATGTGAAATTTCCTGATTTTTAAGTGCTGGCAGTGACTCATGGTTTACAAAGCACTGAGTGAGCCTATCAAAACAGTTGCTTTCTGACCTCCTTTCCCAAGAGTTGTTTGTGAGTCCTTTTTCTGGTTACCGCAGTGGCCTAGATCCAGACCTAAGTGTTCTTAGAGGGATTTCCTCCTTTCCTCTTCATTTGTACAGAGGTTCTTCTAGGAGTGTCTCTCAGAGTGACAATTCCCAGCCCTTCTCTTTGGGGAGTCTTCCCAGTTGCCTTCTCCTCTATGTGGGAGCCACCAGGTGGCCAGTCAGGGGAGGCGGCTAGGAGGCAAGCCCTCCACACCTGGTGTCCTTCTCATGTCTCTAATACATCAGGGTGAGCTTTTTTTTTTAAAAAAAAATTTATTTATTATTTATTTTTTTAAACATATATTTTATCGATTTTTCACAGAGAGGAAAGGAGAGGGATAGAGAGTTAGAAACATCGATGAGAGAGAAACATGGACCAGCTGCCTCTTGCACACCCCCTAATGGGGATGTGCCCGCAACCAATGTACATGCCCTTGACTGGAATCGAACCTGGGACCCTTCAGTCTGCAGACTGATGCTCTATCCACTGAGCCAAAGCAGTTTCGGCAGGGTGAGCTTCTTAATGAAACCAATGGGTCATTTGTGCATAGAAAATGCCATCTAGTAGTTACTTTGGTTTTCAAAATTTATTTTAAAAAAATGTATTGCTGTTTTCAGGTTTTAGGTTTTCATTTAAAATATTCTGCTTACTTATCAACATCCAGATTTGAATAATTGTTATTTCTTATTAGAACTGGGGGAAAATTTAGATTTTGTATTTTCTTGCTGACCCTTTATTATATTTGTACTAGAGGTCCAGTGCACGAAATTCATGCATGGGGGGGGTCCCCTCAGTCCAGCCTGCACCCTCTCCAATCTGGGACCCCTCAGGGGATGTCCCCTCACAATCCTGGACAGCTGGCTCCTAATCACTCACCTGTCTGCCTGCTTGGTCGCCCCTCATTGCCCCCCAACAACCCTCCACCTGCTGGTCTGGTAGCCCCTAACTGCCCCCCACTGCTTGCTAGGTTGCTTCCAACTGCCCCCTCCCTGCTGGCCTGGTTGCTTCTAACTGCCCTCCCCACCAACCTAGTCACCCCTAATTGGTGCCCCCCTGCCCCCCCGCCGGCCTGGTTGCCCCCAACTACCCCTCTGCCGACCTGTCACCCCTAACTACTACCCCCATCGGCTTGGTTGCCCCCAACTGTCCCCCCCACTGACCTAGTCACCTCTCACTGCCCCCCTACCAGCCTAATAGCCCCCAACTGCCCTCCTCCTTCCCCCGCCGACCTGGTTGCTTCTTACTACCCCCCCCCCCCCGGCTGGCCTGGTCAACCCCAACTGCCCCCCTGCCAGCCTGGTCACCACTCATGGCCCCCTTGCTGACCTGGTTGCCCACGCAGCCTGCTTGGTCAGACTCTGATGGGCAGCTGCCATCAGAGTCTTGCTGGCACCTTGGGCTGGCCCTGGGCAGCTGGAGGAATAAGAGGACTGGGCATTGCCATCTTATGGCTATGGGTGCCACTATCATTGTGAGGGTGTGATGGTCAATTAGCATATTCCCTCTTTATTATTGTAGATAGGATGGACCACAGAGATAGGAAATCGGCATTCCATGTTCTTTGAGGCCACAGAGGCTGGGAGTCCAGCCCAAGGCACTAGTGAACTTGAGAAGTGGACACTGGAGAAGCATGGGATGCAGGCTCAGGAAGGAGATAGGATGCCCCATCCCTTGCCACCAGTGATCAGTCTCCAGGTGGCAGAATAAGAGTCAGCAAAGCACAGCAGAAGAAAGGGCAGGTTCTGAAGCCACTCTCTCTGAGGGTCAATCACAGCTCTTCCCCTAACTGGACACATTGCTTAGCATCCCTGTGCCTTAGTTTCCTCATCTGTGAAGTGGGGATATTAATATATTAACTCAAGAGCAAATCAGATGTCTGGTCAATTGTCAGCAGAAGATAAACAGAGTTTTTTTGTTTGTTTTGTTTTGTTATGATTGTGGCAATAGAATTTCTATCTTAAGACCAATTATAGACAAAACTGTGAAGATGCATCAAAACTTCTTAGGAATGAGCTTCATTTACCTCTTAGAGCTGACTGTGGCTCTTCAGAAGCTCTTTGTAATTCTCATTTTCTTTCTACTGTCAGTGTGGTTTAGACTCTTAGCAAAGAACTTGATTCTTCCAAAACTGTGGTTTCCCTCTGTTGTCCTGAACCTTAGGACAAGGAGGAGGGTGGGGGTTTATTTGGAAATACTTGGGGAGCACTAGATGTCTCCGGGGTGTCTTGGACAGACAGTGATGTCCTCTTTTCTTGTGTCCAGGTGAGTGAAAATGGGCACAAGTTAAGTCAATAACCCTACAGCCTGTTTGATTATGAATGTCCACCAGGTGGCAGAAGATCATTATGAAGGGAAGTGACAAGGCTTCAGGATCCTGCCAGCCTGTAGGGAGCCTGCAGACAAGCAAGAGAGGGTGGCTTGTTCAGAACAGTCGTCCTTGTCATTCTGAACACAACTCATTAAGGTGGGCAAGTCACGCTCCAATATGAATTCAAAAACAGCATCTCCAAGTAAAAACTATAGTCAGCCAAGGAGAGGAGATTCTGAGTGAGGGTAGAGACTCCAGAGCTGTGTAGTCAATAGGGGGTGACATGAATGAGTCCAGAAGTTACCTGGACATTCAGCTGTGGGTATGAAATGCAGACCCAGCCTGTATGCAGAGCCGGTTGCCTGCTTGATTTAACTGAAATCCTGTATTCTTCACAGTTTCGCTCAGTCTTGCCATCATGGCTTATCTGGGGTCAGCTTTTGTCTCTAAAAGGCCACTATTGTAATGCACATACAAAACACAGCTCCAACTGCCTTGGTTCAAAATTTTAACTCTTGCTAATTGAGATGAATTCTTCTGATTAGTTTGTGCACATTGAAAGCATGACTTGTCCCGAGGAGGGAATGGGAAACATACAGTGTTTGTTTGTGTGTGTGTGTGTGTGTGTGTGTGTGTGTGTGTGTGTGTTTAATGTTTTTATTGATTTGAGAGGGAGAGGAAGAGATAGAAACATTGATGAGAGAGAAACATTGATCAGTTGCCTTCTGCATGCCCTCCACTGGGAATGAAGCCCACAGCCCCAGGCATGTATCCTGACTGGGAATCAAACCTGTGACTTTTTGGTGCATGGGTCGATGGCTCAATCACTGAGCCACACCAGAAGGGTGAAACACCACAGTTTTAAGCCAGAGGAGGGGTGAAGAGCATATACTAGAAGGAGCTGAGTCTGTGCTTCAGGACCATACCATGGGTTGCTGGGCTGGCCCCGCATGCATGGCCAGGTCTTAGTATTCTCCTGTTGAGCAGAAATAATTTCAGAGACACGGATATCTGACAAGGTCACTCTGTGACCACAGTGGAGCAAAGCCAAACAATACCACTCCACAGTCACATCTCCATAATCACAAAACCACAACATCTACCCAAAAGTGACCAAAAGCTACCACAAAAAATTGTCAAATATGCTCCTATACTGTTTAATGTGAATAATTGATGATTTCTAATCAGCACTCATGCTTTCTAGATAAGAATTATTAGGGAATTGAATCATAGAATAATGGCAGCACCCGTTCAGAGGGAGGCCCCTTAAACCCTCCTGCGAATCAGCCAATACTAGGTTTGGTGAGAGCCTGGACGTTTAGGAAGAGGATAAATGGTAGGACAGTGGTCGGCAAACTCATTAGTCAATAGAGCCAAATATCAATAGTACAACTATTGAAGTTTCTTTTGAGAGCCAGATTTTTTATACTTAAACTTCTTCTAATGCCACTTCTTTAAAATAGACTCACCCAGGCTGTGGTATTTTGTGGAAGAGCCACTCTCAAGGGGCCAAAGAGCCGCATGTGGCTCATGAGCAGCAGATTGCTGACCACTGCTCTAGGAGAACATGCCAAAGGAAGGGAAAGAGGAATAAGGTCAAAACTTCACTGCTTCACCACGGGACCTTAGGAGGGTTCTACTCTCAGAGTTCAGTAACCAGAAGCTAAGGACCCTGACTACACTCCTTTGCTCTTAGTCTCTGCTTAGCCAAGAAGCCTGCGGGTTGTCCGGAAGGCTGGCTATCTGGAACGAGGGGAGAGTTTGTTTAGCCCACAGTCTCTTCTCCTTAAAGTAGCTGACTTCTGATGTGGTTTTGTGGTTATATAGCAAGCAGTCCTGCTCATGTGGACATGGTGTACTTTCAGTTTCTGAAAGTGAGTCATGTTGACTTTCCTCTTGGGAGTAAGAGTGACCCTTGCTCAAAAGGACTCTATGACTAGAAAGAAGAAACACCCAAGGCTACCAGCACCAGAGTGTTTACCAGTGTAGCTTGTCACTAGTTTCTGGGACTGGTATGTGTCATCTCTTCTAGCATGGTAAGCTAGGAAGAGGCATTTGGTTTTGAATCTTTGCCAGTGTTTATTCTCATTCATTATTTGGAGTGATGATGATGCAAAAGGGCTCAGGATTTATGGATGGATTCAAATGAATTTATTTACATGTAGTCAGCTGGTGCATATGGGAAAGTTTTCAAAGGCTTATTTACTATTACTGTGTTTTTAATTCTCGTGTCTACTAATAGCTCATAATATTGGATCTAAGAAATCTCGGCAGGCCTATCGAGAATAAAAATGGAACTCATAAAGAATCAGCCAATTGCCCAAGCTGATTTGGCTCAGTGAATAGAGCCTCCGTCTGCAGACCAGAGGGTCCCAGGTTCGATACTGGTCAAGGGCACATCCCTGGGGTGCGAGCTTAATCATCAGTGGGGGCCAGGCAGGAGGCAGTTGGTCAGTGATTCTCTCTCATCATTGATGTTTCTATCTCTCTTGCCCTCTCCTCTCTGAAATCAATAAAAAAAAAATTAAAAAAAAAGGATTAGCCAATGGTCAAAGGGCTTTCTTCTAGTCTAACTCTGTTATGTGATTCCATTTGAGTAATTTTTCATGAAAATATATAGAGCTAGGATGGAAGATATGTAGCACTCATATCACCACCTCTTTGCCCTTCACAGGAATTGTTAATTAATTCATTATGGCATCCTTAAGACACTTTGAGCAGCCACTGCCACCAGATCCCAGTGGGCATGGAAGATGAAACCTATTTTCCACATCTGTTTTAGCTCTCAACTGAGTTTTACTCTTTTTTTAAAAAAATATATTTTTATTGATTTATTACAGAAAGGAAGGGAGAGGGATAGAGAACTAGAAACATTGATGAGAGAGAAACATCGACCAGCTGCCTCTTGCACACCCCCTACCAGGGATGTGCCCGCAACCAATGTACATGCCCTTGACCGGAATAGAACCTGGGACCTTTCAGTCCGCAGACCAACGCTTTACCATTGAGCCAAACTGGCTTCGGCTGAGTTTTGCTCTTGATTATCCATGTCATGGGAGTGCTACATTGAGATTGCCTCTCTTTTCTCAGTAAGTAAAGCCTTCTGGGTTGAAGAAAGAGCAGAATAATTACCCTTTAGTTCTAGATGTCTGAGCTATCAATCACTGACAATAGTGAGCCTTTCTATCATCCAAATGACATTTGGATGATAGAAAGGGAATGATAAGAAAAGCCCAACAGTTGAGTAAATTACATCAAATCATTACTAAGATAAATCATCCAAGATAATTTATATTTTACAAGTGTATAAAAATTGCTGCCACTTCATGTGGCTGCGTTTTCAAGAAAATTCCATTTTCAATTCTCATTAGGTCTGCCTTTCATTTAGCAGTTGCTATAAAGTAGGTGGTAGCATCTGTTAGGGCAGATAGATTCAGTAACAAAACTTATTGAACTGGTAATATTTTTGATTAGCACATGATATCCATCTATACTTTTTCTATGAAATATACTTATTAAAATCATAGTGTACAAATACTAAGTAATTGATGTGTTAGCTGAGAGTCTTGGTTGCACTTAATAGATATGAACTTTAGATGATACAGGCAGAAAAGGAATGTATTGGAAGGACTCAGAGTAGTTCAGAGCAGCAGATAGAAGGTTAAAAACCACACTTTTACCAAAAGATAGTCACTACACTTCAAGCCAAGCTGGTATAGGAGCTGTGCCTGTCTGAATTCTCTTTAGACCAGAGGTCCTTAATCTTCTGTGACACAAACCCCCTTGGCCATCATGAGAAGCCCATGAACCTCTTCTCAGAATGTTTTAAAATTTATAAACTAAAGCACATAAGATTATGAATGAAACCAATTATACTGAAATATAGTTGCTAAGTATTTTAAAAATTCCAAATATGTGCTGGTAATATATGTACTTCTTTGTTAATGCATTACATAAAATTACTGGTGGCTCTAATTACCAATGTAATTGCATTGGTTATGAGTATAAGTGGATCTTGGGTATACACCATCTCAGTAGCTTACAACATCTTCAGAGACTGTGAAAATATAAAAATATCCGTGATTTTAGTTGGAACAAGGTCACAGTTACTGTTACTAATATTGAAGTGAGTTTATTGTCTGCATTAATTACAAAAGGAAATGTTAAATTTTAGTTAGAAATTAGCAAAAACAATGGTACATATTTTTTTCAATTTGATTTCATGGATCCCCTTTAAATTCTGTTTGTAGACTCCAGGTCAAGAACCCTGTCTGTGATTGTGAACTCTTTGATTAATTAAGTTGCTTCAAACGCAGAAAAATTAAAGCAGGATGTTTGTTCTGTCCCACTCCATTTTATTTATCCCATATTTTCCCCCCTTGGTTATCTATGTATCAAGAATCGCTGTTAGATAACTCTTAGGAGGTTAAACTGAATCCAGAGCTATAACAGAGATTCTGATCCCCCTTGAAGAGATGAAGAAACAAGGCACAGAAAACCGAAATGACTTGTTTAAAGTCACTTATCTATTTTTGGCCAACAACTGGGCTAGAATTCTGGCTCTATTCAGTTGTCTTCAGAAGAGCAGAAGTCTATTTTCACAGTAAAGTGACTTTGGAAGATCACTCTATGTTCTCCCTTTCAAAACAGGTGTGTGTGTGTGTGTGTGTGTGTGTGTGTGTGTGTGTGTGTGTTTCAGTTCTGCTAAGACCAGCTATTTGTTCACTGTGAATTCATTGTTCCTAGGAAGAGCCTTGGTCAGCAGTTCTGACTTGAAGAGCCGAGTCCAGGCTTGCTATGCCATTCTAGAGCAGTTGGGCTATGTTTTTTTTTCCCTTGAGTATGATTGTAATTTTGTTCTGCACAGTTGTCTTTTTATTCAAGGCACATTGTGTCGCTTTGGTGAGTATTTGTTGAGCAAGTGCTTTAAACTTCTATTCACTTTGGGGACTGGGATATATATCCTGGGCCAGTCCTAAGAGCTTTTAGCCTGGGAAGACAGCCTGTTCTTTTTACCTGGGAAAGGAACTACAGAATCCCCAGACATGGTGATCTGAGGCATCTCCAAGATACCAATTACTTCTGGCCTCCTAGGAAATAAAGTTGACCTAATATTGTGTAAAGGTATATTTTGGTTCATTCCAGTAACTGTTTATATGAGCATAAGATGACTGAATGTTTGTCATCTAAAAAAATTATTTGAATATATAATAAAAAAGTAATTTCCCTTTTCTTTTATCTATCCTCCCATAATCTTTCTTATTATTTTATTCCTCCAAGAAATATTTATTGTGTTTAGAATCAATCAAGGAACAAAGATATCACATCAATAAAACATGGCTTTTGCCTCAAGGAGATAGATATGTTATAAATTTTGATGTAATGAAGATATTCATAAACTTCAATAACAACATAAGAATGGATGCCTAGCTATGGGGGTAGTAAAAGGAAGCTTTATACTGTAGATGGAACCTGAACTGAGTCTTGGAGAATGAGTAAAGCCCGACAATGGATTATATATACTTATAAATAAATAAAAAAAACTCAATGTACACCAAGAAAAAAATGCTAAAAGTCATATAAACTAAACTATTTTTCTGACTAGACTTGGAGAGGGAGTGAAGACAATTTAGATGGAGAACTATAGATCAATAGAGAAGCTGGATACCAACTCTAAAAGTTGGCCTTTAAGAAATTGGCGGGAGACTCTGAGGCATCAACAATTCTATCAGAGCATTTCCTGCTTCAAGATGATCTGAGGGTCTGGTGGGAGGTCTTCAGAGCCAGTGCCTAGCAGATTTTCTCCATCAGATATCACTTTTCTAGCCCAGGGGGGCCCCAGCAACTCAAAACTGAAATTGTTAGTTAAACCACAGCTTTGACTACTCTGCCCCCAAGTCTCCAGTCATACTTGTCAATTAACCCTCATCCCACACAGACCTGCTTTTTTTCTTCTTTTTTTGTGGGTAATGCCAGTAAACTCACCTCTGTCTCAGATACGACTGTATGGGAGGCTTAAAAGCCTATGGGATTTTCAGAATGTCAAAATATCTATGTGGGATGGCCCTCACATATGTGCCAAGTGACCTCTACCCATCCTCACTCATCCATATATATATATATATATATATATATATATATATATATATATATATATATATATATATATAGCGGTTTCTTCTAAAGTTCATGTGCAGTAAATGCTCCTGAATAAGTATACCACCGGAAGAAAGAATTAGTTATGTCATTTTCGGAGACTTCCATTTTAGAAAAAGCCAAATGACAAAATTAAACTTATAGGGGATCAGTCTAGATTCGGTGTATTTTCTGAGACTTTTATTCCTCTGTGAATATCTGATATATGTGATTATGAATGACCAGACTGATGACTTGAAAAAAAAATTGATTGTTGATTATTTTGTACTTCCAAATGCCAGAAATAGAAGAGTAATAAAATTAAAACAAAAAGGAGGTAACTGTAGGTTCACTATAAAATTAACTTATAAATTCTCTTCTCTATGTGTTTGGGTTCATAAATTTTTTTTCAAAAACTTTATGCATTCTCATATCTTTAATTAAAAATGACTTTTTAGATGCACTGTTTTACAGATAAAAAAAGAAAGTGTGTTCAATTATAAAATTTACAGAAATGTATTTTAATTTACTGTTTCATGGATATTGAATAACTTTTGTTTCTTTGTACCTAATTATTTCACACATTCTCTTTTAAAATTTTTAAAAAATATATAATTTTACTGATTTCAGAGAGGAAGGGAGAGGAAGAGATAGAAACATCAATGATGAGAGAGAATCATTGATTGACTGCATCTTGCATGCCCCCTAACAGGCTGGGCATGTGCCCTTGATGGGAATCGAACCCAGGACCCCTCAGTTCTCAAGCTGAGGCTCTATCCACTGAGCCAAACCAGCTAGGGCACTTCACAGATTCTCATTTCAAAATGAACACAGGGAAGCCAGAGGAGGTGTCTGGTAGTGTGTAGACATACTACTGGTTGGGACACAGCGTAGTGCCCCTATAGGAGGCAGAGGCCTAGGATAGGAAGAGGAGATAAAGAAACCATGGTGTCCAGAGGAAAAGGCTGATAGGCTGGCTACCTCATGGAGATGCAGGAACTGAATCAGGGGCAGCGCTGAAAGTCCTAGAAGGGTCAGTTGTCATCTACCATCTGCTGTTCAAAGGGACAGTGTGAAGGATTATGATTCTTAAGGTAAAGCTGTTGATATTTTGGCTAGTTGACCTCTTGGTTTCAGAGAGGAGTGGATGACCTCTCTGGAGCCTCTTAGAGCTATGTAAGAGATTGATCATCCCCATTCAAATAGTTTCACCAACCTTTAGTTCTCATCAGAACATTGAATTATACTTTCTCCACCTTTATCACTTCCTACTTACACCTGAGAGAGCCACTGTGAAGAAGGAAGTAAACATCTATCTTTAGTGGAAAACTGTCCAAATAAATGAAATGCTGTAAGAGAGGATTGTGAATGCAAATATTTCATTCCGACACCAGCACTCTTTTCTGTTCTGACTCAAATGGGCTGCAAGCCATGTATTTTAAATCTGATGTCGTTGTTTTTCACTTTCCAGCCTTGGAGGAATTTCCCCAACGTCCCCTGAGTTTTATTCCTCACTTGGGTGTAGCTTTCCAGGAGTTATGGCTTCCTCTTCTTTCTTCCTCATTTTACAAATACTGTGACACACCTCGCCTTTTATGAAACCACATAAAGTCATAACAAGCAAATGATAAGACTCCAGTGTGGATACCAGAGTTATTTTTTCTCGATATGTCTTGGGAGAGGGTGTAGTGGAATTGTCTCAAATATACTGCATTTCTAGTTGGAGCTATGTAATCATTAGTCATTTTCTCATTTTTCTTTCAGTCTTGGTGCTACACAGATAATTAGTTCCTGAACTTTAATAAGAGACTTGATGGATGCAAATGAAGTGAGTTGAGGATTTTTCAAAAGAGGGTCTTCTCTTTTCAACAAAAACAAAACAAATTTTCTTCAGAGAGGAACATCCCTTTATGCTCATGATTGGGAGACAATGTGGTTTATTTTAAACAACACTGAAATGAAGTTTTCACTAAGTTGGAGTTAGGTATTTTTTGTGGATTCTCTATATATCGATAAAAAAAAAAATAAGGTGTAGTCATCATAAACAGCATTTTCAAATGAAAGATTACTTTAAGATTTGGTTCAAAATATAAAATGCAATCTCAAAGGGCATAGGAAAATGAATTCCCAAAGCTTACCAAAATGGCCATGAAGCATTGATAGGGTCAAATTTCCTACCATTAAAATTGAGTATAGTAGACATGCATGTTTTGGTATTGTCCTTTTTTCTCTTTCATTTTTTAAAATTAATATATTTCATTTAAATTAATAGTCAGTTTTAGGTTTACAGAAAAATTTAGCAGAAAGTACTGATTCCCATAGTCCCTTTACACACACCAACACCACATACACACATAGACACAATTCCCTCTGTTATTAACATTTTGCACTGGTGTGGTATATTTGTTATAATTGATTAAACAGGATAGATATATTATTATTAACTAAATTTCATAGTTCTCATTAAGCTTCACACTTTGTGTTGTACATCCTGTGACTTTTGACAAATGCATAATGACTTGTATTTATATCATCACAAAATCATACAGAATAGTTTCACTATCCCAAAAGTTTCCTATGTCCCACCTATTCATGCCTCCTTCCTTCTCCCAGAATCCCTGGCAAATATCATTGTTTTTACTATCTCTATAATTTTGTCTTTTTTTTTTTTCTGTCATGTAGTTGGAATGATATAGTATATAGGCTTTTCAGACTGGCTTTTTTTTTTCTTTCACTTAGCAATATGTATTTAAGGTCTTTTCATGCCTTGGTAGCTAACTTATTTTTATTGCTTAATAGTATTTAATAGTATTTCATTTTATGAATGTACTAAACTTTATCCATTTACCTATTGATGGACATCTAGTTGCTTCCAATTTTTATTAATTATGAATAAAACTGTTATAAATATTTATTTGTAGGTTTTTAAAAAAATATATATTTTATTGATTTTTTTACAGAGAGGAAGGGAGAGAGATAGAGAGCTAGAAATGTCGATGAGAGAGAAACATTGACCAGTTGCCTCTTGCACACCCCTTACAGGGGATGTGCCTGCAACCAAGGTACATGCCTTTGACCGGAATCGAACCTGGGACCTTTCAGTCCGCAGACCGACGCTCTACCACTGAGCCAAACCGGTTTCGGCTATTTGTAGGTTTTTTTGTGTGGACATCAGTTTTCAACTCATTTGGGTTGAAACACCAGGGAGCACAATTGATATATTGTATGGTGAGACTATGGTTTGCTCTGTAAGAAACTGCCAAGCTGTACCACTTTGCATTCCCTTCAGCAATGAATGGGAATTCCTATTGCTCCATATTCTTACCAATATTCAATGCTGTCATTGTTTTGAATTTTTGACATTCTAATTGGTGTGATTAGTGGTCTTTCACTGATGTTTTAGTTTGCAATTCCCTGATGACATATGATGTTTAGTATCTTTTCATATAGTGATTTGCCATTAGTAGTATCTTTTTTAGTAAACTGTTGAGAGATTTTGCCAATTTTTAAATGGGGTTTTTTGTTTTTGTATTGTTGAATTTAAGAGTTCCTTATAACTTTTGGATGCAATTCCTTTTCCAGATATTTGTTTTGCAAATATGTTCTTTCGAACTGTGGTTTGACTTTTTATTCTCTTAAGGGATTGTCTTTTTAAAATGAGGTGTGTTACACAAATAAGCAGTTTTCTTGGTTTTCTGGGAGTGCCCAGTTACAATGTTATGAAAGAGGAAGACAGGGGAAATTTCATTTTAGTAAGAAAAGTTAAATCCTCTTAACCATGAGAATTGAAAGAGAACTGTCACAGGAACCACAAGGAACATTATCTGAATTACCAAATTTTGTGGAATACGGTAGACACCAAGGGGGTTAATTGTGCATTTTAAAAGTAGCCCCATTCTGGTGGGACATACATATTCTTGCACAGGTCTAGTGCTCATGATTTTTTATTCTGAAACTTCTACCTTGAACTTCACTTCTTGTTTTTAATATCCTTGACTGTTCTCTTACCGTCTTTATTTCTATCTGAACTCCCCTATCGGCCCCCCTCCCTCCACACACACGCTTAATGTCCAATATGCAGTATTGAATCATGAGCTCAGGCTTTCTTACCAGAAAGGCTGAGCCTCAGCTCTTGGGGCCATAACTACAAGCTGCATGACTTGAGGGAAATTGGTAACTTCTTGCATCCTGTTTCCTGGTGTGCCTGCCTCACAGATTAGTTAAGAATATTAAATAATGTATGTAATACATTCATTCAGGTGCTGGTCCCTGGTGCTCATCTATACATTTTATGTTTTCTTTTATACATTTTATGTTTCCTGTACATTCTTCCAATCTTGATAGCCTAGGATTTTTTTTTTAATACAAGTTGTATCTTATTTGAGACTATTTCTTCAAATAGCACTGAGCAACAACCCCTTTCCTTCCTCCCAATGAATTCCTCTCTTTTAAGTGTCCTGTGGTCAGCCCCCATGTGGTCTGCTCTGGTTGCCTGGTAAAGCCCCCACACAGACCCAGTTAACTGAGGTTAGTTCTTTTACCTGCAGCTTCCCTTTTCTTCTTTAGCTGTTGCTATTTCTAGCTTTTCTACCCTTTTTAGAGGCACTGAATTCAGTTATAATAAGTATTTAGTGATGCATCCCTAGCATTGTGACATATATGAGGGTCTCACAAAAAGTAAAAAAAAAGTCTTCCCTCCCCCCTTCAAATTAATGATCTACTTGGAGAGAAAATATATACATGCATATGTATAAAATGGACCCCAGTGTTAGACAAAGTAAGTCTAAAGGTTATACACAGTCAGAATGTGAGCTGGTGGTTTCATAGGATTCACTGGCACGTCATCTAAATGGCTACTGCCCAACGTTTAGGTCCTAGACCCTGACCTATAGGGATACCTCCTGGCTAAAGGAGCTTAAGGAAATGAGCACAGGGTTGATGGTGAGGGACAGTGAATAGAGGGAACAATTCAGTGTGTAACGGATTCACTGAAGGACTATAAAAAGCAGCTGCTCCGGGGCTGGTGGAGAATCTGAGATGTAAATGCCTAGAACAGGAGAGCCTCCACTTTCTCCTCTTATCTGCTTTCTTCCTGTCAGTTCACTGTTAGTTTATGGACATATGTCTAGTGAGAACTATGAAATAAAATTATTAAATTTAATGTTGGGTTCTGCCGTTGTTAATTCAACATTTATTCTTTAAAAATACTCTGCCTTAGTGCTAAAGGATTTAAGAAAATTTGCAAAATTAAAAAAAGTAAATGGATACAACAAAGGAGGCAATGGGAAATAAGGGTGGGAACATTATATGGACCCAAGAGTGAAGTTAAAACATAAGGTCACACTCCGGAGCTCATTACGTTTGTTGGAGATGGGCCTGTCTAGGAACCAGTAAGAACAGGGGACAGGATCATATACAAAATTTCCAGGATTCCTGAGGTAATACTCTGTGGTATAGGACAAAAGGAACCATTCCTGATATGAGACCATAGAAATATTTTTACTTAAGTTTTCATAGATCAAAAATTCAGAATTTAAAATATTGACTCTAACTTTTCAAAGAACATTGCAGTAAGGGAAGGGGAGAATGTTTATTAACCAGAAACCATGTGCTAGATTTCCTTATATCAAAACTAGAGGGATTCTTTTCTATTTGAATATACCCAAGACTCATCCAAGATTTTCCATGATCAACAGAGGAGGAGGGGCCTTCCCTCAGAAATCAAAGATGAGACATTTTAGCACACAATTTCAAAGATCACCCTCTCCTCCATCACCATATGTTATGGCATGATTTGTCTCCTTCCCCAAAGTCCTAATGCTCAGCACATCAGAAAGTGAATTTTGGAGTCAGAGCCTAGAAAGATTCAACTACATTAAAATGAGGCCATTGTGATAGGCCCTAATCTATAGGAGTGGTGTCCTAATAAAAGGAGATTAGGACACACAGGTGCCCATCACATGCATACACAGAAAGATGACCTTGTGAGGTCACGGAAGAAGCCAAACATGCCAAAACCTGGACTTCTCACCTCCAGAGCTCTGAAAAAAATAAATTTATGTGTGTAAGCCACCTGGTAGGTAGTACTTGGTTATGGCAACACAAGCAAATAAATATACCTTCCAATTGGTTTTATATGCCACTGCATGTGTCCCCTTGCTTAAGTTTACTTTGACTATGTCAATATTTTCTTAAAGACACTGAAGACTTAAGTTACTTATTTTAGCATTCATGACCTTTAAAAATCTAGTCCTGATCTGCCTTTCCCCAATAAGCTTATACAAATATCCTCTAGCAAAATTGCTCAATACATTACCTTCAGGTGTGCTTTGTACTTTATATATTCACATCTTTGCTCATTCAACTTGTAATACTATAATTTCCATCCTTTGAGATCTTATCCATCCCTCAATGTTCATGTCAAATACCTACTAATCTACCAAGCTTTTGGTTATCTTACTAGCATCTTCTTCCTCTTCTTAATTTTTTGACCATTTAAAAAAATATATATTTTATTGATTTTTCACAGAGAGGAAGAGAGAGGGATAGAGAGATAGAAACATCAATGAGAGAGAATCATCGATCAGCTGCCTCTTGCACACCTCCTACTGGGGATGTGCCTGCAACCAAGGTACATGCCCTTGACCGGAATCGAACCCGGGACCCTTCAGTCCGCAGGCCGACGCTCTATCCACTGAGCCAAACTGGTCCCGGCTTTTTGACCATTTTGTCATTGTTTATTCACTAGTCTTCTTCCTCCTGTTTGAGGGTAAGATCCTGGAATGTGCAAATCACATTTTTATAACTATGTATAAAATTCCTAGCATTCATCCATTCATCCATTGCTATTAATTACATATTGCCTTAATTTTTTAGGGGATATAACAGAAAACAAAACAAACATGATCTCTGCCCCAGGGAACTTTCATTCTGTTGGAGGTGTATATAAATGAATAGTTAAGTAATTATAGGTTGTTATTATGATACAACTAGAGGCCCAATGCATGAATATTTGTGCAAGAATAGGCCTTCCTTCTTTGGTGCACTGGTACCGGCTTCCCTCTGGCACCTGGGACCCGGGCTTTCACTTTGGCTGCCACTTTCCACCTTTGCTTCAGCCTTGCCACTCTCCTGTAGCTCCCTCTACCTCTTAGCCCCCCTCATAGCAGGTGTCCTGCCCTGCCCCAGCTGCTCCACACCTGTGCTAGTGCGCTCCCTGAGGCCCAGAGCGGCTGGAACTCCTGGCAACGATGCAAGTGTCCTGGCCTGGCCACTGCCATCTTTGTCACACAATTTGTATATTCCCTTCTTATTGGGTGCCACCATCTTTGTTGTGGAGTGATGGTCAATTTGCATATTTTATCTTTATTAGATAGGATGTCAGAGAATAATGTGATAACCTATTTCCAATAGCGTGTTAGAGAGGAACCACTAAGAAGGTGCTATCGAAGCAAGATCATATAAAATAAGAAACCAGTCCCATGGAGAGGGATGTGCTAGGCTCCTGGGACAGGGATGAGTTTGATGTGCTCCAACTGGTGATTTAGAGTACAGAGAGCAGCAGGAAATGAGTTGGAAGAAAAAGTTGAGGACCAGCTCCTGATGGGCCTTAGAAATGTGTTTTACTGGGAGGCCTCCAAAGAATTTTAAGCAGAGTGTGTCATGACACATTTTAAAAATCTCTCTGCCAGGCAGAAGATGCATTGTAAGAGTGAAAGCATGGAGATGCATGGCAGCTCCCAAATGAGAGTGGTAGCAATGGAGAGAAGATGGGATATGAGATTTTTGAAGTGGACCATACAGATGGGTAGGATACGGTGAAAGGGGAGAAGGATTAGGTCCAGATTTCTGTTTCCATTGACAATGTTTTTTTCTTTTTCAACTGTACAGCAGGAAAAATAATCATTAAAAATAATAATGTACAACACACACACACAGTAGAACAATCACATCCCATTTTTCAGGGACAATCTCTTTGATAGTTAAAGATATATTTGATAGTTGACTAAATATTTAACCTACTAAATAGTTGAATATATATACATTTTGGTGCTGGTGTATGTATAGTGAAAAGGAATGTTATTTGAAACAAAAACCAACTACCTCCCTTCCTTGGGCATCTTAAGTAAAGTGTTTTGCTTTAAAAAAAAAAAAATCACCAGTGGGTCTTTTTGTGAGCATCCCCCCAGAGGGCGGAAGGGAAACAACAGGAGAGGTGAATTACCAGGCATAAATGTGAGAGGCCTGCATACACATGGGGAGCCTGGGAGAGAGGTTTAGAAAATGAAAGATGGGGAACACCCACAGAGGGGGCATCCAGCAGGGGCCTGTGGAAATCCTTGGCATGTGGGATATTACCTGTGGTGGAGTGGTCAAGAAGCTTAAGGATGCAATGACTTATGTTCCTGTATGGTCTCAGTTTTGCCATGCTGCTGCCTACGTTTTTATTAGACTTCTGTTGCACACAACGGCTTTAAGTTGGTAGTGCTTTAGGCAATAAAAAGAAGATTGATGTTTAGTGTAGGCAGCAGTGTTTGAAGAGAGCAAGTACCAGAGTTGAGTCTGGTAGTCAGAGAGTTAGGCTGCAGAATGGTCTAGTGGAGGGGAATAGACTTCATTGTCTTTGCTTGTCCTATGGGTGGAACTTGGGTATATGTGCCATTTCATTTGGATAATTAAAAAACTTTCATTCCAAAAGGCTGATATCCTGGCAACAGAATCCAATTGTCTGTGTAATACATGAAATGTGTTCAACTGTACAGTTATCTGTAAATATGCTGGAGATGCATGAGAAAGCTGTATCTATAACTGTCTTTACCAATCTATATCTGAACACATTTCTGGAACATTCCTTAATAGGTCTCTAGAGATGGAATAAAATTCTCATGATAAATTTTGGGACTGTGAGTTATAGTTCCTTAATTATTTAAAATGCACTGGTATCCCCTGCATGATATGGCAGTACCCATAAGGAGCAGGGAGACTGAGATTTTAGGGTCTTGGGTGTCCCACAAGTACAAGTTGGCAAAATGGATGGCTTTTAAATTTAGGTTTTTAAATAACAGCTTCAGCATTTAATGATTCTGCATTTGAAAGGTCACTAGAAACCAAGAGTTTTAACAATGTGGAAACTGAAAAAATTTTTTTAATCAATTTCCATTCAAACCAAGATCCCTTCTTGCATTTTTTTTTCCCTTTGGTTATGGGTTAGAGAAGGTTGTGGGGAACAAGGCGGTTATTGTTTTTGTGAAACTTTGGTTTTTAACTCTGACCTTTATCTTATAGTAGAAGGTAGATGGTCTGTATTAAATGAAAGAAACCTGAAGTGAGGGAGCAGAGAAACAGTAGTTGGGGAAGCTGAGAGAAGGCCTTTCAGAGAGGGAGAGTTACTTAGCAATATATAAACTCAAAGCAAGACAATAGGGTGACTTACAGTTGTATCCTAAAGATCAGTTGTTTAGGGGCATTTCATAAACTTGAGAAATCTATTTGTCTTCCCAGCCTTGATCAATAGCACCCTTTCTCCTAGCTGAATTTATAACTCCTCTTGCTCACCATTTGGTTTAGGAAAACACTGGCATATTCAGATGTCTTCAAGAAAAAGAAACAGCTTCAAGTTCATTCTCAGCTACATTTTTCAAACATGGCTATTTCCATAAGACTCATGTCGTAAGAAGGTGGGAGGAATAGAGGAAGAGAGCTGTCATGCTTTAGATAAAATTCACCCTATTGTATTTGCCAGGTTTATAATATGCATCAGTTATAAAAGTGAGTTCTCTCCTAGGTTCTGTAGTTGACCTTGGAAAATTTCTGAAGAACCTAGGTGATTTTTGTAATGAAGTAGCCAGGGGCATTGTGAGGACTAAACTACTTAAAAGCTTTTCTGTAACATTAACTTGATACATCACTGTTGCATCTAACCTTTGTAGATTATGACCTAGGTTGTGACCTTGCAAATTTATTCAAGGGGATTATCCCAGCTAATTTTTGGTTTTTATGATTGTTCTTGTTTTGTTTGCAATTCGATTTGTCACTCTCTAGGGAGCTACAAAGAACATAATTGCCTTGGCGCAGCAAATTCTTCATGAAAGCTATGATATGGCAATTTTTCAGAAAGGAAAACCAAGTGACCAAATGAACAATCTGTTTTTCCCTTTCCTTCGATCTCTAACAAAAGATTCCACATCAAGCCTTCAGAAGGTGCTACCCCTAATGCCAGCTGGGGAATTCTTTGGTTCTTTCCAACATTTATGGTTTACCAAGAACTGTTCTCACTCTGGGCTGTAATTAGACAATCTATAATGCCATGCTTGCTCAAAAATTGTCTGCTCACTGTCTTATTTGCCTGCCAAATTATCCCGGAGTAGCCTAGAAGTGGAGAGCTCCTTGAGTATATTTTATTTATATATATATATATAAATGAAATATACATATATATATATATATATATTTATTTTCATTGTCCATCTAGGGCTTAGCACTCACTGCTGTGCCTGCTACAATGTATAAGGAAGACTACCTAGGATGCCCAGGAAGATTACTTTTGGATTCATCTAAGGATGGTGCTCCTCAAATGCGTTGTGCTTTGGGAACATTTTCCTGGTTCTGTAGTAGAGAACACTGACTTGAGATACCAGACCTTTTTTGGAGATAGACTCAGATCTGGGGCAGAGACTCTGAAATAGTGGGGTAGGGAAGTTACAGTTATAATAGTGGGGCTTATAGCTGCCTTGTAAGGGCTTATCTCTGGTAGGGGAAATGGCCCACTGCCAAGTGATCACACTTGTGTGGAGCAGAGCAACAACCTTAATGATGGAGCCCACAGTGAGAGAGGTCAGCATCCATTTAGAAGTACAGAAGATGCTGGGATGCCTCGGAAAGGATAAAAGTTGGGGGCTTTGAGCCCATGTCAACAAAGTTCAGGGGCTGAGGATATCCAGGACTCCGATTGTTCCTCACCTTGTGTAGAGGGAGCCTGGGTTACAACCAGATGACCACAATGGTCCTAGACCCCTTTGGTCAAACACTTGACACTTGATGAACAAATAGAAATAGCAATCAACTTTCTTAACAAGCATATGGGTTCACTCACCCTTTAAGTGAGAGCAAATAATTTGATAGTTCCCAAGGGAAAGTCATGCTCAGATGCCATTTTCCCATGAGGGAGCAAGTGTGGGGCAAGGGAGCAAGCTTGTGTTTGAGCAAGTGTGTTCTCTATGTGAAAGGCCTCTTCTGATGAGATGAGATGTGCTGTTGGGGTTTGCGTAGGGACAACCCACAGATGAGAGGCACCTCGCTGAGCTTTGTGTCTGAGTGGGCCGAGCAGCTAGGGGAGGCTGCAAGGAGCCCAGTAGGCCTTAGAACATCAGTTCTAGACCCAGGTGATTGGTTGGCTGGCTTCCCACCAGCTGCTCTGTCTCAACCTTTGAAAGTGTTCTCACACCAAATCCTGTTTATGTGAAAAGTCTGATCAAACACCCCCACAGTTGCACAGTGCTTTAATTACGTACTGGAAGGGTATCCTCTCAGCCCCGCCCATGACTCAGTACTCAGAGAAGAACTTTCTCTTTTGATCTTTTCACCTACTTAAGTCGTCCAGGAACTTCAGGGTTTACCTGGAGCAAAGAGGGACCCAGCACATTTTCAGTACTAGGTTTAGAGAGAAATGGACTCTGGTATACCAGCACTTGCCTACAACCACTATTATTGCTGCCAAAGATCAGTCCTGCATCGTATCTACCTCAGCAGTGATGCTGCTGGTGGTCCAGAGTCCTCCACTATCTGCAGTGGTTCTTCACCTACACTCAGTCCCTGTGGTTATGGATTTACATACATAGACATCCTGGAGCACAAGGTGACCAACACTGAGAAGTTAATTGCAAAGATCAGAGTCAATATTGCCCATCTTTTTGGTGATCATTACCATCTAAGTGGCACAGTCTTTTAAAGTTCAACATGTCTTGAATATGCTTGTGCTATAAAAATAGGGCTTCATTGTGGCAAGACAAAATGTAACCCTTCATAAATCCATTTTATTCTCCTCCTGGTCACATAGGAGAGCTTCTAGGTGGGGCCTGTGATGACATCTGCACAGAGAACATGGGCCCATGTCCAAATCTTTCCCATGCCTTTCCATAAAATATTTCCTGTGAGTTCTTCCTTGTGCTTTTTTCCTTATCCACATGGCTGGAAGTAAGGGATTCTAAAGTTGTCTCACATATAGATCCTGTCATGTAAGAAGTCTTACAAGATGGCAGAGCCATTGTTTAGAGGAAAGCCATCCAGGAAAATAGCTAATCTGCACTGGACCTTGTGAGCATGAGAGATAAGTTTTTATTTTGTGAATTCTTGAGATTTGGGTTTCTATCTGTTATTGCAGAAGAGCCTGTCCACCCTTAACTAATATACTTACTACTTATGGCAATATGCTCTCCCTGGACAACACAATTCAAGCTATCTTTGCACAACCAAGAGGGACCTTTTACATGTGTCCACTCTGAACAAAAAGGTTTGCTTCAAGTAGACCTGGTTACTGACTCCTAGACATTACAGAGGTTGTCATTTCTGTTACTGCACATGTATCAGTCAGTTTAGCTAAGTTATGTTGTGGTAATGAAAGGCTCAAGTTTCATTTCCTCCACTGGTCAAGTGAGACTGTGCTCCACACCATCTTCACTGTGGGACCCAGATGATAGTGTAGCCTCAATCTGGGCATTTCTAGGCTCATGGAAGAGGGAAATAGAACCCAGAAAACCACATGCTGGCTTTTAAAGCTGCTCTAAGTGACAAATACCACTCTGTTTATAATTAATGGACCAAAGCAAGTCACATGGTTAAACCTGGTGTCAAGGAGGGTCACATGTAACCCTGTAGAGACAGATACTACAGGAAGGGGAACTGAAATAATATTAGAAGAATAGTAATATCACACATAAAAAATCCTCAAAGGACATTCTTCTTAATTCCTGTTTTGACAGGGATCCTGCTATTTTAAAAAGGTACATGATAAGATGTTGGTGGAACCGTGATTAGTTTAAATTCTTTGAAAACAGTCCCACGTCTATTAATTTTCAAGTGAATTGTGAGGGCCTGCCATGTAGTAGGTGCAGGAGCATCACTAAGCTCATTGAAATGGCCCTTCAGGATGGCTCACAACCTTTTCTACCCATAAGCCTCAACTTGTGGCACTACCTCAGCGATGCTAAGGTGACTATGTTTGCATTTTATTTATTAGTAGAAAACTTGAAAGTGTGATGATTTCTGAAATTGGTAACAGAAACTTTAGGTGGATTCTAGTGGAAGACTCTTTTCTTCCCCACTCCATATTTATCAGTGGCCCATATGGAAAGGAAGTCCCACTAACCCTTCCATCCTTTCTGGGAAGTACCTGAGGGGGTTTCTGTGTTTCTTCCCACCTCTTACATGCTCCTCTCCAGGGGACAAGGAATAGCTAATCTTATGAGTGAGAGTATGATGTCCTCTGAGCTGAGTCCTGTATCTTAGAGAGTATGGTTTGTTTTAAAATCAGGGCCAATACTTCATGCTGTTTCTCTTGCAGTGACCATGGCATAGGTAGGTAAGGACAGTGTGCTCCCTCTTCTTCCTCCTTTTGTATAAGAGTTGAAGCTGGGCCAGGGCCGGAGTTTTCTTTCTGAAAGCAGGCCTGATGCCACTTGCACTCTACTGGGCTTTCTTGGCCTCTCTGTACTGCTGTTGGGCCTGTGGGCTAAGAATTCATGTTGTCTTTTTGCAGACTTGACTGTCCCAAACTCTGAATTTAGGAAAGTCCAAGTTGAGTGTTTTAGCAGGGTTCTCTGTAATATGGGAGTTATTTGAACTTCATTAGTAAATATTTGTCCCTATTTGGCTCATTTTGGATTTACTCTATAGTTAAAACCAGAGGAGAGTTGTGAACAGTGATCAGCCCATTCTGATCTGCAGCATTATGGATATAATGCCGGGTAACAAAGAGGACCTTTTAAGCATGGCACTAAAGTCAGAATCCACAGAGAGAAAGATGGCTATGTTATCTTTTAAATTAATAGCTAGAAAATAAATATCCCTGATATTCAAACCATTCTAAAAATAATACAAAAGAGAGAGAGAGAGAGAGAGAGAGAGAGAGAGAGAGAGAGAGAGAGAGAGAGAGAGAGAGAGAGAGATGGTCAAAAGAGTATTTTTTGTATGGGAAGGACATGGCCATGTTTATAGAAAATAGATTGAGGGATAGTTTTGTGGAGCAAACACAAGTGAATGACCATTGGAGTCCAGACCAAACTAAAATTTAAGGAGCCTTTCTTAGCCGGCTGGCGACTGCTCTGGCTTTCTCCTCACAGGGAGTCCAGAGAGCAGCCCTGACACTTTGTGCAAGACTGCTTTTAAACACATTTACCACATCTTGTTTTTGCAGAGCAAGCAATTTAAGACAAAACAGTTTTTCTTAAGTAATTTCAGGGTCATGTTATTGATGACCATGTTATTTACAGGGTCATCCTGTTCTTCAGAAAGCTAATAGTGTTCTATCTTGCAAGGCTATTTTGTGAGGTACAGCTTGGATTCAAGGCTAAGTCAACTAGGAGGAAGCATGCTCAAAAATTTCTACACTTTATAACAATAGTAGCAAGAGAATTTTAATATTCAATGGAATGAGGTCCCCACGGAGGGAGAAGAAACAGAAAGAGGAAGTTCTCCCCATTCCAGAGACTTGAGGAAAGGAAAGCAGGGAGTGCCATTGTAGACAATGGATAAGAGGTTGAGAAAGCACACGGGAACTCCAGTTCCTCAGACAAGAGCACATGCTTACTGTTTATCTTTGGTGCTAAAACAAAAGGTGCTGTCACCCAAATGCCCTCCCTGAAGAGCTCATGTCTGATCTTGCTTATGGAAAAGACCTTCCCTTATCATTATTACTACCATGGTCAAGGAGTCCTATGTAGGCTCTTTTGCCTTTAATCATCTGGTTTCCTTCAGATCTCTGCCTGGGAAACAGAGACTTGTCTTATATATTTATGTCTCCCCATTACTTTTCACAGAGTGGTGGCTATAAGTATTGCAGAGTGATTAGTGAGTCACAGCAACATTACAATCTGCCAACAATTGAGAAGTCAATGAATTGCATTATTATACCTTGACAGATCCTACTACCAGGGTATAATTACACAATTCAGTTTGTATACTTTCAGTGATGTCTTTTTTTTTTTTTAAATAAATCTTTATTATTACAGTTGTTCTTTTTTCCACCCATAGCTCCTCTCCACCCACTTCCAACCCCACCCTCTACCCTCCCTCCCTCTGTCCTCATCCATAGGTCTACGATTTTAGTCCAGTCTCTTCCCCCACTCCCCACACCTCTTTCTCCCTGAGAATTGTCAGTCTACACCCTTTCTATGCCCCTGATTCTATTATATTCACTAGTTTATTCTGTTCATAAGATTTTTTTATTCACTTGATTTTTAGATTCACTTGTTGATAGATATGTATTTGTTGTTCATGATTTTTATCTTTACCTTTTTCTTCTTCCTCTTCTTAAAGAATAATATACCTTTAAGCATTTAATATAATGCTGATTTGGTGGAGATGGACTCCTTTAGCTTTTTCTTACCTGTGAAGCTCTTTATCTGACTTTCAATTCTGAATGATAGCCTTGCTGGGTAAAGTAATCTTGGTTGTAGATTCTTTCTATTCATCACTTTGAGTATTTCTTGCCACACCCTTCTGACCTGCATAGTTTCTGTTGAGAAATCAGCTGACAGTCATATGGGTACTCCCTTGTAGGTAACTAACTGTTTTTCTCTTGCTGCTATTCTCTCTTTGTCTTTTGCTCTTGGCAGTTCAATTATGATGTGTCTTGGTGTAGTCCTCTTTGGATTCCCTTTGTTTGGGGTTCTCTGTGCTTCCTGGACTTGTAAGTCTATTTCTTTCACCAGGTGGGAGAAGTTTTCTGTCATTATTTCTTCAAATAGGTTTTCAGTGTCTTTCTTTCTCTCTTCTTCTGCATCCCCATAATTTGGATGTTGGTAGCTTGAAGTTGTCCCAGAGGCTCCTTACACTATCTTCATATTTTTGGATTCTTTTTTATTTTCTGGTTGAGTGTTTTTTGCTGCTTTGTATTTCAAATCTTTGACTTAATTCTTAAAATCCTCTAGTCTACTGTTGAATTTCTGTATATTATTCTTTATTTCAGTCAGTGTATGCTTAATTTCTAATTGGTCCTTTTTCATATTCTCCAGGGTCTCACTAAATTTATCGGCAGTTTCTATTATGTTGAAGTATGATCCTTCTATTCCCACCTTGCTGAGAGTTTTTATCAAGAAGGATGTTGGATTTTGTCAGATGCCTTTTCTTCATCAATTGATATGATTGTGTGATTTTTATATCTCAATTTGTTTATGTGATGTATCATGTTTATTGATTTGTGGATAATATCAGTGGATTCTAGAAGATTCTTAAAAAACCTTGTAACCATGGTTTTGTACTCTATATCCATTAGTTTGATTTCCTCCATTTCTGTCATTTGTGGCCTTTTTTTTTTTTTTTTTTTTTTCTCTGCATTTTGGCTACTTCCCTGTGTTGATAGAGTGGTTTTGTGTGCTAGGTGTCCTATAGAGCCCAGTAGCTCAGCCTCCCCAATTACCTGAGGTGGACACTCTTGGTACACACCTTTGTGGGCTGGGTGCACAATCTTGTTGTAGTTAAGCCTTGATTGTTGTTGGTATCACTGGGAGGAATTGGCCTCCAGGCCAATTGGCTGTGAGAATCAGCTGTAACTATGATGGGAGGACTTATGTGCTGGAGACATTCTTATGGAGCAAGACTTGCTTCAGTGGGACTTGGGTGCTCACTGAGTCTGCCCCTTGAGTGTGTCCCTATTGATCTGAGGAGTTGTTATCAGGATGGTCCCACTCTGACCACGGGGTGCACTGGCTCTTGGATCTCCAAGGAGGTGCAAATTTAGCTCTGCCTGAGGCCACCCAGCAGGAGCTATGGATAAATCTGCAGATACCTCTTCTTTGTTTGGGGTTTGGAGGTTCCCAGATGAGGCCCAGCTGTGAAGCAGTGCAAGCTGCTGTGGAGCCTTGGGCCTTCTTTGGAAGTTCTGGGGCTCTCTGACCCAGCTGCAGTTTTTAGGTAATTTTATATTGCAAAGGGCCAGGCCATCCATATGCAAAAGCCTCTGTGCATAGCTGCAGTGGGGTTCTAAATTGGGTGGGGTTGGGTATTAGGGAATCAACAGTGTGGAGAAAACAGCAATGGCTGACCTTCAGCCATGCCCTAAGAGGCCATGGGTTTCAGTGTCCCGAGGTAATCACTGCAAGCACCTCTGAGACAAAGCTGCTCTGGTGTTCCAGCCTGATGCCAGACAGACCAGTCCTCCTCCCACCCCCACCCCCTCTGTATGAGTCTGGGTCACCAGAGTCTTGCCTAAAATTGTAGTTCAGAAAAGTCAGGAACTTGTGTTTCCCTCCCAATTGAAAAAGACAACCGTGTACTCAGTTGCCAGCCCTTTCCGTGTGTGTGCCTCTGTACCTCTGCACTTCTGCACCTCCTCTGAGTCTCAGTGTGCTTTTCTCTTTTCTTCTAGTTGTAGAATTTCTACTTAGCCAGCCTTCCTGTGGTTATGGATGATATCAATTTTGTCTTTTAGTTGTAGTTTTGAAGTGGTTGTGCAAGGCAGCAATTTCAGGTGTTTACCTGTGCCACCATCTTGGTTTCTCCTCAGTGATGTCTTATACTGAGAATTCTCCATATCTGTTTCTCTCCATTCAGTTTTCATTTTCCATGCCATCTCAGTGGATGGTACCCTCCTTTTCTTTGCCTAGTTGTCGTCCCAAAGTATGTTGTTTTTATAGTTCTGTGTGGAAAGCATTTATTAGAGTGGGAGGTGAATAATTAAAGTTCAGTAAATGATAGCTATTATTACCATGCAAAGTTTTATATTTTTTAATTACCTGGATACAGCTGGCTCTAGTTTCTGAGATCCTCCACATTTTCTTTCCCAACTCTTTTTCTTTAATAACTATTTAATTCTTTTCATGTTCTCTCCTCCTTAATATTTTAATAATCAAATCTCTTATTTATACTTATGTATTTACTATACTTATTTGCTTAATATTAAAATTTATACTTAGACTTTTTTCCTTTCCAGTGTTTCTCTTAACTTCCATCTTATTTCACTGTAAGCTGTTCATGTCCAAAGTAACACACTTTTCTTTTTTCTTTTTTTTTAATTTATTATGGTCTCACATAATTGTCCTTATTCCCCTATTCCCATCCCAAACCCCTCCCTAGATATGCCCTCCCCTAACCCCCGTTGTCCATGGCCACTGGCTAGGCCCATATGTATCCACACAAGTCCTTTGGTTGATCTCTTTCCCTTACCCCCATCCTCCCTTACTTTCCCTCTGAGGTTTGAGAGTCTGATCGCTGGTTCTCTTTCTCTGGGTCTGTTTATGTTGTTCATTATTTCCTCTAGATGTGTGAGATCATGTAATCCAAGAAATACCCTTGTAAGAGCCTAAACTGCAACAAGCCATAATGGTCATGCTGAGAAGCAAATGAATCAGTCTGTAGTGAGTTCCTTTCTGGGCCAACAGTTCTTTTGAGTCCCAATTTCAATGCCAGATAGTTCCTTATGTGTACATGCCAGCCATGATATTTCAGATCTGGTTGGTAGACAAATGGTGGTAATGCAGATCCGTCCATCTCTGGTTTGGTCCTGGGCATCCTTCAGCAACCCGCAGCTGCTGTCTGCTGGTATGCTGAGATGTCGTCAGCATCTTCCATCTCTGATTTGTGTCTCTTCTGTCTTCATTGCTAGTGTGCTTCTGTCTATTCCTCTCTGTTACAGGATTCCACATGGTCTCAGAGTTGTTTTCTGAAAATATACAAACATATTCTCTACCAAAAGTTAATAAAGGGATATTTTCTTTAAATTTGATTTGGGATTCTTTTCCATCCCCCCCCCCCCCCCAAATGATTTTCCCCTGGCTTGTTTTGTCACCATGTGTGTATTTTCATGGGTATCTTGCTATTAGTGTTTGGAATGAAGGTTAATTTTCTAAAGCACAAATTTTTTTATATGTAAATTATTCTCAGGACATTTTTCCTTACATGATATTCTTCCACTGTCACCCCCTTTTTTACAAAGTAACACACTTTTATTCATTTCTCTTCCAACCTTCAGTTGCCAACTGGAAGCCTGAGTTTCACCTTAGCCCTGCCATGTAATCAACAAATATTTATTTGTTGGGCACTTATTATGCATCAACTATTCCAGGTACTAAAGATACAAACATGGTAATTAAAATCGTCAAAGTCTTTATGGAGTTTATGTTCTAGTGAAATATTAGGTAATAAGTTTGCAAATATTAGTTTCTTAGGTGACAGTAGAAAACTAACTGATTTATAAGGAATGTGTGGCTTGGGCTGGATGATTGAGCAAAAACTATTTGAGGAGCAAAGGTTATAGATAAGACAGCTCTATCTGAAATGCCACACTAAAGAGGGAAAGGAAGTTAATGGGGCCATATAACAAGGCAAGTCCATTGCAATTCACAAGGGGAAGACCCCATATTGCTTGTGTGAATGACATGGATAGATTTTCCAGTTGCAACTGTTTTGGTTGATTTCCCTGCTATTGTCTGAAAGCAGTCTATTTGAGTTATTGCTGCTGTCTAGGGACCTGGGTCTCTGCTTTCTTGAGGTATCAGTTGCAGAGGAAGACAGCCACAAAGCATACTCTGTGATTGGGAGTTTCTGTGTGTAGGTTGTCACTGTGTAGATGAAAGCAGTTCCTCCCTCATGGATGGCACACACCTCACTCTGTTTCAGAAGAACAAGTTGATTGGGAAAATAATTGATTCAGTTTATGGAACATCCAGTGTTTAGTGCCTATGATCAGCAAGAAAGGCCAGTTAGTTTCATGCATAGACCTCGAATTTAAGAGGAGACAGTATTTGGTATTGTCTCACCCAATAGAAATGGATGAGATTGCCCAGGAATAGAGTGCTACATTTTCTTTTAGTCCTCATCCAAGGATGTGTTCATTGATTGTAGGGAGAGGAGAGGGGAGAGAGATAGATAAAGAGAAATAGAAAGAAATGTATGTGTGAGAGAGAAATATCGATCACTTGACTCCTGTACATGCCCCAATTAGGGATCAATCTGCAACCTAGGTATGTGCCCTGACCAGGAATTGAATCCACAACCTTTTGTGTCCTGCATGACATTCCAACCAATTGAATGACCTCGTGAGGGCAGTGTGCTGCATTTTTAATATTTAAAGCGAGTGGCAGATGGGAAGGAAGAGAGACCGAAAGTACTGAATTGAAGAAAGTTGGAAGGGTCACTGGATTGGTGGATATGACAAGTATGAAACAAGTATAGGGCAGGCAGCTGAGTGAGTGAATTTGCAAGTTTTAATGATTTGATTTTAAATCTGGAGCAATTTTGAGTGACACAGCTGTGGAAACATTTGTTCTTCTAGAGTCAGTCACAGCTTTGCATAGGGTTCCTTTTTGAAGGCATATTAGTTGTGAGGATGTAGCCACTCAGATTTCTGTGGGTGTCCATTGCATTGTATCTGGGGTCATTTTTGTTGGTGTGAAAATTTACTGGGGCAACTAGTGGAGGTCTTTGATATGAGGGTCTATGCTCCAAGAGTTGTCTCAGTGCAATTTCCATGCACTATTAAGCAGGGAATAAATGAATATCAGTGACAAGGTTGGAGCCCAGTGAGGGGTCAGAAGTCACTCCAAAATTACTAAACCAAGGAGGTAAACTGGGAGGAGTAGCAGGTTACATGAGCATGCTCATATATGAAGTGGGTGAAAAATGAGGTCTAGTTATTAGGATGAAAGAAGTAGTCTGGTTATTTGTTGTATAGCATATGGTTGGTTTGGTATTAACACTGTGCTTCCTTTTTTGCAGAAAATAAACCAAAACATTGGTGTATTGCAGAATTAACTCTTAGCTGCTTCTAACCAGCAATGTGATTTTGCGCAATCTCTTAAAGTGTACAGCACTGTGTCTTCTATCTATAAAAATTAAGCTGTTGGGTTGGATGATCTCTGAAATTTTTCCCATTCCTATCTCCTTTATCCCCCTCAATCCACAGTGTGCCCTTTGGAACCTCAAATCACACTGAAACACCCACCATTTTCATGCAGGGCCAGCCTTGCATATTTGTTTTCTTTCTAACATTTAGGATTAGTAACTGCAGCTATTTGGAAAGGGACAACTTATTTTCTGTTGAATTTAATGAATGACCTAACTCAGTGGTCGGCAAACTCATTAGTCACCAGAGCCAAATGTCAACAATACAATGATTGAAATTTCTTTTGAGAGCCAAATTTTTAAAACTTAAACTTCTTCTAACGCCATTTCTTCAAAATAGACTTGCCCAGGCCATCTATTTTGAGGAAGAGCCACACTCAAGGGGCCAAAGAACCGCATGTAGCTCACTAGCCACAGTTTGCTGACCATGGACCTAACTTGTCTAGAATGGAAGATGATTGCACTGCTTATATTTTGTTTTGTTACCATTGCAATATGGACTCCATTGCAATATTTGTCAGTTGGTTTTGTACCTCTTCACAGTGGCCGAGAGACGAACCTGATGTCTGCTGAGAAGAGAGGAGGAGGCTAAAAGGAAGGCAAGAAATGAAGATGCGGATAGTACAAGATTATAGCAGTGGAGGACCTAGGGGGAGAGACTGTCATGGTGGTGCAGAGAAGGTCTAAAGACTTAACTTCCTGTTAAGAATCCAGCTTATGACTCTGCTTAGGACGTGGCTCCAGGAACAGCACTGTGCGGCCCCTTCGTAATGGTGAGCTGTATTAACAGTCTCATTTCTCTGATGGAAACGTCACACCCAGCAGACGTATTTTGTGAACATTTCCTGGTGGGAACAGGTCTCATCAAAGTGAGGGATTCCAAATAGTCTGGCAAAGAGGGTTGTACAGGAGGGCTAGTTACTTTTATTGGAGAGGCTGAGGTAGGACTTGGATGAGACTTTGAAAGACGTAGACTTTGTTTGACTTTAAAAATAGGGGAGTTGGCTTGAATCACGCTAACTAGTTTCCTCTCATTTATTTTTACCACAATGTTGACATGTATCAAAAAGCTGTTTTTTCTTTCTTTCCATTAGCTGGCTCAATATTGAAACCATATCCTCTTGGGAGGGGGAGTAGAACCATAAGCCAACTTAAAACATGACTGAAGGCCGTGATGGTTCTTTTTTTTTTTTTTTTTTTTTTAAAATATATTTTATTGATTTTGTACAGAGAGGAAGAGAGAGGGGTAGAGAGTTAGAAACATCGATGAGAGAGAGTCATCACCGATCAGCTGCCTCTTGCACATCCCCCACTGGGGATATGCCCGCAACCAAGGTACATGCCCTTGACTGGAATCGAGCCCGGAACCTTTCAGTCCCCAAGCCGACGCTCTATCCATTGAGCCAAACTGGTTTCGGCTCGTGATGGTTCTTAATGGCCATCTTATAATAGGTATTTCTCTACATGATCCAAACACACAATGCAACTCTCACTCAATACTTTATGCTAACCAAGTCACTATGTGGAAGAAAATTATGGATTTACTTCCCATTCTTCCTATTACACCATCCCTTTATTCTAAGAAGCCGAGTTGCATGTGAGGTAGTCAGGATAGCTTCCCCCTAATTTGTTATCTCTGAATCACATCTTATTTAAAAGAAGCAACTTCAAATTTAGACATCTACATGTAGAAACTAATAGCTTTCCGTGCTACCTTTATACATGTCATGGATGCAGATATAATAATCTCAGAAGTGCCTTCTGACTCTACGATTCTTAGATTCTGTGATTCTTTGGTGATTTTAAGGGGACTTTATTCTAGAAATGAAATGACTGGGAAATGAACATAATCTTCAAGGGTAGAGAGATCAGAGAAAAGAGGGATGTTGGCTTCACAGCCTTGGAAGATGCAGTGACTGGGAATATAGTTTAGAGTGTAGCTTGAATAGGGTTTTTCAGAATCTGGTGCCTTCTCCAGTTTTATTATTTTCCATCTATTCAGCATCATATCTAGTAAATTGTTAATAATTAGTGCTGTGTACTATCATTAAAAATAGCCAGAAGAAAACTTTTCTTCCATGTGGAAGTGGTTAATGAAATGGAAGAACTTAGTGACAGTTTTGCAAGAAATGACTGTTGGGTCAAGTTTGGCTACTTGAAAGTTATCCAAAAGGCATGAGAAAGATTAATTTAATTTCCATGTGTATCCATCAGAGAATGGGAAAAATTACTTAATCCCAGATAAATTCAGTACAGTTTGACAGTATAGTCATGAGCTAAATTTCATGTTGTATACACACTTTTCCATTTAATAATTTATGCCAGTAATTTAATAAATTACTTTAAGATTGGTACAGTGGGTTAGTAATCAGAATATCTGAAATTTGAATAAATAAGACGGATACAACAAAGTGTCTACAACTATCATAAAGACAGTTTTTAAGAAAATTGTTTATTTTACTCAGCTACTTAAAAGCCATTACTGTTCTCAAAATTAAAAAAAAAAAAATCCCTTCCACTCCCTCCTCTACTTTTTTTCTGGCTTTTCTTATGCCTGAATCTAAAATGGGTCAGTGACAACTTGGGCAATAGTCTTTCTGGACACAAAAACATTGTGCCTTCAAGTATGGAAGCCAATCCTAGTGCAGTGGGAATGGAATCCAACTTGGACTTCAAAATGCTGAAGGAAGTCCTAGAGTTGCCCCTTACTGGTTTGTGACTGTAGGTGAAACAGTTCACTTTTCTGAGTTTCATTTCATCATCTGTAAAACAAGGCAATCATACTACCTCCACAAAGTTCTTATGAGGATTATAGAAGGTGTTTGTGAAAAATACTTTACACAGTAGTTTGCTGCTCAGTTCTTAATCAATCACATTTAGAAACTGAACTAGACATGTAGTCACTCATGGGTCTTCTACAGTAGAGCTCACATTTACAAATTCTCCTGAAATGCTCTGGATTGCCTGACATGACAAAGTTCTCTTATGTGTAAATACTAGCTGTGGGTGCAATCACTTGTTAAGATCTACTTACTTTCTTTGTTAGTATTTTCTGGTTAAACCTGGAAGGGAAAATTTTTCTATCTTCCTGGCAGCATTTTTTTCCTGTTATTTTGATGGTTTTTCTCATACCTGTCAGATACTTTTTCCCCTAAGAGCTGACATTTATGCTAATGTGGCAATAAGATGATGCAGAGACTAGAGCTCTGCCAGGTAGAAAACTCAGGTTCTCAGGCTGCCATGGTATTTGAGACAACAGGCTCTGTGGCAGCTGATGGGGCTTATAGGCACTGTAGAATAAGACTGAACTACTGGAAAACCTAATACAACACTATTTACCAAGAGTATAAAGTATCTGCGGAGGCATTAGAAACTACTACATTTATTGCTCCTAGTCATCCCCTAAGATCTCAGTTATCAAGAAAAAGATTGCCGAAACAGGTTTGGCTCAGTGGATAGAGCATCAGCCTGTGGACTGAGAGGTCCCAGGTTCGGTTCCGGTCAAGGGCATGTACCTTGGTTTCCAGCACATCCCCAGTAAGGGGTGTGCAAGAGGCAGCTGGTCGATGATTCTCTCTCATCAATGTTTCCAACTCTCTATTCCTCTCTCTTCCTCTCTGTAAGAAATCAATAAAATATATTAAAAAAAAGAAAAAAGAAAAAGATCAAGGTCAGAGCCCAGATGGTGCGTGCACTTGTCAGGCAGAAGCTCTGGCACCAGAATAGAGACATCAAGGAAACTTTGCTTAAGTGGGAAGAGGCCAAGCTATGCATCTAGAAAAAGGGGTACCACCCTGAGATGCATTCCAGATTTTTTTTTATCTGAAGGTTCTCAGGACAGATCAGTCTCAGTTGCCAACACTGATAACCTACTTGTCAGTTAATACAACTTTTGTATTGGCTTTCCCTTTTCCTTGTCTTATTTTCTTCACTTTTTGGAGATCATTTCCCAAATAAACTCCCTGTACCCAACTGCTGCTTTTGTTTTCATAACCCAGACTGAGACAAAACTGTTAAAAAATAACTCTGTGAGATGAAAATCCAACAAAAAAATGTGTTGCTACTGCTTGAAAACAAAAAGATACACATTTTTGTAGGAAGAGAAACTATAAACAAGGCAAAAACCAAATAAACCCAACAATTGTTTCTTTCTTTCTCTCTCTCCTCTCTCTCTCCATTTCCTCCTCCCCCCCAACCCCCCCCCCGCCATACACATATCCTATACTCAGATTGATCTAAACAAATGGAAAATAACTTGATTAAAAGGAACTTTCTGAAACACAAAGCCAAAAAATAGAAATTATAAATAAGATGGAGATAATAAGTTAAAAGTAGTTGTAAACCATAGTCAAGGATAACACTGAGGAAAAGAAATAAGATGTATTGGAATCTGGGGAGATTAATGTAACCAGAATGTGCTAACATAATTAGACTTTGATTTGTATAATGAGGTAATGTATTAGGTCTAGTAATAATAAATGTCGTTTCCTAATACTTTTTAAAATCGAATTTATTTAAACAATACAACAAAATTTAATCAACAATATAGTTGCCGTTGTTTTCTACTACTTGTGCCCAACGCTCAGGAAGCATTTTAATCCCTCTGTTGTAAAATTCTTGTGATTTTGATGCAAAAAATTCGGTCAATGCATTTTTGAGGCATTCTTCATTATTAAATTTTTTTCCAGGAAGAAAGTTTTGCAAAGAACGAAACAAATGGTAATCGGAAGGGGCAATATCAGGAGACTATGCAGGTTGAGGGAGAACTTCCCATTCCAACTGGCGCAGTTTTTCAGCAGTGATTCTTGCAGTATGCGGTCGTGCGTTATCGTGGTGAAGAATTACGCCCTTCCGATTAATCAGCGCGGGTTCTTTTTCTCTTAAAGCTTGGGCTAACCTTTCCAATTGGGCACTATACACTGCACTTGTAATGGTTTGGTTAGATGGTAAAAGTTCATAATGAAGAATTCCTTTAAAATTCCACCAAACACACAACATCACTTTTTTCGCATGCAAGTCAGGTTTTGGCGTGGGCTGCGGAGCCTCATTTTTGTCCAACCATTGAGGCCGGCTTTTCAAATTAACATACAGCACCCATTCTTCATCTCCGGTAACAATTTGCTCTAAAAACGGCAAACGGTTTTGACGAGAGAGGAGCGAACTGCAAATTGTGACTCTGATTATGGTTGTTGTCGGTCAACTCATGAGGAACCCATTTTCCAAACTTTTGGACTTTGCCAAGTGCACGCAATTGATTGGAAATTGTTTTTTGTGAACAATTTAAAGTTGTCGCAAGCTCTTGTTGGGTAATTTGAGGATTTTGCACCAAAAGAGCTTGAAGAGCTTCTTGATCAAAATTGGACACACGGCCTGGACCACTCTTGTCATCTAATGAAAAATTTCCCTTGCGAAATTTCTCAAACCAACGCTGGCATTTTCTGGCGCTAACTGCATCTTGACCAAGAGCACTACAGATGTTTTTTGCAGCCTCACTTGCTTTTCTTCCTAATTGGAACTCGTAAAGCATGCAGTGCCGAATATGCTCTTCATCCGCCATCTTCTTAGCCCTAGTTTTGCAACAAAAACCAAACCAAACACAAACTTTTTCAAGCAAAACTTGTTAATTGCACTTCACACATTCTGTAGATACCACGTGTTTGAAGGTAATGTCAATACAAGTCAACGCCAAGCAAGATTTTAAACGAATGTTTAAAAACGACATTAATTATTACTAGACCCGATAGAACAAATGTTTCAGGGTCTTTGATCTTTAAGGGAATCATTCCTTGAATTTACCTGAACTGGCACAAATGCAGCTTCTTTAATACACACACACATACACCACACAAGCCACATACAACACATATCCCCCACACTACACACATACACCACACAGACAACAGTCACACATACACACAAAACACCATACATATACCACAGATCCCACACACTCCACACACACATACCATACAGACCACACACATATTCATACACACCACACACACACACACACACACACACACACACACACTATATTCTTGCATCTTACATGATTGACCCTTTCTTCCTTAAAAAGAATACCTGAAAAATCTTTATTTTTCCTAGGGAATTACAGAATAATGACTTGGCCTGATTACTTATATACCTGGGAAAAATGTATCCCCCTTAACTCCCCCTCATTTTCTCTTTCTGTCCCCATGTCAGGAGCAGAAGGGCAGGGAAATCTGTTGCAGGGAACAGGAGGGAAGGGAAAGAGGACCAAAGCTGACCTAGCACATATCCCCTCTTTTCACAGTGACTACTAGCAAGACTGCCTACATAATTATAGGGCTCCCTACTTTAAATTCATTAAGAATTTCAAGACAGTGACATTAGAGCATTAAACCAGGCACAGGGCTCTCTGTAGCTATACAGGCTGCAGACTGCAGAGCTGATTCTGGAACCAGCCCTGGGGTGGCACAGGGTGAGCATCTGAAGCTCCTTCTGTTTTGGTCTGAGCCACCTTGTCTGTTCCTTCCATCTTTGAACCTGATAAGCTACCTGCGTTCGCTCCAATGGCTCCCTGGGAACTGGGAGCCTGGGAATGAGGTGTCAGAGACATCCCCATCCCCACTTCTGAGGGGAGGTGGAGAGGAATTGGGTTAGAATGATCTTACCCAATCAATTTATCAGTTCTTAGGAAATCCTCAGAATTGTTGGAGAGGTTAACCACAGCACGCACACACACAAAATTACATTAACACTGGTTATGGAGGATATTTTTGGGCAGGACTGTGTGTGGGTGGTGTGGCCTGTAATGTTGCAAAATGTTTACTTTTATGGTCTAAGTATCAGTCAATTCTTATGCTTAACAAAACATTAATCTTTTAAGAGGACTAATTCACCCCTTAGAGAAGTGAAATTTGGCCTCCCTTCTCTTTTTGTTAGATACCACTCCTATTATGTTGAGGGGTTTAGGAGGAAGATGGAATGAGTGTAGAAAATAAACTTAAGTCTTCAGGAGCCAACACTGCCTATTAAAGTGTTACTTGCTATTTTTATCCATTCTATCTAATAAAAGAGTAATATACAAATTTACCATCATTTCACTATACCCACAAGCCTTGCCCACCAGCCATTAGGAGAGAGTATGCAAATTAACCCAACCAAGATGGCTGTGGCTTTGATTTTTTCAGCAATGGAGGAAGCCAAGCTTTCTGCACACCTGGCGGGCCCTGGCTTCCACTCAAGGCTACAAAGTTTCAATTATAGAAGATAAATAAATCCCAACAAAAATGATGGTAGCCATGGATCTGGAGAGAGCAGGAGGCTTGAATTGCCCCCAGTGATGGAGGAAGTCAAGCTTTTTGCAGCCCTGGCCTGCCTTGGCCTCCGCTTAAGGCTACAAAGTTTCAAATATAGAAGATAAATAAATCCCAGATCTCAGGGCTTCCACTTGGGTTGCCAGGGGCATGGACAGCCTGAAAACCAGCACAGGCCCCTCGCCCAGGCCACCCCACGCCCAAAGGGAACCCCCACCCTGATCTGGAACACCCTTCAGGGCAAACTAGCTGGCCCCCACCCCTGCACCAGGCCTCTATCCTATCTAATAAAAGAATAATATGCAGATTGACCATCACTGCAACACACAGGATGGCTGCACCTATGTGGACACAGGATGGCTGCCCCTATGTGTACACAAGATGGCCGCCACAAGATGGCCATCAGGTGAGGGCAGTTGGGAAGGTCCAGGCCTGCAAGGGAGGGCAGTTGGGAGCGATCAAGCCTGCAGGCGAGGGCAGTTGAGGGGGACCAGGTCTGCAGAGGAGGGAAGTTGGAGGTGACCAGACCTGCAGGGGAGGGAAGTTAGGGTGACCAGGCCTGCAGCAGAGGGCATTTAGGGGCAATCAGGCTGACAGGGGAGCAGCTGGCATTAATCAGGGTGTCAGGGGAGTGGTTAGGGGGTGATCAAGCTGGCAGGTAGAAATGGTTAGGAGCAATCAGGAAGGCAGGCAGGCGAGCAGTTGGGAGCCAGCAGTCCTGGATTGTGAGAGGGATGTCCAAATGCCCGTTTAGGCCCCATCCGGTCTGGTAGGATCGGGCCTAAATGGGCAGTCAGACATCCCTCTAGGAGTCCCAGATTGAAGAGGTTGCAGGCTGGACTGAGGAATAACCCCTCCTACCCCCTAGTTATATATAAAATAATATCCATTTTATCCTTATATAAATTTGGTGATGGGCTTTAATTCTTTGGGAGACTGTCACATTACTCCATCCACCAAAATATTCCTGTTCAGTGGCTGGAGGTGGGAGGAAGGGCCCCAGGGGATGTAGTCACAAAGACACTTAGAAGGGATATGGGGGTCCATGGGGGAGAGAGAAGGAGGTTATGAGAAAAGCTGCTAGCTTTAGAAGGAACAAGGTGGTTAGGGTGAGTAGAGGAGAGGTTGCAGAAGAGGACAATGTGATAGGGGACTGGGGAGAGTGGGAGAGAGAATGGGAAGAAGAAAGCCTAGGTTGAAAGCATCTGAAGTTAAGCTGTGGGTTAGGAAGGCCCAGGGAAGGAGGGGAATCCCAGAGTTTGAGAACCTGTTACAGCCACCCTTTCCCCTCTTAGGATAGAAAACCCCAAGAGGCCTTAGAGAGGCCCCTGATCCCTGTAGATCCCCAGCCTGGAGCTCACTCCTCCTCCCTGGGTTGGTCCCTTCTCCGGAGGATGCAGTGTTCATATGCAAAGCAAGAGGCGCAGCCCAGAGCTTTCTGATTGCAGTGAGAGAGGGGGAGGGGAAAGGCCAGAGAGGAAGGAAAGCCCAGCTAGAGAGGAGAAAGGAGGGAAAGGAGGGTGCTCAGAGTATTGCACTGGACTGTGTGGATCAAAGTGAAGGGTGGCCATTTTTGCCAGTTGTACATTTTCTAATTAGCTTTTCAATAACAATTTTAATCAGATATTTAAATACCACCAAGTATACTTTTAAAGTGTACAATTCAGTGGTTTTTAGTAGACTTATAGAGCTTTGTAACTGTCACCGCTATCTGATTCCAGAATATTTTTATTGCCTTCAAAGTAATGACCTATTAGCAGTCACTTCCCATTCTCTCGTTGCCCTCAGTTCCTGGAAACCACACATTTGCCTTATTTGTTGAAAAAAACTTATTCTGCCTTATTTTGTTGTTTCAATTTACAAGTCTTGTGCTTCTTTTGTTAAATATATTCTTTCCCCTTAGTTGTCATTATACCTTTGTAAAAAAAAATCAGTTGATCACAAATGTAAAAGTTTATTTCTGGACACTTAACTTTATTTCATTGATTTATATGTCTATTCTAATGCAAATACACTGCCTTGGTTACTGTAGATTTGTAGGAAGTTTTGAAATTATGAAGTGTGAGTCCTCCAGCTTTGTTCTTCTTTTTGTCTTCTTTTTGATGATTGCATTGGCTAGTCTAGTTCATTTTCATTTCCACATGAATTTCCTGAATTAATTTATTCATTTCTGTAAAAAAGCTGTGTTTTTGATAGATATTGTATTGAATCTTTAGATCAGTTAAGGAATCTGTAGATCAACTTGGTTATCAAGAGTCCATTTCTGTCCTTTGTACTGAATTAAATCTTCTGATCCATGAACATGGGCTCCTTTCTACTGTGTCTTTCAACAATGTTTTATTGTTTCAATGTACAAGTCTTGCACTTTTGTTAAATATACTTATAACAGTTTACTCTTTTGATACTACTATAAATAGAATTATTTCTTAATTTCTTTTTCAGATTCTTTATTGTTAGTGTATAGAAATGCAGTTGATATTTGTATATTTATCTTGTATCCTGCAAATTTTTTGAACTTGTTTATAAATTCTAGTAACTTTAAAAAAAATATATCTATTTTTTATTCTTTACAGAGAGGAAAGGAGAGAGATAGAAAGTTAGAAACATCAATCAGCTGCCTCCTGGCACACCTCCTAGTGGGTATGTGCCCACAATCAAGGTACATCCCCTTCACTGGAATCGAACCTGGGACCTTTTAGTTCACAGGCTCTATCCACTGAGCCAAACAAGTTTGGGCAAATTCTGGTAGCTTTTTCAGGGGCTCCTTAGGATTACCTATAAACAAGATTATGTCACCTGCAAATAGACAGCTTTACTCTTTCCTTTCTAATTTGGGTTCCTATTATTTCTTTTTCTTTTCCAATTGCCAGGATAGAACCTCTAGTGTAAGGCAGGGTAGAAGTGGTGAGAGCACATCTTTGTTTTGTTCCTGATTGTAGGTATAAAGCACTCAACATTTTACCATTAATTATAATGTTACCTGTGGATTTTTTATGGACTTTTAAAAAATATATGTTTTTATTGATTTTTTTTTTTTTTTTTTTTTTTTTTTTTTTTTTTTTTTTAGAGAGAAAGGAAGGGAGAGGGATAGAAAGACAGAAACATGGATGAGAGAGAAACATCAAGTGGCTGTCTCCTGCATGCCCCCTACTGAAGATCCAGTCCAAAACGCAGGCATATTGCCATGACCTGGAATCGAACAGGAGATCTTCTGGTTCATGGATAAATGCTCAACCATTGAGCCACACTGGCTGGGCCTTGGATGTTTTTGTTTGTTTATTTGTTTGTTTATTATTGTTTTTATCAGATCAAGGAAGTTCTATTTATAGTGTGTTGAATATTTTGATTAGGAATGGGTTTTGGATTTTTTCAAATGTGTTTTCTGTATGAAGTGACATGATCATCTAGTTTTTGCCTTAATTTTATTAATATGAAATAATACATTATTATGCTAAACTAACCTTGAGTACATAAATACCACTTGCATTGGTATGTAATTCTCTTTATTTGTTGTCGAAGTTGTTTTGCTAGCATTATGTTGAATATTTTTGAATTTCTATTACTGAAGGATATTAGTCCAATTTTTTTCTTCTTGTGATGTTTTATTCTGGATTTGCTTTCAGGGTTACATAGCCTTAAAGAACGAGATGGAAACTGTTTCCTCTTTTTCTATCTTTAAGGAAGAGTTTATGAATGTTTGGTATTAATCATTCCTTAAACCTTTTGTGAATTTCACCAGTAAAGCCATCTTGGCTTGGATCATTCATGTTATCAATTTCTTCTGAGTCAATCTCTGTAGTTTCTATATTTCTAAGAATTTATCCATTTCATTTACGTTATCTAATGTGTAAGCTTATAATTGTTTCCTTATTATCTTTTTACTTCTCTACATTTGATAGTGATATTTTTTCTTTAATTCCTTATTTTAATAATTTAATCTTGTCTTTTTTTTTCTTTGTTAGTCTAGCTAAATGTTTGCCAATTTTGTTGGTCTTTTCAAAGAGTCAGCTTTTGGTTTCATTGAGTTTTTCCTAATCTTTTTCCTAGTTATTTTTCTAGTCTCTATTTTGCTTATTTATATTCTGATTTTTACTATTTTATTTCTTTGGTGTGCTTTGGATATAATTTGCTTTAACTTTCCTAGTTTCTTAAGGTGGAAAGTTAGAATACTGATGCTTTATTATTTTAATTTAGACATTTGCATCTATAAATTTCCCCCAGGCACTACTTCAGCTGCATTCCATAAGTGTTAGTATATTGTTTTTCATTTTCACTCCATCTTCAACTATTCTCTAATTACCTTTGTATTTCCTTTTTTTGACCCATTATTTATTTAGGAAAGCATTGTTTAATTTCTACATATTGTCATTTTTTTTTTCAAATTTCCTTCTATTATTGGTTTCTAATTTTAGTCTATTATGGTCTGAACACATACTTGGTATGATTTAAACCTGTTAAATTTATTGATACTTGGTGTGTTTTTTTTTCTTTTTTTTTTTCTTTTTACCAATCTTATGGTGTATCCTATAGACTGCTCTATGTTTGCTTGAGAAAAGTATGTATTTTCTTCTGTTGATGGTAAGGTGGAGAAGGAGTATTCTATAGATATTTGATAGGTCTACATGGTTTATAGTTTTATTCAAGATTTCTAATTTCTTGTTGTTTGTATCTGTTGCTATACCCATTACTGAAAGGTGGGTATTGAAGACTTGCAGTAGCTATCTTTCTTTTATTTAAATTGCATTGGGCACATTCTTAAATTATTTTATAACCTTTTATCCATTCAGAAAATCTGTATATCAACAAACACAGGAACTTGGCTATTGGAATCATAAGTGATGTATTTTGAAGAGATTATATTTGCAACTAGGTGCAAATATTTATGAAGAATATTAATATCTTATTAATTATAATTTTTAAAGAAATACTTTGATCTCTCTTTACTTCTAGAAAAAAGTTAAAACAAGTATCTCAGTGTTCATTTTATGGGTGAGATTGTCCCACTTAGTGTATTTCCTATGTGTCTCCAAATTATAGTTGTTTTACCTTGCAACTTTCTTGAACATAAATTAAATGTATATGTAACTGTGGATGCTTATTAATACCTTCACTTAAACCTCCCATGCCAGAGTCATTAATTTGCTAAAAGAAAAGTGCTAAAGTAGCTCTTTGCCTGCAATCAGTTCTGAGATGGATTAGTTTGGTAGCATCTAGATTCTTCTTTCAATCTCTATGGCCCTCTGAAGATACACAGGCTCTGATGGTAACCTGGCAACCTAGGTGAACACCCAGCCAAGTGCAAGTGTTTGAAGATGCAGTTTGGCTGCCATTGTGGTGGTGAAAAGAAATAATTCAGTCACATGTAATTCAGTAAAAGAATAAAAACCAATTTAACTGGAAATTCAAAGTGATACCACATATGGGAGTCATGAATGTAGTTACATAACTGGGCACATGATTTTGTGTCTGTGTGTTTTTAACAGTCTTCTCCACGTGATGCTGAGGCATGTGTAACCATCAGAACGTATCTAGGAATATGTTTTTAATTTGAGTTGGGGAGGTGGCAGGGACTGGAGATGTGAAGCTGCTACAGGTTTGTGGTGGATGACTCTGTATTAACTGTAACAGGCAACCAGGCTTAATTTCTTCTGTAATATTTCTTTCCTCTCTGATAAGGTAAATATGGACAAACTCTGGAAAGTTATACAGAGTCTGTCTTAGGCTGTAAGTTTGTGATTTAGCTCCATTTGTCATGGATCTTTTTTAGATTCTATTGTACTGTAAGTAGAGACATGAATTTACCATGTAGGGCTGCCGAAGAAAGGGAGTCATGTCACCCTTCTAGAGATATTTTCTTATAATATCTGACCTCTTGAAGACATTATGGAGTCTCTTTGAAAGCTGTTCAAGTACAGAATACAGATTTTTCAGCTGGAAATATTTTGGATAAACCAAATCTCTGGGACAAAGTGGATAAAAGCCTCATTACACAGCTTCTAACCTGGGACATCTGTGAAAGTTTCTCCAAGGCAGATAAATAGAAATTGAGTCCTAAGTCCTTAAGATGCATTAATACCTTAAAACAACACTCTCGATCTTTATCTTCTTCCAACCTATGAGGCCAGACATGTGTATATGTTTTTGTTGATCATCAACTCCACCCAAAGTGTCTAATGGATTTTGTTTATTTTTCCCATGATGGGAAATTATCTTTAATTATCTGATAGGTTAAACATTAAAAATTTTTTAAATTATAGTTGACATGCAATATTAGTTTTAGGTGTATAACATAGTAATTCAACATTTATATAACTTTTGAGTTTACCCATTTAACACCATGCAATATTGTAATTACAATGCTATCGACTGTATTTCCTATGCTGTACATATTTTCAGTTATTCATTAGCTACCCAGGTTTTCTTTTGTGAAGCATCCCAGGGTCTGGACTCTGTCTCAACATTCTTTAGTACATTCTCAGCACCTCTCTCTTCCTGTTGGAAAGGGAGAACCAGGAATGGAGCACCACTGCCTTTTCCTTTAAGGCTTTGTATCTTCTGTAAATGGGTTGTTTTTATGCTTCAGCCTGAATCTGCTCACATTGGGAAATCTGATAAAAAAGTTAGTTGGGTCTGATATGGTTTCCAGATTATTAGGTCTATGATCAGCAATCAGCTTCATAAATTTCCCAAAGGAAGTAAGAAATTACTCCATGTTAAAAACGGAGTTGAATGCCACCACATTAGCTACCAGGCATGAGATACATTAGCCATATCTATATTGGGAATCTCTTCCTAGATATTTCTTGACAGCATATACCAATTGCTTTACATGGAAGTGTTTCTTGGCATGTATTTTAATTTTTTGGTGAATATTAGACATTTAAAATAATATAAAGTAGCAATTATGGAAATTAGACTCCCTTATCCTTTAGTTTTTAGTTGTTATTTTGTTTCTGTTTGTTGCTGCTGCTGCAATTTGCTTATTAACTTTACTGACTTAATTATATAAAGCCTGTATTCTTTGTTGTGTGAGGTCAACGATGTCTCTGTTACTTAGCTTAATAATCAACTAAGATTTAGATGTAAATTTTCTTTTTTTAAAATATTTTATTGATTTTTTACAGAGCAGAAGAGAGAGGGATAGTTAGAAATATCGATGAAAGAGAATCACCAATCAGCTGCCTCTTGCACACCCCCTACTGTGAATGTGCCCACAACCAAGGTACATGCCCTTGACCGGATTCGAACCTGGGACCTTTCAGTCCCCAAGCCGACGCTCTATCCACTGAGCCAAGCTGGTTTCAGCTAGATGTAACATTTTTTACATTCATTGAATCAATATGTCTCTTACCCTTCACTGAGAGGTTCTGTGTGTGTCTTGGGGCAGGCCTTAAGCACTCTGGAACTTTTCAACTCTGCCATAGCCCTTTCTTCCTGCTTATGCAGAGCTTCCAGTGGAGAATTGAGAGATTAGAACTTTTAAAAAATGTCTTTCTTTGACATGCACATAGCCCTCAAATGTGAGTGTCTTTCTAGACCCTTAGGAACATGTTGGAAATTTTCAAAGCCCCCTACTGATACTTAATTCCCCAGATTTTCTGACCAGCTTCTTATTTGCTCCAGCTGGTATCACTGCCACAGACCCCTGCAATGTTAAACAATTAACAGTTACCAGATTGTTTTCAGCAAATGCCCCAAGAATAGTGCTTTCATTGTGAAATGAGCACATTGAGTCAGGTAAAATAATAACAAACCTTGGGAGTCAGATGGATGTTTTTTAAAATATGTTTTTATTGGTGAACCCAAGATGGCAGCATCGGTAAACACCCAAACTGCTGCCTTGCATAAAATTTCAAAACTATAATTAAAAGACAAAACATTTATCACCCAGAGCCACAGGAGGGCTGGCTGACCAGAAGTTCTACAACTAGAATGAAAAAGAAAAGAGCACTTAGGGCACAAATGCTGAAAAGCTGAGGCACAGGGGCTCGCGATCTGGGCTGGCGGTGGGTGTTGCTTTCTTCAACCTGAAGGGAGACAAGCTCCCAATTTCTCTGAAATCCAGTTTTGGGGGAGATCCGTGGGACCCAAACTCCTTCAGGAAGAAGCCAGACTGTCTGCCATTGGGTTGGAAAGTGTGGGTGGCTTGCTTGCAGAGCTGCCCGCAGGAACAATTACTAGCTGCACTGGGGCACCAGACGCGGTTGAGGCATGGGGTTGGCTGGCTGCCAGCCATTGCTGTTTGCCAATCCCTAGCCTGGTAACACCCTGAGACCCCGCCCCGCACAACCTACAGACCCACCCAAGCTCCAAGCAGTGGCTTTTGCATATGAATGCTTTTCCAATGGCAGCTTAATCTAGCAAACTTGCAACCTGGTACAGATAGCTCCAAAACCTCCAAATCCCAAGCAAAGAGGAGAAAACTGTAGTTCTCTCTGTAGTTCCTGCAGGATGGCCTCAGACAGTAGCTGACCTGCACCCCATTGGAGATCCAGAAGCCAGTGTACATAATGGTCAGTGTGAGACATCAGATTTCAACTCTTCACATCCATAAGTGACACATTCAAGAGGCAGACTCAGTGAGCACCAAAGCCCCACTGAAACAAGTCCATAAGCATGTCTCCAGCGCAGCAGTTCTTCCATTATAAACACAGCAGGGCCCACAGCCAATTTGCCTAGAGGACAATTCCTTCCAGTGTACCAAAAGCAATCAAGGCTTATTACACCAAGACTTTGCACTCAGCCCACAAAAGGGTGTCCAAGAGCATCCACCTCAGGTGATTGGGGAGGCTGAGCTACTGGCCCCTATAGGTCACCTACCACACAAAGCCGCTCCATCAACATGGGGAAGCAGCCAAAATGCAGAGACACAGAAACATGTCATGAATGAAAGAAATGGAGGAAAGCAAACTATGGGATGACATAGAGTTCAAAACCACATTTATAAGGTTACTCAAGAATCTTCTAAAAACTGCTGAGAAACTTGATGAGAACTTCAAGGACCTTAATGAGAATGCCAAAAAAATGGAAAAGGACCAGTCAGAAATTAACTATACACTGTCTGAAATAAAGAATATACAGAAACTCAACTATAGATCAACGTACCCCAAGAATCAAACCAAAGATCTGAAATATGAGGAAACAAAAAACACCTAACCAGAAAAACAAAAACAAAAAAGGATCCAAAATTATGAAGATAGTGTAAGGAGCCTCTGGGACAACTTTAAGCATACCAACATCCAAATTTTTGGGGGGCCAGAAGAAGAGAGAGAGCAAAATATTGAAAACCTATTAGAAGAAATAATAGGTTTCTTCCTCCACCTGGTGTAAGAAATAGACTTACAAGTTCAGGAAGTACACAGAACCCCAAACAAGAGGAACCCAAAGAGGACCACACCAAGACACATAATTAAAATGCCAAGAGCATAAGACAAAGAAAGAATCTTGAAAGCACCAAGAGTAAAACAGTTACCTACAAGGGAGTACCCATATAATTGTCAGCTGATTTCTCAACAGAAACTATGCAGGCCAGAAGGCAGTGGCAAGAAATACTCAGTGATGAACAGCAAGAACCTACAACCAAGATTATTCAGCAAAGCTACATTCAGAATTGAAGGTCAGATAAAGAGCTTCACAGACATGAAAAAGCTAAAGGAGTTCATCACCACCAAACCAGGATTACATGAAATGCTGATGGGTATTCTTTAAGGAGAGGAAGATGAAAAGGCAAAGATAAAAATTATGAACAACAAAAAGATAGCAAATACATACAAGTGAATCTAAAAATCAAGTGAATAAAAAGTCTGAAGAACAGAATGGAGTGGTGAATATAATGGAATCAGGGACATAGAAAGAGAGTAGACTGACAGTTCTCAGGGGGAAGGGGGTTTGAGGGGTGTGGGAAGAGATTGGACAAAAGTCTTACACATATGGATGAAGACAATGGAGGGGGGTAAAAGAATGGGGTGGGGTGGGGAATCAGGTGGAGGGGAGCCATGGGGGGAAAAAAGAGGAACACTGTAATTAAAAAAAAATAAAAATAAATAAAATATGTTTTTATTGATTTCAGAGAGAGGAAGGAAGAGAAGAGAGATAGAAACATTCACAGAAGCAAAACATTGATCAGCTGTCTCCTGCACATCCCCTACTGGAGAAGGAGCCTGCAAGCTGGGCATGCGCCCTGACCAGGAATCGAATCAGCAATCTCCTGGTGCATGGAGTGACACTTATCCTATATAATAAAAGGGTAATATGCAAATGGACCTAATGGCAGAACAACTGGTTGTTATGATGTGCACTTACCATCAGGGGGCAGGTTCTCAGTGCAGGAGCTGACCCCTGGTGGTCAGTGCACTCACACAGGGGAGCACTGCTCAGCCACAAGCTGGACTGACAGCTGGTGAGTGCAACAGTGTTGGTGGAGCCTCTCCCACCTTTGCGGCAGTGCTAAGGATGTTGGACTGTAGCTCCGGCCCCAGGAGTGGGGCCTAAGCCACAGTCGGACATACTCCCAAGGGCTTCCGGACTGCTAAAGGACACAGGCTGGGCTGAAGGACACCCTTCCCCAAAGGCTGGATAATAGTGTATATAGGTTATAATAGTGGTGATTCTCTGGTGATGGGTGTCCCTTCTAACCTACCAGGGCTTATGTGTGTTCCTTAAGATAAAGTTTGCAGGTGAAGAAAAGGAGCTTGAAACCAGGAGATTTTGCTATGCATTAATTTGGTCTATAAAATCTCTAGAAGAAACCCAAAAGGATTTTAGATAAAATCCAAGGATATGAGTAGTGGAAATTTACAAATTACAGCATTTTCCTTCTAAATAAGAATGTAGAAGCCAAACTTTATATAATTTGAGGAGGGCAAAAGAGTAAGAGTAACACAAAGAAAAGAACAAGGAAGTGCAATTGTAGAAGGAGCAAAGGTTACCAAAAGGGAGGGAGGTGGGAAGAAGATGGAAAGAAGAAAGTAAGAACAAATATGAGTAATTCCATAAGAAAAGCACGTACAAAAGTCAAATTGGGTGAGTAAGAATGAGTGTTTGAAGTAAAGATGAACAAACAGGAGAATGGGGAATATACAGGATAGGAGGAAAAAGGGGGCCTTGAAAAGGCTAGAAAGGAGAAAAGTGTAATAGTATTCCATTGTGAAGGAAAGGTTGAGGCAACTCTAGGTCAAATGATGGTAAGGGTGAAGATGAGGGAGATGGGAAGGAACAATCACTGGGAGTTGGCTACATGCTAGAGATCCCTGATTTGAAGTGCCAAGGAGTTCATGAAAACACACAAAAAATCACAAAGCAAGAAAACCTACAGATTCTTCCCAAAGCTCATTCATGGGGATCATCTCTGCATCTCTATTTATATAAAGGTAAAAACCTTGACCAAGCTATAAGTGATTTGTTACATATCTTACCTCCTAGGGGAAGACTACTTTAGTTTCATTCAATAGCAAGAAATGATTTAACACATATTTATTTTATTATATGCCCCATACATACTCTTAAGTACTGTGGATCTGTTCAGTGAGTAATAGGAGGATAGAGTCCATCTTTGTCTTCTAATTCATATCTCTCTGCTTGTGTATTCAGTTTGGGGACGAGGAAGGGAATTGTGGCGGTACTGGTGGTGGTGAAGATGACAGGATTATTGACTGCATGGTATGAATGAGGCCCACACTTGACAAAATTCCAATAGCAGCTAGAGCTTTGCTATCCTTCAAGTCCCAGGTTTGGTTTGCCATGTTTGGGGTGCATGAGGCCAGAGCTGTGTTGACTCAAAGCAGCAGCAGAAGGGGACATGCAAGTAGCACCCTCCTTGATTGTGGCTGCCCTTGATGTTTGTTTAAATGAGATAAAGTATTTTTGTTGTTGTTGTTGTAGTAGTTGTTGTTGTTGTTGTTGTGTGTGTGTGTGTGTGTGTTTAAAAAAAAAAAACTTATGCTAAGTGAAATAAGCCAGACAGAAAAAAATGAAGAACCATATGATTTTACTCAGGTGTGGTATATAAAACTGAAAGCAACAAATGAACAAATAAGAAAAACAAACAAAAACTCATAAGAATAGACACAGTATAGTGGTTACCAGAGAAAAGGGGAGTAAGGATAGTAAAGGATAAAGGGGATCAAATATATGGTGATGGAAGATTTTACTTTGGGTGGTAAACACACAATGCAATACACAGATGATGTATCATAGAATTGTACACTTAAAACCTATATAATCTTATTAATCATTGTCACCCCAATAAATTTATTTTATAGAACCACCTTAGCATGATCCTGGCACCATGGGATGCTTAATTACGGTGCCTGTGACAGTACCCCAGGGCCTTTGTGGTGTGACTTCCACCACCCCTATGTACTCGGTGGGCCTTCTCCCTCCCAAGCCTTAGCTGAGGAATCACCCAACTGTAAGAGATTTGTTTTCTCTGACATTTGTTATTTGTTGCTGGCTCACTGTTTCAGTGGGGGATATCACACTAACATTTGTAGGGGCAGCAGACCATGCACTTTTTGGCACTATTACTCATCTCTCTCATGAAGAATGTCACCCAGTGTCACTTCCCCTATTTTTTGTTTCTTTTTTCTCTCCCCCCCCCCCCCATGTCTATCAGAGCTGCCCAAGTCCGCACTGTCACTCATGCAGCAAGTGGCAGACTAAGTAAGAAAGTGAGCAGGGGCCATCTTGCCGTCTGTCCCCTTCTTTTCTGTGCTTCTGTGTCCATGTGAGCCTTAGCCTGCCATATCTATGAGTCTGACAGACTCATTTTGTACATCAGCTTTGTGGTGGGAACCCTCACTTATTCTAGATCATCTGATAACATTGGTTGGCCATAGGGCTCTGGCAGGAGACCTCTTTCATAAAAATATCTGTTGGCTTCAGTTTTTGCTGTTATTCTGTGAAACTAAGGCCCAGGGTAAAGTCTTAGTGTGTGTGTGTGTGTGTGCGTGTCTGTCTGTCTCTCTCTCTCTCTCTCTCTCTCTCTCTCTCTCTCTCTCTCTCAGGGTTTGTTATCCTCCACAACATTTTAATACAACAGATAGAGGGCTTTCTTTTCTAAACAAAAATGTGAGCTTGCATTGAAACTATGTTTTCTCATTTGATTAAGAGGAGTTTTGAAAACACCATTCATTTCCTGCCTGCATGCAGTGCTACCTAAGCCTCAGTGCTGCAGACCCACTGTCCCCACAGGTCAGGTGGCCTCTGTGGTAGACTATGTCCAAGCTACATTGGAATAAAGAAGATTGCACAGTTTTCTCTGAAATTCTCTCAACACATGTGCATGATGGAGCCCTCCCATGCACCAGCCATAGGGTGGATCTTGCAGACATGGAGCCTCCATGCCTATAGGACCCCCAGTTTTTCTTTGTGGTAACTTTTGGGCCTGGGGTGCCGAGAAGCACATTTTTGGAAAGGCTGTCTAACTCAAAGAAGTTCATATCTATTATTTAGAACCCCAGTAAGTTCTCCAGAAGTTCACATCTATTGTATTATTTAAAACCCTGCTATGTTTTTCTATGTTCTATTCATGGAGCGTTGTTTGGCAGGCTTCCTGCCTGATTTTTATAAAGTTCAGGTTGGGCCTGCTCATCGAGGCAGCATGGAAGGCAGGTGAAGGGTGCTAATATGTCCCCAACTGTCACTCTGGACCTCTATTTCCCCTTGTAATCCTAAGCTGTCAGATGTCTGAGAGCAAATATGAGAGGCACAGAAGCATGGGGGCTAAGGAACCAATCTCAGGAATACCTGGTCCAAGTTAAAAAATACCTGCCTCAAATAAGAGCTATGTCCCTGGACAAATGATCCCTGTCAGCCTCAGTTTGGCCTCAAAGGGTTGTTTGCCAGGATTAAATGAGATAAAACATTTTAAAATTGAGCACTATGCTTAGCATATAGGCAGTGTTCAATAAATACCAGTTACTATTATAGAGTGTCACCTTCCTAAGAATAGTCTTTGACTGCACTCCTTGGCTCAATTGGGACCGTTATCACTTTCATTTTCTCTTTTTTCCTCTTCTTCCTCTATGTCATCATCACAATTTACTGACTACTTGTTACACCAAGAGAGAGGTGCAGGAGGAGCATTAATTTGCATTGTGTCACATTGTCCCTACCTCACTCCTTAAAGTTTTTGCTCAATTGTTTTCTTATGACTTAAGCCATTTTAATACTGTTATTTAAAATTGCAATCTGGCCGGAACCGGTTTGGCTCAGTGGATAGAGCGTCGGCCTGCGGACTGAAAGGTCCCGGGTTCGATTCCGGGCAAGGGCATGTACCTGGTTGTGGGCACATCCCCAGTAGGGGATGTGCAAGAGGCAGCTGATCGATGATTCTCTCTCATCGATGTTTCTAACTCTCTATCCCTCTCTCTTCCTCTCTGTGAATAAATCAATAAAATATATTTAAAAAAAATAAAAAATAAATAAAATTGCAATCTGTTATAGGGGAAGATGGCTGCTGACAGGAAGGCAGACTGCAAGATATTGCGTGAGTGAGAGAATGAAGGGACAGTATATGGACCCATGGGGAGTGTTCGTTTGTGAATTGAGGGACAGCTATACTCCAGGGAACTGTGGGATATTGGTGGATGGGGTTCCTCTGACCAGGCAGCCTCCACTGCTGCTGGGATCCCTCCCAGAGCAACCAGCTCTGAAGTGGAAACTGCATCATCTTGAAGGGAAAAGTGGATATTGTCAGAAATCTGAAATTCCTGGGAATATACAACAACTGCACCCAGCAAACAGCTGTGAACCCTATAATACTGGCCTCCAAGTGGCACGAGTACACGGATTCAAAGGATCTCAGCGCCTCCTCATGGAAAGATCAGCTTTTTCCTGGGATAAAGAGAGAGAGAACTATATACCAGACACCCAGAGAAGAGAGATCATGGGGAGACAAAGAAATAACCCACATATGAAAGAAAAGCAGGCATCACCAGAAAAGGATGTAAATGAAATGGAGGCTAGCAACCTGTCAGAGAATTCAGAGAAATGGTCATAAGGTGGATGAAAAGAATGGAAAACAAATTCGACAATGTGTAAGAACAAAGAGGAAATGAAGAAGAACCAAGGAGAAATGCTGCTGTAAAAAACTTAATAAAAAGCATCAAGTGTAGACTAGAAGAAGCAGAGGACCACATCAGTGAGCTAGAAGACAAGATAGGAAAAAATAGCCAAGTAGAGCAGCTTCTAGACAAACAAAAAGCAGGAGGAGAGCCTAAGGGAACTTTGAGACAACACGGAACAAAACAATATCCGCATGATAGGTGTGCCAGAAGGAGAGAAAACTGAGCAAGGAATAGAAAACCTGTTTGAAGAAATAATGACAAAAAACTTCCCTGATATAGGGAAGAAAAAACTCATACAAATCCAAGAAGTTCACAGAGTCCCAAGCAAAACGAACCCCAAAAGACCAATGCCAAGGCATATTATAATTAAATTGGCAAGCACCAATGGCAAAGTAAGAATCTGAAAGGCAGCCAGAGAGAGACAGAAAATTAACTAAAAAGGATTTCCCATTAGACTAGCAACTGATTTCTCAACAGAAACACATCAGGCAAGAAGGGAATGGAATGAAATATACAAAGTCATGCAAAGGAAGGGTCTAAATCCAAGAACACTGTACCCAATAAAAATTGAGGGTGAAATCAGGAGCTTCACAGACAAAAAAGGACTAAGGGAGTTTATTACCACCAAACAAGCAATACAAGAAATGCTAAAGGATCTGCTATAAAAAGAAGAAATAGGAAGCGAAGTAGGAACACAAGGGTAAAGAATAAAACTGGGGACAAACAAGTACCTATCAATAATAACTTTAAATGTACCTGGTTTAAATGCCCCAATCAAAAGAGATAGGGTAACTGAGTGAATAAGAAAACATGACCCATGTATCTTCTGTCTACAGGAAACCAACCTCAGAAAAAAGGAAACACACATACTGAGGGTGAAGGAATGGAAAAATGTTTTTCAGGCGAATGAAAATGAAAAAAAAAAAAAAAGTGAAAAAAAAAGCTGATGCAGCAATAATTATATCTGACAAATTAGATCTCAAAATGAAGGACATAACAAGAGATAAGGAGGGGCACTTCATAATATTAAAGGGAGCAATCCAACAAGAAGAAATAACTGGTAAACATACATGCATCCAATACAGGAGCACCCAAATACATAAAAATAATTTCTGGAGGATATCAAGGGAGATATTAACAGCAATACAATCATAGCAGGGGACTTTAATATCCCACTATCTCTATTGGACAAATCCTCTAAAGAAACATCAATCCTATATGACTCACTAGATCAGATTAAATTAATTGGCATATTCAGAAAATTTCACCTCAAAGCCACAGAATATACATTCTTCTCAAGTGCACATGGATCATTTTCAAAGATAGGCAAAGTCTCTTCAAACTCAAGAAGATGGAAATCATATTAAGACTCTTCTCAGATCACAGTGGCATAAAACTGGAAACCAACTACAATAAAAACAATCCAAAAAAAAAAAAAATCAAACACATGGAGACTAAATAGCATGCTTTTAAACAATGACTAGGTTGCCAGAGAGAGCAAAGAAGAAATGAAAAACATCTTGGCAACAAATGACAATGAAAACACAATAACCCAAATCTATGGGACACAGCGAAAGCAGTCCAGAGAGGCAAGTTCATAGCTCTACAAGCCTACTCCAAAAAACAAGAAACAATGGTAATAAATTACCTAACCCTACAACTCAAAGAGTTAGAAAGAGAGCAACAAGAAAAGCCAAGTGTAAGCAGAACGTAGGAAATAATAAAGATCAGAGTGGAGATAAACAACATAGAGACAAAAACAAACAAACAAAAAAGACAATACAAAACATCAACAAAATCAAGAGCTGGCTCTTTGAAAGGATAAACAAGATTGATGAACCTTTAGCCAGGCTCACCAAGAAGCAAAGAGAGAGGACCCAAATAAACAAATCAGAAATGAAAGAGAAGAAATAACAGACCCCACAGAAATACAAAGGATTGTTAAAAAATACTATGAGCAACTCTATTCCAACAAACTGGGCAACCTGGAGGAAAAGGACATATTCCTAGAAAAAGACAACCTTCCAAAAAAGAATCTAAAATAGAATCTAAACATCTCAATAGGCTGAAAGAAATTGAAGCAGTCATCAAAAAGCTTCCAGCAAACAAAAGCCCCGGGCCAGACAGCTTCACAGGGGAGTTTTACCAAACATTCAAGGAAGAACTAAAAGCTATCATCCTCAGACTATTCCAAAATATTTAAGAGGAAGGAACACTTCAAAGCTCATTCTATGAAGTCAGCATCACCCTACTACCAAAACCAGATAAAGACAACACAATGAAAGAGAATTACAGGCCAATATCCCTCATGAACATAGATGCCAAAATCCTCAACAAAATTCTAGCAAAAAGGATCCAGTACTATATCAGAAAGATCACACACTCTGACTAAGTAGGATTTATCCCAGGAATGCAAGGATGGTACAATATCTATAAGTCAATAATCATGATACATCACAGAAACAAATTGAGAGATAAAAATCACATAGTCATATCAATTGGTGCAGAAATAGCATTTGACAAAATCCAACACCCATTTTTGATAAAAGCTCTCTGCAAGGTGGGAATAGAAGGATCATACCTCAACATAATAAAAGACATATATGACAAATACTCAGCCAACATCATACCCAATGGGCAAAACTAAAACAATTTCCCCTACAAACAGGAAAAAGACAGGAATGCCCACTCTCACCACTCCTGTTTGAGATAGAACTGGAAGTACTAACCATTGTGATTAGATAAGAAGAAGAAATAAAAGGCACCCAGATTGGAAAAGAAGTAATATACTGTCCTTATTTACAGATGTCATAATATTGTACATAAAAACCAGTAAGACTCCATCAAAAAACTAATAGATTTAATAAGTGAATTCAGCAAAGTAGCAGGATACAAAATTAATGCCAAGAAATCTATGGCATTTCTATACACCAATAGTGAACTTGCAGAAAGAGAGACTAAAACAATTCCATTTCCATTGCACCAAAAAAAATTAAGATACCTAGAAATAAACTTAACTAAGTAGGTAAAAGACCTATACACAGAAAAGTACAGGACACTGAAAAAAGAGATAGAGGAAGACATAAACAGATGAAAGAACATACCATGTTCATGGATTGGTAGAATCAACATAATTAGAACGTCCGTACTACCCAAAGCAATCTATAGATTCAGTGCACTCCCATTAAAATATCAATGACATATTTCACAGACCTAGAAAGAACTCTCCAAATATTCATCTGGAATAAAAAAGACTCAGAATAGTCACAGCAATCCTGAGAAAAGAACAAAGTAGGTGGGATCTCAATACCAGATTTCAAGCTGTATTACAAAGCCACCGTACAGCTTGGTACTGGCACAAGAATGGACATAGAGACCAATGGAATAGAATAGAGAACCCAGATATCAACCCAAACCACTATGCTCAATTAATATTTGACAAAGGAGTAATGAACATTCAGTTGAGTCAATACAGTCTCTCCAATAAATAGTCTTGGGAAAATTGGACAAACACATGCAAAAAAACAAACAAACAAACAAAAAAACCTGAAACTAGACCACCATCTTAAACCATACACAAAAATAAACTCAAAATGGCTAATGGACCTAAATATAAGACAGGAAACCATACAAATACTAGAGGAATCCACAGGCAGCGAAATCTCAGGCATATGCTGAAGCAATTTCTTCACAGATACTGCTCCTAGAGCAATGGAAACTAAAGGAAAAATAAACAAATGGGACTACATCAAAATAAAAAAGCTTTTGCACAGCAAAAGAAACCATCAACAAAAAAGAAATCCCACTGTATGGGAGAACATATTTGCAAATATTATCACTGGTAAAGGTTTAATCTCCAACATTTACAGGGAACTTATAGATCTTTATAATAAAAGGAAGATAAATGATCCAATAAAAAAGTGGGCAATGGACCTAAATAGAATCTTTTCAAAAGAAGACAGAAGGAAAGCCAAGAGACATATGAAAACATACAAAAAGTCACTAATTATCTGAGAGATGCAAATCAAAATGACAATGTGGTACCATCTCACACCTGTTAGAATGGCAATCATCAACAAATCAACAAATGACAAATGCTGGAGAGGATGCGGAGAAAAAGGAACCCTCGTGCTCTGCCCGTGGGAATGCAGACTGGTGCAGCCACTGAGGAGAACAGTATAGAGTTTTCTCAAAAAACTAAAAATGGAACACCCATTTGACTCAGTAATCCCACTTCTAGGAATGTATCCAAGAAATTAGAAACACCAGTCAGAAAGGATAGATACACATCCCTATGTTCATAGCAATGCAATTCACCATAGCTAAGATTTGTAAGCAGCCTAAATGTCCATTGTCAGATGAGTGTATTAAAAAACCGTGGTACATCTGCAGCATGGAATACTATGCTGCTAACAAAAAGAAGGAATTCTTACCATCTGTAGCATCTTGGATGGAACTGGAGAGCATTATGCTAAGTGAAATATGCTAGCCAATGAAAGAAAAATACCACATGATCTCACTCATTTATGGAAAATAAAAATCATTATAATCTGGTGAACAAAAGATACAGAGGCAGCAAGCATCGAGCAGACTTTCAAATTACAATGGGTAGGCTTGGGAGTATTGGGTGGGATAGGGGGAAGATCAGTTGAAGGACTTGTATGCATGCATATAAGCACAACCAATGGACATAAGATACTGGGAGTTGGGTTGGGATTCCAACTTCCTGCCTGGAGTGTAAGGTAGGAAGTTGGAATTAAGCCAGCTAGAATTCTTGAAGCTCATAGGGCAAGATGGCAAGAGTTTATTGCATTCAGTGTTTACGCTGCACAGTTCCTCATTCATGTTTTTGAATCAGGCACCTGCTGGTCTGCAGAGCAGAATTCCTCATTTACCCCTCTTTCAGAGGATCATAAACTCTCAAATTTCTGCCAAGGTGGGCGAAGAGGAATGGAAAAGCTGAGGGAATCTGGATATTTTAAATGCTTTTGAAGCATTATTCACCCAGCCTTCCTCTCTCACAGCCTTTTCATCCCATCTTCCAGAGAGTTTGGGGCTTCCAGCTCCTGAGCCCTTTGAATATTCTGTATGTTGATCGTGTTGGTTCTTGCCAGCTTTGTCTGCTTTCCATATGCTACTCAGATTTCTTAGACCCAATAAGTAGTTATTACTTGTCCATCCCTTTCCATCTCACAGATTGTGATATTCTGGTCTTGTCTTCTGTTCTCCCTTTCTTGTGGAATTGTTACTTTTGAAAGCTTCCTTTTCTATAGTTCTGGTTTTAGGGAAGAATGAAAATCTCTCTATTTAAATGAGAGATTTAAATGATTAGTAAATGAGAAGTTTATAAAGCACTTATGTCATGAGATCCTCCTAAATGATATGATGACCATTACTGATACTAATCTTATTCATGTTTCTTTCAGAGGGAGTCCAAGTGTTCTAGCTTTGCTGATTTAGGATGCTCCCTTTCCAAATGATTTATTGAAATCATGGGCAGATCAAAAGATGCACGTGGATGGTCTGGCTAAAGACACCACCTTGGACAAAGGTTGTCTAATCTTTGTCAGCTTTGCTCTGCTTTAACTGACATTTGTTGAAAGTCCCACAGTTAGCCGCAACCAGTTTGGCTCAGCAGTAGAGGTTCGGCCTGTGGACTGAAAGGTCCCAAGTTCGATTCCAGTCAAGGGCATGTACATTGGTTGCAGGCACTTCCCAGGTAGGGGGTGTGCAAAAGGCAGCTGGTCTATGTTTCTCTCTCATCGACGTTTCTAGCTCTCTATCTCTCTCCCTTCCTCTCTGTAAAAAAATCAATAAAATATATATTAAAAAAAAAAGTAAGTCCCATAGTTAGTGACTGTTTTGGTTAAATGAGCTTAAAATAAAAAGTAAAGGAATTTCTGTAAATATAACCTCCCCCTTTTTTTACTCACAGCTAAATCTGTGGGCCAAATATAAAAACTAGTTTGATATTTTTAATTTAAAGCATTTGGAAGGGATTGGAAGTGCTAAAATATTAAGAAAGATTATTATTGGGTTATAGGATTTTGAGTGATTTTTATATACTCCTCTTCCCAAAAATCTCCAAGTTTTCTTTATGACATCTGTCCTTTTAATTTACTGGAAAAAATTGTAAAGAGAATAGCAAAAGAATGGAAAGATAATAGAACTGATTTTTATATCTTAAAATTATAAACACATTCTACTAACCACTTAGATTATATCCTCAGTAGACATGTTTTTTATTTTGACATTTCATTTGAGCTTACATACATTAAAAAACATAATATGAAATAGCTCTACTTATACTAAATATTCTTTTAAAAATATATTTTATTGATATTTTTACAGAGAGGAAGGGAGAGGGATAGAGAGTTAGAAATATTGATGAGAGAGAAACATTGACCAGAGGTACATGCCCTTGACCAGAATCAAACCTGGGACCTTTCAGTCCACAGGCCGACGCTCTATCCACTGAGCAAAACCGGTTTTGGCTATACTAAATATTCTGTTAACATTATGGCAATATGGGTGTTGCTAAAAATTAGTTTAGGAACAACAATCTGTATGTATTGTTGCATTTCATCAACATTTTGCACTTAAAACAGAATCTAATAGGAACACTAACCTTGAGTTTAAATGAAAATGTACAAATTTTATAGGTGATAACATTTTGTTGTCTGTCTTTTATAAATGTAATCCCTCCTCTATGCACAGGATATCCACATGCAAGTTAAAGTAAAAAGACAATTTGAAAAATTTGGCAAGTCACCTCTGCTATCTTTATCTCTTCCCCATGGAGAGGGGTGCTAAGTTCTCTTTTTGCTGTAGAATTCTTTTGTGATTCAACCCACAATCCACCAGTGGGAGGAAGCTAAGAGAAATGCTGTTCCCATGGCTGGCCACTTGGGGGTGTAGTGACTCCTTCCAGTAATGGTGGGTGCTGCACTTTCCTGAAAGCACAATATCTATACCCAAAATTGAGTTATTCCAGAAGATGCCTGACCAGTCTGATATGTTTCTGGCAAGAGCAGAAACTTAATAATTTTCCTGCACACAAAAATTTGAGGATTCTGCCAAAGCAGGCAACTATTTCTCTTCTAGTTTGCGATTGAAATAAGTATTGGGTACTGAACTCCATATTGTAAACTATTTTTTCTTGTTCTCTTTGAAACAATGAATTGGATAACAGCCACTAGTTTATTGGCTATCTCTTTCATCACTCTCTTTCGCCTTAGTTAGCTGTTTCTTAGCCCCGCACGCCTTCTAATTGTGCCCTGACTCCATTCTTTCCGTGACTTTGCACCTCATGTCTATAATTCATCCACCCTTCAGCTCATCACAGCTTAGAGCCTATGCAATCTTCCAAAGGTCACTGGCAAACTTCCTATTGCCTAGGCCAAGGATGCCTTCTCTGTCTTTAACACCCCATCTTAAAAACCTCTGGCCTTTACTTCCTTGACTCCTATCTGTTCTGGCAGACCTCCTTCTTCTTTGATCATTCCTTTTTTATCTCTATGGATGTTTCCCTTTCTGAGTATCCACTAACAACAGGTACACCTTAGGATTCTATCCAAGTCTTTATTTCTCTCTGAACATACTTGGCTTCGGGAGTCTTACCAATGTCGTTTTATCTGTCGTGAAATGCTAATGCCAAATTTTTACATTTAGTTTTGACTTACGTGATTTTTAATTTCATATATTCTACTAGAGGCCCAGTGCATGAAATTTGTGCATGTGCAGGGTCCCCAGCAGCTGCAAGCTGCCAGCCAGATGAGGAGGATTTGGCCAGATGGCAGCTATAAGCGGGGAGGAGGGAAAGGAAAGAATGAATTTTTGAGCCATTAGAGAAAAAAGTAACAGATTGATGGCATGTGGTGATAACAAAGAAGGAAGACTAGATGTTTTCAGTGAAACAGCAGAAGTTGGGGAGATAACAAAAAGGGAAATTGGAATGTAAGGATGGTTTGTGGGCAGTAGGTGACTTTGGTTTGCAATCTTTGAATTTGAGATGATGAAACTTCATGATGCTTCATATTTGCTGGGCATACTGAAGAGGTGCTGTGTGCATTTGAGGGGGTGGGCAAGCAAACAAAATCTTAAGGAAAGGGTACATCAGGCAAATGAAACCATGCTGCTGGCTGATAGGTAGACTGAATCAGAATTATTAGCTTAGTGTTGTGAAACTACTGGGGTACATGAAATTCTGAAGAAAGAGATAGGGGCAGAAAAAGGCAAAGGGCCCAAATATGATTTTTGGGAGACTTTCTCTTCAAAGTAAACAAGAGCCATTAAAGACCAATGAATGTGTAGAGTCAACTACATACAGATTTGTTGCTCTGAGCCTAACTAGACTATACTATACCTCAGTTCATGTTTCCAACTAGACCAGAGTTGTTTGAACCAATCAAAAAACAAGTTTCCAATCATGAAAAAACAAGTTTCCAATCATAAAAACATAATTTTTAATGTACATGACCTACAAGTAGCCAGATTATATGAAAACTTTTGGAGGTCAATAAGAGCAGAATGAATATTTCTATAGAAAAATGAGCAGGAGACATAAGCAGGAAATTTCTAAAACAAATAATAAGTCCAAGAAACATACAAGGAAAGTATTCACCTGCACTGGAAATAAGATATAAAATAATATGATATAATTTTGTTTCTTAGCAAGTTGGAAACATTCTACTGTAATTGAAAAACAATACCTAGAGTTAACCAAAGTGTGGGAAACAGGCACTTAGTGGAAAGTAAAATCACATACCTTCTGTGATTTGTCTGACTCAGTGGTTTGAGTCAGTGAGTTTTTCAAATGTAAAAAATAATTGTTTGGCACCAATCTATAAATGTTAATGTTCAACTCAGCTTTGCTTACTAGTTATACAAAGTATAACAAAGTATTTCTAGCTGATTTAATAGTTGTTGACATTATTGCATATGTTGTTCTTAACTTTTTTTTCTGAATATCTGGCATTACAGTTCTCTAATTGTAACTTATTTCTTACATGACGGTCTCGCACATTATCTTCTATTGATTAACTTGTGGCATTTAGTTCTGCTCATTTATAATTGTACTTCTCCTTCAAAATTTTCTGCCAGCCTCATTGTTGTGGAGTCTCATTTGGATGTGGTAGACATCTGGCCACCTTCACTGTTTTGTGGACGTATCTTTTACACCAGACTATCTTATACACCTATTTGACTGCACATAAATTAATACTTTTTATGCTTCTTAAATTTCTTCAAAAACTGAAAAAGTAATCAGTGGTTCAGAAATGCTTAAAACACTATCACAGTCAGAAATGCACTCAATTTTTGCAAGCCTTTTCATGCTCTAAATTAAGTTTCAAATAGATGATTTTACATGTTGTGCAAATTCTAGATCTAGTTTCTAAAAAATAGGAAGGAAATACAGACTTAGAGGCTTGTACAGTTCCTTATAAGTGGTGCATGATACCACCAACTGCCATGGTCAATATTTATAGAGAAATTAGTTAACACTAAAATGCTAGTATTTTCCTTTTCTGGGGTTATCATGTGCCACCCATTGCCTCCTGATCATTGGGAAGTTAACCTAAGTATTTTCTATATAATGATAAATATTTTATATATATGTATACCAGTGGTCAGCAAACTCATTAGTCAACAGAGCCAAATCTCAACAGTACAACTATTGAAATTCCTTTTGAGAGCCAAATTTTTTAAACTTCTTCTAATACCACTTCAAAATAGGCTTGCCCAGGCTGTGGTATTTTGTGAAAGAGCTGCATGTGGCTTGCTTGCCAGCCGAAGTTTGCCGACCACAGATATTCATGTACACACACACACACACACACACAGACACCACACACACACACGGGTAGACAGATGGGTGGATGGATGGATGAATGGATGGATGAATGGCAAGCTGGTATTTGTATTCATTGGGAGATTGGTTAAATAAATTCTAAATACATAATCAATTAAATTATTTTACTTTTCTAACAAATACAAAATGTGGTAAGTCACTGTAGTTATAAGTTCTTTGATATTGCCAATAACTAGGAGGGGAACAGGAGAAGCCCAATTATTAGTCATTTAGACATAGTTGAACTGGTTAAGTGTTCAGGTTCAATTTTAGTTTATACTGAAGTCTCATACTGTTGCCCAGTCTTACTAAACTGGTTTCTTCTCTGTCAGGCAATGACATGTAGTTAGCATCCTGCCAAATGCATCTTGAAAATATGGAGCAGCTTGATTTCACATTAGCATTGGGGAGAGTGGGAGTATGTAGCTTATTTATAAATCTCATTGGAGTAACTTACAAAATATGTTGTTTCTCACAGGTGTGCTGGGAAAAGATTGTGAAACACTGATCTAATGTCACATGGACAATTCACTGGACAACCCTAGCTATAAGAGACCCGAGAGAACTTGTTCCTGACCTATTCTGCCCTTATCATAGGAACAGAGGTAAACATCTTCATTCTATAGTTTATCAGTTTTCTTATTGGTAAAATGACATGTTATTTTTGTTGTGTTTGTCATGTGGATAATGCTGGTATTTGGCCAGAGATTCATGGTTGCAAATACTTGGGTTCTGTGTGGCTACAGCCAATTCCTTGGGATAGTCTTAAAAGAAACATACCTACAGAGGTCCAGGTGAGGGGAAGCACATTCTGCATTTCTATAGAGCTGTTGGTCCAAACCCCAGTGGTATAACTTGTTGGGCTAATTAGATTCATCTTAGTCCTTCCCCTTCCCTTGCCCCATCCATCCTTGGCTTTTGTGCCATTCCATTCTCAAGATCAAAGAAAGCCAATCCAAGGAGGTACAAAGCAGAGAATGTGTTCTTGGTATCTAGCATATCTTAGTTTAAGCTGCAAGTCCCAGGGGAGCATCCTTAGCTATGTAGGGGAAGTCACCTGATGCAGGAGGCTTTCATCTTATATTAAGAGCTTTTAATGCCTGGTACTTGAGGACTGTTAATTTATTTATTTATTTATTTATTTATTTATTTATTTATTTATTTATTTACCATAACCCAAAAAGGATGGGTGGGAGAAGTAGAGAGGGAAGGTCAATATGTAACAACGGTGGAGAGACAGGATGGAGGTGCTATAGGACAGTGGTCAAGGGAGCAGGCTCCAGGGCCAGATTGCTGAGTTGAAATTCTGCATCTGTTACTTCATAACTTAGTCAAGTTATTTAATGACTTTATGCCCCTGTTTTCTGAAATGTGAAGTGGGGATAATACTACATGATCCATGAGAATTAACTTACTTAATAAAGGCAATAATGTTCTTTTGAAATATACTAAGTGCTTAATAAACGTTATCATCATCCAGATATTATATATCACCATTCCACCGTAACCTCAGACAGTCATGTTTCTAACAAATGGTCATCAATGTCCAGAAAACCTAATTTTATCAATGTTCTCAGAGCGGACTCAGATAGACTTGTTTGTCCTAACTATTTACACAGTCAACTGATCTTGAGAATAAGCAGCCAACATACTAATTTATAATGGAAGGTACAAATTGCTAGTGATCTAAAATATTTTGGTCTCAACCTTTGGTCAGTTTTTTTCTGTGTAGATGGTAAGTCAAATTATAATCAGAAGAATGCATAGGAAACATAAAATTAAATTATGAGGGTATTATGTGGGGAACTAACTTTGGTGATCAGATGTCCCAATTATCTCTCAGAACTAATCTGTAGATTGGTAAGTCATAACACCATCTTTGTCACATAGTGCAAAAGACGTAGGGAAAACACAGCGTTTGGGGTTTCTCTTTTCTAGACTCCAAGCAGTATATCCAACTTTCAGTTAGAATAGGTCCAAATTTCAGAGAGAATATACCAAAAAGGTTGAATTTGCAGGTTTATTGGTTGTAATCATATTCTAGTCTTGTTTTCTTGAGTCTCTATCTTATTTTCCCAATTCAGTTTGGAGATTCCTGAATCTGGGGTACGCAATTATAAATAATCCTGTAAAGCAATTCTTTTCAAATGTGAATGTGCATAGAAAGTACCTGGGCATCTTGTTGAAATTGGGATCTGACTCAGTAGGCCTGGGGTGGGGCCCGAGATTCTGCATTTCTGACATGCTCCAGGTAATGCCCATCCTGCTGGTCCACAGGTGCACTGAGTAGCAAATTTGTAGATTATGTGTATGAGTCCGATACCATCTATTGCCTCTACATTTTTTTCTGGTTTTACTGTTAGAGAAAAATAGAATTCTATGTTCTGGAAGTAGAATATGAAGTAGCTTTTATTAGAATATTTGTGAGAGTTCTTGTAAACTATGAAGAGTTATACAGATGAAGTGGCTTGCTGCACGTCATTAACTACCTCTTAATAAATAAATCCTCCTGGTTACATAGATTGTCAGCATTATTTGCATAGCAAAGTAATGCCTATCACTTATACCACATGTGTCAAACACAAGGCCCGCGGGCCAAATCCGTCCCACCAGGCCTTGCAATGTGGCCCGCACCGCGCTGTCATCACTGCACTCCGCTGCGTTTCCATCACAATGACAGTTTATGACTGTTCAGTAAACCATTCGGCCCGCGATTTAGGCTGGATTTTAGATTTTGGCCCCTTCTCTGATTGAGTTCGACACCCCTAACTTATACCATCTGCCCCTTTATTTGATTTGGGCTTTCGTCTGAATTAATTGTTTTGTTTGTGAGGTCTAGCTACTCCTAATGAGCAAATCTTTTTGTTCTTGTTTCTAGTTTCTGAGGGGTGTCTTCCTATCTCTTTGAACAAATTGCCAAAGTGTAGTTTTTTTAATACAACACAATCTCTGTTTCAAGTCAATCTTTCAAACGCATGCATCATATCTGGTAAAAACCTGTTTGAATATTTTCACTTGATGGAATAATAGACAGGCCTACTTGCTTTATTTTACAGATATTATTTTTAGACATTGTTGAATCATCATCATAACTACTATTTTTGAGTTCCAAGCATATGACTTTGTACCATGTACTCTTATGTAATTTATGTACATTTATTTTTTTCTTAGTCATTAAAATAAACCTGGAAAGTGAGGGTTTTGTATTGGTAAGGACAGGATCAATGAATCTGTAATAACAAATTACCTCTCAAATCTCAGTAGCTTAGCAAAACAAACATTTATCAACTGGTCACACAAAGTCCAGGGCTGGTCAGGTAGGATTTTTCATTTTATGAGGCCATCATCTTGACTTGTGCCTGGGTCTTAATATACAAAGGTGACTGAGTGATGATATTGAGAGATCAATGCCATTAAAAGTTTATTGTTAGTTGCAGTTCTCCTTTAAAAGAGAGGCACATCAGACCATGCAGAGCCACATGGGTATCAGAGTTGGTTGGGAGGCAGAAGTAGGAGCAAGGGAAAGCATAGGCCAGTCCAGAGCCTCTATTGTGTTGCCCTTATGGAAAGTAAGGCAGGTTGGGGGAAACAGCTTAGTACTGGCTACTTTGAATAGTGTTGGTGGGCTCTGGACTGCAGGGTTGTACCTGGCTCTGGGTCATTTAGGGCAGGGGAAATATTGGCTTGGTAAGAGAAAATTAGAAAAAGAAGTGGTTGGTGGTATGGTTTTGAGATTGGTTGGAGGGTTTATAATGTGATTTTTGTGCATTCAGGAAAGTTGGATCACAGGGGAGATATAAACAACTTTGGCCTTTAGTTTGGTTCTGGATTAGTTTGGCCCTGGATTAGTTTAATTAATGGATGCCACATAGACAAATATAGGATCTAAGGAAACACAGAACACATTACAATACATGGCATTGAGTTTGCCATAATAGAAAAAGAAAAAGCTAATCTCTCTCTCAAGAATTTCTCTCTCTCCCAATTTTTTGTTTGGAAGGCAACCAAAAAAAATAGATTAAAAAAATTTTTTTTTTTTTTTTTAAATTTTGCCGGGACCGGTTTAGCTCAATGGATAGAGCGTCGGCTTGGGGACGGAAGGGACCCGGGTTCGATTCCGGTCAAGGGCATGTACCTTGGTTGCTGGCATATCCCCAGTAGGGGGTGTGCAAGAGGCAGCTGATCGATGACTCTCTCTCATCGATGTTTCTAACTCTCTATCTCTCTCCCTTCCTCTCTGTACAAAATCAATAAAATATATTAAAAAAAAAAAAAAAGAAAGAAAAAGCTAGAGGTCCCCAAGGGATGCTTTTAAAGGTGGAATATCCCTGTCCATAGCCTAGTTTAATGGCCCCAAGATCACTGCTTGTAAGGTTGAGAAATGCAATCTTCTGTTGATTGGGAAGAGGAAAATAATGTAGGACTTGTTGCAGGTGCACACATTTACCATTTCTCTCACACTATAATTACCTCCCAACTTACAAAAGATAAACTGAGGGTCTGGTAAATTGTGAGTTTTCTAAAGTGCTCATCTTCGAAAAAGAAGAGCCAGTCAGAACTTGAATGTAGGTTTTCCAAAGTCACCATCTTTCCCTGACTCACAAGATCTCTGAATTGAATAACCTTTACCATGACAGGTAAAACAGGCCAACTGATCATATTTTGCATGTTTATAATTGAGAAGGCACTTGGGTATAATGAGTGAAATATATGCAGGAGGCAGAAGCTATAACATAGTTGAACTAAGAATTAAGGAACCAGGTGGGTCTCAGTCTGCCATTCAGAGCTTGAATATAAAGGAAAGTAAATTTTTCATCACACAATTGAAAAAATTGATTTTTCAATTGTGTGATGAAATTTTGAAGATCGACAACCAGGATTTAATCCTCCTGGTAAATGACATTTGGCAATGACCTTCAATTTTTCTCTGAAGAGAAAGATATGAAGAGCACAGGACTATCACTAGCAGGTACTTTTTGGTGAAGTAGACTGCTGAGAGGCTGCCCACCATGCCCAGAGTCACCATACCACATTCTGACCAGTGCTACCATGATAATAACACTGGAGAGTCTCTTCAGCATTGCTGATGGTGAGATCAGGATGGGTACAATCCAACACACTGGTGCAGAAAGTCCCCAGTTTTCACCACAGTGAGTTCCTAGAAATTATGTCATAAAGCATATGAAGAAGACCACAGTTTGTCAAATAAATAATGCTGTACCTCAGATACAGGTTGTCCTGCTGATCAAGAACTAAGTATCAGTTAAGTCAAACATATAACTAGAAGATTTTGAAAACAAGGAGATAATCTAATTTAAAAATAGAAATGTCACATTCTACATTTTATAAAGACAACCCAAATTAGAGTTCACATTGAATCTGAAGAGGATTGCTGTAGAGGTTACAGTGTGGCTATAGCATCTAAATTGTATCTCTACTGTTGTATACATTGTATATAAAGCAATCTGCCCTTTATGGCATTACCAATATTAACTGTTCATTTTCAGAATTATTCTGTGGATCTATTGAGTAGAGGGAGAGGTATACTATGAAAATGTGGGGTGATTTACAATAGGAAAATGACAAGGATTGGTCCTGGACTTAAAGCCAGCTCCACGAAGATTGTTAAATTTTTCTCTAGGCTTGGCAACAATTTATTTGAGACAGATCTTTTATTAGTATGCCCCATCTCCCAAATAAATCATAACAAATGCCCTGCTGAGTAAAATATTTTGGTATTAAAATCCCATCTGCTGCCGAAACCGGTTTGGCTCAGTGGATAGAATGTCGGCCTGCAGACTGAAAGTTCTCCGGTTCGATTCCAGTCAAGGGCATGTACCTTGGTTGCGGGCACATCCCCACTAGCGGAAGTGCAGGCAGCAGCTGATCGATATTTCTTTCTCATCAATGTTTCTGACTCTTTGTCCCTCTCTCTTTCTCTCTGTAAAAAATCAATAAAAAAAAATATTTTTAAAAAACCCCATCTGCCAATGATCCAGCAATTCCACTTCTACATATGTACCCAAGAGAATTGAAAACATATGTCCTTGGACAAAAATGTGTTTATGAATATTCATATTAGCATGATTGGCCAATAGTAAAAAAAATATAGAGAATCATAGATCATAATATTAAAAAAAGGAAATAAATCAAATGTCCATCAACTTATGAGTGGATAACCCAAATGTGGTATAACCATATAATACAATATTATTTGGCCATTAAAAGGAATAAGTACTGATTCATATTACAATATGAACAAACCTTGAAGACTTTATAGTAAGTGAAAGAAATCAGTTCTGAAGGACTGCATATTGTATTATTCCATTTATATGAGGAATTCAGAATAGGCAAATGTATAGAGACAGAAAGCTGATTAGTGGTTGCCAGGACCTGGGAGTTGGGGTAGAGATAGAGGTGATGGCTAAGACATGTATAGCTTCTTTGTGGGCAATGAACATGACCTGAAATTTATTGAAGTAATGGTTGCTCAATAAAGTGAGCCACTGAATTTTATACTTCAAACTAGAGGCCCGATGCACAAAATTCCTCCAAGATAGGCCTTTGCAGCCCCAGCTGCCTCGGCCCTCACTACCAGCTCCAGCTTTGTCTGGAAGGTCGTCTGGATGGTCATTCCGCTTTTCAGCCATTCAGTCGATTTGCATATTATGCTTTTATTATTAAAGATGAGTGAATATGTGGTACATAGGTTATATTTCAATAAACTGTTTTAAAAACAACCAAACCCCATCTGCCAGACAGTTCACTACCTTAAGAAACAGTACAAAAGTCATTTAAATATGATATATTCTGATTTCAGGAACAACAACAAAAAAGGCCTTTGTAACAACGTTTCTTGCACTATAGTGTCAGGAAGGTAAAATAAATAAATAAATTACAGAGCCCCAGATCATCCGAAGTTTAAAGTATTGTTGAGGAAGTAAGAATTATATCAAAGAACTCTCAGAGAAATTGTACTTATTATCCTTATGCGTTTTGTATTTTGGCTGTATTGTTAGGTCAGAAATCCCCCCCCCCCACTATGATGTACTTTTTGGTATATTAATCGCACAGATATTTTTAAGTGCCTGCTATAATCTAGATACTGTCATATAAAGGATACCACTCTTTCAGCCTCGGTCTTTTCACAAAATGTCATAATCCAGTTCAATAAATGTTAATACTGGGACCATAGCTTTCAGAGGGACCATGGGTGCTGGAAAGGGCTTCGTGACAAGGCTCCAGAAACCCCGACTCATTTGGGCATGACTATTCATGGGCTCTGTTGACCCGAGAAAGTCATTTATCTTTGACTTATAGTTTGTTTGTTTTAGAAAATGAGGGAGCTGAAATCTCTCAGGCTTCTTCCAATTCTATATCCTAGTCACCTTGTGTCAGACTTTGATCTAGGTCCTTTTAGGAAGCACTATCCCATTTGCGTTGCTTTTAAGGAAAGAAAATAAATGCATTTTGAAAGAGAAACTAATTTCCTAGTTTGTTACATAAATAATGTACATTTTCCATGGTGATCTAAAACCCTAAGGTTTATGATGAACAGTTACTATCTCACCACCTATTTGCATGTGTGTAAGTCACATGTAGCTGCAAAGTGCAACTTCTCTCTACTCCCAAAAAGTACTGAATTGTACTGTATTATATTCTTTTCCTATTGTACTATATTTATTTATAATATTAAGAAGAAAATTAATAATGAAACTTGAATAATCACCCATAATGTTACTGGTTTCCATATACCTTATTATTGAAGACTCATTTATTTATCTTTTGCCATCTGTTGGCATTTGATCAAAAACCAAAAGATACAAAAATGAGTCATGGCTTTCTGAGTCTTTCTCTCTGTGCCCTTCACCTTTATGGCTGTGAGTGAGAGAGAAGGTGTGTCATACCCAAACCCACTGAGAGCCAGTAACAGGAAATGAAGAGAGCTCCCCAAAGCCCCAGCAAAGAATGTGTATTTGTTGTGGTGACCAGCTTGGAAAATGAAAGTTTGATGCTGTTTTTCTGTGATAATTATATTGATCTTCTAATGTTATATTCCTTCAGAGAAGAGGAAAAGGCAGGAACAGAGAATTTTGTATAGCACACATTCCCTGAGACAATGAGTATGCCTTGTACTCTTGTGAATGCTGGCTTTTAGTGCCATTGAACAAAACACTATTATGGGTTTAACGTTTTTGTGTTTCCTCCAAAATTCATATGTTGAAGTTCTAAACCCCAATGGAGGTGGGTCTTTGGGAGATGGTTAGGTTTAGGTTAGGTCATGAGGGTGGGACCCTCGTGATGCAATTAGTGCCCTTATAAGAAGAGGAAATGAGATTCTCTCTCCATGAGCACACAAGAAAAGGCCCTGTGAGCACACAGCAAGAAGGTAGCTGTCTGCAAGCCAAGAAGAGGGCTTTTCAAGAACAGAATCTGTCAGTACCTTGATCTTGGACTTCCAACATCCAGAAATGGGAGAAATAAAACTCTGTAGTGTAAGCCACCCAGTCTATGGTATTTGTTTTAACAGCTACTAAAAATGATGTTTGCTGTTTGTGAATGAGCTGCTCTGGCATCTTAAATTCCCCAGGATATATAGACCCAAAGTAAACAATATTACTTCTTTTTCTGGGACTGGTATAAACGTATTATCCCTGTTCTTGCCATTCATCTGCTGTGCTGAAATAATCTGCTAGCAACTGAGCTAAGAATGGAGCATACCTGTCACAAAGGGGAGAGCAGGGGACTTCCCCCTGTAAGGGTGGCTCTAACCTACAACAGCTGACAAGACTTCCCTGATGGAACCAGGGAACAGTCCCACAGCACATGCAAATAGTATTCCAAAAGCATTTTTAAAATCTTGAATCCTAGTTATTAAAATTTGGTAGGAAAACTAGTGTAATTCCTTTTTATACATGAAGAGGCAAGAAGATTAATGACTTCCAAAGTCCCACAGCCATTAACAGAGTTTGTACCTTGATCTAGTGAAGTTAAATTTGGTATTTTCCCCAAAAAAGGTTATTTTGAATATGTCAGATAATAGTTTCATATCTGTTTAGGAATTTGAAATACTGATTGGTGGTATATTTTTAAGTGAAGAGATACTGTCAAAGAAAATTAGTGTTAATACAGTACATATTTTTTATTACCTACAGAGTTTTTTTTTAAATATATATATATTTTTTTTACAGAGAGGAAGAGAGAAGGACAGAGAGTTAGAAACATCGATGAGAGAGAATCATAGATCAGCTGCCTCTTGCACACTCCCAGTGGGGATGTGCTTGCAACCAAAGTACATGCCCTTGACTGGAATCGAACCTGGGACCTTTCAGTCTGCAGGCCGATGCTCTATCCATTGAGCCAAACCATTGAGTCATTGTACAGGTCCACTATCTTGGCAGAGATCTGCCTTGCTTCCAACAGAGAGTTGATTTCCGCAGTCTTATCTAGGGCTTTCCAGAGGATGTTGCACTCGGCCTCTGCATCAGCTTTGGCAGTTGTATAGAGGCCATGCAGCTTTGTCCAGTAATAGGGAGAGATCTTGTTCTCTGTCTGCATCCTCTCATGGGACTTCTGGATGTTCACTAAGTTGTGCTCACTCCGTGAACGCTCTTCCTGTGTTTGTTTGATCAGCTGATGGAGCTCTGTGAGAAGTTCTGTGATGCGGGAATCAGCCAATACGAGGGCCATGGTACATAAGACATCGATACCCAGGCGGGGGAGTGGAGGAGATAAGCATGGCATGCTGGAAGTTTCGAGGGAGGGTGTAGGCGTGTCCCTCGAATGCTTTTCAAAGTCTGTAGATAATAACTCGCTTGAGTTTGAAGATTCGAGGCACCTCTAGAACCATGCTCTTATCCTTTTAAGAGCTGAGTAGCAGCGTGGAGCTGGAACTCATTCTTCTGGCATAACTGAAATCACACAGCAACTCTCTACTTCTCCCCAGCATCTGGCAACCACCATCTTACTCTCTGTTTCTATGAGTTTGACTATTTTAGATACTTCACATAAGTGGATTCATGCAGTATTTGTTCGTTTGTGACTGGCATATTTCACTAAGCATAATGTCCTCCAGGCTCATCCATGTTGTCAGATATGGCAGGATTTCCTTCTTTTTAAAGGATGGCTAATATTCAATTGAATACATATGTATATATGTATATATATCCTATATAATAAACAGGTAATATGCAAATTGACCCTTACACTGTAATAGGGGAGGGGCCGTGGGGGCGGGGGTGGCAGATGCTTCCTGCAGCTTCTGCCGGGGGTGGGGGGGGGGGTGTTGGCCCTCTTGCATGCTGTGGAGCGGGGCCCAGCGGCCACTGCATATGACCGTGAGGGTGGGCATCAGGGCAGCACTCCAGGACTCAGGGCCATTGCACCAGCCATGCCGGCAGGACTCCGGGACTCAGGGTAGTCCCATGACACGGGGTTGCGGGGGGAGGAGAGAGAAGTAGGGGTCCTGTGCATAATGGATCACTAGTATATATCATAAAAGTATAATATGCAAATCGACCTATTGGCAGAACAGCAGAACAACAGTCCAGATGACTACACTATGACACACTAGCACCAGGCCAGCCAAGGCAGGTGCGATGCAATTGGCCGAGGAGCCCCACCATCACCTGCAGAGGGAGGGCCAGGCCACCAGCAGCAGGGTGATCAATTGTGGGGGCTCTGTGATTGCTTCAAAGAGGAAGGCCTGGCCACCCTCTGCGGGGCTATTGCTCAGGGTGTTTGCTTCCTAAAATGCAATCTCCTTCCCTAGTCACTCATCTGCATTCTTTCCACCTATCAAGTCTCTGCGTAAGTCATATTTGAAGCTATAGAGCATATGTGTCAAACACAAGGCCCGCGGGCCAAATCCTTCCCGCCAGGCCTTGCAATGTGGCCCGCACCGCGCTGTCATCACTGCACTCCGCCACGTTTCCATCACAATGACAGTTTATGACTGTTCAGTAAACCATTCGGCCCGCAATTTAGGCTGGATTTTAGATTTTGGCCCCTTCTCTGATTGAGTTCGACACCCCTACTATAGAGGCACAAAGCTGCTGCCTGTCCATTATCCTCCTGTATGAAACCATTGGCATTGCATTTGCCCCCTGGTCACTGAGGCCTTGCCACTTCTGGTCAAATGCTCCAGCCTTGGACAAGTCCCGGCTGTCCCCGGGGCAATCCCCCCCACCTGGAACTGATGTGGTTTGAACTCCCACACAGAGTTGCTGTTCTGCTCCACTCTGGATTTTACTGTAACTCGCTTAGCAGCCGAGGTGCTGAAGGTGAATAACACGGCTGTGGGTTTGCTTTAATCATGTTCAAAGTGTTCCAAAACTGTTTAGCATTTCCTGCCCCTGAAAATAGTGTTAGTCTCTCTCTCTCTCTCTCTCTCTCTCTCTCTCTCTCTCTCTCTCTCTCTCTCTCTCCCTCCCTCCCTCCCTCCCTCCCTCCCTCCCTCCCTCTCTCCCCCCCCCCCTCTCTCTCTCTCTCTCTCTCTCTCTCTCTCTCTCTCTCTCTCTCTCTCTCTCTCTCTCTCTCGTTATTGCCTGCTCTTCCTGGCTTCACTCACAAAGGTCCTTGTTTCTTGTGAGCACTTATGATATTCCAGGTGCCATGTCTTTGTTTTCCTTTCCTGATGCTGCAACTCCCTCAACCCCCAAGTTTCCTGTCTTTCTTCCTTTTGTCATCACTGTACCATTTTCCCTCTAGCATTCAGATCTTGGCGTCATTCCTTTTATTATTTAAGTATCAAGGTGACCCACTTTCTATAGTCTTGTAAACAGCCATGGGACACATGAACAGTGGAAGCCGCTGATGAAGTTCATGGGGGAATTCTTGAGAAGAGTGAGGGGTCTGTGCCAGGCAGGGGAAGCCATGTGAGCAGGGCATGGCTGTGGAAATTTCATAGGAAATTAAGGACTCCTAGAGAGGAGGGCTCATGTTGGGAAGATGTGGAAGATCAGCCTGGCTATAGAATTGGAAGGGCAGTCCTAGTATATCTAGGCAAATTCTAGAGGGTCACGAATGTCCAGCTACTGAGCTTTAGATCTTATTACCTAGGTGCTTAGAAGTTCCATGTCATTGATGTATTCAGAGCATTCATTTTGGAGTGGTATGAGTCATAAATGGCAGAGAAGGAAATACATGAGAAGGAGACTCCAGCCCCCCACTCTCCCACCCTCTTTGCTTGAGCAGAAGATGATCCACAAGGACTTTTCTCAGACCCTCATTCCTGACAGTTCCAGCTGCCTTCCTCTTCCCTCTTCGCCTATATTTCTAGAATTTAAACTTTGTATTATTGTTTACATACTATTTTTTATCTAACCTGTTTTTCTTATGTAATTCCTTAGTCTTCAATTTTGGTTAATTTGTAAACCCATTTCTTTTTTACCTTTAAATATTTTACCACCATGGAATGTTTAAATCTAAATTTCTTATAGCTTTTCTTCTACATTTTAAGTTTCTTATATCATTCTGTTTTGGCTTTTAAAAATTTATAAGGTACATTATTTATTTATATTTTTAATACTCACCCAAGAATATGTTTCCATTGATTTTCAGAGATAGAAAAAGGAAGGGAGGGAGAAAAAGAGGGAGGGGGGAAGGAGAGAGAGAGAGAGAGAGAGAGAGAGAGAGAGAGAGAGAGAGAGAGAGAGAGAGAGAGAGAGAGAGAGAGAGAGAGAGAAACATCTATTAGTTGCCTCCAGTACATGCCCCAAACTTGGATTGAAAATGCTACCTAGGTATGTGTCCTGATCAGATATCGAACTCACCGCCTTGTTAGTGTGTGAGATGACACTTCAACCAGCTGATCCACCCAGCCAAGACCATATTTTTATTTTTAAAATCAACTTAGTAACAAGGTCTTTTGTAAGAGGGGTTTTTGAGGGTACTGCCTTTTAAGTTTAATTCTTAGCTATTTTTGATGGGACATTTATTTTGTTTTCAGGTCCAGGCTTTTCAGACTTTTTTTCTTCTTCAAATTTTAATAATTTTTCTCACTTTAAGTTTTAATGGTTTTTCTCAGACTTTGTTATTCCTATTGCTCTTATATTTATCCTAATTCATTTATTCATTTTTGCATAAGCCCTACTATGTGTACAGTGGTTTTGATATTGTTCACTCCTTTTGTGAGTAAATGTAAGTCTTAAAAATCTAGGCCTTCTGATATTCATAGTTATATGTTATGGATAAAAATAAAATAGGAAAATACAGATAGTGAGTAGAGGGAGGATCTGCCTATGAGGTGATGTTTAAATAAAGGGCTGAATACAATGATAGAATCAGCCATATAGGTATCTGGTGTAAGAAGCTTTGAGGCAATTGAATAGCATGTGCCAAGGCCTTGAGTTAGGAGGACATCTGGTTATCTCAAAGAACTGCAAGGAGACAGAGTCTGGAGTGAGAACAACAGCAGGAGAGTAGTATTCCATAAGTTCGGAGAGGAGTGGTGGGGCATAGTAGTCCTTGTAGGAACTTTGCACGAGATTGATAAACCCTACTTTAGAGAAGGGAAATGCTCTGATTTATGTTTGTACAGGAGCACTTCAGTTGCTCTTTTGAAAACAGACGTAAAAGGTCAAGGAAAGAAGAAGAAGGCAATAAATAACCTGGGCAAGTGGGTAAAAGGAGGGCACTCGGGTCCACAAGGGCCTGGTTCAGGTTCCTCTCCAAGGCCAGGGCAGCTTCCCTGGTGCCCTGAGTTCTGCCCACTCACCTTGGGGAGGCCTCTGCACATCCTGGGGGAGAGTGTGGTCACAGTGCTGAATTTGCAACTTTAAGAAATGCTCAGAGCCCCTGTGCTTCTTCACCAATTCGAGGAAGAAGCGGCCCACACCCTCCAGAACCACATCGCCTAGAGAGAGAAAACAAGATACATTTATCTCTACAAGCTGATTAAATCTAAAATAACCTGGGCAAGACACCAAGGGCACAGCTGGGTTAGGGTGGAGTCCATGAGGGTGGTACGAAATGGTAAGATTCTTAATACAGAATTTGATGATGCATTGAATGTGGGGTCTGAGAGAGAAGTTAAGGAACCAGAAAGACACAGTTGCCCAATTCTGAAATGGAGCAAATTGGATTAGCAGAGGGGGTCAGATTTGGTCATATTAGTTTGCAATACTTGACAGAACCTGAGATGCAACTAAGTAGCTGCAATTTGGTAATCCTGTTTCATTTAAAATATAAATTTGTATGTGTGAATCTTTACCATAAAAGCAGTATTGAAAACCATGACACTGGATGAGATCACCTAGGACAGTGCTTTTCAAACTTTCTGGACCACAGGCGGCAGTAAGAAATGCATGTCACAATACACACACACACACACACACACACACGGATTCAAAACTTTTATGAAACAAACTTGATCATTACCACATAGGTTGTAGTCTGCCATTTTCAAATATATATATATATATTTTAATCTCATTAAAAACACTGGTCATGATCCTCTAAATTGATTTTACAATCCACTAATGGGTTGCACCCACATTTTAAAAGGCCCTGACTTAGGAAATGAATATAAGCAGGGAAGAGAAGAGGTTTGAGGACTGAGTCCTGGTAACCAACTAAGATTTAGAGCAGCAATTTTCAACCTTTTTCATCTCATAGAACACATAAACTAATTACTAAAATTCTGCAGCACAACAAAAAATGTATTTTCTGCCCATCTGATAAAAAAGGTATAATTTTGATAAATATTACATGATCTCACTCATTTATGGAAAATAATGAATAATAAAAACAGATCCAGAGACAGAGAAGCATCTTTCAAACCGTCAAACCTCAGAGGGAAGGTAGGGGAGGGTGGAGGTAAGGGGAAGAGATCAACCAAAGGACTTGTACTTATGCATATAAGCCTAACCAATGAACCACAGACAATGGGCGGGGCGGGGTGTGTGTGTTTGAGGGCATGACTGGGGGTTTGGGGGGCAATGGGACTAGAAGGACACATATGTAATACCTTAATAAAAAATAAATTAATTTAAAAATAGGTATAATTTCGATTCATTCACACAGAATGGCTATTGTGTTGGCTGTTCTCATTTTTATTTTTTTATTTTTTTATTTTTTTTATTTGACTGTCTCAGGGAAAAGAGATCAGTGCCCCTGACTAAATAGTCAGGTATTTTATGTTATAAAAATTCTTTCAGCACTCCTAATGAAAATTGCTGGTTTAAAGTTCAGAAAATGAGGAGCCAGCACAGGAATTGAGAAGGCATGGTCAAGAAAGTGGGTGGAGAACCAGTTATCTTGAACACCTTGAGGTCTGCATGCCTGCCCCCTCACCCCACCCTTGGCCCCACCCTGGAGTCCTCTCTTATCTCACCTCTCCTGACTACTCTCCTCTCTCTACCACTTCATTTCATGGATGATCATGGACCCATCCTCTTCGTTGGCCAAAGGCTACTTTGTTTACTAGTAATTGACTTCTATTGTATTGTATATTTGCGCCTAGCACAGTGGGATTACTCCACAATGCAAAAATAAGGTATAACTCACTATTACATACCGTGTTTCCCCGAAAATAAGACATCCTCCAAAAATAAGACCTAGTGCATGGAAAGATAAGACATCCCCTGAAAATAAGACCTAGAGCAACTTTGGGAGAAAAAATCAATATAAGACACTGTCTTATTTTCAGGGAAACAGGGTAGTTCCTTGCCAATCTGCAGCATAGCAAATTTCTCACCGGCCTTTTTTCTTGTTTCAGCTTAGACCTCAGACCACAACTTCTCTCAGTCCGCCTACCCCTCTTTTCTCAGGCCTTGTTTTCGCCTCCTTTTCCATGTGTCCCACCAGGAGAGAATGCCAAAATCCTGTTTGTCTGTTAAATGGAGAAATTCAGCTGTCTTTGGAACCATTTTTTCTTCCAGACTAAACATGGGGTCTATTTTTACGTAAGTAAAGGTTTATTAGAATGTTTCTCCAAACAAATAAGTCTCCCCGCACACCCCCATACCTCCCACCCCCAGGTTAATCTGCACTTCTCTTGGAAACCAACCTGAATGCTTGTAACTTTCAAGAACACCATTTTCCCTACTTCCGGCTTCATATGTGTATTGCTCTGTACCATAAGTACTTTTCTGGTCATTGTACCTCAAGAATGAAGTTTTAAAAAAGTCCTAGCCTTACAGCAATTTGATGGATTGCCACTGTTGATAATGCCATTTCTATGCTATTTTGTAATTTTAATTTTGAAGTTAATTATGCAACTTTATTTTAGTATCAAAATGAGGGTATAAACTAAGTGTACTGATAACCAAATATGGAAAAATACACTTTACTAAAATGCAAACCCACTTAAAACTTTAATATATATATATATATATATATATATATATATATATATATTTTATTGATTTTTTACAGAGCGGAAGAGAGAGGGAGAGAGAGTTAGAAACATCGATGAGAGAGAATCATCAATCAGCTGCCTCTTGCACACCCCCTACAGGGGATGTACCTGCAACCAAGGTACATGCCCTTGACCAGGATCGAACCTAGGACCTTTTAGTCCGCAGGCTGACGCTCTATCCACTGAGCCAAATCGGTTTCGGCATAAAACTTAAAAAATTTAATGTAATAGATAACAAATTAGATTTATTAAAAGCAGGAAATCTGACATCCTGTCAACATTAAATTAAGGAAACATAAGTTTGTTGTCAGAGATACAACTTTCAGGACTATAATAAAGAAAGTTGTTATTAAAAGTTTCTTGTAGGCCCTGGCCAGTGTGACTCAGTAGTTTGGAGTGTTGTCCAGTAGACAGAAAAGTTGCCAGTTCAATTCCCAGTCAGGGCACAACCTAGGTTGTGGATTTGGGATTGTATGGAAAGCAACCTATTGATTTTCTCTTATATATGGATGTTTCTCATTCCCTCCTTCCCCCTATCCTTTTCCCCTCTCTCTAAAATCAGTAAAACATAACCTCCTGTGAGGATTAAAAAATAATTTAATAAATGATTATAAAATGATTATGTTTTATAGAGCTTGTGTCAAAGGAATCTATAATTGGACAGTACATTGTGAAATAACGTCATAGGCTGGGCCTTTAGTTTGTACATGGTTTGAGTCTAAGGTTGCATCAGCATAAAAAAAGTAAAGTGATTGGGGAAAATGTTTTTGTTTAGAATAGGGGTTGGTCTGGCTTGCTGCCGCCTGTTTTGTAAATTAAGGTTTATTTACATACAGGCACAGCACTTATTTAGTATTATTTACAGTTGTTTGTAATAGCAGAGTTGAGCAATTTCAGCAGAAACTATATGGCCACTCCTCGCCCCTCAAGACTTAAATATTTACTGCTCTGCCTACTGGCTTTGCTTCAGAAGGTCAAAGGCTGTTGCTACGCAATTTTCAGTCTTATTATTAGATTTTTTCCCAGATACAGATATGAAAATTAATTATGATCTTATTATGATATTTTGATGATAGAAATATAATTATGAAAATCTTCAATTTGATGTTCTTTCAGATATGATAAATAAACAATATGTATGGTCTTTTTTTTCTTCTTCTTTTTTTTCCAAGCATACTTGGGAAGATATTTTGGCAAACCACTGAGACACAAAATATATGCATTTAAAAAACCCTCTTTGTAAAAACTGGAAACTAATAGTAACTACTAGATTTAACTGAATGAGATATATTTTCAGTAATTTTAAATATATATATATTTTATTGATTTTTTTTTTTTTACAAAGAGGAAGGCAGAGGGAGAGAGAGTTAGAAACATCGATGAGAGAGAAACATTGATCAGCTGCCTGCTGCACACCCTCTACTGGGGACGTGCCCGCAACCAAGGTACATGCCCTTGACAATAATCCAACCTGGGACCCTTCAGTCACAGGCCAACACTCTATCCACTGAGCCAAACCGGTCAGGGCTATTTTCAGTAATTTAGTTTACATATTTTGATAGTCTGTTTGACATGTAAGTTATAATGAAGTATTCATGTTTCAATGGTACAAGAGGAGACATCAGAGTAATTATGCAATGATTTGCCAAAAGGTAGGCAAATAAGTTTATTCTATTCCAATACAAGATATCTGAGATTAATGCCAGATCTCAAAAGAATATATTAATAAATAATATACCACTATTTTAAAGAGATATTTTAGAATTTCTTAACTCAGAAATTCAGTTTGGTATTAGCACTTATATGAGTCAGTGTTCTGGGACTTTTGGAGAAAAAATGTCAAGACTCTTAGTCTTCAGTCCCCATTCTCATAGTGGATAGCCTTGCCTGTAGGAAAGTGATATTTATTTAATTTTTTTTAATATTTATTTAATTTTCATGATCCTTTTACCTTGAAACTTCATTATATCTGTTTATATCTTTAATTCCCTTCTTACTACTCTCAGTTAGTGGTATTTATTTAAAAACTAGAGGCCCAGAGCATGAAATTTGTGCAGGGGCAGGGGTGTCCCTCAGCCCAGCCCAGTGGATCAGGCCTAAACAGGCAGTCAAACATCCATCTCACAATCCAGGACTGCTGGCTCTCAACTGTTTCCCTGCCTGCTTTCCTGATTGCCCCTAATCTTTTCTGCCTGCCAGCCTGATCTACGCCCTAACTACTCCCTGCCAGCCTGATTGATGCCTAACTGCTCCCCTGCCAGCCGGTTTGCCCCTAACTGCCCCCCTCTTCGGGCCTGGGCCCCTCCAACTGCCCTTCCCTGCAGGTCTGGTCGCCCCCAACTCTCCTCCTCTGCCGGCTCGGTCACCCCTAATTTCCCTCCCCTGCAGGCTTGATTGTCTACAACTGCCCTCTCTTGCAGGCCTGTTCCCTCCCAACTGCCCTCGCCTGCTGGCCATCTTGTGGTGTCCATCTTGTGTCCACATGGGGGCAGGATCTTTGACCACATGGGGGCAGCCATCTTGTGTGTTGGAATGATGGTCAATCTGCATATTATTCTTTTATTAGAAAGAATAGAGGCCTGGTGCAGGGGTGGAGGCCGGCCGGTTTGCCCTGAAGGATGTCCCGGATCAGGGTGGGGTTCTCTTGGTCTGTGGGGCAGCCTGGGTGAGGTACCTGTGGTGGTTTGCAGGCTGGCCATGCCCCTGGCAATCCAAGCAGAGACCCTAGTATCTGGGGTTTATTTATCTTCCACAATTGAAACTTTGTAGTCTGGAGCAAAGCCAAGCCTCCTGCTTGCTCTGTGGCAGCAGCTATTTCTGTTGGGACTTATGTATCTTCTATAATTGAAACTTTGTAGCCTTAAGCAGAGGCCTGGTTCTTTCAGAGTGTGTGGAAAGCTTGGCTTCCTCCATTGCCGGGGACAACTGTAGCCTCCTGCTCTTTCCAACTCCTCTGTGGCTGCCACTATTTCTGTTTGGATTTATGTATCTTCTGTCATTGAAACTTTGTAGCCTTGAGTGGAAGCCTAGGCCTGCCGGGGCAGGTGGAAAGCTTGGCTTCCTCCAGTGCTGGGAAACCCAATCCTCCCTCCTGCTCTCTCTGACTGTAGCCATCTTCGTTGGGTTTATTTGCATATATTCTTCTGATTGGCTGGTGGGCATGGCTTGTGGGTGTAGCAGAGTGATGGTTAATTTGCATATTACTCTTTTATTAGATAGGATTTTGCCAAATGATAATTTTGCTTCTTATACATTAAATTCCTTCTTCTATCTCCTCCAGGACTAGGATTCATCAGTCATTGCCTCACCATTTTATGTTTTCAGTCTCTCCTTCTCTAATAGTTAAATCTTTAAAGCCTAAACATGTTCATATCTCTCCAATATTTATACCATGTACTAGTAACTACAACTCTCACTGCATTAAAATAGGCCCTCTTATAACTGGCCATGGGTACCATCTCTCTGGAAGGCAATTTGATAGTATGTAAATACTTTTTTTAATACTTTTTTTTCTTTGTTAATTTTTTTGGTAAATACTATTAAAATACTTATTCTCTTAGTGACTTCCCTCCCTCCCCCAACACACACACTTTTTTCTATTTAGAAATATAACTTACAGGGGATTAGACATTTTGCTATTAAATACAATTGTACCTCTTCCCAAAGCCTAAATGTCAATATGTAATTTGTTTATTTTATTTTATTATTAAATATATTGGAGTGACATTGGTTAATAAAATTATACAGGTTTCAGATGCACAATTGTATAATATATTGTTTTTGTATTGTGTTATGTGTTCACCACCCCAAATCAAGTCTTCCATTATCATTTATCCTTCCTTTAACTTTGTTGTGTCCCCCACCCCCTTTTATCTTGGATTCATCATACTGTTGTCTATATCTATGAGGTATTTTTTCTTAATCCCTTCACCTTGTTTTTCTTCTTAATCCCCCTTGCCCTTCCAACAGCTGTCAGTCTATTCTCTGTATCTATTCGTCTATTTCTATTTTATTTATTAGTTTATTTTGTTTATTAGATTCTCCATATGAGTGAAATCACATGGCATTTATCTTTCTCTGACTGGCTTATTTCACTTAGCAGAGTAGTCTTCAGGTCCATCCATGCTATCAAAAAAGGTAAGATATTCTTCATTTTTATGGCCAAGCAGTATTCCATTGTGTAAATGTACCACAGCTTTTTATCTACTCATCTGTTGATAGGTACTTGGGCTGCTTTCAAATTTTGGCTATTGTAAATAATGCTACAATGAACATAGGAGTACATATATTCTTTTGAATTAGTGTTTTGGATTTTGGTGAATATATTCCCAGGAATTGCTGGGTTATAAGACATATATATATATTAGAGGCCTGGTGCACAAAATTTGTGCACAAGGTTGGGGGGGAGGGGCTGTCCCTTAGCCCAGCCTGCACACTCTAAAATCTGGGATCCCTCTCACAATCCAGGACTGCTGGCTCCCAAATGCTCGCCTGCCTACCTGCCTGATTTCCCCTAATTGCTTCTGCCTGCCAGCCTGATCACCCCCTAACCATTCCCCTGCCAGCCTGATTGCCCCTAACTGCCCTCCCCTCCAGCCTGGTCTTCCCTAACTGCCCTCCCCTGCTGGCCTGGTCATTCCCAACTACCATTTCTTGCTGGATATCTTGTGACCATCTTGTGTCCATATGGGGGCAGCCTTCTTTGACCACATGGGGATGGCCATTTTGTGTGTTGGAGTGATGCTCAATTTGCATATTATCTCTTTATTATATAGGATATAAACACAAATAGATTTTTTTTTATTTTATTGATTTTTTTTTTTTTACAGAGAGGAAGGGAGAGAGATAGAGAGTCAGAAACATTGATAAGAGAGGAACATTGATCAGCTGCCTCCTGCACACCCCCTACTGGGGATGTGCCTGCAACCAAGGTACATGCCCTTGACCAGAATCGAACCTGGGACCTTTCAGTTCGCAGGCTGACACTCTATCCATTGAGCCAAACCAGTTTTGGCACACACAAATAGATTTATAAACTTTGGGAGGTGAGCACACAATATAATATACAGATGAGGTATAATAGAATTATGAACCTTATTAACCAATGTTACCTCAATACACTCAATAAAAATAAAAAATAAAAGACTATAAAAGTAAACCAAAATGCAAAAAATAGTTTTTACTCAGTACTGGCATTATGGGGGGATTTTTTTTGTTTGTTTTGTTATTATATCTAAGTTCTTTTTCAAGCCTTCAGTTGTCTTGGGTGGTAGAAGTGTACCCCTAGCATTCCTGAAGCTGTAACTAACTTCCAGAATATTCCACAGTATAAGGCAGTGGGCTCTGGAACCAACTAGCTCTCAGTCATCATCTATCTATACTGGCATAAAAATCAAGTATCTTTTCCTGTCTAGCCTCTGGGTGTCTGTCCATATAGTTCATTGCACTGCTTTCCGATCTTGCTTCAAAGCCTCTTTGAGTCCAGTTTTCTCTCTGCTAATCCTATGGTCCTCTTGGGTGTTCCTTGGCCACCCAGGATACATGAAATTTTATAAGGTTGTGTAAATGCCAAATGTCCATGTAGACATGCCCCCTTCACTGTTCTTATGCTAGGTGTTGGAACTTCCCAGAATTTGACATTTTTTCAGGTTACAAATAGGAAGCCAGGCACAGGCATCTTCTCCTCTGGGATTTCTCAAGCTCTCCTAGATTTTATGTCTTGTTCCCATTCCCTCAATTCTGAACTGGACACAGCTCCTGGGGCAGGCCCTGTCTCAGGAATACACCAGTATGGCAAATCCTTTATTTTTTTCTTCATTTTCTCCAAGTCTGGAGGCTTCTCTATTGTGGGGAAATTGATTCTTATATACCACACATCCTTCCACATTTTGTAGTTGTGGCACAAAATAGGTGTGTTGAGTTCTGTGAGGTAAAATGTCCTCACATCTCAAAATTTTAGTCTCTTACAAATGACAAATCTTTGGGTTTGAAACCCCAAATAATTTTCTCTTCATTTCTAAACTATTCTCCTTCCTTTGAGAAAACGAACATGTTGCCTTTAGTTTAAGTGACGAAAAAACATGGCTAAAAGGCGGTGGGTGTGGGGGGGGGGGGTGGAGGGAGGGGGAAGGGAGAGGTGTAAACTGTATAGATAGTCTATCAAAATATCATCTTTATATTTATTTTTAAATTTTTAAAAAATACACATAACATGATTTATATACATATGTACAATGTTTTACTTTGATGCATTTGTAGATTGTCACACTATTGCCATTGTAATATTTATCATCTACACCACATGTGTCAAACACAAGGCCCGCGGGCCAAATCCGTCCTGCCAGGCCTTGCAATGTGGCCCGCACCGCGCTGTCATCACTGCACTTCGCTGCGTTTCCATCACAATGACAGTTTATGACTGTTCAGTAAACCATTCGGCCCGCGATTTAGGCTGGATTTTAGATTTTGGCCCCTTCTCTGATTGAGTTCGACACCCCTAATCTACACTAATAAAAGATTAACATGAGAATGGACTGTACCTTTGCAACACCCACCTGCCAATCAGGAGTGAGTATGCAAATTAACCCAACAAATATGGTAGTTAATTCACATACATAGGCACCGAGCAGCCTGGGATGGGTGGGATATTTGTGTTATCATCATGGTGACGACCCAGGTGTTGCACACCATCCCAGCTGCTCCGGGCCTCTGGGCAATGTGGGAAGGTGGAATGACAGGCTCAGCTGGAACAGAAAGGTGGCTCTGGTCAGAGTAAAGGCCCATTCTTGCACGAATCTTCATGCATTGGGCTTCTAGTATTACATAATTATAGTACACTATTATTGTCTGTATTCATTGTACTGTGCATTAGACCTTTATGGCTTATTTACTACTTGTTGGCAAGTTTGCATTCTTACACAACATTAATCTTAGCCCCCAATGCTCTCGTAACCACCATTTCTCTCTCTCCCCTCTCCCCTCTCTCTCTCTCTTTATGAATGTGACTTCTTTTAGATTCCACACATAAGTCAGATCATACAGTATTTCTCTTTGCATCTGATATCTCAGTATATTGGGCTCCAGATCTGTTGCTGTTGTCACAAATGACAGAATATCCTCCTTTCTCATGGCTGAATCATATTGCAAACTTTCTTTTTAAAGCAAATTTTACTTTCTTAATCAGAACATAAAAATACACATTAAGCAAACACACAAACAGCTGTCCTTGGACCCTTTTTCCCATGTGGATTCTGCCACTTCTCTTGCCTTTATAGCAGACTATTCTACAACAGAATGTTCTCTTAACTTCCCGTTATTTTTAAACCACTTCTGCCAAATATAATGGACTCTTTAATGCTTGTTTTACGCACTTCCTTTTCATGCTGACGTTGTCGATTCCTCTCCTGTGACACCCTTCTTCCTCCTAGACTCTAAAATACCACTGCATTTGGCCTGGGCATCTCTGTCTCTGTCTCTGTTTACTCTCTTTGATGGTGCTTCTTCTTTCTCTGCTCACGAGTTGGCATTCACCAGGGCTGAGCTGACTTTCTTATCACTCTGCAAGCTTCACCCTGCTCAATATGATTTTGTCAACCGTGGCACCAGTGCCCTACTCCTTGGTAAATCTAGTTCTATAGTTGTGATCTCACTTCTGAGCTCTAGAACATAGCATCTCATATTCATCATGCCCAAAACTCACCTCATCTTTCTGCTTAATTTGCTTTTCCCCCTACATTTCTTCTCTCTACAAATGGCATTGCCATGTATGCAGTCTTGAAAGACAAAGATGCTGCAGTGTCTACATGTTCCTCTCTTACTTTTATTTCCTCCCTAATTGGCTTTTGACCACCTTGTAACTGTCCTTCCTCCCACTGAACTGCCCTCATTCAGCACAGGTTTTCTCTTCCTGCACGGTGCTGCCAGCTTCTCACTAGTCTCTCTGCCCACAGTCTTCCATGGCTTCAGTCTTTCTCTATCCGATATCTCTCTAAGCCAGTGGTTCTCAATCTTTCTAATGCCGTGACCCTTTAATACAGTTCCTCAGGTTGTGGTGACCCCCAACCATTAAATTATTTTTGTTGCTACTTCATAACTGTAATTTTTGCTACTGTTAGCAGCAGTTCTCAACCTGTGGTCGCAACCTGCTCTGTAGCAGCAGTTCTTAACCTATGGGTCGCAACTCACAGGCTGAGAACTGCAAACAGTGTCACCTAAGACCATCTGAAAACACAGATATTTAATAACAGTAGCAAAGTTACAGTTATGAAGTAACAACAAAAATAATTTAATGGTTGGGGGTCACCACAACCTGAGGAACTGTATTAAAGGGTCATGGCATTAGAAAGATTAAAAATCACTGCTCTAGGCTGAGCTTCTGTAGTTGTCTTCAAAAATAGATTTGCTTTAGATTAATCAGTCATGCAAATACATAGTTTAATAGGGGTGTCGAACTCAATCAGAGAAGGGGCCAAAATCTAAAATCCAGCCTAAATCGCGGGCCGAATGGTTTACTGAACAGTCATAAACTGTCATTGTGATGGAAACGCAGCGGAGTGCAGTGATGACAGCGCGGTGCGGGCCACATTGCAAGGCCTGGCGGGAAGGATTTGGCCCGCGGGCCTTGTGTTTGACACATGTGGTTTAAAAAGACAAAACAATCCTAGAAATTTTTCTTATAAAATAAAGTGGTTCTTCTAACTCTCCTCTGTCTAACTCTATTCCTGCCACCTATAGGCTATTCCTTTTACATTTACCATTTCTCTTTCAGTTATTTTTATATTATAATTATATTGATATAATTATATTGTAATTTTAGTAATCTCAGTATTCAGTTTGTATTAATAATAATTATGAAGCATTGATCAATTAAAGCCGATCCATGTCTGGGGTGTTTCCTCTTCCCTGACACCAGCCAAATCTGCAGGTGACTCCTTGGATTGAACTCCACAAATTGAAGAGCTCAGTACCCCAGCACTGTCTCCACTTCATATGTTAGTTACAAGTGCCATGTCCCCATGTGACCTCTACTTTTGTCTGAATTGGTTACAAGTCCAGGAGTTGGCACAACTGCTTCCTCAGGTTTGATACCTGGCTGTAGTGACTCACAGAACCCTGGAGAGGGCTCTAATCCTTACTGGTTTATCATAAAGGATCCAACTCAGAAGCAGCCAAGTGAAAGACAAGCATAGGGAAAGGTATGTGGGGAGGGAGGAGACACAGCGCTTCCAAGGCCTCTCTCTGGGCATACCACTCTCCCATCATCTTTGTGTTTTTATCAGCCCAGAAGCAGCTCTTGAATCCTGTTGTTTAGGGATTTTTATGGAAATGTCATTTCTGAGGCATGAATGATTAAATCATTGACCATTAGCAATTAAACTCAATCTCCAGCTCCTTCTTTCCCTGGAGGTTGGGAGGAGGTGCTGAAAATTCAATCTTATCACATGGTTGGGTCCTTTGGTACCAACTCCCATCCTGACGCTATCTAGGGGCCCACTGGTGTCACTTCATTAGCATAAACACAGATATGTTTTAAAGGAGATTGTTATGAATAACAAAAGACACTTGTATCACTAAGGAAATTCCAGGGGAGCTCTGTGCCAGGAAACAGGGGCAAAGATGCAATACTTAAAAAAAATTTTTTTTTTTTAATACCATACCATCTAGGAAACTACAATTAAATGTCTCTTTTTTGTACAACTTTTTGTTTTCTATTTCCCCCCCCCCCCCCACACACACACCTAGAGTTAATAATTTTCTGTCTTTGGTATGTTTTGGTTTTCTAAGGTTCTTTATCATCAATGTAAATCCTTCTAATAATTTTAAATCATAGAATGTTCTGTTAGTTTTGTCTTCTTGGAAATCTTTTTCTTGAAGTCCTCTGAAAGCCTGCTTAGATTTGGACTCAAGGCCTGGTTCACACCTGCCACCCTGGGATCCCCCTTCCTATACCCTGGGGATTTCCATCACCTCTCTTCTGTATGTTGTATCCCTGACTGCCATTGATGTCTTCATTTCTTTATTCTGTTGGAGTATCTCTCTTCAAGGAACTTCCCAGTAACGGACACGTGGAAGAAAAGTCATATGAGACCTTACTTGTCTAAAAATATTTTTATTCTTTGTCAGTCAGCTGATATTTGGGTATGTGTGGCAGAAGTAGCTGGCTCTCCACCAGCCATTTGTGCTCTTCCTCTCATCTGAAGAGTTGTTGATGGGAAGTTATTGGCTACACAGGTTATTGAGTTAATTCCTGGCTTCTAGGAGATTGCAGATGTCTAGTTCTTACTAATGGTATGTGAAGATTGGTGATATGAGTCACTTCCAGATCAATGATGCCTCTCTTCTTCTCTTCCTCACTTCCACAATCTGAAGGCAGGGGATTGCAAGTTCCAATTGGAGGGAAAACCATAAAATTATAGGACGCTGGATCTCTGAATCAATAAATGGAAGGCCATCTACTACCCAGGAACTCTTACCTTGTTCTGGTCCATGAACAAGAAATAAAATTTCATTTTATTGTATTAAACCACTGAAGTTGGGTTGGGGGAGTTACTTGTTAAAATTGCCTTACAAATTTTATTGATACGGGGTAGCAAATTCCAGATTACAAACCATTATCATTTGAAATTTCTGTTCTCTTGTCTCCTAGCTTCCAGTTTTGTTGTTGAGAAATTCAAGAAAGTTGAGTGAGAAACAAAAAACAACATATAAAAAAATTATAGGATACAGCCAAAGCAGCACTGAGAGAAAAATCTGTAGCACTAAAATGATGAATACATTATAAAAGAGGACAAGTTTAACAAAAATAATCTTAACTTCCCATCTTGTATTTGGCAAAATAATGGCCCTCTAGAATCTATGAATATGTTACCTTAGATGTAAAAACTACTTTGAAAATGTGATTAAGATAAAGATATTCAAGTGAGATTATCCTGATAGTCCCAATGCAAACACAAAGATTCTTATAAGAGAAACATAGAAGTGTCAGAGTCAGAGAGATTTGTAGGAACTTTGCTATAGGTTTTGATGATAAGGAATTATGAGTGGAAGGATGCAGGCAGCCTCTAGAAGTTGGAAAAGGCAAGTAATGTATTCTCCCTAGAGCCTCTGGAAAGAAAGCAGTCCTATTGACACTTTGGTTTTAACCCATGAAATTTGTCCTACAAAATAGAAAGATAATAAATTTTTATTATTTTAAGTCACTTTAGTTTGTGGTGATTTGATACAGCAGGAATAAGATAGTAATACAGATTTTGATACTGAGCCTGGGATCCTGCTGTCACAAATACCTAACAATGTGAAAGCGGTTTTGATGTTGGGCAGTTGCAGAAGCTGGAAACATTTGAAGAACACAGTAGAAAAAGGCTAAATTGCCTTGTAAGTGGAAATATGGATGGTAATGACTGCCTGTGAGGACTCAAAAAGAAGGAAGGAGCATGTAGAGAAAACCTGTTGTCTTAGAGAATACCTAAATTATCATTAACAAACTTCTAGTAGAAGGATGGATATTCCAGAGTGCTGCTGGTGAGAACTTAGGTGAAAATGAGGAACATGTTATTAAACACTGGCAGAAAGGGGATCCTTGTTATATAATGACAGAAAGCTTAGTTAAATTGTGTCCTGCAGTTATGTGGACAACAGAATTTAGAAGTGATGGACTTAGAAATGTAACTGAGGAGATTCCCAAGCAGTATTGAACATGTAGCCTGTTTTCTTCTGGCTTTTTATAGTAAAACCAGTCACCCAGTGCACAAAATTTGTGCATGGGAGCAGGAGTGTTCCTTAGCCCAGCCTGCACTCTCTCCAATCTGGGACTGCCTCTCACAATCCGAAAACACTAGCTCCTAACCGTTCACCTACCTGCTTGCCTGATTGCCCTAACCCCTCTGCCTGCCTACCTGATTGCCCCTAACTACCTCTGCCTGCCTAATTGCCCTTAGCCACCTCTACCTGCTTGCCTGATCACCCCTAACTGCTCCCCTGTTAACGTAATCACCACTTGTCCCTCTTCCGGGTTGCAGTTGCAGAAGCTGGCACCCTGGACTGCAGGACAGATGACTTGTCCCTCTCCTGGGCCATAGCCACAGGCTTTGGCACCCAGGACCCAGGGTGGATGACTTGTCCCTCTCCTGGGTTGCAGCCTGACTGGTCCCCATTCCTCTCTTGCAAGCTCATTTGTGCCTGGCTGGTCCCATTCCTTTCTCCCCAGTGTTGAGTTTCTGAGCAGTTCCAGCTGAGGGCAGGAGGATGTGAGGGGGTGAGGGCATGATGACCATTTGCATATTAGCTCTTTATTATATAGGATGTGTGAAGGCAGTAATAAATTGTAGGGGGATTATTAACTGAAATGGAAATAAGAGGATGAGTTGGGAAGTTCTCAATCTATTCAGACTGCAAAATATGCTAAAATTAGAAGATTCACTGTTAGAAAAATGTCCTCTGTTGAAAAAGCCAAGGGTGTGGTTACACAAACATTTGCTAATGCCTTGAAAAGCACCAACGATCACTGTGTTTAGTCAGACGGTGTGGGGGTGAGGGCGGGTGGTGCATTGAAGAGATTAGATGTATGACTCATGCAGCCCCTCAGTCATCTCAGCAGAAGCCAAATAAAAATAGTATTATCTAGGGACCGGGGTCTCTTATCTAGTAAAGTCCCCATGACATACATAAGAGACCCACAAGTTTCTAGAAATACATTGTTAGCTTGGACTGAAATGCATAGATGGAAGATGAAATAAAAGGCTGTTGGTACTCCCAAAATTCTACAGGCAGAAAATAAACTGATAAAACTACTCAGCTGCAAATACATGCCACCTCTCAAAAAAGGAAGGGTGATTCCAATGTCAGAGCCTCAAACTCAGAGGTTGGAGCCATAAATCACTGAGGGTTATTCTCAGACCTGTAAACCTAGTATTATTTGCTTAAGTAAATGAATAAAACTCAGATGCACTTTAAATAATAATGGGGGAAACAGATAAATTATAACCTTTTCCAGATGAAATTACAGCAATAAAATGAAACAATAAACCTACATACATAACATAAAATAAAAAGGATATTTTCTTTTTTTATATTATAGAACTAGAAGCTTGGTGCATGAATTTGTGCACAGGTGTAGTTTCTCAGCCTGGCTGGTGCTTGGGGCTGATCAGGGCCACAGGAGGTTGGCGAGGGGGAGGAGCCCTGGGAGGTTGGCCGGACAGCTGGGGGAAGGGGCTGCGGAAGGTTCAGCTGGCCAGGGGGTGGGATCGAGGGAAGTTGGTCAGTGGCTCTGATTGGGCTGGTTGGGGCCTGCCAATTGAGGGAGGAGCCATGGGAGGTTGGCCAACTGATGGGGGGGCGGGGGGGAAGGAGCCATGGGAGGTTGGCTGTGGGAGCACACTGACCACCATGGCGCAGCTCCTGCATTCATTTTCTTCCGCCTGGTAGTCAGTGCATGCCATTTCAACTGGTTGTTCAGTCACTTAGGATTTTATATATAGAGACAAGGGGCCCAGTACATGAATTCATGCACCTTGAAAGGAACTGTGGGCCATGAGTCTGTATTAGGCACAGGGATGGTTCTCAGCCCATCTTTTGTGCCCCCATTTGGCCCCTCCTGCAGTGGCCTTCGGTTCCCTGTCTGCCAGAAGCCCCACTCCCACTGCTGCTCTCATGCACTGACAGTGCCAGGCCCAATGGCACTTGCTGATGGTGTGGAGTGATTGGGGCTGGCGCCAGTAGTGTGTATGAGTGGGGCCAGCACCATTAGTGGGTACGAGTGGCAGCTTCCCTGATCACCCCTCAGGAGCAGGGGGAGGTGGAGAAGCCCTCAGGGGTGATTAGGGCTTGCAGCTGCTGCTTGTACCAGCTGATGGCGATGAGTGATCAGGACCAGCACCGGGCACCAGCAGTGGGTGCAAGTGGCAGCAGTGGGTGCAAGTGGTGGCTCCAGATGCAAGTGGTGGCTCTGGTGATGGCTGCAAGTGCGAGCAGGACTGGTACTTGCAGTGGGTGCAAGCAGCAGCTCCAAGTGGGGCGAGAGCCAGCAGCAGGTGAGAGCACTGGGCAGGACAGCAGCATGTGGGAGCAAAGAATTTCTAGTAACCACTAGAGGCTCGTGCCGATGATAGCAACCGGCACCCCACCTTGGTCTGGCGCCCCCACTAACCTGGTTCACCATCCAGCAGCAGCCATTGCCCGCCATGTTCCACACATGCCCCCTGATGGTCAGCGCATGTCATAGCTACCTGTTGTTTGGTTGTTCCCGTTGATTCACCATTAGGTCTATTTGCATGTTAGCCTTATATTACATAGGATGTTTTGCTAGAAAGGTATACAACAAAATAAAGACCAGAAAGAGAATAGGATAATCTCAATTTGTTATTAAGCCAGTGGTCAATATAATTTTCTCGAGTTCTAAAAGTAGTCACTGCATACCAAGTTCAGGAAGCCTTACCACCACAATATGAATTCTTTCTAAAAAAAAAAAAAATCTATTTTTATTGCTGATACTATTACAGATGTCTCCCCCACCCCATTGTCTACCTTCCCAGAGGCCTTGCCACCCCTACCCTAGCCTTCACTACTCTGCACAACATGAATTCTTATAGGTTCATCAGAAAATAGCTTTTTATTCAAACAGAAACTTTCAAGTAATCTGAAGAAAAACCATCTTGTGTAAAAAGAATATAAATGTATCTCTCTCTGTAGGACTCGTTGAAATTTGAAAGAACTATTAAAAATGACCTTTTATAATTAAGATATGATTTATAATGTTACTATGGACAAAGCTTTAGAGTTTTCTATTAATAATCTTCCAAGGCATCATTGAAAATCTACCAGCATTCAACAACTTGTCACCTTTTTAAAGGACCTACATTTTTGTATAATTTAGTTACTATCTAAATTCCAGGTACTCTCCAAACAAGGTAGCCATCTCTAGACATCAGCCCAAATCTTGATATTACACATGGGCCTATGTCACAAAGGCCAGCACCCTTGAACATTGTTGAGTGAGGAGAAAAATCCCCCAGGAGTTTCCATCTTCCTTTACCAATGTTCAAGTAAAGGAATTGTGAGCTGAATAACCACATAGGCAGAGAACTTTGGGACACTCCCCATATCTCAGAGCACCCCTAGTTTCACCACAGGAAGATAAGTGCTTTAAGCTCCATTTTCAGAGTAACAAAGCTTGCAAGTGGTGACCCAGCTCTAGGAAGCAAAGGCTTCACAACTTAGACATCCTCATCTATTCTCTTCAATCACAGCCTTTGAGGATCTTATTCTTTAAACAGTGCATTTCCTCACACCCTCAACCCACCCCATGATGACCTTCCTTCAAACTATTTCACCACATCCTCAGGAAGCTCCTAGCCACCAGAATAGGGTTCTTGCCCGCCTCAATTGCATTGATGAAAGATTTATTTCACTTATTCCATTAATTGAAACCAGAAATGTAATTCTCCTCTGATACCTCTACTTCCTTTTACGGTCTTATGGAAGCTACTTATTCTCCCACATCCGACAAGTTCAGCTCTACCAAGTTCTCATTATACAATAGAAGCTTCCAAAGCCGTGGTTCTGAAAGAATGGTTCCACAACCTAGGAACTTGTTAGAAATACAAATTTCTTGGTCCCGTCCCAGACCTACTGAAACAGAAACTCTGGGGGTTGGACCTAGCAATGTGTGTTTTAATATACCCTCCTGGTAGTCTCCAAGCATGGTAAAATTGGTGAGCCATTGCTCCACAGCACTACCCTTATACCTTTGATTAAATATCTTCCTTATTCAAATTCATGCAATTTTTTATACCATACTTTCTCTCTCCTGGACAGGGTCATTTACCATTTTCAGTCACTCATATTTAAGGGTTGCATCTCAACTTCCTAGTCAAGCTTATCTTGAGTAATTTCAGTGTTTAGGGGACAAAACACCCAATGCTCTAGACACCTCAAAGTTCCTTGATGCTATCTACTCAGTAACCTTGACCCACACTATGGTTTGACAAATGACACCTATGCTCACATGCAAAACTTTGTCATCATTTGGACCTTCTGCTTCATCTCTGAAATCTTAAAGTCCAGCCTCAACCTAGATTAACATCTCACACATCTAACTTCAGATAACATCTTGACCATCCTTTTAATTTCTTCTCATAATGAGATTTACTCTTTCATCTAAAAAGACCTCCAATTTGTCAGCTTCTCATTTTCATCTAGAAAAACGTGACTCATGACTCAATTGTCCAACATGATTGAAATTCCTTTACTGTTTTCTTTCATCTCTCTTGTCTATATTGATTAGGTCTTCAACTATGAAGGCTATGAGGTGAGAGGAGATTTACCTAGTGTTGTAAGAAAAAGAAAAACAGTCTTGACAACTTTCATCTCTCCTCTATGAAACCAAAGTGCATCTACAAGAAAACCAAAGCTTCCTTTTTTGTTTTTTGTTTTAAAACTCAGAGAAAACAGATTGTGTTTCTTGTGGGAAGTTCTTAGAGGCATTTGCACATTGTCAGCCACTTTCTGAAGTCACAAACAAGATCAAACAACATATTACAAAGTCCTGAATATAGTGAAAGAAAAACTCCTACTATCTTACTCAGGGAGTTCCCCAGGCAGGAGAGATCTGGCCTGCCTGTTTTACTCCTGTAACTATATAGATAAAGGATGTCATTCGTAGAGACACCATCAATCTTTTGGGATAATTGAAAATGAAGTATTCATTTATACAGAATTTTCCACTTACTTGAAACTTAGCATCATACTTTATTTTATTTTTACCCTATGCAACTTTTAATTAAGTGATATCTTTAAAAAGTATATACTGTTTTGACTTATTAAATGATACAATGGGTAGTATTTAATACTCATGATGAATTTTGGTTATTATGATATTAAATACTAAATTTCACTTTCTTGAGAGAATTTTGAAATATATAAAGCTATTTGTCATTTTGCCACCCCATTAAACTTAGATAGTTAAATCTTGTGTCTTTGCTATGTGGAGCCTAACTGTCATTTATTACTATTTGTCTTCAAGAAACCTTTTATTCTCAGAAAAATTGAAGAGATGTAAATAAGTGGACAGATATATATTATGTTCATGGTTCAGAAAACTCAATATTTTTAAGATATCAATTATCCAAAAGTTGATGTATAGGTTAAATGTAATCTCAACCAAAATCTTATAAAGTTCTTTTGTAGAAATTGACAAACTAATTGACAAACTAATTCTAAAATTTGTAAATGCAAAAGATCTGGGATATGCAAGGAAATATGTAAAAAAAAAGGGGGGGGGCAAAGTTGGAGTACTCATACCTCCTGGTTTTAAGCAAGTTATAATACTAGAGTAATGAAGAAGTAGAGTGAGTATTAAGCTGAGGAGAGATCTATAGCTCAGTAGAACAGACAAGAGTACTCAGAAATATCCTCACCTTTATAGGGTCAACTGATTTTCAATAACAAAAAACTGCCAAAGCGATTCAATAAGGAAAGAACCATCTTTTAAACAAGTAGTTCTAGGATAATTGGTTATCCTTATTCAAAATAAAGTGAATCTTGACCTTTACCTCATACAATACAAAAAAATTAACTCAAAATGGTTCATAAATCTAAATGGAAGAGAGAACTCTAAAGCACTAAAAGAAAATATTTTTCTTTAAGAAAATATTTAGAAAACATTGGATATGGCCAAAAATGTTATATATGTTACAAAAACCATAAAATTAATGAATTAAACTTTATCAAAATTTAAACTTTTGTTTTGTAATGATCCATGCAACAACATGAGTGAATCTTAAATGCAATTTTCTAAGTAATAGAAGCCAAACCCCAAAGGCTATTATAATATGATTCCATTGCAATGACATTCTAGAAAAGGTAAAATTACAGAGACAGAAAACAGCTATTTGCTGCCAAGGGTTTGAGGAAGTCAGAGGGCTTGATAGCAAATGGGCTGTGTGGGGAATTTTGATGATGAAACTGGTTTGTATGGAGCTGCGGTGGTGGAAACATCACTCTAGCTTTTGATAAAACCTGTGAAACTGTACATCACAAAGAATGAACTTTACCCTATGCAAATTTTTAAAAATCAACCAGGGTATTGAAGTGGTCCCAAGATAGCATGAAGACTGTGTTAAATGAATCAAACCATGTTACCAATGCAGGAGACCAATTTCCCATTTCTTATTATTTAAAATAAATTTTAAACTATCTTCAAACTTATCGGGTCTAGTAATAATTAATGTCGTTTTTAAACATTCGTTTAAAATCTTGCTTGGCGTTGACTTGTATTGACATAACCTTCAAACACGTGGTACCTAGAGAACGTGTGAAGTGCAATTAACAAGTTTTGCTTGAAAAAGTTTGTGTTTGGTTTGGTTTTTGTTGCAAAACTAGGGCTAAGAAGATGGCGGATGAAGAGCATATTCGGCACTGCATGCTTTACGAGTTCCAATTAGGAAGAAAAGCAAGTGAGGCTGCAAAAAACATCTGTAGTGCTCTTGGTCAAGATGCAGTTAGTGCCAGAAAATGCCAGTGTTGGTTTGAGAAATTTCACGAGGGAAATTTTTCGTTAGATGACAAGAGTGGTCGAGGCCGTGTGTCCAATTTTGATCAAGAAGCTCTTCAAGCTCTTTTGGTGCAAAATCCTCAAATTACCCAACAAGAGCTTGCGACAACTTTAAATTGTTCACAAAAAACAATTTCCAATCAATTGCGTGCACTTGGCAAAGTCCAAAAGTTTGGAAAATGGGTTCCTCATGAGTTGACCGACAACAACCGTAATCAAAGAATCACAATTTGCAGTTCGCTCCTCTCTCATCAAAACCGTTTGCCGTTTTTAGAGCAAATTGTTACCAGAGATGAACAATGGGTGCTGTATGTTAATTTGAAAAGGCGGCCTCAATGGTTGGACAAAAATGAGGCTCCGCAGCCCACGCCAAAACCTGACTTGCATGCGAAAAAAGTGATGTTGTGTGTTTGGTGGAATTTTAAAGGAATTCTTCATTATGAACTTTTACCATCTAACCAAACCATTACAAGTGTAGTGTATAGTGCCCAATTGGAAAGATTAGCCCAAGCTTTAAGAGAAAAAGAACCTGTGCTGATTAATCGGAAGGGCGTAATTCTTCACCACGATAACGCACGACCGCATACTGCAAGAATCACTGCTGAAAAACTGCGCCAGTTGGAATAGGAAGTTCTCCCTCAACCTGCATATTCTCCTGATATTGCCCCTTCTGATTACCATTTGTTTCGTTCTTTGCAAAACTTTCTTCTTGGAAAAAAATTTAATAATGAAGAATGCCTCAAAAATGCATTGACCAAATTTTTTGCATCAAAATCACAAGAATTTTACAACAGAGGGATTAAAATGCTTCCTGAGCGTTGGGCACAAGTAGTAGAAAACAACGGCAACTATATTGTTGATTAAATTTTGTTGCATTGTTTAAATAAATTCGATTTTAAAAAGTATTAGAAAACAACATTAATTATTACTAGACCTAATACATAACAGTTGTTTTATTGGCCCTGGTTGAAGCATCTTTCTGATATGCCAAGATTGTGGCTTCAATCCCCTGTCAGGGCACATACAGAAATCAACCAATGAATTCATAAATAAGTGGAAAAACAAATTGAGGTTTATCTCTCTTTCTCTTCCTCTCTCTTGCTAAAGTCAATTAATAAATAAAATATTTTTTTGAAACATTTGAGAGTAAGTTGTGGACAGAATGCCCTATTAAACTTGAAGACTTTAGCATGTCCTCCTAACAAACAAGGACATCCTCCTGTATAAGCATGCACATACACACACACACACACACACACACACACACACACCCCAACATCAAAATCAGAAAATTAACAAAAGGATACATTTTTGTCATCCTACTATCCTCCCTTGAAGTTCCAGTCATTGTCTAAATGTCCTTTATTAGGAAAGGATCCAGTTCCAAAGCACACCTTGCATTTAGTTGTATCTCCTTAGTTTGCCTCTATATTTATTTAGTCTTCCCTCCTTGCCTTTTATGACCTTGGCACCTTTGAAGATTAAAGATTTGGCATTTTATAGAGTGCCCTTTAGGTTGATTTTGTCTGATGTTTCATCATGAGTAGATTCAGGTTATTCCTTGGAAGGCAGAGCACAGAAGTGATGCTGTGTTCTCATTGCATCCTGCCAATTTTGATTTGTCACATTGCTGATGTGCTACTTTGATAATTTCATTAAGGTGATACCATCTAAACCAGTCCACTCTAAAGTTACTATTTTTCTCTTATAATTCACATGTATTTTGGGGGAATTGCTTTGAGATTAAGTGAATATCCCATTTCTCATCAAGTTTTCTATTTATTTTTTCACTTATTTCTATTAACATAGCCTTATTTATGGATCCCTGTTTTATAATAGATTAAAATGTAATGCTATTACTTTTTTATTTTAAATGTTCAAATTGTCTGCTTTGGCCAGTGGGAGCTCTACAGTGTGGCTTCTGTGTACTTTTGATTCAACCTCGTCATTCTTTGAGCACTTGCTTACTTTATGGGAGAGCAATATGTTCTAGGGTAGGCTCATTTTATACATTTTTCTACCCCAGCTATGAAATCAAAGCTGTATGTGCTCATTGTTCTTGGGATATCACTGCTCCTAGGCCCTTTGAATGGACACAGCTAGTGAGGACTACATGTGTGTGTGCTTGTATAAACACACATTTTCATCTGCATTTCTTTGTCTATTTTTATATATTAAAATTCCTATTTTTATTCCAATAGCTCTGATCTGAATCAATACTACATGGTTCATTCTAGTTTCCTTTATTTCTATATTTGTAACTCTCTTTTCCAACAGTGAGAAAGCAGGCTTCCTATTTGATTAACCTCTCTGTCACCAATCCCCTGTTGTCACTGTCTTAATTCCTAAATGAATCCCTGCCTCATACCACCTGAGCTCAAATATCTTGTGCTTGACTGCCACCCTGAAGCTGAAGGTCTCTGGTACTTCATAGGCTTTCCTGCTCCCAACAGGACTGCCCTCCTCACCTTGCTCAGGTGACACCATTTGACACTGGGCTGTCACCCTTCATCCCACTTAGACAAGACACCTGTGCAAGGTTTCCCATCTATGTGAAGCCCTTATCAACTTACTTAAGACTCTGACTCTTACACTAGGCTGCCCTCCCATACAGACACACCCTCCTCACCTACCATTTGGGCTCACACACACTACCCTCTATGTTGACACCCTCTATCTTTCCAGAGTTTGGATACATCATGACTTCTCTCCCCCCCCCCCCCCCCCCCCCCCCCCCAGCTCTATGCAATGATGCATAGTTCACACATTTGTATGGGCACCCTTATCATTCTCATTGGGCCGCTGTGGAGTACCTCCATTGTGGAAATCCTATTAACTATCTCAGACATTTGCATCTACCAGGTCAACCCTTAGCCATGGACACCCTTCTCACCCATGTGGATACCCTCACCACTCACAGGTTCCAACACCTTATATTAACATGTTCCCTCCACCCTCACATTTTAATGCCCATCTTGCTTAGCTCTACCCAATGCCTTTGATCTATATTGTTCAGGAAGGGCCAGCCAAGGAAGAGGAAGAGGAGATGTTAGTTCTACTGTTTTTTATTTAAAAAATCTCAGACTTGCCGGGACCGGTTTGGCTCAATGGATAGAGCGTCGGCTTGGGAACGGAAGGGTCCCGGGTTCGATTCCGGTCAAGGGCATGTACCTTGGTTGCGGGCATATCCCCAGTAGGGGGTGTGCAAGAGGCAGCTGATCGATGACTCTCTCTCATCGATGTTTCTAACTCTCTACTGTATCTCTCTCCCTTCCTCTCTGTATAAAATCAATAAAATATATTTTAAAAATAAAAATAAAAAAAATAAAAAAATAAAAAATCTCAGACTCCACATAGAGAGGCAAGAGAGCATGAAGTCTAAGCACATTTATTATTAAGGTTTTTAAGTAATTAAGAAGGAAAGCAGAATTCAGTTAGAGCCTAAAATAAAATAGCCTTTGAAAATTTTTTAAATATTCCAAGTTCCCAAGATTTTGTAAGAAGGGCAAATCCCAATATATTTCTCCATACTCCAGTAATATGCTCATGCCTGTGCTCCTCTCACCCCAAAACTTACATTTCTGAAAGAAGTTGAGGCTCCTTGTTCTCCAGAAAAAAAAAGAAAAAAACATACAAAAAAAATACCCACACATTTTTATAAACCCTGACTCCTGCATCTGTTCTTCCGGATGACTCAAAGCAAGAATTCTGAATCATTTGATTATAATGGACCTTTAAAAAAAAAAAAAAAGTCCTGCTATTTTTCAATTGTTTTCCTAATAGACTGCACCACAATTTTGTGAAAAAATTTTCTGTAACCCCCTAAGAAAAAGATATTATTTCACTTAACAGAGGATTGAGCTCATTAACCTGAGTTTGATATAAACTGATACTTCAGAGAGAGAAAAATTGTGCTCAGAATCAGGAAGGGGATTTCCCTTCATATTACCCTTTCTCTCTCTCCCCTCCACCACCCTGACCTCATCCCTGCCCCCAACTCCGCCTTCACCTCAATTGTGTTATTGTCTCAGACATAGAGCATGCAAAGCCTTTGGTTTACTGAAGGTCTCACATGCTGAGTAATATGTGGAGAAATACATGGGTTTCTGACAAAGTCACCAGGGAACCAGCAACTTTTACCACTGGTGATGTGCTCATCTTTGGTCAGTGACACTGGAGACCATTGGAATTTCCCTGTGCTTCTCAGAGGAATGGACGATGTTGAGGACAGGATTTAGGGAGAGAAGTGCATTGGTAGGGGGTGCAGACTCAAGGCTGTTTTAAGATAAACAGAGATGCTAACTTCATTTTTCTGTTTGAATTCTATGTTAATAAGAAATTCTTATTTCATTCTCTGTGATTGCCCCAAACAGGAATTTGTCTTTCCCAAGGTCACTGCCTACCTTGGCGTCATTGGCAGTTTGAGGTTCTGTTAGAAATACCTTTGAATAATCATTGTAGTGTCATCTCACTTTTTCTCAAATCAATAAAGGAAATATGGCTGAAACTGGTTTGGCTCAGTGGTAGACCGTTGGTCTGCGGACTGAAAGGTCCCGGGTTTAATTCCGGTCAAGGGCATGTACCTTGGTTGCGGGCACATCCCTGGTAGGGGGTGTGCAAGAGGCAGCTGGTCGATGTTTCTCTCTCATGGATGTTTCTAGCTCTCTATCTCTCTCTCCTCCTCTCTGTAAAATATCAATAAAATATATTAAAAAGGAAATATGTACTTAATCCACAGAAACATTCTACTTTAGCAGAAAGCGTGGCATTCTTAAGAGAATTTTATTTTTATTAATGCTTTTTATATAATATATCTATTTAAAAATATGTTTTTATTGATTTCAGAGACAGAGGAAGGAAGAGGGAGAGAAAGAAATAGGAACATCAATTTGAGAGAGAATCATTGATTGGTTGCCACCATATGCACTCTGGTCAGAGACTGAACCCACAATCTAGGTATGTGCCTTGACCAGGAATTGAATCAGAGACCCTGTGGTGCACAGGATGATCCTCAGCCAAGTGAAAAAACACCAGCTAGGGTGGTGCTATCCCATATTTATATGTACCTGGGTTTTGGTTGCTATAATACTATTAAGATATTTAGGAATTTTTCTTCTGTGACTGAAAAACTGATATTTATATTTTCTAGATTTAAAAAACATTTTATTGAGGTATTTTTGACAGAAAAAGCTGTATATATGTAATGTACACAGTTGGTGAGTTTGGAGATAAATACATGCTCATGGAACCATCGCATTCACCAATACTATAAACACATCCCTCACTTATAACATTATTATTATTTTTTTAAATTTATTATTTTCCATGTTTTCTGTTTTTTTAAATATATTTTTTATTGATTTTTTACAGAGAGGAAGAGAGAGGGACAGAGAGCTACAAACATCGATGAGAGAGAACCATCGATCAGCTGCCTCCTGCACCCCCCCCACCGGGGATGTGCCCGCAACCAAGGTACATGACCTTGACCGGAATCGAACCTGGGACCTTCCAGTCTGCAAACCAATGCTCTACCACTGAGCCAGACGGGTTTCGGCCATGTTTTCTGTTTATTTCCTTTTTTCCTTTTTTTATTGTTTAAAGTATTACATGTAGAAGTACATATATCTCCTTTCCCCCCCATTGACCTTCCCCCAGCCTCTCCAAACCTCTTTTGCATGCCCTCATCCCCCCCACCCCCCCGCAGTGTCTTGTGTCCATTTGTTGTGCTTATATGCATGCATACAAGTTCTTTGATTGATCTCTTTCCTCCCCTCCCCAGCACTCTCCTGCTTTCCCGCTGTAAATTGACAGTCTGTTCGGTGCTATCCTGCCTCTATATCTATCTTTTTGTTCATCAGGTTATAATGACTTTCATTTTCCATAAATGAGTGAGATTATGTGGTATTTTTCCTTCATTGCCTGGCTTATTTCACTTAAAATAATGCTCTCCAGTTCCATCCATGCTGCTGCAAATGGTAAGAATTCCTTCTTTTTATAGCCATGTAGTTAGTATTCCATTGTGTAGATGTACCATAGTTTTCTAATCCACTCATCTGATGATGGACATTTAGGCTGTTTACAAATCTTAGCTATGGTGAATTGTGCTGCTATGAACATAGGGGTGCATATATCCTTGCTGATTGGTATTTCTAGTTTCTTGGGATATATTCCTAGAAGTGGGATCACTGGGTCAAATGGAAGTTCCATTTTTAGTTTTTTTTGTTTTTTTTTTAAAATATATTTTATTGATTTTGTACAGAGAGGAAGGGAGAAAGACAGAGAGCCAGAAACATCGATGAGAGAGAGTCATAGACCAGCTGCCTCCTGCACACCCCCCACTGGGGATATGCCCGCAACCAAGGCACGTGCCCTTGACCGGAATCGAACCTGGGACCCTTCAGTCCCCAAGCCGACGCTCTATCCATTAAGCCAAACCGGTCCTGGCCCATTTTTAGTTTTTTTAGGAAACTCCATACTGTTCTCCACAGTGGCTTCACTAGTCTGCATTCCTACCAGTGCCCGAGGGTTTCTTTTTCTCCACATCCTCTCCAGCACTTGTGTTTATTGATTTGTTGATGATTGCCATTCTGACAGGGGTGAGATAGTACCACATTGTCATTTTGATTTCCATCTCTTGGATAATTAGTGACTTTGAGCATGTTTTTGTATGTCTCTTGGCCTTCCTTCTGTCTTCTTTCAAAAAGATTCTATTTAGGTCCATTGCTCACTTTTTATTGGATTATTTATCTTCCTTTCATTAAGTTATATAAGTTGCCTATAGATGTTGGAGATTAAACCTTTATCAGTGATAACATTTGCAAATATGTTCTCCCATACAGTGGGCTTTCTTGTTGTTTTTTTTGATGGTTTCTTTTGCTGTACATATCTTTTATTTTTATATAGTCCCATTTGATTATTTTCTCTTTAGCTTCCATTGCCCTAGGAGTAGTATCAGTGAAGTTCTTTTGGCATATGTCTGAGATTTCTCTGCCTGTGATTCCTCTAGTATTTGTATGGTTTCCTGTCTTATGTTTAAGTCCTGTATCCATTTTGAGTTTATTTTTGTGTATGGTGTAAGTTGGTGGTCTAGTTTCATTTCTTTGCATATATCTGTCCAATTTTCCCAACACTATTTATTGGAGAGACTGTCTTGACTCCATTGTATGTTCATGCCTCCTTTTTCAAATATTAATTGAGCAGAGAGGTTTGGGTTGATATCTGGGTTCTCTATTCTATTCCATTGGTCTATATATCTGTTCTTGTGCCAGTACCAGGCTGTTTTGAGAACAGTGGCTTTGAAATACAGCTTGAAATCTGGTATTGAGATCCCACCTACTTTGTTCTTTTTCAGGATTGCTGTGGCTATTTTGGGTCTTTTTTTTTTTTTTATTCCAGATGAATTTTTGGAGAGTTCTTTCTAAGTCTGTGAAATATGCCATTGGTATTTTAATATGGAGTGCATTGAATCTATAGATTGCTTTGGGCAGTATGGACATTTTAATGATGTTGATTCTACCAATCCATGAGCTAATGATGTTGATTCTACCAATCCATGAGCATGGTGTATTCTTCCATCTGTTTATGTCTTCCTCTGTCTCTTTTTTCAGTGTCGTGTAGTTTTCCACGTATAGGTCTTTTACCTCCTTAGTTAAGTTTATTCCTAGGTATCTTAATTTTTTTTGGTGCAATGGTAAATGGGATTGCCTTTTTAGTGTCTCTTTCTGCAAGTTCACTATTGGTGTATAGAATTGCCATTGATTTCTTGGCATTTATTTTGTATCCTGCTATATTGCCAAATTCACTTATTAAGTCTTATAGTTTTTAATGGAGTCTTTCTGTTTTTTTTATGTATAGTATCATGTCATCTGCAAATAAGGACAGCTTTTCTTGTTCTTTCCCAATTTGGATGCCTTTTATTTCTTCTTCTTATGTGATAGATATGGCTAATACTTCCAGTTCTATGTCAAATAGGAGTGATGAGAGTGGGCAACCCTGTCTTGTTCCTCTTCTTATGGGAAATGGTTTTAATTTTTGCCCATTGAGTATGATGTTGGCTGTAGGTTTATCATATATGGCTTTTATTATGTTGAGGTATGATCCTTCTATTCCCACTTTGTTGAGAATTTTTATCAAGAAAGGGTGCTGGATTTTGTCAAATGCTATTTCTGTACCAATTGGTATGACTATTTGATTTTTATCTCTCAATTTGTTTAGGTGATGGATCACGTTTATTGATTTGTGGATATTGTACTATCCTTGCATTCCTGGGATAAATCCTACTTGCTCAGAGTGTATAATCTTTCTGAATAGTACTGGATCCTTTTTGCTAGAATTTTGTTGAGGATTTTGGCATCTATGTTCATGAGGGATATTGGCCTGTAATTCTCTTTCATTGTGTTGTCTTTATCTGGTTTTGGTATTAGGGTGATGCTGGCTTCATAGAATGAGCTTTGAAGTGTTCCTTCCTCTTACATTTTTTGGAATAGTCTGAGGATGATAGCTTTTAGTTCTTCCTTGAATGTTTGGTAAAACTCCCCTGTGAAGCTGTCTGGCCCGGGGCTTTTGTTTGCTGGAAGCTTTTTTGATGACTACTTCAATTTCTTCCATAGTTATTGGCCTCTTGAGGTGTTTAGATTCTTCTTGATTGAGTTTTGGAAGGTTGTCGTTTTCTATGAATATGTCCATTTCCTCCAGGTTGTCCAGTTTGTTGGAATAGAGTTGCTCATAATATTTTTTAACAATCCTTTGTATTTCTGTGGGGTCTGTTGTTACTTCTCCTCTTTCATTTCTGATTTTGTTTATTTGGGTCCTCTCTCTTTGCTTCTTGGTGAGCCTGGCTAAAGGTTCATCAATCTTGTTTATCCTTTCAAAGAGTCAGCTCTTCATGTTGTTTATGTTTTGTATTGTTTTTTGTTTGTTTGGGTTTTTTTTTGTCTCTATGTCAGTTATCTCTGATCTTTATTATTTCCTACCTTCTGCTTACACTGGGCTTTTCTTGTTGCTCTCTTTTTAAATCTCTGAGTTGTAGGGTTATGTAATTTATTACCATTATTTCTTGTTTTTTGCAGTAGGCTTGTAGAGCTATGAAGTTGCCTCTCTGGACTTCTTTCACTGTGTCCCATAGATTTTGGGTTGTTGTGTTTTCATTGTTATTTGTTGCCATGATGTTTTTTATTTCTTCTTTGATCTCTCTGGTAACCTAATCATTATTTAATAGCATGCTGTTTTGCCTTCATGTGTTTGATTTTTTTGGATTGTTTTTATTGTAGTTGATTTCCAGTTTTATGCCAATGTAATGTGAGAAGATACTTGATATGATTTCTATTTTCTTGAATTTGAAGAGACTTTGCCTGAGACCCAATAGATGATCTATCTTTGAAAATGGCCCATGTGCACTTGAGAAGAATGCATATTCTGTGGCTTTGGGGTGAAATGTTCTGAAGATGTCAACTAATTCCATCTGATCTAGTGAGTGATTTAAGATTAATGTTTCTTTGCTAATTTTTTGTCTAGAGGATTTGTCCAATGGCGGTAGTGGGATATTAAAGTCTCTTACTATGATTGTATTGTTGTCAATCTCTCCCTTGATATCCTCCAGAAGTTTTTTTTTTTTTTTAATTTTTTTAAATGTATTTGGGTGCTCCTGTTTTGGGTGCATATATGTTTACCAGAGTTATTTATTCCTGTTGGATTGCTCTCTTTAGTATTATGAAGTGCTCTTCCTTATCTCTTATTATTAATAGCATTAAGTCTGAGAGATCCAAGGCCTGCCTTTCTGGACTTTATACTTTGGTGAAGAAAGCTAGACACAAAACATGTCCACAGAAGCAAATAAATAAGATCATTTCACAGAGAGATGAGTGCTATGAGGTGCTAAAACAGAGTAATAGGATAGAAAGTGACATGGGTAGGGGTGGGACATGCAATTTCAGCTGGATGGTCAGGCAGAGCTCTACTGCAGGATGGTATTTGGGCTGAGACAGCAGCAATTTGGGGAAGCCAAGTAATGTGAAGAGCTAAGGGACATGGAACATACCATGGCCCAGTGTCTGGATGTTTGAAATAAATTGTTGGGACAGAATAGGGTCATGGGAGGTGAGGAGTGGGCGGTAAGACTGGGTCACTTTCTGGGTAAGGTGTCTCCACTGACCAACTAGCAAAGGAATGTGCTTCCAACTTTCTCCCTTCACACTTCCATCAGCAAGGATTTCCACCATTCCTTTCATCAGCAGGGATTTTCTCATCCCTTTAGTGAGATCAAGCCACACCTGTCCTTTATTAGCTCTCTGTTTTTGCCATGTGGCCCTTTGTCTCCAGAATGTCCATGTTTGTAAGTTTCTCTTCCCTTCTCCAGGGGCTGAGGGAGAAAATATTGGGAAGGAAATAGATCTTGCCAGTTATAGACTGCGGCAACACTCTGTCACCCCAAACAGGCAGACTCATCTCCAGAAAAGTGAGTCTGTCCACAGTTTCGAGTTTCAGTTCTGTAATGTTGTCTCACCATTGGCCAATCTTATGCCAATAGAGGGTGGATTGGCTTTAGTCAGTATTTGTACTGTAAATCTCAGGGGGGGAAAAATCAAAGTAAAAAGAACAGGAGGAAAAACAGATTTCAGTGCAGCAAATGGAGGTAAACAAAACCATGGTGTCTGGGGCATGGGCTTGAACTCACAAAATCATTAGATTCCTTTCTTTCAACTTTGGAGAAAATCTGCAGGTGCTGAGGAAGTGGGGCTGAGCACCTCCTCAGGGAAATGCATTTTCCTGACCAGGTTCACACTGTTCCCAGGAGTGCTCTGTAGAGCTGGCCACGGACACACCTGGTTCCTAAAGCCTCGAGGCACTTTTCTAAATGAAATGAGTTCAACCTTGAGTCATGAACTAATTTGAACTGGGCTAACATTGGACCGTTTTCTGCCTTTCAAATCTCCTCTTGCCCTCACACTGACTTTCAAAAGGTGATCTTGAGTGTATTGATGAAGTGGTTGTATACCACCTAAGCCAATTTTTTGACTGACAGTGTGGCCTTTAGGAGGGTAACATCCCTGGACATTTCCTCCTGCTCAAGAATCACACACAGGACACTTAAGGTGTGGGAAAGACTTTTATAAAATATCTCACTACCCCTCTCTGCCCCTCAGACTCTTTCTTGAATGCTATTTGAAATTCTTTGGAGGGTGTGGGTGAGGTGGTGGACATATACTTTTATTCATAACTAGAAATGAAGCTTAGTGGGTATACAAAAATTGCGGGAGGGGGAATAAGTTATGTGATGTCCGTGGACTATACTAGTATGTACACACAGAGTGGGACAAAATCAGGTTTACAGGTGTGGGTGCATAAAACACAGAGTTTATTCTTGCATTATTCTTTAATTGTTGTATTATTTTCCATATGAACAACTGTAAACCTATTTTTGCCTCACCCTGTTTGTAATGGAGAAGAGACTTTGAGGGTGAGACAGAAGATGGAGCACAATGACTCACAGTTATATATATCTCACTAACCAGGAAAAGAAGGGTTATTGGATGGGAATGAAGAATTCCAGAGAAGCTCCCAGAATACACGATCTACTCATTTTAGAATTTTACTTGTTTTTAAACTTCCTTCTAGGGAGGCAGAAAGAGCCTTACTCTCCTTCCCATTCACTTTTATGAGATCAAATCACTCCTCAGTGAGATAATCCAGGCTTGATCTCCTAAAAAAGTTTTTTTTAAATATATATACACACTAGGTCACTGATGCTGAGCTTGATGTTCATATATAAGGATACCTTATAAATGCCTGTCTACAGGTGAAGACCCAGGAAGACCCTGGAATGTAGGAGTTGAGACTCTTAAAACCTGTTTCAGTGGTTCAAATTACATACTTGTTAGCAACAGTACTGTGCCTATGTCACTGGTAGTGTGCCTGTGTCCAATGGATAGTATTTTGTACCACATTAATTTATTTAGGTAATAAACATATACAGCTCACATTATACATGAAAGGTTTTATTCTACATTTCTGAGCTTTAAATGAAATTATGAACATATGGCTAACTCAAGTGCAAATGTTAGAGATTCTTTAAATAATGCATCAGGTGCATTGCTTCCACAGTGTCTATTCTCAGCATGGTGCCTTGACTAGTGACCTGTATCATGATCCCCCAGTATCTCTTTTTCTCCCAAGTTGGTTGAATTGCCCTTGGTCCTGCCCTCTTAGTTCTCCAGAGTTAGCAGAACAGCCTCTCCATCTTCTTTGTCTTATACTTGTGTTGGTAAAAAAATATTCATCATCCCAAATTCCTTCCCATTTTCCCTACAGTATTTCAAGAAACATAAATATAGCAAGACCAGTGGCATTGGATGCCTTTCTATTAATCTAGAGTTGGCAAACTCATTAGTCAACAGAGCCAAATATCAGCAGTACAGCTGAAACTGGTTTGGCTCAATGGATAGAGCGTTGGCTTGGCGACTGAAGGGTCCCGGGTTCGATTCCGGTCAAGGGCATGTACCTTGGTTGCAAGCACATCGCCAGTAGGGGGTGTGCAAGAGGCAGCTGATCGATGACTCTCTTTCATCGATGTTTCTAGCTCTCTATCTCTCTCCCTTCCTCTCTGTACAAAAATCAATAAAATATATATATTTTTTAAAAATATCAGCAGTACAATGATTGAAATTTATTTTGAGAGCCAAAATTTTAAAACTTAAACTTCTTTTAATGCCACTTCTTTAAAATAGACTTACCAGGTAATGGTATTTTTGTGGAAGAGCCACACTCAAGGGGCCAAAGAGCCTAGTGTGGCTCATGAGTTGCAGTTTGCTGAACACTGACCTGGAGGATAACAACCATCCCAAGTGAGTCATCAAATATGAATTTGCCAGGCTACACTGAGATCCTGTGCCAACACTGATACCTGGCACAGAATAATTTCTGCCAATACAAGTACAGCTGTCATCCAATACACAGCCCACAAACCATTCCTAACCTAAGTGCCAATACCTTTAGAAGGAGTCTATGAAAAATATAGACATTCAAGTGGCTGCTGATGAAGCTCCAGATATTTCAAGCTAGAGAGGAAAGTTTTTAAAATGCAGGCATGCTTCATACAGAAAGTGTTGAAGCATGCATGATAATGCAGCTTTAAAAAGGAAGGGTTTGGTCCAGCAGTGGTGGCTTAATGGTTGAGTGCCCACTTATGAATCAGGAGGATATGGTTCGAGTCCTAATCAGGGCACATGCTCAGATTATGGGCTGGATCCCCAGAAGGCATGCAGGAGGTAGCTGATCAATGATTCTCTCTCATCATTAATATCTCTCTCTCCCTCTCCCTCCCTCTCCCTCCCTCTCTCTCTCTCTCTCTCTCTCGCTCTCGCTCTCGCTCTCGCTCTCGCTCTCGCTCTCTCTCTTTCTTTTTCTCCCCTCTTCTCTGAAATCAATAAAAATATATTTAAAAAAATAAGTAAAAGGGTTTCTTAGAAAAGAAGGCGATTAAATAGTAGTTAGTGAGTCTGTGTTAAAATAATGACATTCAGAGCAGTAATCTAAGAGGTCTAGGCATCACACAGCATGATAAGAAAACCAGGGTGTTGAGTGAGTTTCATCTAGTGAGTTTCATTGAAAGCCCAGGGGAAGCTGGAAAAAAATAATTTGGTCACTTGCTAACCATAAAAGGAAAGGGTTGGTAAAGACTTTGGAGATATTTAATCTAGTCTTCTTATTAAAATGAGAGTAATAACATCTTAATTATTGTATTAAATGAAATAATTTATGTAAGTGCTTAGTACAATTTTTTTCCAACAGAGTAGAATAAATTATGAGTTATTATTTTTATTATTATTGGATATTATTAAGACTAATATAAGAATAATGAGAAATCATTTAGATAGAAAATCATACAAATAACCTGTTTATCAATTAGTATGCTTTTGCTGCAAGTAACGAAAGATCAGCTTAAATGTTTTTTTCTTATGAGAAATCTTAAGTGAAGGAAGTTTTAGGGTTGGTTGAGTTAATGGCTCAAAGGTACTCCCAAGGAGCCACATTTATTCAGTCTATCAGTCCTGCTACCCTTAGTTTTCTTTGTCGTCCTAAGTTGATTATTTTCAAGGCTCAAGATGGCAGTTACAGTTCCAGGCATCATGAGCAGGTTTCACGGTCCATAGGCTTAAAAGAGAATTTCTCTGACTTTGGTTCCCTTTTAAGAACAAAGACAACTCTCCCCAAAAGTTCCTAGGTAGCTTCCCCTTAGTTCTCATCAAGCAGAATTGTGTCACATGCCGGTTTCTAATCTATCATTGGCAAAGGGGTTGAGATTGTTGCTGTTGATTTAAGGAGATTATCAAGATTCATGCCTGTCTCTCAGGGCTGGAGAGAGGCTCCATGACCCAGAAAGCAGATGGTGTTCTAATACATCAACACAATTAGGTTTCTATGGGCAAGGGAGAGAGGGACTTGGATAGACAACCAATAGTATCTATAACATCTGTGTTAGGAATTGTGGAGCTTAGAAATGAATAAGATACTTTATCTTCAAGGAAATTTATAGTTTATTAATATCCCGACTACTGTTATCCATGATAGCCAATACATGCTCCATCAATGTCTTCAAAGTCATGGGTTTAAAAGAAAATGAGACATCAGTTAGACTTGTTTACTCTCATACAAACTCATCTCATTCCCTTCATTCTGACCAAGACATTCTGTTTAGTCAGCATTACAGATCTAATCAATCAAAGTGGCTAAAAACAATAAGGGGAAATTTGAAAACCATCCCCAATGATAGGAAGGTGTCACTAATACTTAGAAAAGTTATGTTTTTCTTATCTGTAAAGAAACAAATTCATGTAGATTTGAAGACTCGTTAATTGATATTCTAGATTGTTTTGAAGATATCACACAAGGTTCTTTCTAGTGGCTCACACCGTCTGCCCTCAGCAGAATGCATTCTGTAACAGGGCATTTGAAAGTTTTACAGAAAGGAGTAATGGAGATTTAGTTCTATTATGAGTGAACACCTAAGAAAGTTTATTCTTGACTAGAATTGAGGATAGAAACTCAATTGAAAGAGGTTTTAGTGTTAGGATATCATTCTTCGTAATAGGGTAGAAGAAGTACCAGTGTCTATATTTATTAAGTATTTATTCTTTGTCCATATATTCTCTGTTTACTCATTCAACAAATTACATACCTAAACACCTAATACATATCTTGTGTTTTGGTAGGAAATGATAAACCCCACAAAGGAAGAATTCCTCAAGGGCCTTCATATAAACATATTGTACTATAAAAAAGTAAATGATGAGATAGTTCATGCTCTTTGGCTTTTGCAGAAGGGAAACAATAAAGAAGAGATTGCTGGAGATTGAGGGATAAAATATGCCTTTCTGAAAGATATGGAGGATTTAGACATGAAGGATTTTGGCAGCTTATCTTTGGGGTAGAGTAGTTATGTTGGGAAAGTATAAGATATTGGAAAACTGAAGGTTTTTCCAATTTAGCTGGAATATACAGTAGTCTCTTATATGCTTTTTCATTTTCCACAGTTTCAGTTATCTACAGTCAATCACATTAAATATTAAATTGAAATTTCCAGAAATAAATAATTCATAAGTTTTAAATCACATGCCATTCCATAATATTATGAAACCTGCTGTGTCTCCCTGAGGTGTGAATCATCCCTTTGTCCAACATATTCTTACTGTAGACACTACCCACACTTTAGTCACTGAGCTATCAAGGTCATCTGATCAACAGGTGTGGTAGTTGAGTAGCCCTTATTTACTTAATACTGGCCCCCACAGCTGTTCATATAATTTTATAATAGTATATTATTATGCTTATTCTATTTTATCATTAGTTATTTTTGTTAATCTCTTATGTACCTAACTTATAAATTAAACTTTATCATAGGTATGTATGTATTAACCTCCCTCCCCCTCTCCCCCCCCACAAGTATGTATAGGGTTCAGTACTATCCACAGGTTCAGACAATCCACTGGGATCTTGGAACATATTCTCCAGATAAGGGGGAAGTGCTATAATTGGGTATAAGAGATAAACTAAAAGTAAAATTGGGAGGAATCCAGAACTGTTAGAGCTGGGAGCTGCTTTAACAAATATTTAGTCTAGCTCCGTAATTTACCACAAAGAAAATGAATCCAGGAGAGGAAGTGACTGGAGCATAGTCCCTGTGAGCTGTGACTGGGAAGATCCAGGAATGCAGCTGTGTTCTCACTTCCAGGCCAGGCACATTCATGCTCCACCAAATCACATGATCAGATCATGGGGAGACTTCAGATCTAAATAATGGGAAAGTACTGAAGAATTTTGAGCAGGGAAGAAAGACCTGAATTTGAATCCCAACTCCTTAACCTACCAGTTGTGTGATTTTGGAAGATGTTAACTAACCTCTTAATTAACCCCTTTAACTTTAGTATATTCATCTGTAAAATGAGGATAACAAAATACCTATGTCCAAAGGGCTGCTGTGGGAGAAATCAGTTAGCATTTATACATAGTAGGTGCTAAAAAATAGTGAAATCAAACTTTCTTCGCTTCTCCTCCATTTTTTCTGTCCTTCCCTCTCTTCTTCTTTTCTTCCTCTATCAAATAGAAAATGGGCAGGGAGGAGGCAGACACTGACTCTGTTCCCACTTGCACTGTGCCCAGGATCTGTATCCCTTGGCCTAAAGGTTGCTTTGGAAGGATGCTCTTCCCAAGTTCATAATAGGCCAAGAGTGCCAACATGCACATAACCCCCCAGAGAAGCCCTCTAGCAATGGCTGAAAGAATTTGGTGTACAAATCCTCCAACTTCTTCCTTGACACACAGGTACAATTTCTGAGGTGTGTGCTCCAATGTCATTTCCAAGAGTTTCCCGCCTGGGTTGATTGTCAGTCCTCTCTGGGATAGCAGGCCCTTCACTGATTGCTATCCCTCCCTGTCTCTCTCCTCCACTCCCCTTTCTACCTTCTAACTAAAGCACATATTTCTCTGCTTTTGAGGAGTTCTACATTAATACACAGTGGGATCATGAATGATGGAAACAGATCCTAGAAGACCAAGGGGAATAAGAATAAAAGCTTAGAGGCAGGGACTAGCCCAGGGGAGGAGAAAGGACATCTTTCAGGGTTAGGATGGATGGATAGTCTACTGCCAAGGTGGCTCTCTTACCTATGCTCTCTGGGTGTCTCATCATTTCATGACATTACATGTCTGAGCAACATAATCTCAGTAGTCTCATTATAATGTCTACTGGAGAAATCCTGAATGGCCCAGCTCCTGACTTACCTTTCTTTTTTAATTTTTATTTTTATTTATTGTTGAGAGAGAGAGAGAGAGAGAGAGAGAGAGAGAGAGAGAGAGAGAGAGAGATTGATTGATTTTGTTGTTCTATTTATTTTTGCATTCATTGGTTGTTTCTTGTATGTGCCCTAACCGAAAAAATCAAACCCACAACGTTGGTATAACTGGATGATTCTCTAACCAACTGAGCTACCTGGACAGGGCCTGGCTGATCTTTCCTTCCCAATGCTGATAACCTTTCTGGTTTTATGATAGTAGAATGAAGAGGAGAAAGCCAGCAGTGCTAACATGCACTGTGATTCTGGGAATCAGGGTATTCCCAAAACACAGACACCAATAACTGTCATTTTCAGAATTACTGTGGTGGTACTGGTGATGAAGGCAGCCCAGAGTAGTTGCATGCTTGTCTATAGAACAGTGAGTTTTCTGGAATGATGCAGTTGGGCCTGGACCAGGAAGAGGTTTTTTTCTGAGATGGAATAAGCTTTGCAAACAAAAGCAGAGAACCCTTGAGACTTGTCCTGGCAGGGAGTTAGAGTGCTGTCTTGAACTGTGCACAGCTGCTCCTTGGCTCCTTGCCTAGTGTCTCTAGTTTCAAGCATCTATCTCCTAATTAGAGCTTCTTTGTGATATAAAACCAAATCCTAGAGGGATGCTGTGCACAAAGCAGACAAAAGGGAGGGAAATCTGCAGCTGACTCCCATGAAAATATCTTTCTAAAATCTAGAGCACTAGGAGAATGAAACTAATTGATGTTGTATGTTCACAATGATGATGTATTATAGAATTGTATACTTGAAACCTTTATAATGTTAATTAATGTCACCCAATATATTAAAAAAAAATTTAAAGCACTTCCTGACATTCTAGGGAAACAGGAACATTCAAGTGTGAATGATAGCTAAAGCTAGACTTTCTGATGAGATTATCACTAATATTACCTTGTGACTAGATGGCAATGAATCCTTCTTTATGCAATAAGTAACTAGGCTGCACAAATAATGTGAGAAATATATTCTAACACTTTGAGATTTGGAATGTAACTTGTGTGTTTGAAATTTTAAATGGTGATATAAATATGAGTAAATTGAAGCCAAGTGACTTTCTAAAAATCTAGTTTAAAACAATTGTTAAAATCTGGATATTGGTAAAAAATGGATATTTCCAATCTATGCAACTTTTCATCTAGTGATGCTTACCAGTTTATTGTAAAAAAAATAATTTGTTCACAAAAGGGAATAGTACTAATTGTGTATTGAGTATTTAGGGTGAATGGAACAATAATGTCTATTGGAAAACTAAATAAAAAATGATCTAGAAGGTGTTTCTAATATCTTTATTTCTCATCCCAGTGGGAAAGACCAGCATTTTAAACCATCATGGTCTTTTAAAAATATTTGATAAAGAGGGAAAAAAGAAAAGAAAATCGGGTATTTATTTGTTCCTTTTGGAAGTTTTACTTTTCTTTATAAAGAATGGTTTGTCACAATTTCTTATGTTACAAGAGTTAGGGATATGTAATTAAATATCATAGAAAGTGGATGTCTTTTTAAAATTTTAAATTATTCCAAGTCACTTATAAATGACTCATATATGAGCAAGTGTTTAGACACTTTAAATATTTACCAATTTATCTTGGAAAATTTTACATTTCTGAAAAGACTTAAACAATTAGTAGCATAAGAAATTGCAAAAGTTTCATGATATACAGAAGCTACATAAATGTGTGTGTGTGTGTGTGTGTGTGTGTGTGTGTGTTTAAGCAGTGATTAGATTTTTATTCTCAGCCAATTTATTTGAACCAATTAGTTTTAGAGGGATTCACTTGGAGAAACTTTAGTCATAAAATCTATACAGGGCTTTTGCTCATTTGACCAGATAGTGATATAAGATCATATGACTTTCACAGGCATATTTTCAAAATAATGACTTAGTGAAATCTAGATACAAAGACCTTGGAGGTAATGGTTGAGTGGTGGACCATGTCTGGGATGTCCCTGTGTTGTAGGATAGCATTTACAGTATCTGGTATGTGGTTACTTGTTGTTGGGCAGAGAGGGCCCTGAGATGTGGGCATAGATATGGTGGAGAGATGTTTCTCCAAGGGAAGCATGATTTTCTGCAGTGGTCCCATCAGGCCTGAATGGGCAATGCTAGGGCCACCATCTTCCAGGCTTTAGTATGAAAGATTTTGGTGCCATGGACTGGGGATTATTCCCTGAAGGAGAGTAGTAAGGTAAGTCATAATAAAGCAAGCTAGTGAACAAAGTAGAATCTGTACAAGGCTCAGAACAGACCTGAGTGCATCATAAGCACTATTACATAATTTTTGTTTTGTTTTATCATATAATTTTTATTCCAGATTTCCTTGGTGGGTATAGACGTGCAAAAATATTTGAGAGAGAGCACTGAGACATTTTTATAGATCATTATGGTATTAGTTTTCCCAAGCTCAATGACACCAAAAGCAGAAAAGGACAGTTGGCTAAATTCTTTACAAAGTCTTAGTCATAAAGAACTTGTGACTAGTACTGTACATTTCATATTAGTAAATTAGAGCCCACTGGAGGTTTTAAATGACTGATCCTTGGTGAAAAGATCAGAGAATGTCCTTTGAACTGTCAGCACTAACTGACAGGGCAGTAGATATTTTATAAGCAAAGGGCTGAGATGTGTATTTGCTGAAGGGTGCCTTTGACATTTGAAAGTGGAACTCAGCAAGAGAAGCCAAGATGTGTGCAGAGAAAACCAGTATGTGAGCTGTGAGACTGCAGAAGAGCTTTGTGGATCATTTGGTGAAGTCATTTCTCAGTTGAGCCTCCTTCTACAGTATGATATAGACAAAGTTGCTCTATTTGGATATGGATTTTTCCTACTTTCTGTTATTCTTTAGAAAGCTGATGGATTAAGGTTTTCATAAAATAAAACTTTGATGATGGGAATGTGAACATTACAGCTTTTATATTTACCACATGTTTCTACTTAGAAAGACTTAAGAGTGCAACGAATGCTTGGTGGAGTAGTCAAACACGCACAAGGGAATAAAACATTGCCTCCTTTGCAGATCCTCCCATGAGTTGGACAGTATTGTCAGTTTATCGTGTATACTTCCACACTTTTCTTTATGTCTATAAAATGTATTAATTTTCAAAAATGGGAAAACATTTTTCTCCTTCCTATAGGCACTCTGTTTTGCCATGTGACTTTGTAGCTCATACCATTGAGAAGCTGGGAGTGGACAAAAGTGAGTGACATTGCAATAGCAAACATGGTAAAAAGCACTACCCTTGGGGATTGTCCTAAGCACCCTGCGAATTTTGTCACATCTGTAGTTATGCATTAGAGCATAACTACAAAATTGTAAAATAAAAGTAGTATATAAAGAAAGGATTTCTAAAGTCTTTAGTGTAATGAGATATGTCTTTTATCAGTGTTGGGTTACTTTAGGATTAATATGCAATAATACATCTCTTAGCTGAAACCAGTTTGGCTCAGTCGTAGAGTGTTGGTCTGCGGACTGAAAGGTCCCGGGTTCAATTCCGGTCAAGGGCATGTACCTTGGTTGCGGGCACATCCCCAGTAGGGGGTGTGCAAGAGACAGCTGGTCTATGTTTCTCTCTCATCGACGTTTCTAGCTCTCTATCTCTCTCATTCCTCTCTGTAAAATACCAATAAAATAGATATATTAAAAAATAATACATCTCTTAGTTTTCTATCTATGATGTGTGAATATATGCTTTATTTTTTAAGAAGGCATACATATCAGAAAGCATGACCTCTTTTCTTGAAAAAACAAACAAACATGGTCTTCAACCTTAATTGGGCCTTTATTGATGCTAAGCAATGAAATATTTAATCAGTCCTATTTTCTATTTCTAATGGTGACTATTTAAGAGCTTACCCACTCTCTTCAATCCTCTCACCTAAACACATTCTCCCAGTTTCAACAAAGTCTCTTTCTCACTTTCTAATGTGTCCTCAAAGTAGAATTCTATAGGTGGGTTTCTATAGATTTCTGTAGGTTTCTATAGAGCTTCATGCAACCCCACCTGCAAGCTCACCTGCATGTGCATATCTTTGTCATCTTCCTTTGGATCCCAGCAAAAGACCTGCTCCTCTTGGTGTTGTCAGGTTCCCCGTCCGCCTGTGTTCTCTGTCCTTCCATTCCTGTCTCTTCAGGGAACCTGTACCGTCAACTTTCCTTTTCTCTATATATTCAACTTTTCCTTCTCTTCTCTCCATGTTGTTTTCTTTTACTATTCTTTTTCTTTATGATTAGAGTTTTTAGAAACCTCATTGACAATACTTTCTTTACCCCAAAGTCATGAATATATATGAAATTGATTGTTTTTTCTAAATAGTTTCACATTTTTTTTTACAGATATTTAATTGCTTCAACACAGTTTATTGAAAACAGTATGTTTTTCCTCACTTGTAAATCAAGTGTTCACAAGTACATCTCTTAGCCCTTTAATTTTTCACTGCCCTGTTAGCTCTCTGATAACATCAAAGAGATTTACTGTTAGGGGAAGGAGGGAGAAGTTTTCTGGTTGTCCTCAATGTTCTGTGATTTATATAGCTCTTTTTCAAATTTGCTACATAAAAAATAATTTCCAGTCTCTATTGAAATTCTCAGTATTATTTTTTATCTCCCTGAAAATAACAAGCAGAATTATTCTAAAGTTGTATCTGGAACCCTTTGGGTCTATTTTTATATCTGTTGTTTCTACTGATTCTCATCTATGTTGCCTTGTCACCTCCATGTGTATGATTAATTCCTATTATCTGCTAGACTCTGTATTTGACAACTTCTATGTAAATAGTATTTGAGGCAGAATAATGTCATTATTCTTCAGAGAGGTTTGCAACCTGGATCCCACTAAAGTCCAGTATCAGACATTGATCTGATTTTAAGCTGGGTTGCATGCCTTATAAGGACATATCTGCTCCTATTTAACCCTCACTCCTAGAGTACTCCTCCAGGTCAGGTTGTTTACAGGTACTACTTCCTTGGGGATCCATGGACTTTTGAAAATCTATGCTCTTTCGAGATAAATAAAATTTTTCACAGCACAGCTTCAAAGAAAAAAAAATCTTCATATGAAAAATCCAACTATAAAGTAGATGAAAGTATTAGTAGTGCTGTGGTTGAAACTAGACAGTAGGGCCTGGAGTATAGAATTACATCTCCTTTGTCTTGTCTTGGCCTCTGTTGTTAAGGTCTCGGAAGGAGAAATGCACGCATGAGGCTAAAAGGGGTAAGGAATTATAAATTTATTGTTACATGTGCTAGCAGAAGGGCTGAGACCAAAATAGCAACAGTGGGGCAGCAGGATATTTATGTCTCTTGTAAAGGTCAGAGTAACTGATCAGACTAGGTGCAGGTGGGGCCAGGTGTAGGTGGTCCACTGGAGACTGGGTGAGGTAGTTTACTGGAAACTGAAAGCCATGTGTTAATCAGGAAACCTATAATGAGAATAACAGGAAAATGGCTGGGAGGGGCAAGAGCCCCAAGGGGACATAATGGAGCGCAAGAATGTTCCTAACAGAAGTTATGCCATCTAATTCTACCACTTGTTTCGCATCAGACTCATGCAGCATCAGTGTCATACCTTATGTGATTTAATATCACATAATATTATTAGTTGCAATTGAATCTCCCCCCTTTTCTCACCCTCTTTATTGTCATTTGTTCAACTGAAGTTTACTCCCAAGAACAGATGCAGTATCTAATAACTGGTCCACAGTTGGTCCTTAACATTCCATTCTATTCTTTATCCCTCAAGGTTACTTTATCTTTCTCCAATAATCCCTTGCCCTCTACTTTAGCAACACATATACATGCCTCATCTCTCTATTACTCTTCCAAATGAAAACATTAAATTTATGACTTAATGTTCTGATTATTGTTTCAGGTTAGATCTGCTATAATCTCCCTAAGAAATGACTCATTGATTAATTAATAAATGATGCCATTGATTAATTTCATTACAAATATATGATCCCTAATCTCAATTAACCTTGCTCAACAGTTTCTTTATACTTTTCCAGCAGCTTCTGTTCCCATTCCTCATAAAGAATGTAGCCAATTTCCTTTTCTCTGCTCAAAACCTCAACAGATGACCTAGGTTCTTATTTCATATGTCATATCTATATCTTCACCCATTTTTCTCCCCTCTGTCGAAGTGGAAGAAATATTTTTTTCTGAATTGGTAGGTTAATTCTTCTACCTATATTTTTTGTTCCATGTTCTGTATCCTCAGGGGTTCTATTTCATCATACAGTTTCATTCTTTGCCCTCTCTCTACGTAAGTGCCAAACACACAACCCACAGACATGTTTATTATTTCCTCTTTCTGAAAAAAACCCTATAGCATCCAACTTCTTCACTACCATTTTATATTATTTTCTACCCAACTTATTGAAAGAAGTCTTACTTTTCTCCTTTTACTTCTTTACCTATCATACCTCTGACCCTTCTCACCTGACTTTCTCAAAGGTCATGGGGGTGGGGGGAATTCCATTTCCCAAATCCATTGGCTTCTTGATATCCTTTCTTTGAATCTGGCTATGATATTTAACAATATTGTCCACTTATTGTTTCATAAAAGTATCTTCTTCAACTTTAAGGTAGAGTATATTTCTTTTCTTCCTATCTCCTCATTCACTCTTCTGATCATCTTTTTTTTTTCTTCTTTCTATTTCTCTCTTTGTGGTTTGTCAGAATTCAAACTTCTGTTTTCTTTTAGCACTTCACTCTTTCAGGCTGTTTCCAACAAGTCACTCTTCAGCTCTCACAAGCCCTCAAGCATGTCTTTCACTCTTGCCCTAGACTCCTCTTGAGCTACAGATCTGTTTCTAGCCGCTTCCTAGAAATTGCTACCCATTGTCCTGCTCCTGAAGACATACCTCAGGTCTAATGTAGGACTTACTATCTCTTCTCTGTTTCTCACCACCTCAATGAAAACTATTAATAAAAAGTCCTATTCCTCTTTCCCTTTTATGAATCTCCTCATTTTCTCCCTTATCTCAGTTGAAAACTGGAATCACCCTGACTCCAGCTCCTCCTTCACCCCACTGAATCAATTGGTTAAGTCCTCTCACTTCTATCTCCAAATAATCTTTTTACTTGCTGTGGCCTCCTTCTTCCTTTCTAACCTTCCTCATCAAGGCATCCGCAGTTCTTTCATAGACTTGTAGGGTAGACCCAAGGAGTCCTGGCTGTCTTCACTCTAAGGCTCTCTGACTCCTACCTCAACTTATACCTTTTTTCTATTGAATAATATGACCCTAATGATGCTCAGCTACTATGTGCTGGAAGGAACTGTTAACTGAACAAGAAGAATTATTCCTTTCTACTAATAAATGAATTACTAAAATGCAGGTAAAAGAATTACTAGAATAAAAGCATTACACTTGCTTTTATTAGGGTTATTACCTTTCAGAATATTGGGTCCTTGATCATGCAAACTTGGGAAGTTGACATGTAAATTGAGTAGAAAAGATGTACCTTAGTCAGTTTTGCTACTTATAAGAAGTTCTGATTGAAACACATTGCAAATAAATCAAAGAACTTGGGATGTTAAGTAGATGCTAATTATATAGATTCATTCATGGTTAGTGTCAGTGATGAAGAGCTCACAGTTGTGATTCTGATTTGTTGACTTTGGGGTAGAGCCCACATGGAGAAAGCAAAGCACTAAAGTGGTGGGCTTTTTAGAAAATAAACTTTTTCTAAAAGTTTATTTCCAGTGTCAAGAAAAACAAACCCCCAAGCTGAATGTTTAACAATGAGTGAATTAACTATGGAATCAGAATAAAATTCAGTATTTTTTATTTTTGATTCTCCATTGAATCAGATAACAGTCAGCATTCCATACTATTGCATCACCTTAGATTACAGCAAATTGGGCAAAGAACATAGTGAAAAGAGGGCTTTATTTCAATGGAGGAGATTTAATATCTAGACCTGGAACTGACTATATCAACTTGGTTATAGTTAATAATGTGTGTGTATATGTATCATATGATATACACTAATTTAATATATATTATTAAATTAGTGTATATCATATATATAATATAATATATATTATATATTATAATATATTATATATTATATTATAACATATAATAACATATATTATATATTATAATATAATATATAATATATAATATATAATATATAATATATAATATATAATATAATATATTATTGATACATTATATATATTATAATATATATAAATCTCAAATTAGTGTATGTGAAAGTAATTTAAAATGATTTCTAAAATAAAAAGTATTTTTACAATGCTTTGAATTTTGAACTGATCCTGTGGGATTATAATGTAGATAACTATTTTCATGAACTATTACCAGTATGCTGAGCTCAAAATCAGGTCATTTAGTTTCTCTTCTATTAAAATGAAATGTCATGATGAAAATGTGGTATAGCATTGACCTTACACAAGACTTGAATATACTGTCTTTGTGGTAAAATGAAGCAAACCTGTCATTTCAGAATGTACATTAGCCAGTTTTCTAGTCCAATGACTAATACTGTTATTAATTTATATATACCAGTGGCATTGTTAAACATATAGTCTTTGGATGTGTCAATGAAAAGATACAAAGAACAGTTGTAGCATTTCTGTAAAGTCAAATGTCGCAATATCAGTGTATAACACAAAGCTTTTTTATAATTTAATATTTTTTATGCTTCTCCTAATTATTGGGTGTTAACCAATGCAAATGGTAGGTTATTTTCTGAGTAAGCTTGGTTTTTATTAGGTATGGCAAATTATTGTTTTTTAATAGATAATATTTCATTACAAGATGACAAGCACTTTAGACAATACTAGATTGTATAAGAAAATTTAATCATACTCAAATCTTCCAAAGGTCATATAACAATATATAAATTTGGGTAATTAACACAAGTTCACTAATTCAGAGCTTAAATGAAGTCAGCCCAAACTCAGAATTGCTGGTTGTTGCAGTAATATTTGAAATGGAATTAAAAATTGATTTTTAGTTTTGTAAATGTAATATGTTGTACATAAATATTCTAATATGCTCCCCTTGAGGGCAAGGTGATGACTGCCTTTTGGCACAACTGTGATATTATGCTAGCAGTAGTAACTAGTTTGAGCCTGGGAATGTATAATGAGTTAATACTTTTATGGACTGATGTAATTATTTTAGTGAGCCTTTAATACTTTTAATGAACTTTCTGATGATCTCTTCATATATTCCTAAGAACTGAGAGTTAAGGGTAGGTCAAAGTATAGAACCCTCTAAAAGGAAAAGCATTCTCTCTTGGCCATTGTTAAATGATCGTATTGTTTCCCTGTGGGAAAGGTTTTAAGTTCACTTGTGTGGTTTTTATAAGAACCCTTGATGATCATTACCTTCCTTCCCTGATTCCTTAAATTTAAATACCTTAGTCTCCAGGAAGGGAAAGTTTATTTATTAAAACTGAAATGGAGAGTAAGAAATTTAGTTACAGCAAACAAGTCTTTTGGTGGAGAAGAATCTGGAGGGAAATTAACTACTAATTTTTGGGCTAGTCATGTCTTAACTCTTTTAACAAAACTATGGAATTCCGTGATTGCTCTTCATAAGTTTTTACCAGCCCAATAACATGTCTTCAGTCAGCCTCGGCAGTCTGCATTTTCTTCTTCTTAAATACCACTCCAATTTAAGTCTTTCCAGAGGAACTATTGGTTATATATCCCAGTGCTTCCTTGAAGTTTATTCCTTTTCTTTCTGAAACATGGAATAGATGATGAGTGAGACAATAAAGTGTCATTCAGTCTCCATGAACTGGAAGTAGGGTTTTTTTTTTGTTTTGTTTTTTTGTTTTTTTCACATCCTCACTGTGACCCACACTAAAAGTAGTGTTCTTCCAATCCTGCGAGTTTTAGAGCTGAAAGGTCAACCTAGGATTTCAGATCATCCCTGAAACCACTTTTCTGAGGGAAGTGGATCAAGGTAAGGTGGATTTCTGCTCCCCTGAATGGAATTGGTAATCACAGTGTTTATAAGTAATGCAAAATTAGTTCAAGTTGAAATTCACTGACATGTGTACCTGGTTATTTATCTACATGGCTGAACTACATAGTCTGCTGTCTGAATTACCCAAGATAAAGCACTGATTGTTTATTGTACAATAGTATCATTTAGGGGTGTTTTGAATCAAAGAATTTGTGATTGATTCTTAAAGAACACCAAAATTTGAGTCCTTTGAGGAGATTTTCCTGATGGTTGGTAAAAACTAGTTATCTTTCTAAAATTGTAGGATGTTTTTCTACTTCCTAAAGGGCTTGGCATATGCTGTTCCTTTGTCAAAAAATGCTGCATTTCACATCCATTACCCAACTCACTTTTCTTTCCTTTTTAGTCCTCATCCTAGGATATGTTTATATATTTGAGAGAGAAAAGAGAGAGAGAAAGAGAGACAGACACATCGATGTGTGAAGAGAAACCGAATAGTGTTGGGGATCCAATCCACAAACTAGGTATGTGCCCTGAGCAACCTTTTGGTGTACAGGATAATGCTCCAACCAGCTGAGCCTTCCAGCCATCACACTTTTCTGACACTTAGATTCTGTTTATAGTCTCCTACCTCAGCGATGCTAACACAAGACCCCTCAGCCTGAGTCTGCATTCTTGTTATATGCTTTCCTAGATTTTTACAAACATTTAAGGCACTTACTATAAGTTACACTTTTTTTGTACATGTAATTAGTTTTTAATGTGTCTCACCCATGAAACTTTAAACTCTATCTGATTCGCTAACAGCAAACAGTTCTAGTTGTCTAGTATAGTAATTTGCGTATATTGCAAATATCCAGTGCATGTTTGCAACTCAAACATAAGAACAAGTGCAGGGATGGAATACTTTCCCCCAGAAATTAATCTGTACTTTCCTAATTGTAAACTATATATATATATATATATATATATATATATATATATATATATATATATATATATTAGTGAATTTCCTCCAGATCTCCCTATATTCCAGTAGAGATTTATTCTAATCCTTGAAAATCATACTTCAAGTGTTTCTATGACTTATTGCCAAACTCAGTAGAGCTTAAATCACACTTTAATATAGCTTGCCACAGAGTGAACTACTATCAACATTCTTTTGAATGTTGGCCTCTTTTGTATGTTGGTCTGCAATTGACTTCTCCATTTCTGGTTGCCTTACATCTATTCATGTTAGATACTATCTTAGGTTGGATTTCTCACATCTTGCTCAGAGATTGAGGAACTTAGGATAGAGGAAGAGATAGAGTTAAGCAAGAGTACAAATTTAGGCAAAGTCCCCTAGAGAGTCTGATCCTAAGGAAACTCTGAAATATGAGCTGTGCAAGGGAGGGAGGGGCTGTCATGCTCCTGCACTGGTCAGTCATTGGCTAATAGTACAGGTGGGAGGGTACAGTAAACTTCCCAGGACTTCTTTGGCTTTCTACCCTTGCAGATAAAAATGGCTCGAGTAGTTAGAAGAGTATCAGTGGCAAATCTCATTCGTGGGCAGTAGAAGAAAAAGCACACAGAAGCTGGTGAGGATGTACAGAAATGAGAAAAGATGGGAGGGAATTTGGGAAGAGTTCTGACAATGTTTGTTACAGAGGCTCAACCCCACATCAAGATAGAAATCATTTCTGTGCTTGATTGAGTTTTCTACACTTTTGGATCCAACTACCATCTATTCACAAAAGACATCCAAGGCTACTTGTCCATCCCTGAACATTATAGATTCCAACATCTTTTCAAATATAAGCTGGAGGTCCCTAGCAGATGATCACCAAAAGTGAGAAATGTGGAATAAAAAAGAAAAATCAGAAAGAAGATCAAGCATCAAAAACAGTGAACTCAATCAAATGGCCTAACTCTGCCTCATGTCTTTTGCCTCACCCTGTCTACCTCATTAGATACCTGCAAAGCTATCAAGCAATCTGACTGGCCTGAGAGGAAAAGCTATTTGGGTTTTGAGAAAGAGGCTGACAAATTCTGGAGTACTTCATGTGCTTGTTGTATCTGGTTAGCTGGATTATCTCATTAGAATTTTATATTCTGCAAAGAGAAAAAGCACACAGACAACATTATGGCATTTAACCAGCAATACAAAACAGTCCAAAGCCGAGGAAATAAAGACATTAAAGGAATCTTGCTGGGAAATGTCAAGTATCTGTGTGCTGATAGGCTGTAGCTTTCTAGAAAGATAATTAATTAGCAAAAGTGTTGGGCCAGATCTAAACAAAGGAATTGAAAACCCTGATATTTATCTTGGTTGTTGTATCTTAATAACCATACAATAAAATTGTGTTTTGTTAATTTACATTGATTAAGACATAAATTGGAAGTAAGGGAAGTTCTAAAACAATGTCATGACATTTTTACAAGGGTTTTTTACATGTCAAGGCCTATAGGTAGATAGTGATGGATGGTGGCAAATTCAGCAATAGTAGGTCACTAGGACATGCTGAGAGATGGCATCTCCAGTGACGTTGACTCGATATTATGGAAAAATCTCTATAGTTGAGCACTCTTGGATCCTCAGGGTTCTGTTAGCAAGCTAGCAAGCTAGCTTCTCCCACAGTTCTAAGGCTCAAATGAAATACAACATGCCCGCTAAGTGTGTTGAGTTCCCCATCTTAGCTCTTAAGTCCCTGCTGACCTTCTAAGAGCCCCACACCAGCAGTGCCCAGCCATTGGAAAGAGCCAGTGTTGATTGTGTCCTCTGCCTTCGGGAGACAGTATCTGCTGTGTCAAAGTTCCTTTATCTGTTATCAGTGTTCAGAAATTGTCATTTCATTTCCTACCTCCAAGGCCTAATAATCACCTTAAAAAATTCTCCCTTTGTGTGTTCACCACACATCCTATTCTCAAATGTGGGCCTGAAAGCTTGCTGAGAACCTGCCTCCAGTGTGCTCTCTTGACTTTCACTGGAAAAACTCTGAAAGCAGCTGGCCACACTGAAAATTAGCAAAACTGTTAGTTCAAGCCAGAGATGGTTTCTCATAAAAATCATTTGTTCTGACTTGATCAAGTGGATTTAGAAGGGCTAAGACACAAGTCCAGACTTGATTATTTTAATGCATAATAGGTCCAAAGCACATATTCAAAGAAAAGGATAAATGTGAAATAAAAGTGAGGATGTGCCCTTCTGGCCCTTGGAGATTACAGGAAATAACTAGCCATGACATCTGCCCCAGGAGCCTAGAGGGATATTCACACCACCCACAATTGCATGCACATACCAAAGCTACAGGCAAGGTTGCATAGTTTGTGCCAGAATCTCAAATGCAACACCCCCCACCCTGCACTTCCTTGGAATCTCCCTCTCATCAATCTTGGACCTTATTTTACTCATATCCTGTGTTTAAAAAAAAATTTATTTAAGAGGGCAAAGGATAGAACCTTTCTTTACCTCACTCTTTTCATATTTTCCTGGGTGGCTTAAGTTCTCATTCAACCTCAGAGAGAATGTTTATTCCAAAGAGGGATAGAATGGCCTCAGAATATCCTACCTGTTAATGTGCAAAGGCTAATGCAGCTGAGCAACTGGCCAGGGTACAACTCTAGCTTTCACTGGGAAAACACCACATGGGGTGTCTTCCACTCAGCCCAGAGAGGGGTGCTGGGCAGCTGGGCTGAGTCTTCATGCTCCTACTTGTCACCCCAGCTTACCACTGGCTTGGAGAAGCTGCTGCCACTGAGAAGGCTCACAGAGCACTCCTCTTGTTGTTTTTATTACTTTGGTATGAAGACTAACCAAACTGTCTACCTAACAGAGGCCACAGATTGTCAGTTTTTTCCTTGATACTGTAAATTTAAAATCACTCTGTTAATTCTAATATGATTGTTTCATATCACAGACTTGTTGCTGTTGATTCTCAAATGGGCGTCTATCTATCCAACTGTATCATAGTTACCTTCATCCAAGATGGGGATTGCCATGTTCTGCCATGGAGACCCAGATGAGGCTCTGAGACTTTCAACCCAAATAAAAATGGACCAATTAATGGCTAATACTTTTCCCACCTGTTTCCTGAGGCACACCTTTGTTTCTCCTCCCTTTTGCCCTTATATCTTATACTTAATCATTTTATTCATTTTTTGGCATTGTCTATGCTGTTCTTCATGCCCCTCCTCAAGTATTGTTATTTTAAGAAAAAAAAAATATATATATAACAATACTTTTAAAAATTAAAAGTCACAGTAAAAGATGTATCATTTTATAAGCTGCTAGTTTAAAATACCCTATTAGAGAGAATTCTCCAGGACATCTGGCTCAGATTTTACTCCCTTGTAACTATGACCCAGCATTGAGAACAGGTATGTCAAATGTGTTTTTGCTGTCCTTAATCTTACATAAAAAAATAAACTTGCTTTGAATTATTATTTAATAAGTATAAAAGCAGACCCGCTGGCTCTGGCCTTAAACCAAGTAACTACAGGCATCACTTACAAAGAATTACCATCTAGTTCCTAAAACCTTGAAAATCTCCTGGAGCTTCACTGAGGTCTGGAAGGCAGTAGCAAAAAACTTCCATGCATGACATCATATACAAACTCTCTAAAATATTCTTTGATCGTCTCTTCCTATCCCTCAAATTTCACTGACGGTGGTTATTTTTAAAAATAAAAACTTATTTCCTAATCCCCTTCTCTCTGGCGACTTCAGAGCAATAACATTTCCCAAGCAATTTCTGCTTGCCAGGCTGACCCAGCAGCCCCTTCACTCCTTTCAAGAAGCCTGTTTCAAAAGAGGGAGCTCCCACCACCCCCAGTTTCTCCAGATGGGGAGTTCTTGCCATACCCCTAGCAAATAAAGCCTTTCATCACTTTAAAATTCTACTGCTGCTGTCCCAGCCCGCTTCTCAGGGCTGATGAATAAACAGCTGAAGTTCCACCTCACAGGTGAGAAGTTAAGGAGAAAGAGCTCCTGGGAACCATCAAAGAAAGGAGGAATTTTATGCACACACCTTCTCATGCTCCTTCCTTACCAAAAGCATCACAGGGTTTTCAGAGGTGATGTTTTAACGGATTACTTATATAGAAATTATCCTGATAACATAAAGCCTTGCTTCTATAGGCTGCCCACTGAGGTGAAGCCATAGCCTTAGAACATAACATTCTACTTACTACTGACTTTCTTTTTCTAACTCATTGATGAATTTCTTGCTTATCATCACTTCCTTTATGCAAAAAACGATATGTGGATGTGCTAACATTTATGCATAGCCTATTTGGAAATTCCTAGTGGAGTCCTCTGAATTTTAAATCAAAGAGGTAATTCGTGAGATCATTTGAACCCTTAGACATTTAATGAACTGACTTATTTTCTGGTCAGAAGTTTATAATTAAAGAGAAATAAGTTATAGAAGAGAGCCAACCTGTGAGATTTTTGGTTGTTTGTTTTTAGTTGGTATTATTTTCTTTTTTAATCTATCATATCCAAGCAGGAAAGTGGGGGGGGGGGGAATATTTTCTTCAAACACTTCTTTAGATGAGGGTTTTCTACTGCAGAGCTGAAAAAATAGGGGCTAGTGAGGAGTTGGGCTGGAGAAGATAGGTTTATTTAAATAGGGAGCTCAGTTCTTCCTGGCTTTCTACACAAATAGCTCACTCACCCCTGCCCCATGAAAGTGACTTCATTATAGGAAAGGCCTTCCATGATGTCACACTAAGGTTATTAGTCAAAGCAATGACAAGGAATGGTTTATTACTGCAGAATAAAACAACAACAAAAAAAAACAAAAAAAAAAAAGGGGACCTCTGAGAGTAAACTTGGCTGTTCTCCCAGACTTTTTGTTTATTCCCCAGATTGGGGGGAGGAAGCATCTATTTCTGTAGCCCCATCAAGGAAGTGAGAATCAGGCTTTACTCTAAATATTGCAGTTCTTAGCTAGGTTTAAAAATAGAATCATAGGAATTGAAAGGACTTCCAGAGGTGGTTTTTTTTTTCTTCTTCCAAACATTCCCCTAGTTCACAGGGGTCCTTCCCAAACCCTTCATCAAGCATATCCTGTTTGCCTCATTGTGAGGAAGAGACATCCCACAGTCTAGTTCCCAGACCACACTGTCCAGTTCAGGAAACTGCTCCTCAGCCAATACAAGTGCATTTAGTCCAAGTCTGCGCTTTCTCTCAGTAGCACAATGTAAGAGTTAATGAATTAATCTTAAATAATAAAATCTTAACATATGCAGAGACCTTCTAATGTCATCTAAAATACTGGTTGCCAACCAAAATTACATTTCAGAATGGTAAAATATGGTTTTCTGTCATTGGCTCTAATCACATAGGGATAAAAAGGCTTTGTAGGAGAGAGCAAGAGATGATAAAAAACAAACAAACAAACAGAAAACAACCTTACCAAGAGAACAGAGAATAAAGTTTTAGACTACTGGTTCACCTACACCAGGTTGAGTCCTAGTGCCTAGAGAGCTGCCATCCGATCATTTGGGCAGCTTGTTAAAAGTGCACAATACAAGGCTCCCCTTCTATCCTAGATTCTCATCCAGTAGGACTGTATTGCTAAAGTGCTTCCCTAGTTTCAGAATCTGTTCTAAACCAGCCCCAGTGTCTTAGTCAATGTGGAAAGCTCCCTGCATATCCAGCCCAGCTCTGCTTGAATGCGAATTGATGGGAAGGCTGTGGGCTAGAGCGATCCATTCCCCAATGAAACAACCTCTTTTATCAAGCAATTTTAATTATTGCAAAATTCCACTAATTGTGAGGATGAAATCTACCTCTTCTTGATTCCTACTCATTGGTTTCAGTTCTACCTTCAGAACATCCACAGCAAATCTAAGTCTCTAACAGATGAACTATTCTACTATTTCTTGATTAGATGTCCTGTTTCCTCTCTCCTTCCTAGAACAAAGCAGAGCAAAACAAATCATGATTCTCTGAAATCCAGAAAAGGGGCCTGGAGCACTCAACAGGATTTTTAAGCCCCATGCCTTGGCCTATGCCTCAATAAAATAGCCAACTTATAGCTCATTTTGAACTAAAACTTCCTTACTCAGAATGCCTTCCCTTTCTCAAGATCTTCTGGGAAGCCTCAGATGTGTGCCCCTTCCCCTTCTATGCTGTCATTTGCTACTTGTCAAACCTCTCGTGTAAAATCAAAAGGGAACTTCCTTCAAGAGCTTTTGTGGCTGTTAATGATGTAAAATCAACATCACTCCTACTGAGCCCTTATAAGAAACTCAGGGGGAATCTCCAGATAAGGACACTGCTTAGGATGAGAGTTGAAGAAGATGAGGGTCCCTTTACAGAGACAGCCTTGTTTCATAATTCCAAAATCTAGACTGTGCTTTTCTAGGTTAATTCCCACATTAACAAATATCTAATCTCTTATCAAGGGATGCTCTCAGGTGATCAACCATCTGAAACAACAAAAGTAAAAATCTTGACTAAAGTAATATGTATCTAATTTAGTGCTTGAAGAATTCTGGTTGAACAGAAACAGTCTTGCCCCTTCACCTTTTAGTGTTTCCAAGATTTTTCTCAAAATGGTTTACATGAGAAATCTCCAGTCTTACTGTGAGGTGGTGTGAATTGCTTTTATTTTCTTAATTTCCTCCAAGCAGGGTGACTTCCAGGGAATACTGACAGTAAAATCCCCAAGCTGAGCATCATTGGAAAGGGGCATCATTGAAGCAATTACTTTCTAGCCTTGAGACTGAACGTTGACCTATTTTTTAGTTAGAAGGGAGGATGGGAAATTTTAAAAGATTATCCAAAGCTCACTCGTGGCATTCCTGGCCTTGGCTAAATGTGGCTGGGCCCCTATCTCCTGGACAAGTAAGTTCACTGGAAGCATCATGTCATTCCTGGGCTGGAGATTGGCATGTAACATTCCTCTACTCCTGCATGGCCTAAAAAAAATCCTGAGATGCATGAAAAATTCTGGTATTTTCTCATTGGCAAGTGCTCTCCTGTAAGCTACGTTCTTCCCAAGGAGTCCTATTTTTCTTGGATGAGTTCAACATTCTTTCAGTCATGTTTTGTAGATGAGTCACAGAGACCCATGGCAGCAGAGGAGAGCTGCAGAACTAAAGATGAGTATGTGGATTGAACACTCAGCTTTACATCTTATAATGTGACAAAATGGGCTCAGGGCACATTCCAGCAAAAGGCATTTCCATATTCTATTATGGGCAATTTTCCACCATCTCCACTCAGAAAAATGAAATGGAGCTTGGGTCTTTCCCTTTTAGTTATTCCTGGTCTCTGTCCTTTAAAGCGACTTCCAAAAACGTTTTTTCATATTTAAGTGATGATGCCTGGTAAATTACACTTTAAAGTTGACTCAAAAGGACTACATATAATCTGGAAAATGATGTACAGAGAGCTGATAATTCTGAGATAATGAGTAATTTTTTGGTGGATTTTGGTGGATCAATCTAATTTATCTCACCTCAACCAGTCTCACTAGTTAATTTCAGAACACAATCAAACCTTACCATACATCTTCACTTCACTTTCTTTCTTTCTTTTTTTTTTTTTTAAGCTCATTCTATTAAGGGAATAAGAGCAACCAGAAAAGAACCTCCTCATCCTTCCACATCACATGTCCAGGCTCCCTAGCCTGTACCCAGGGGTTCTGCCTCTTTTCCTATTGAAATGGATACATTCTGTATGCCCTTATGTGGGCAAAGCAGAGAACTGGTCAGAGATAGATGCTGAATATCCTGTTCATCTGGGTGTACGTGGGCGACCTCGGGGAAGGCCTATAATACCAGCCACTTCATTCACTGAACATATGCTTCATGATTGCATTCTCTTTGGATTGACAGCAGCATGCTAAAGTCATGCAGAAGTGATTAGGGTTACAAATGCCTTGGATCATAAACTGTGATAACCACAGAACATTCCTGAATCAGGAGTGTTTCGGCCTTAGTTTCATATTGTTTTTCCATCCTGCTTGCCAGTAGCAAGTTAAAATAAATCAGAAGGGACCTAGATAGATTAGATCATCTCATACTTTGGGATGACTACTGAAAAAGACAAACCTTACTGGATGCCCTGCAGGTTAGAAAGTCAGTACTTGCTGGAACAAGAGGAGCTGGGAATTCCCGAGGTCTTGGTAGAATACATTGGGCCATCTGGAGGCTGCGCAAGTGGGGCAGCGACGCCGGCGGCTGCGCCGCGGAACTGGCGTAGGCGGCCTTGGAGAATCGCGGGCTGCTCCGCTCCCGGGCTGGTCGCGGAGGGGGAGGGGATGTCGGTCAGTGCGAGATCCGCTGCTGCTGAGGAGAGGAGCGTCAACAGCAGCACCATGGTAGCTCAACAGAAGAACCTTGAAGGCTATGTGGGATTTGCCAATCTACCAAATCAAGTATACAGGAAATCAGTGAAGAGAGGGTTTGAATTCACACTTATGGTTGTGGGTGAATCTGGATTGGGAAAGTCAACGTTAATCAACTCATTATTCCTCACAGATCTGTATTCTCCAGAGTATCCAGGTCCTTCCCATAGAATAAAAAAGACTGTACAGGTGGAACAATCTAAAGTTTTAATCAAAGAAGGTGGGGTTCAGTTGCTGCTCACAATAGTTGACACCCCAGGATTTGGAGATGCAGTGGATAATAGTAATTGTTGGCAGCCTATTATCGACTACATTGATAGTAAATTTGAGGACTACCTAAATGCAGAATCTCGAGTGAACAGACATCAGATGCCTGATAGCAGGGTGCAGTGTTGTTTATACTTCATTGCTCCTTCAGGACATGGACTTAAACCATTGGATATTGAGTTTATGAAGCGTTTGCATGAGAAAGTGAACATCATCCCACTTATTGCCAAAGCAGACACACTCACACCAGAGGAGTGCCAACAGTTTAAAAAACAGATAATGAAAGAAATCCAAGAACATAAAATTAAAATATATGAATTTCCAGAGACAGATGATGAAGAAGAAAATAAGCTTGTTAAAAAGATAAAGGACCGTTTACCTCTTGCTGTGGTAGGTAGTAATACTATCATTGAAGTTAATGGCAAAAGGGTCAGAGGAAGGCAGTATCCTTGGGGTGTTGCTGAAGTTGAAAATGGTGAACATTGTGATTTCACAATTCTAAGAAATATGTTGATAAGAACACAAATGCAGGACTTGAAAGATGTCACTAATAATGTACACTATGAGAACTACCGGAGCAGAAAATTGGCAGCTGTGACTTATAATGGAGTTGATAATAACAAGTATAAAGGGCAGCTTACTAAGAGCCCTCTGGCACAAATGGAAGAAGAAAGAAGGGAGCATGTAGCTAAGATGAAGAAGATGGAGATGGAGATGGAACAGGTGTGTGAGATGAAGGTCAAAGAAAAAGTTCAGAAACTGAAGGACTCTGAAGCTGAGCTCCAAAGGCGCCATGAGCAAATGAAAAAGAATTTGGAAGCACAGCACAAAGAATTAGAGGAAAAACGCCATCAGTTTGAAGATGACAAAGCCAACTGGGAAGCCCAGCAACGTATTTTAGAACAACAGAACTCTTCAAGAACCTTGGAAAAGAACAAGAAGAAAGGGAAGATCTTTTAAACCCTCTATTGACCACCAGTTACGTTTTAGTTGCCAATATGCCAGCTTGGACATCAGTGTTTGTTGGATCCGTTTGACCAATTTGCACCAGTTTTATCCTTAATGATGGATTTAACAGCATGACAAAAATTATTATTATTTTTTGTTCTTGATGGAGATTAAGATGCCTTGAATTGTCTAGGGTATTGTTGTGTACTTAGAAACTAACAGCTCTAAGTACCTTTCCTACATTTTCTTTTTTTAAATGGATGTCTTCAATTTAATGCAAGAAAACATTTTACTATTGTACAATCATGTTCTGGTGGTTTGACTGTTTACAGGATATTCCAAAATAAAAGGACTCTGAAATGTTTTCACTGAGGATAAATTGCCATAATATGATGCAAACTATGCTTCTCTATAATAATTATAATACAAAGGTTCCATCCAATGCAACATATACAATAATGTAATTTAGTCTAACACAGTTGACCCTATTTTTGACACTTCCATTGTTTAAAAATACACATGGAAAAAAAAACCTATATGCTTACAATGCACCTAGAGCTTTTTTACAACAGCCTTTTTTTGTTTGTTTGTTTATTTGTTTTGGATTCTTTAAATATATATTATTCTCATTTAGTGCCCTCTTTAGCCAGAGTCTCATTACTTCTTCATTTTTGTAACAACATTTAATTTAGGTATTTTCCATATATTGGCCCTGCTAAAATAGAATATAGCATCTTTCATATGGTAGGAACCAACAAGGAAACTTTCCTTTAATTCCCTTTTTACATTTTATGGTAAGTAGCAAGGGGAAATGCATTTATAGATCATTTCTAGGCAAAATTGTGGAGCTAACGACCAACTTCTTTCTACCCATGAGCAGCCTCTTTATTTTACTAGAAATGGAAATCATGGCCTCTTGAAAAGAAAAAAAGTCACCATTCTGCGTTTAGCTGTATTCATATATTGCATTTCTGTATTTTTTTTGTTTGTATTGTAAAAAATTCACATAATAAACAATGTTGTGATGTAAAAAAAAAAAATACATTGGGCCATTTGGAGCTACAGTTCTTGTGTTTGCAGAGTCCCATTTCACCCTGTGATAAAGTGTGGATACTGTTTAGAAGGAAAAGAAAAAAGATAATCAGAATAATGAGCACCCAAAGAAGGGAGACTTGAGAGTTAGCTTCTGGACTGGACCTGGAAAGAAATAGGAGATTTTCAGAAGCTGCTCTTAGCTGCTCCTATTTGCTCTTGGAAAGCTCTTTCTCAACTCCTGTAGGAGAGCTTTCTGATAACAAGCCATTAAATCAAGTCAAAACCTAAAATGCAGTTTATAAAGTAAGCCCTTCATCCCATCTGGAAAAACATCTAGGAAGAGAGAATTCTTGCCTTCATTGGTAGCTCTCCTGAAAACATTAGAAGCCTGTGAGGTCTCACATTGAGCAGCATAATTTTCCCCTAGTCATTGGATAGCCTCATGTAATATCAGGCAGGGGATTCAGGACAATACTAAAATCCATATCTTCTAAATGGGAGTCAACTCAGATAGAGCTACCAAGACACGAATACTATCTTAGTTGGGCACAGACCTGCAACAAAGGGAGTATCAGTGGTGGTGTACAGTGAAGTTGTCAAGACGTTTGCTGTTGAGTGTATTATCCCTGGAACTTACATTTGAGAGAGGCATTGATAAATTGAAGCAAAGGGAAATGACCAGAATGACCAGGCACTTGGAAATCATTTATAAAGGAAATAAGTGAGGACAGTGAGAAAGCTTGACCCCAAAACAGAAAAAGGAAGGAGTGGTGTCATTCCATGTCTAAAGGAATGCTGAGTAAGAAAGGGAACAGACTCATTTTGTGTTGGGTTATTGGGCAGATAAACAGCAGAAGTTTTAGAGAGCCAGATTTAAACACATGATTTGAAAGAATTCTCTCACAATTCAAACTTTTCAATTGTGGAAAAGGTCATATGAGATAATGGGCTGGAAATGGTCAAGGAAATGTTGTCATGGCTGTTATAGGGAGTTGGGCCTTGGTAACAGGTGACTTTTGTGGTTCTCTCAAATTCTGAAAAATTTTTCTCAAACCACTTAACTCTTTTTTTTTTTTTAAATGAAAGTTGCACTTAGAAGTTTTGTTTGTTTTTCTTCTTTACTTGAAAATGATATGCCCACCTGTGAGTAAGTAAATTCACGTGCTCATTGGGTTTACTTACTAGAGATAAGAATGTGGATTGCAAAAATAGCCTTCTGCCATGACATTTTTGGAGGGGGGTTCTGAATTGGAATTGTGCTCTCATACTGCATCCCAGATCCCAGCAACTTCACTATGGGCTAAAATTATATCTGAATCTCTGGCCATGAGACACAAGAACCAGTCTTTAAAAAAAAAAACAACAAAAAAAAACTTCTCAATTGGTTCCACTGAACAGACACAGTTGAGAACTACTAGACAAGAGGAAATAAAAAGATGCCCCTACCACATGGAAATCAAGATCACATGCAATTTGAGTCCATACAATTATCCTACAACCACCAAGTCCCCAGCCCTGCCACCAGTTCCCAGCAGAGGGAGGAACTGCCATTTCCTATATTCATTCTTTTAGCTGTCAATTTCTCTTGACATTTCCCTCCATTTAAGATGCCTTTGAAGTTCACATTAACTTTGTTTTATCTTTATATAATGACTACAGGCCCAGTGCATGAAAACTCATGCACTCAAGGAGGTGGGGTCCTTAGCCCAGCCTGCACCGTCTCACAAAGCTGATGCTTTTGCTCAATGAGAAAAGGTATTTTTCTGCTAAGGTGTTGGCAAGCATGCCCTGAGAAAAGAGTATAACCAAATAAACCTTTGTGCCCCAGTATTCTATACTGAAAGTATGTCTAGACTTCATGCTTACTTTTTTCTAACTGATGCAGATTTTGTAACATATAAACATTCTGTGAACCCTCATGAGGGGGTTAACTTGTGATTAAAAAGTGTTTATTCACCTTGCTGTCAAAAGTATAATAAATAATGGCCCTGGCCATGCAGCTTGGTTTCTTGGGCATCATCTCATGCACCAAAAGGTTGCTGGTTGTATTCCCAGTTGGGACACATGCCTGGGTTGTGGGCTCAATCCCAAGTACGGGGCATGCAGGAGGCAATTGATTAATATTGCTCTTTCACATTGATGTTTCTCTCTTCTCTCTCTCTCTCTCTCTCTCTCTCTCTCTCTCTCACTCACTCAAAATTAATAAACTATTTTTTAAAAGCATAATAAACAAGGACCCACAACAACAACAAAAGTTCTATATAATAAAAGGCCAGAGGCATGACAACCAGAACGACCAGAGACCAGACCACTACTTTTCAGGACTGGCCCCATCCCCAAGCAAGCAGTCAGGGGCAATCAGGCAGGCAGGTAGAGTGGTTAGGGGTGATCAGGTAGGCAGGCCAGTGGTTAAGGGCGATCAGATAGTCAGCCAGCCCCTTGCACAGTTGGCCCCACCCCCAGCAAAGAAAGAGAGGGTGGCCCAGGCCAGCTAAACCATTGCACTCCAGCCTGTCATCTGCATAGGGAGGCCACCAATGGCAGAGGCAGGGAGGGTGCAATGCTGCACAGATGGCAAGCAATGGCAGCGGCGAGGGTGGGGCCAGTTGCCTGCAGCCAGAGGAAGGAAAGTCCTAATAGGCCCTGATTTCAGGCCAGGCCTAGGAACTCTACCCAAGGGGTCCTGGATTGTGAGACGGTGCAGGCTGGGCTAAGGACCCCACCCCCTTGAGTGCATGAGTTTTCATGCACTGGGCCTGTAGTCATTATATAAAGATAAAACAAAGTTAATGTGAACTTCAAAGGCATCTTAAATGGAGGGAAATGTCAAGAGAAATTGACAGCTAAAAGAATGAATATAGGAAATGGCAGTTCCTCCCTCTGCTGGGAACTGGTGGCAGGGCTGGGGACTTGGTGGTTGTAGGATAATTGTATGGACTCAAATTGCATGTGATCTTGATTTCCATGTGGTAGGGGCATCTTTTTATTTCCTCTTGTCTAATAGTTCTCAACTGTATCTGTTCATTGGAACCAATGGAGAATTTTTTTTTTTAAAGACTGGTTCTTGTGTCTCATGGCCAGAGATTCAGATATAATTGATCAAGGATGTAGCCTGAACATCAGAATGTCGGGTACTTTCCAGGTCACTGTACACCCAGGGTCCTACCTCTGCTTCATTCTGGTAGCTGTACACCCAGGGTCCTACCTCTGCTTTCTTTACCCTGAGGCAAATCTTTCAGTCCCTAGTGTGGAGCACAGTGCATGAATGAAGGGACAAAGGTGGCCCTTCTCAGGGCTACTGTTGTTATTCATCATTCTCAGCCTCAGAATAGGAAAGAACAGCCAGGAAGAAAGACTCGAGTACAACTTGGCAGCTGGACCAGAAGTGACTCCCAGTCAGTGGTTCTAGAAAGTATGATACTAGGGGAAGGTGGACCACTTTTCTTTTAAAACTTAGCACACTTAAATATTCAAAGAAATCCTTATTGTGGTGTAAAAAATGATAACAGACTTAAAATTATTTTAAAAGCATTTCATTAGTGTCTGGCCTAATTAGATTGGTTTTTTAAAAAAATATATTTTATTGATTTTCACAAAGAGGAAGAGAGAGGGATAGAGAGATAGAAACATCGATAAGAGAGAAACATCGATCAGCTGCCTCCTGTACACCCCCACTGGGGATGTGCCCGCAACCAAGGTACATGCTCTTGACTGAATCAAACCTGGGACCCTTCAGTCTGCAGGCCGACGCTCTATCCACTGAACCAAACCAGTCAGGGCTAATTAGGTTGTTTTTTTTTTTTTTTTTTTAAATGTTTCAGTTGGCTTCAGAGGCCTTCTATTCAGATTGGCTCTTACCTGATTGTAATACAGACAGCAGGCACGGCCTCTGATTTGATTCTTGTTTCCTGTGATGTCACTTTTTCCAGCCACCCATTTGGAACATTGTTATTCTGTGAATCTGTCCTTGTCAAATGTCAGGCTGCCCAAGAGACGGAAGGTGGACAGAGGGGGATTATAGAGATCCAGAGACTTTCATGGGCTCAGGCTGTGTGAAGGTACTCGCTAGAAATACCCAGGACATAGAGTGATTCATAGCCCTGCTGAAACATGTTAGCCGGATAACCATCTGAAGGATTTCCTGTTTGCCTCTGAGGGACATAGATGAGAATTGTTTTTTCCTCTGATTTTGCTCATTAGGGTTGCAAGTGGCTCCACTGATAGTGTATCCTTTGACTCCCTGTTAGAATGCTCTTCTTCTGTTCTTCCAAACCCAGAAGGAAAGAAGGTCCTTGAATGTGTTTGATACAAAAGACTTTGCTCCTAGTAGGGAGAATTGCCTTGTGGGGCACTTAGAATGGGGGAGAATTCCTGGGCATTTACCCTGGTCCTGCAGCATCCAGGTGGTCAGAATAGGGGCAGGAAAGCACAGTGACAAAGGAGACAGAGTAAATGGCAAAAACAGAGGTTCAGTGATTGTTACTCAGTCTAGACCATCATCATCATCACTGAGTAATCAAGAAAAATTCCACAAGGAGCCTTGCTCAGTCTTTGGAGGCAGAGTTCTGAGATGTGGGTGTGCCTACTCTTGGGCTGCTTCTTATCAAGGCAGGCTCCCTGTTTGGGTGCAGTCCTGGAATCTGCATTGCTAAAAGACTATCTCCCCGCGGTAATTTTGATACACTTTGAAAATAATTGCCTTGGATTATATCCATTTCTGGACTCAGTCATTGAACATGTTGAAACTCATGATGTCTAGAATATGGACACAGAGTTAAGATTTACACTGGAAATGACTTTACATGTAGTAGAGGACAAAGGAATATATGGGAAGAAAAGAGGAGAAGAGCACACTGAGATCAACAGAAGAATAATTTTAAGGTAGCTGAAGAGTGTGAGGCTGCTGACACCCACAGATCACCTGCCACAAAGCTTCAGCTCACATGTATGTATGCCCAACATATCCCAGCAATATATTAGATGTATTGCTCTATCATGATTTAGGCTGCTCTTGAGTTTTCAAATGAGATTCACATGCTATAAAAATCAGTTTTAAAGTATACAATTAAATAGTGTATAGTATATTTACAAAGTTGTGCAATGATCAGCATTATAATCATCCAAAGAATTATAATAATCACCTCCTAAAGAAACCCCCTACACATTAGTTGTCACTCCCTATTCTCTCCTTCCCCCAATCCTGGAAACCACTAATCTACTTGTTGCTCTATGGATTTGCCTATTGTGGAAATGCCAGATAAATAGGATTGTACAATGTGGGGTCTTTTGTGACTGGCTTATTTCATGTATGTCTTCAAGGGTCATCAATGTTGCAATATTATCATAACTTCATTCATTTTTATATCTCATTGTATGAATATGCCACATTTTATTTATTCATCAAGTTGATGGACATTTGGCTTTCTAACACTTTTTGGCTATTATGAATATGATGCTATGAATATTTGTGTACACATTTCTGTATGGATATGTTCTCATTTATCTTGGATATATACTAAAAGTAGAATTTCAGGGTCATGTGGTTACTCTATGTTTAAATTTTTGAGGAACTGAAAGTATTTTCCAAAGTGGCTGTACCCTTTTATATTCTACTAGCAATATCTGAGAATTTCAATTTCCCCAAATCCTTGCTAACACGTATCATTGTCTGTCTTTTATTATAGCTATACTAATGGATGTGAAGTGGCAGCTAATTTGATTTGCATTTCGCTAATGACAAATAATGTTGAGCTTGTTGGCCATCTGTATATCTTTTTTAGAGAAATATCTATTCATATCCTTTGTCCATTTTTAAACTGGGTTTTTATCCTTATTGTTGAGTTGTGAGTGTTCTTTGTATATGTTAGGTGTAGACCCATTATCATATATTATTTGCAAAACTTTCATTTTGTGGATTGAAATGAAATTTCAATTTCTTTAAAAAATATATATTTTATTGATTTTTTACAGAGAGGAAGGGAGAGGGATAGATAGTTAGAAACATTGATGAGAGAGAAACATCAATCAGCTATCTCCTGCACACCTCCTTCTGGGGATGTGCCCACAACCAAGGCACATACCCTTGACCGGAATTGAACCTGGGACGTTTCAGTCCACAGCCCAATGCTCTATCCACCGAGCAAAACCAGTTTCGGCTCATTTTCTTGTTGGTAATATTTGCAGCACAAAAGCTTTGAGTTTTGATTTAGTTCAATTTCTTCTCTCTTTGTTTTCTTTGTCACTTGTGATTTTGATGTCATATCTAAAAAAGTACTTCCTAACCCAAAGTCATGAAGATACTTCTATATTTCTTCTAAGAGTCTTATTTCTTTTTAGCTCTTATACCTGCCTTTATGATCTACTTTGAGTTAATTTGTCATGTATAGTCTGAAATAGAGGTCCAACTCCATTCTTTTGCCTGTGAATATCCAGTTGTTCCAGCACCATTTGTTAGAAAGATTGTTATCTCTCTGCTCAGCTATCATGACATGCTTATTGAAAAGCAATTAACTATAAATCTGCAGGGTTCTGTGCATTTCCATATAAATTTTAGGACCAGCTTGTCAATTCATGCCAAAAAAAAAAAAAAAGCAGCTGGAACTATAATAACTCTTTGAAGGATGTTTTGGTTGTTTCCACTTTGGGGCTATTATGACTAATGCTGCTATGAATTATTGTGCACACATTTCTATGTGGATATGTTTTCATTTCTCTTGACTGTATATTAGAAGTGGAATTGCAGGGTCATACTCTATGTTTAAACTTTTGAGGAACTGGAAGTATTTTCCAAAGTGGCTGCAGCCTTTTATATTTCATTACTCTAATCATTAGTAATGGTTTTTTTGTGTTTTTTTTGGTAATGTAACCAATGTTACCTAATTGTTACCATGGGGATTTTGTCTTGGTTTTCTCAGCTCACTTTTGAGACTGCATTAGTATTATATGTGATACCCCTAGGAGAGTTTGCTTTTTTAAAAAGATATATTTTATTGATTTTTTACAGAGAGGAAAGGAAAGAGAGAGCTAGAAACATCGATGAGAGGGAGACATCGACCAGCTGCCTCCTGCACACCCCCTATTGAGAATGTGCCCGAAACAAAGGTACATGCCCTTGGTTGGAATCGAACCTGGGACCCTTCAGTTTGAAGGCCGACGCTCTATCCACTGAGCCAAACAGGTTTCAGCAAGAGAGTTTGCGCTAAAGTATAAATATGTCCTAGAAAGCCATGTATCATCATCTGAGATGTGAAAAATATGTCTCTGCCACATTAACTTTCTGCAGGCAAGTGTTTTCTTTTACTGCTTTTTCCTGAGAGCTATAGCCATGGCTGTCGTTTCCTCTCCTCACTCAAAGACATATGACTTAATTATGCTTCATTTTTGTGTTCTTTGGGTCATAAAGTCTATTGCCTATTGGCTATCCAAAAATGATTAGGTGTGGAGGTATAGCTCAGTGATAGAGCATATGACTACAAAAATGATCAATATTTTCTTAGTAAGAAGCAGCAGTTAATTTTTAAAGTAAGAAGAGCAATGTCTGGTTTTAAGCTTTGAGTGTCATTTTCATTCTAAGGGTAAGATTTCTCAGGCCTTGTGTTTCCTTCTATTCTCTCCATCCCCAGCCCACCCCCAAGAGAATCACTAATTATAGCAAACTTTGCAGGATGCTGTTAATGTGTGGAGAGTGTATCATATGCTAAGTATCCATGATGCTAAGTATCCATGAGTCCTTTTATCCATCTGATCACACATATTTTTAAATAGGCTAAATTCTGGTAAACTCCCCAGAAGGAACAATCTCCCAATTAAATTCTACTGTTTTATTTGAGCTTCACCTTTGAATTCAAATACCTTCCCCTGAAATCCCCCTAATAATATCAACTATAAAATATAGATAATGTATTTAATCAATGGGCTTGTTAATTTATTAAATTGTTTTCAACTTTATTCATTTATTCATTCATCGACACATGCATGCTTTATTTCAACAAATATTTACTGAGTTCCAGACACTGAGCTAGACATTTGTGATTTGAAGATGAGTAAAATGTTGATCATGCCTGTTAAGATTTCAGAATTCAGTGGGGATGAGGGAAGTAGACACAAAAACATGCAATTTTGAAATAATAAAATGAATTAAGTAATAATACAAGGTGTTGTGAACCACTGATGGTGGCAGGATAGTAGGGGGGAGGGAATAGAACTATGAGGCAATAGGACATGGAAAGGTAAGTTTTGATGGAGGGGAAGTGAATAGAAGCAAGAGAGAAAAAATAAGAATATTCTTAGAAGTAGAACCTAAGGAATACAAATGATGTTATCACTGGATGCTCGGTGAAGACTAAGTATTGGAAAAAGAGACACAAGATTTTGTCACCTTCTTCACAAAATTGTCCTGGACCCACTCAATGGTCAGGTTTCTCTTCTTTGATCACAACTATCCCTATGCAATCACAAATCCTCTGATTCAGGGAATTCTTTATCTGTAGCAATGCATATCTAGCAATCTGCAATCAGTAATTATATCGAACAAGAAGGAAGGAAGGAGAGCTCTTTTCTTTGCTGAAACATTCTAATCTTACTCATCTCACATTGTTCTCCTCAGTGGATGTTATTCCCTTTCTGCCACTAGAGGGAAATGTCAACATTTCTTTTCTTCCTATAACTAGAGGCAACCTTCCTAAAGAAAGGCACTGCCCCCATCCAGTTCCAGACTGTTCCTCCTGAAGAGCCTTCAGGATGAGTCACTTGTGCACTTTCAGTTAGGCTCTGCAGAAAAGAAAGCAGCCTCTTAATAATGTGCTTTGACAGTTCTCATTATTTTCTTTTTAGTCTTAGAAACTAAATCCTACAGCAACTGCTTTCGCTATACACACACACACACACACACACACACACACACACACTCATACAGACACACACTCACACATGCACTCACACCATCACATGTTAGCAAGAAGGTGAAGTTTCCTCTGTTCTTTATTCTCTTTTCAACTACAAGGCTAAGAGAGGTAACGGCCATTTTCATTCTTAGGTATTCTTACTTAAAATGAAAGATATTAAAATGTATAAACCTAAGTTTTGAGAATGTATTAGGGTTCCCTTGAGAAACAATACCGATAGAAAGTTGTCTCTGTGTGTGCATGAGTACACATGTGGGGACCACAAAGTGGCAATCTATTGGATATTAAGAGGAACATCTGGTCATCTTATAGGTAATACCGAGTAATAATAAATAACAGAAATTAAGCACTGAGGAACTATCACCTGAGTAGGAAACAGGAATAAAAAAAAAATAGAGCAAGACAAAAAGATCCTATTGGTAATAAATCAAGGTTACACCAGAGACCTGGCGCAAGGGGAATGCCAGAAAGGTGAGCCTGTTCACTGTTTTCCTACCACTAAGGGACATTTACCTTTGCTGTACTCTAAGTTTATGTGCATTATTTTAATCTTCTTGGCCACCCTATGAATAAGAACTATCGTTAGCCCTTTGGGACAGACTCCCAGCCATATTAAGGAAACTTAAGTAAGTTTCCACAGCAGTAATTGAGAAACCTGAGGTCTGAACTCAATTTCCCTGACCCTAATGGCTATGTTCCTATCTCTTTGGTATAATGCATTCTATTTACAAAGTAAATTTCTGAACCTAAATCAAAGGGACCTTTGACTGCTCTGCCAACGTTCTCCTAACTGAATCCTTTTGGAGAGGCGTTCTCTTTACTTCAATGGTTAGAGGTAGAGAATGGGGAAGTCGGGCCAATATTTCCAGTGTTGTTTCACCCTGTAAATTTCTTATCAAACTCTTAGTCTTCTGTGATGTGGTCAAAGTAATCAGTGACTTAAGTTTGGGGCCTCATTTTTCTACTCGTTAGTCTAGGCTTCATGCATACCACTAATTGGATTTCTGTGAGGTGCAAATTAGAAAATTTGTAAAACTTCCGAGAAATTGCAGATTTAGAGATCTTGTAAACTTCTAGCACAGTTTCTTTCTCTACTGTTCCATAGGCTTCCCAACATAAGTTCTTTCAGAAAAGTTATATTAGATGATCTTCAGATAGGTTATATAGAATTCACATGGTACTCAATTATAACTCAGGTTTCTGAAAGTTGATTTAAGTTCCAAGGATTTGCCGAAACCGGTTTGGCTCAGGGGATAGAGTGTTAGCCTGCAAACTGAAAGATCCCAGGTTAGAATCTGGTCAAGGCCATGTACCTTGGTTATGGACACATCCCCAGTAGGGAGTGTGCAGGAGACAGCTGATCGATGATTCTCTCTCATCGATGTTTCTAACTCTCTGTCCTTCTCTGTAAGAAAATAAATAAAATATGTTTGTTTGTTTGTTTGTTTGTTTGTTTAAAGTTTCAAGGATTCTCCATCTATGTTTAGATACTTCCCAGGAGAGGACAAAATAGCAGATACTATGAAATTGTAATCTGGGTTAGAATCCTACCTGTTTCTTAAAACACTGTTTTATTTTCCCTTGTTTTATCCTACCTACTATTGCTCAATGCAGGGAGTCTAGACAGGGCAGTGACAGCATTGACTACAGTATGAAATGTCTTTCTCTTTTCTACCCATCTTAACAATTTTTAAAAAGTGCAGAATCATTGTTTTCATTTGAGGAAATAAAATGACATTTTGAATAAATGGTTTTCTTCATTGTCAGCCAGAGCAAATCTTGGCTTTCAACCTTGTCTGGAATCTTTTATTTTGCTAATAACTTTTAGTGATATATTGGTAAAAATTCTCAAAGTCTTAAGTTAGACTTATAATATTTCCATAAAACCAAAGCAGGGATCCAGTTGTATGCAAAAAATTCCCTTAATCACCCTGACAATGGAGCAAGAAAAGAAGAACTTTTAAAAGCAGAAGTCACAGTATATGCAAGGCTACTGGATTAGTAAACAAACGGCTGTCCAGGAAGATGTACATTGACTGGCACTCAGGGTGAAGGATGAGAAGTGAAGAAATGGGGCATCAAAGGTTTAATCAGCAGCCAGAATGGTGGGATGTGGGACTTGTAGTCATGCTGACACCCAACTCTCTGAAGCAGGGCTCAGCATTGGTGACCTGAACTTGTGGTTAGTAAAAGCAGTGAGAGAAGATTAAGGAAGTGATCATGTACAGTGTGATCATGTAACTATGGTGACATAGTTAACAATTCTGTAATGTGTATCTGAAAACTGCGAAGAGGGGAATATCTTAAAAGTTCTCATCACAAGAAAAAACTTGCAGCTGGTCCTGGTGATGGAAGTTAACTAAACATATGTTAGTGATCATTCCACAACGTATACATTTATCAAATCATTATGGTGTACAAAACTAATACAATATTACATGTCAATTATAGCTCAATAAAAATAAATAAATAAAAGCATTCCTCTCCTTAAAGCAAAGATCTCCAACCACCTGTAAATTACAGTTGGCCCAAGGGTCAGAGTCAAATTTGATCGCTCACAAAGTGTCACACTATTTGTGAAAGCAATTTTTTAAAAAGATACTATTAAAAGATTGGCAAGTTAATGTTAGAATCTCCATGTCTGTTCAAATGGCCAACAGATATATGAAAAGATGTTCAACCTCACTAGCAATTAGGGAAATGCAAATCAAAACTAGAACGAGATACCCACCTCACACCTGTTAGAATGGCTGTTATCATCAAGACAGGTAATAACAAGTGTTTGAGATGTTGTGGAGAAGGAACCCTCATTCGCTGTAGGTGGGATTATAGATTGGTGCAGCCACTATTGGAAACAGTATGGTGGTTCCTCAAAAAATTAAGAATAGTTAGCATATGACCTAGAAATCCCTCTTTTGGGTAACTACCTGCCCCCCCAAAAAAAACACACAAAAAACTTGGAAACATTTATTTACAAAAGTATATATACCCCTAAGTTTGAGACAAGCAAAGTGTCCTTTGATAGAGGATTGCATAAATAGAATGTGGTACATATATACTAAGGAATTTCCACATCTGGTTTATGTTAAAATTCTGAACCATATGGAAATACTAAGCCTATTTTAGTATTTTGTTTTAACTCATTGCTTGCCATACTTAAACACCATCTTAGCTATAAAGCTTAAGGTTTTATACCAGCATAGAGAGCACATCCTGAGTAAGATGGACACTGACATGACTCACGTATTGTATGCACATCTTGTAAGAGATAAAAATGTGTGTAGCCCTGGTTGGTGTTGTCCTGTGCACCCAAAGGTTGTTGGGCACTGGATCGATGCCTCACACCAATGTTTCTTTCTCTCTTTCCCTCTCTATTCCCCTCTCTCTAAAAAGCAATAAAACAATCTTTTTAAAAAATGCATGTAAATAATGGAGCAAACCATAAGAAAACTGTAGTTCTCACTTTCTTACAGAGTTGCTCAGAACCTAGAATGCCACTGAGGTGATAATGTTTGCCCGTCCCAAATTCAGCCCTCTAAGATAACTCCTTGTTAACTTTTTTTGTAATACAATATTATATAAGCTTTGTTTAGGATCACTTTGAAATAAAATCAAAGATGTTTATATAAGTCATGTACCAAATGTGTCTCAGAAAACAGAATACAGTTTATGGCATCCATATGAGAATTATGTAGAATAACAACAGTCTTGAAAAAGGACTACTTGTTATCAAGACTTAATTTATGACTTTGGGAATTCTATTGTGAAATGCAGCTACTATGTATTAAGTAAGAAAAAATTTCCTGGAGTCAGAGGTGTTTATAGATGAAAGTTTTTATAAAGTGTCTGTTGGACCAGTAAATGATGTGCATTCATCTGGGAAGTCACACCTCATCCTCAGCCTGAGATTCACATCCTGGTAAGACTGTATGGCCTCAGCTCTCCCAGGGAGAACTGGGCTGGTCCCAGAAAGACATGCCACACTGCCCCCCTCCCCTGTACCCCTCCACTGGCCAATGTGTTCAATTAATTATACTAGTTGACATCAGACAGGGAACTGGGAGGTTCCTTCAAGGCGCCTTTCTCTGCCCACGGACCCATTCCACCCATGAAGGGCTGATGTCACAGGGAAAGTAGGTAAAAGGTCCTGCTTAATCTGGTTTTCACTATTGTTGCTTGTAGTAGTTTTCTTTTGTTGTTTTATGAAAACCAGCTTTACTAAATAAACATGTGGGAATACTTGTTGAAAAAAAAAAAAAAAAAAAAAGAATAAAAATCACTTGGAAATGGAAATCTAACCAGACATAACATTGCCTGTCATTTTAATGAAATAGTTGAGAAGCTGTAGGACAAGTTTTGTGAAAAACTAGAATCATTGGGATTTTTTTTATTGCAGCTAATGAGATCACAGATTTAAATGACACCATATTGCTTTTGTGGTGTTGGTGAATATTTTATCATTTCTAAACAACATCTGGAAGAGTCGCGGGCCCAGGAGAGACACAACCTCTGGAGATGACTTTTTTAACGTGTCTAGAATGGTTTTGAAGATTTAATGCAAAGTATTCAAAAGTACTCAGTGGGACTTTCAGTGGGACTCATGAGTACAGTTGGTACTGGATGTTAATATTAGATCACAGTGAAACTTAAATCCATGATGGCATTGTCTTACAATGACCAGGAGCTCACATCTTCCTATTGTATTGCTCACATAAAGTCATTTTGTGCTAGAGTTCAAACCTTATCATCATGATGTGTTTATTAGCTCTATGAACTGGGTGCCAGAGCCATGCAGTACAATACCTTGCTGCGTGAACAAAATACCTAAGTAATGGATATCTACCTGCTGTAGAAGTTACAAGAGTCTTGGTCATTCATTACACAGTACTGAAGACACTTTGTGGTTGGTTGGGGGGGAAGAACTGATTTGTTCATGTCAAATGGAAATTCTAGAAATAATTTATGGGAGTAGTTTGATTAAAGCTTGGCCCTTTTGATTATTATTACAAACAATGTAAACATTTAAAGGTTTTCTTATGGGGGGGATTTACTTATGGTACCCAAATTTATTTATTTAATATTCTTCTTTCTAACAAATCTATGTCTTTGGGAATGTCACTTGTCAAGAAGGAATATGACTCACTTTTGCATACTGAAATTGATCTCTGCACCCCCCTTACACCCCAAATAAGAGTAATATTAAAAATTAGGGATTTGAACAATTAATTTCAAAAATGTTTTTCTGATATTAGACTTTTTGAAAATGAACTAAATAAGGTTGCCCACTTTGTTACTCACAATTCACTTTATTGGTATGCATGCAGAGTAGAGGCACAGTGCACTGACTGAGGCTGAATTCAATAGAAGGCACACCACAAAACACAATACAAGATCTGACATTGTCAGGTTTCTGGGTCCTAATGAAACAACAGCCCTCAATTACAAAATTTAAAATTCAATCATTAAAAATTTCACATGAATGTATATATAAGACTTAACCAGGATTCATTGTAGGTTAGTAAATATATAGTTTTAGCAAAGGACTTGGCTTATTCTGATATGCTTTGTTTGTATGTGCTGGCTGTCTGGTTTCTCTTGACTTCTGAGTTGTAATGCTCATGTATATATTATGATATCATCAAGATTCTTTGGCCATTCATACTTATAAACTAAGCCTTAGCTTCTTTCTGGGAAGAGATGGAGGATGAAAAAAGACAAATGAATGGATGGATGAACAAAGACAGATAGATAAATAGCCAAAATGGATTTCAATCCACACTTAGATATGCAGGATCTAAAAATTATTTCTATTTTTGTGTCTCTACTGAATTATTTCTTTAAGCTCGCACTGACACCTTAGAGAGGGAAACTTAAGCTCAGTCAGTTTAAGATTTCTTCCCCTTTTCTGCAGAGCTGTGGCTTAATTCTGGGAAATTTATATAGATCCCATCTTTGGGTTGCAGGAAAACATCATTTATCCACACAGGTTTTCCCTCAGACTCCATGGTTCAGCCTGGTCCTTGGTTATTAGCTTAGTCAAGTGGCTGCCAAGTCTCTTCGAAGATTCTGGGCTCCATTATGAGTTATTGGAACTGTGTCTCTGCTCCTGGATCATGGTGGTCTTGTTGATTGTGGATGGAGCTCTCTGGTCCTACTCTATCACATGTTGTTATGCCTTCCTGGTTTTGCTCCTTTTCTGCAAGGTGGAGACTCTCTCTACTCCCCTAAATCTCTCAGGGGTCTTGCCACCTCTCTGGAACTCATCCCTGAAAGCAATGTGTCAGAGTCTCTCTGGACTCCACCTGCTTAACTGCTTTCATCATATCTGCTCTACCTCTTCATCTCCCAGCCTGGAGAAACTTTTTTTTAACATATAGGAATGTATGTTCTCATATGCTTTTGTTCTTCATACACCTTACAGGCGTCTTCAAACTACGGCCCGCGGGCCACATGCGGCCCGCAGAGGAGTCTGATCCGGCCCGCCAGGTTTTTTGGGCAGTGAGCGCAGCCGAGGTGTTACAGTAGGAATTAGTAGTTCATATAGTCCGGCCCTCCAGCTCTCTGAGGGACCGTGATCTGGCCCCCACTTTAAAAAGTTTGAGGACGCCTGCAGACGAACCCAAAACTGCCTCATGTCCCCACAATGCTGAGGATTTCAAAACCAAAGCAAAGAAATAGCTCTCAGGAGATTTCGACTGTCACTTTCCTCCAGCAAGGCAGTAAACCCATAGATAGAAGGGGTTCAGGTGTGAGGAGACAGGCATGGAATTGGGCAGTAGGGTGGAGAGACGCACAGAAAGAAAGAAGACAGAAAGAAATGTAGAACATAAAAAAAAGAAAAGATTTAAAAATCACTCCAGATGTGTCCATATCTGGGCTATTGTAACTAATGCTGCAATGAATATAGGGGTGCCTGTATCTTTTCAAATTAGTGCTTTCATTTTCTTCAGATTAATACCCAAAAGTGGAATTGCTTGGTGGTATGTTTCTAGTTCTAGTTCTAGTTTCCTGAGGAATCTCCAAATGATTTGAATAATTCATCAGTCAAAGGATGGATCTGCTAAATGTCTGTGTGATGATTCACATCACTCTTTTCTGGAATCTCAGTCTGCATACCCAAGTTTGACTCACCCTACAGCATTGCTATAATGAAACACAAAAGGTACAGATACCCTTATTCATGACTTGTCTTCCTTGAAAACTGGTCCGTGCTTTTTCAGTAGATTTTTTCATTCAATTGCTAACTCATATCCTTAGCCAGTACATGAGATATCTCAAGGAAATGAACTCTGTTCAGTTAATTTCCTTCCATTGCCAGGTTCATGTTGAACTGTTTTCCCTGCCAGGTGTGAGTACTTCCACTCTGTGCAAGGAGGTGGGGATACAAGTAAAGAAAGATTATAGTCTGCCTCCAAAGCATTCAGTCTATTGAGGATGGCAGAGCTCAATACATGGATCAGTTACATGCACTGACAGTTACAGTACAAAGTGGTAAGGGCCCTAATAGAAACTGACAGAGTTTTAGGGGATCTCTGAGAAGCTGCACCATGCTTTACCTTCCCTATTCCAAAGATATTAGAAGAAGTCAGTTGCCAGGTTATCTCTAGAGCCACCATCAGAGCCCTTTCCCAGGAAATTGCAGCTATCCTAGAGATCTTTGTCAGCTACCTAGTACTTTTTATTTATTTAGTTATTTTTGAGCTTCAGACTCTTGGGATTGATTTCATCACAGATCATTGAGCAGTTCATCCATAGTGGGCCAGTCACTTGTGAGGATGGGCCCATTAGGCCACCAGGAGCCAGGAACACAGAGATGCTGGAAAGGTCACTCTACATGAGAAGGTTGGTCTCTTTTGTAGCACATTGTTTATTTGCTGGGTTCATCCATTTGCTACTTTATTCCACAACCATCAGAGGCAGTAAGTTAGATGCTGCCTCTGATGGTTGATAGTCATCCTTCCTAGGTTGTCCCACTGCTTTAGCTTGAAACAGTGGAAAGGAACACATACCTGACAAGGCCAACGAAGTTGAACTGCTTTGAGAGAAACTTTTGTTTCTGAAAATATGGAGTGTTTCTAAGCAGGAAAGGGTTATCAGCTTAATTCAAAACAATGGGAAGTGAAGTAATTCTGCCTCTCCTTTTTTTTTTTCTTCTAAGTTTCTATTCTCCCCCTCCTCCCCCCTTGCTTTCTCTCTGCATCACTTCAGGCTCAGAGCATTGGCAGTTTATGCTGTGTGCCACATCATGTCACCACTGTTTCCCATGTGAGTTACTTTGGTGACATTAGGAAATAAATATTTCTAGAAGGCAATGTCACTTCCTTTTTGACATGTCATGAAAAGTATAACTAAACGAAAGTAATGAAACAGACTTTATAAACATTTGTTATGTCATAGTTACTTGTTTACATGTTCATCAGCCTTGTGAATCTGGGCTCAGGGGGAAAGAATGTGGACTTTGGAATCATATCAGAGTCGCTTTAACCAGAGTCCCAGAATAGTAACGTATAACATATAACCTGTGTGGTTTTGGAAACGTTATCTGGTCTGAGTTTTCTTATCTAAGGCCAACAGTGATAGTGGCCTTTGGCATTCTGCTTCCTTGATACATGGCATCTTCCTCTGCCCACCAAGCCCCTCTTCATCTTGTGTTTTTATGTAACCTGAATCCTACCCATCCTTGAAGACCTAGTCCCAGTCACTATTTCCTTGGTTGCTGGAATGTACTGTGATCTCTGCCTCTTTTGAACTCTTTAGAGTAAATAGACAACTTTGTGCCATGCACTTAGCACTTGGTGAAACATTATTCTCAGGGAGAAAGAAATGAGAGCTAAAGAGGTAGGTTTAGGATTATGCTGCACTAGTTCTCTGGTTCAGGCCACCTTCTGCATTCTTGATCTCTCACCAATAAGATAGTCTAAGTACTCTGTCCATTTATCTAGTTCTAGTTTGAAAGATTAAAAACCCTGCACAAAATAAATAAATAAAAAATAAAAATACCATTAGACGTGCTACTCCACCAAGAATGTGAGCCTTTTGATTTGTGCCACTTTTATACCTTCCCACTGGACCAGAGCAATTTCGAGCTTTCCCCCTAATGACAGATCAATATCATCGTTGCTGCCAAATGACAAAACATTAGACACAGTTCTCACCAGCAGTTTACGCTGTTTGGCTAACACAAGATCCAAGTTGAAAAATTTTGAGCCCTTCTTGCCTCCAACCAAAACTTTCTCCAAACCACTCATCACACAGAAGCCACTGGTGTTTTTGCTGCTCCCAACACTGCCCAGGTCCTGGCGTGACTTAACACAGTCATCTGGGAGCAAGCTCTATTCCAATGCAAACAGCTTGTTCAAACTGGTTCTGCATCTGGCCCCACTCCACTCTGTTTGGGACTGTGTCACACCATTAGCTGGAAATATTATTATTGTTGAATCAGCATCTCCTGGGTACCTAGTCCTTACTGTCAGAAAATGTCAACACTGTCTTCTGGATTGCATTCAAAAGGATGTCATTGTTCCGTTACCTCCAAATGTATAGTTATTTTATTCTGCATATCATCAATGAGCTCATCTTTTTTCTTTCATTCATATAATTAGCCAACATACTCTGCCTCTAGGTCATTTATATTTTTGTCCTGGGGTCTGTACAGTCTGGATCTAGATTTTTCCTTCCTTGGGGATCTAGGAACCTACTAAGAACATGGCATTTTGCTACATGCATTTGCCATTTGCTACCAATGCAGCATTTTCCAAGACAGTCTCCGATTCTAATATTCTAAGCTTTATATGCATAATGTTGTTTATAGGTTCCACTTTGAGATTTGGAAAATAAGGTTTCAGAATCTGACCCCACCTTTTAAGAAACTTCCATTCTGTGGTTCTAGACAGAACCACCAAACAAAGGCAAAGGCTGTAAATACAGGTCAGAGCACTGTCTCAGATCAGAGCAATTCAGGGTCAGGAAGGCAGAGAAATCTAACTCTGAAGGGGTATCCCAGTTATGACCTTAGCAGGGAATTCTTATCCATTTACATCTTTAAAGTGATAAAGTTAACATCTTGAGGGATCCCTTTGCTGTCTTGGAGCTGGGGGTACTTGATGGGCCTAGAGGATGTCAGCATGGTCTGCTTGCTGCAGGCCTATGTCATGTCCATGCTGCTAGTGAGGTTTCATGTGGCCCATGTGGGGCTGCAGTATCCTCAGTAGGAGATCAAGTGCTTTTAGCAGACATGGAACTGAAGCAATGGCAGTGGTGGTAAAACCTCTAAGAGGCTTACTCATTGAGAGGGTAAAATTCAAGGTCAGTCGGCTTCCTTTATTTCAACACCCATCCCCATTTCCTGTTGGCTAATAAATCACATAGTGTGCAGGACTTGAGCAGAGAAAGGACTGGAAGCATACAAGGCTTAGGTTTTGGCCCTGTTTCTGATGTGCATGGAGGTTCCTGGGCAGTCCATTTATTCCACTGGACCTTTGCTTAGCCATGTGCAAGAGAAGGTGATTGGAGTACATGGGTGGCTTTACATGGTTTTAAAAAATAGTGGTAGCCTTTGATCAACAAAATCTTACACAAAGCCATGGCATATGAAAGAATCAAAGCAGAACGAGGCTGGTGAAGTGGGCAGGGAAGTATATTTTGCTTCCCCTCCACAGAGCCCAAGGGCATGCTGGCCTTCATGGCTCAGGGTGACTTTGGGCTCTGATGTTCTATGTGGAAAAAACTGTTTACATTTTCATTGTTATACAAGGAAATGTAATTTCATTCTCCTTTTCTGATGTGAATTAAAGAAAACGAAGTGATGCAGTATCATGTGGTGAGTAGCTTCACTTTGTTCTGGAGGGAAGAGGACGAAGATACAGTGCTGTATGAGATGAGGCCCTTCCCAGAAGGCAGGTGTGGGTGTTGACTTTGGAGGGTCAGCCTCGACATCCCTGGACACCTTCCTCTGGTCCCAGTGGTGGCTGGCCACTTTTCTTCCTCCCCATTGTCAGGGCATGTTATTAAAATTAATGGCATCATTCCTGGGCTTACTCAGATTCCAAGCTGTTTGCTGCCACAAAGTATGTGATGTCCCAGAAATCACTTAATTCTCAAGGCCCCAGAGAGGAATTCTGTTATCCACTTCACAAGGAGTCCACTTGTTTAAAAGTTATAGAACAATAAAAAATATACATTTGTTCCATAGGGTGCCTTCCCATCTTGCCCCCTCTCCTCTTACCTTTTCTTCCTCCTCCTCTTGTCCAGAGATGGGAGTAAAAGAAAGGGATCCAATGAGTTTGTTTCTAGAAAAGAGGTAGTAAAAAAAAAAAAAGGAAGACATAGAAGAAGAAACTTTCTTTTAAACAGCCCTCCACTCAGGCCTGTTTCTCTCTGGTTGAGGTGAATCTTAGTGTTTTCTCTATTTCCTAGAGACCTACTAGAAAAGAATGTTGTCTGGAGGTTTATAAGCATTAGACAGTGTGCAAAGTTACTTTGTTCAAAGATAGGTCAACTTACTTAATGAAAACATGAAGAAGCCAAGATATGTTCGTTCAGCTAATTGCCAAGGGATGCATATAGCACTAACTATGCTGAACCCAACTTGAAAAGAAAGAAATGCTGTCTTACTCTGGGCTGAGATACTTTGTCTAATTTCTGAAGCTCTACCAGAAGGCTCTGATTATAATGAGGAATCTGTTGGAGAAATCAAGCTATGTTGTGGAAACAAATAATAAGGATTGGCTCTCATCTTAAAACCAGGAAATTGGCCATTTAAAAAAAGAAAGTATAGACTTATAGAAGAACATTAGAAGGAAAGGAAGCTTAGATGTGTGAAAACTATGTCAAACCCAATGGCTTAAAACTGTCGCTTAGTGTAATTTATGATCCTGCAGTTTGAAGAAGCCTTGATGGGGAAGGCTAGTACTCTACTGTATGTGATATGTTCCTTGGGGCTGGAGGATCACTTCCAAGATGAGTCACTCATGTTGGTGCCATGAAAATGGGTTCTTGTGATGGAGTGAGAAAGGAATTTCAAAGGGCACACCTAAGGGGAAGGTTAAAGTATCATGGTAAGATTTATTGGGCTGAAGGGAAGTAATATGCCTTCAGGGATGTAGAGTGCAGGCGGGTTCTAGTAGCAACTATCCCGAGACCCCTGATAATCCTTCATGTATTTTCTTGGCTTTCGTGAATTAGCAGGCTTTTTTTCAGACTATCCAACCTACTTCCTGGTTTTCCCCTATTTTGTGCTGGGCTCTTCCCCTAGCCAGTTCTTCCCCTGAATCTTTCAGGGTTCTGTGCCCTTATTCAATCTGGTTCTTTTCCCTGGCGAGGCTCTGACACTTTATGTCACCATTTTGGCTCCTACTGTGCATGCCTCAAAGTTCTGCTTCATCATTTGGTTTTTGCTGCACATAGGCATGTACTTACTTCCCCCTGCACCATCTCGACTTCTGCTGTACATGCACCCAGCAGAGAATTTCCCCTGCTGTTTATCCCTCCCTTGGTAATCCTGGGGGTTGTCCCCCAGGGAAATTGAAAAGTGATTTCTTCCTGCCCGCTTTGGGAATATAGGTCCCCTGGGGAGCCTGTGAATGCTGTGGCTTCATAGTAAATAAGGTTTAATGTCTGATTCCATTTGCTCTCTTCCTTAACTAACTGCTACCTATCTTAGCAGCATGACTGAAATGTTGGTGCTGGCTATTGGCTGGCTATTAGTGGGAGCTGAGGCTTGGCAATCTCTCTTTCTGTATGGGCCGCATAGTGCATGGTTTCCAAAGTCAGAATCCCAAGGCATAAGATGTAGAAGCTGCCAGTTTCATGGACCTGAATCTGGAAGTAGCCACAGCATCACCTCTGCTAAATATAGATCAAGCCGTCTTAAAAACCACATTCACTGAGAGGACATAGACTCAGCCTCTCAATGGAAGGAATATCAAAGAAATTTGGGACTATGCTTGCTTTTAAACTGCCACAACATGAGATACAGAGTTGGGGGAGGAGGATGTGAGAGGAGGGATAATAGGATCTGAAAGCAATGGTGGGGAAACATGAGGACACATACCCCACCTCCATGCCCAGTGGTGTGAAGGTTGTAAGACATAAGATAAGCCACCACTGGGCTGCAGGGGAAGCTGTGTCCTCAGGGTGAGTCACAGTCCTTTTGAAACAAGGACATGAATGGAGTATTCAGAGAAGAGTTTAAAATGTAAACAACTTTTTGGATCATGATCATGAATTGCATCACTGGGGGAAGCGTAGAAGAAAGAAACAGATTCGGCAATATGTGGGACCTAATGGGGATAAGAGTACAGGAAAGTGGTGTGATGTAGGAGTCTGGTGTTTGTGTTAGCAGCCTCAAGAGCATTATGAGGTTGAACTTCATGTATTCAAGCCAAGTAGCAGTGGAAATATGATATTTGAGCACCCTGCTTAACAAGCATTATCCATTAGGTGTATACATAGCATACGGGTACTAAAGCCTGTATCCAGAATATATAAAGGACTCATATAAATCAATGCAAAAGAAACACTCAAAAAAAAGAAAGAAAAGAGAAACCTGGCAAAAGGTGGAAGAGACAGAGACAATTCACAGAGGAGAATGTCTCAATGACCAAGGAACATAAGCACTCAATTTTAACAGAAATCAGGAAAATACAAATTAAAATACACAGCAGGATATTGTCTTACTTCCATCAGATGAGGGGGGAAATCTAAAAGGCTACCTATTAGGAAGAGTGTGAAACAAAGAATAACTTTCATATATTGCTAGTGGAAATGTAAATTAACATACCAATTTAACAATATGCTCTGTGATTGAGCAATTTTAATTCTAGGAATATGGCCCTAGTGAAAAATACAAAAATATTCTTTGGCAATATTTTTATGATAGTAAAAAATTATAAACCACCACAGGGCCAAGAACAGGAGAACAGATAAGTATAATGTAGAATAGCCATGTAATGTAATATTGTGTGGCAGTTTAAATGAATGAATGAGAGTTATGCATATTAGCATGAATAAATGTCAGAAATGCAAATTACAAAACAAGTTTTGAGGGATGCATTGAACATGACACCATTTATGTAACTTTAAAAATCTGTAAAACATCACTGTGTATAGTTTTAGAAATTATAAAGTGATGTTTTACAGTGGCTCTCCTACTTATGGGACCTTTGAGAAATTACTAACCTCTCTGAGCTTCAGTTTCCTCACCAATAAAGTGGGACTGATACCCACCTTATAAAGTGATAAGGTCATATGAGTGGCTACATAGAAAGTGCTAAGAATAGTGTTGAGCACATTGTAAGCACTGCATGTGTTAGTTGTGATTACAGTTTCTATTACTAATGTTGTTAATATATAGAAAAGTGAGCACAGAAATGATAAAATTCTATTATCCATTTCATGATTGTGATTGCCATTGGAATGGGCTGCACAGAAGACTTCACTTCTATCTGTAAAATTTATTTCTTAAAAATAAAAAGGTTTGAGCCAAAACCGGTTTGGCTCAGAGGATAAAGCATCGGCCTGTGGATTGAAAGGTCCCAGGTTCTATTCCGGTCAAGGGCATGTACCTTGGTTGCTGCCACATCCCCAGTAGGGGGTGTGCAGGAGGCAGCTGATCAATGTTTCTCTCTCATCGATGTTTCTGACTCTATCCCTCTCTCTTTCTCTCTGCAAAAAATCAATAAAATATATTAAAAATGAATAAATAAATAAATAAATAAATAGGTTTGAATCTCAGGAGGGAATACACAAACAAGTATTGTTAATACATATACTCCTAGCTGATATGTTAATATTTGGGACATCTTCCAATGTTGGAAAAGACAGAAGCTCCAAGATTTGCACTGTTTTCTTAAAGATGACATCATATACCTCTTCTTACTTTCTAGGATTAGAAGGAGCAATTATTCACATGTGACTTACCAGTGAATAAAGAATTGGGGACTATTTTGAGTGACAGACTTCCAGTTTACTGGGAATTATAAAATTAATTTTTAAAAAGTTAGATTGTTAATTATGGGGACTTTTAGGACATAGGTTGCCCTATTACTAAAGGAACATTCTCTGAACTCCCTTTCTGGACCTCATTCCCAGGGACAGATGTTGAACTCATGGTGGTCTGGGTAGCACTGTTCCAAGTGGAATTGTGAGGTAGCAAATTGACAGAGAGATGCTATCCCAAAGTAGTTCCATCTCTTAGGAAGGCTGTCAGACCCTTGCTATAACGAGAATTCTTTTAGTTAAGAGTATTAAAGCTTCTTTGGTTGTGATTAAAACAATGGATTTTAGAAATCCCATCAAAGAAAGGGTGAACTTTTACAGTTTGATGAGAGAGATATGTCAGATATTAATATTTGAATTCATTCCCTTACCTGCTGACTTATTGACAGATATAGTCCTCTTTTTTGTAAAGTCCCCTCATTTGTAAAGGAGCATGTCAGCACTAAAGATATTCAGACCTGAGGACCTGGCCAAAGCCTGGGAAGCAGGAGATTCCACAGGAACAGACTCCTTTTGTTTGTTGTAGGTCCTGCTTTCTGCTAACTGGGATGCCATTCAGCACAGACATTGATCCAGCCCCACTGTCAATAGACATAAGCCTGGTGGTCAGTGGGTCAGCTTATGATTGGTCCCAAGTTCTTTCCAAAGGCCTCACAGATATCCAGCTATTATCACAATGCTAGGGCAGGACCTGGACCAAGGCAGAGACCTAGGGAGACATGGCACAATTTAGAGAAGCTTCCTACATGGTTTCCCCACCCACACCAGCTTGACTTTCTCTGGATGGCGTGATTCACTCCCGTTCCTTCCACCTGAGGGAGTGGAAGAGGTTCTGCCCATCAGCAGTTACATAAAGGCAATCATCAGTTCACTCTGAGCAAAAGGGTCTTCTCTGTTCCCGGTATTGGTTTCTCCTCACCTGCAATGCCTTGTACTTGTCTCAAACCTCTTCATCCTCCAAAGAGTGTTGTAGAGTTAACCTTTATGGAGTATTTCAACATGTGCTTTAGATGCTTTGGTTCTTAGTCCTTACAATAACCCTGTTTGGTAGGTATACTTATTTCCATTTTAGAAGTAAAAAATTAAGTCTTATATTAAGTCTTATAAGTTCCAAAGTTCCACAGTGAGTGACAGAATGAGTATTTGTAGTTGCGTCTGTTAGTGTAATTCTAAAACTTGGGATTTGATGACTATATAGTACTGTAGCCCAGGAAGCTATTCCTAGTTACTTTGAGGAATTAAAATTATAAAAAGCATGGACAGAGAAACATACATTACAAGCACATAATTAGGCACATTCCATTTACTATCATCTACAGGAAAAGCATTATTATCAGAAGCTATAATAATGTCAGGGAGAGGGAAATAAGAGAAGTGGATAAGATCAGGGGGAGATAAAGCTAAGGTCTGCTTTACCTAAGGTGACCAGACGACCCGCTTTTGATGGGACAGTCCTGATTTTCAATAATTTGTCCCGTGTCCCGATTTTTGGAAAGATTGCACAACAAGCGAGGGAACAGCAGGAGAATGGGAAGGGAATATACGGTTTTCGGCGGCCATATGGCTAATAGTCAGGATATGAGTTTTATATTATTTTGTTAATTTTATAATGTTAAACTTTAATAATAACAAGTAATTGTTGAGAACTGATTATTGAGAACTGCTTATCAAAGTTTGCATTGTTGATCAGTTGTTAGAATTGTGGAATACGCGCTGTCCTTACCAGGAACTAATGCTGTGACTAAATGCGTTTTTCTACGGTAAATAAAGTGTGGACATCAGAAAAATCACAACTAAGTGTTGAGACTTTGAAAGCCATTTTATGTGTGAAATATAATTTAACAAATTCTTGTGAAAATTTTCATAACCTTTTAAACGACAGCAATCTACTAAAAAAATTTACTCAAATGAGAAATATGCCAAAGAATAAAATAATACTATACATAATTTTATTTATTTATTTATTTATTTAAATAAATCTTTATTGTTCAGATTATTACAAATGTGATCCTCTTCCCCCCCTCAATTGCTCCCCTTCACCAGGTTCCCACCCCACCCTCTGTCCTTTTCCCATCCCCCATTGTCCTCATCCATAGGTGCACAGTTTTTGTTCAGTCTCTTCCCGCACCCCCACTCCCCTTTTCCCTGAGAATCGTCAGTCCACTCCCCTTCCATACCTCTGATTCTATTATATTCACCAGTTAATATTGTTCATCAGATTTTTAAATTCCCTTGGTTTTTAGATTCACTTGTTGATAGCTACGTATTTGTTGATCATAATTTTTATCTTTATCTTCTTCCTCTTCCTAAATAACCTCCTTCAGCAATCCATATAATTCTGGTTTGGTGGTGATGAACTCTTTTAGCTTTTTTTTATTTGTGAAGCTCTTTATCTGTCCTTTGATTCTGAGTGATAGCTTTGCTGGGTAGATTATTTTTGGCTGTAGGTTCTTGTTATTCATCACCTTGAATATTTCTTGCCATCCCCGTCTGGCCTGCATGGTTTCTGTTGAGAAATAAGCTGACAATCTTATGGGTGCTCCTTTATAGGTCACTACCTGCTTTTCTCTTGCTGCTTTTAATATTCTCTCTTTGTCTTTTGCTCTTGGAATTTTAATTATGATATGTCTTGGTGTGGTCCTCCTTGGATTCCTTTTGTTTGGGGTTCTGCGGGCTTCCTGGACTTGTAAGTCTATTTCTTTCCCCAGGTGGGGGAAGTTTTCTGTCACTATTTCTTCTAGTACTCTTTCGGTATCGTGCTCTCTCTCTTCTGGAATCCCCATAATTCTGATGTTGGTTCGTTTGAAATTGTCCCAGAGGTTTCTTACACTATCTTCAACTTTATGGATTCTCTTATCTTCTCCCTTCTGCAGAGGAGTGTCCTCTGGCTCTTTGTGTTCTAAATCTTTGTCTTGATTCTTGCGATCTTCTAGTCTGTTTTTAGGACTTTGTATAATATTTTTTATTTCAGACAATGTTTTCTTCATTTCTTGTTGATCCCTTATTATTTCTAGTTGCTCCCTTTTCATATCCTCATAGGTCTCATTTATTTTATCAGCCTTTTTTAGGATATTGTTGAATAACCTTATAACTGTAGTTTTGAACTCAATGTCCAATCTTTTCTTTTCCTCCATCTCCTTCCTTTGTGTCCTTCTCCTTGTCTGCATTTTAGTTGTTTCCCTGATTTGATGGAATAGCTTTGTGTGCTAGGTGTTCTGGTAGAGCCCAGTAGCCCAGCCTTCCCAGTTACCTGCAGTGGACAGTCTTGGTGTAGCCCTTTGTGGGCTGTGTGTGCAGTCTTGTTGTTAAGCCTTGCTTATTGTTGGTATCACTGGGAAGCGTTGATCTCCAAGCCAATTGGCTGTGAGGATCAGCAGTGTCTCAGCTAGGAGGGTGTCCGTACTCTGCTTGAATAGGGCGGGGTCTCGGGGTGGCGCAGACAATCTTTGGTTCCCTGTCAGTCTCGCCTTAGAAAAGTCCTGTTCGTGGAGAGTTTTGGAAGATTGGTTGCAGGCTCTTGTGCACCTCTTTGGTAAAGGCGCAGACAAGCTTTGGATTCCTGCAAGCCCCTCCTTAGAGAAAGCCAGCCTCTGGGAGAGCTTCTGTGCTCAGCCACAGGTAGGGCGGAGTCTCGGGTTGGTGCAGACAAACTTTGTTTTCCCTTCGGCTCCTCCCCAAGTCCCGCAGTAATGGCCTCTGGCTTCACACACCTCCAAGAGATCTCTGCCCACTGCCTGACAGTCTGGCCTCTCCCTGTCTGGGGCCGTTTATCAGAGCAATAGGGTGATTCTGTTTTCCTCTCGGACAAGAAAGCCAGCCGCATTAGCTGTTCGCCCTCTCCGCGCCAGGAGTAAGCCAGTAGCGAACTCAGCCCGGCCCACCCTCTCTGTGTGCAGGGAGTAAGCCAGCAGCAATCTCGGTCCGGCCCTTCCTCTCCGCACTGGGATTAAGCCAGCGCCTTTTCGCGCACACAGTTCTCCGTACCTTCACAGTTCCTGAGGTTCAGCGTGCCTTCTCTCTCCTTCCCAGATGGCAGAGCCTCCTCTCAGCCAGCCGTCTGGCGCTTCAGGGCAATGCCTCCCCTGTTTTTCAGTTCTAAATTCAAATTTGTTGTGGTAGGCTGCATTCGGGTGTCTACCCTATGCCGCCATCTTGGTTTCTCCTTTTTTATTTATTATATTTGTAAATTGTACTTTTGTTGAAATTTAAAAAATATATTACAATACTATTTTTGCATTCTATGAAAATTTTTGTTGCTCCATATAGATCAAATTTTTAATCAAGAACACCACCAGCCCCACTCGGTCAATGGTGTCCCGCTTTACCAATGTTAAAATCTGGTCACCTTAGCTTTACCTCTTCAGGGTTTCTAAGGAAGTTTTGTGTCTTGTTATATGTTACCACTTACTTTGCCCTGACCATTAGTGACAACTGTCAGGATGGAACTTCCTGACATTGAAAATTCCTGAAAAGCACTGAGAAATGGTCTGATGGGGGCAGAAGAGGTGGCACCAATAACTGTGAAGATAAACACACGAGTTACACAGAAAGTGTGTCAGGAAGGTATGAGAATTGATGATCCCCATGCTGAGACTTGAGAAAAATTAAGGGCAAGATAAAAGGTGAAGAGCCTTCTAGATTTGGTAAACAGTCTGAACAAAGATGGAAAGCAAGAAGCAGCATGAGATTAGGGTTAAATACAAGTAATTTGGTTTTTCTGCAGCAGCAAGTACAAGGTGAGAAGTAAAAAATAATAGTAATAAGGCTGACCCATATAGATGGGGTTCAAAAGATAGAGTCCATTTGGACCATGTCAAGGAGTGGATAGTGGGAAACCATTAAATGGTTTTTAGAAGACAAGTATAGAATCACATTTACATTTTCAGGCAGCTGGCTATGCTAGATGGGCAATACTTTTGGGTAGAAATCCATCAAAGAGACTCTAGCAGTTGTCTAGGTAAGAGATGATGAGGGGACTGGCTCAAGTCAATGACAGGGACATTAAAAGCGGGAAAAGAACCAGGAGATATTTGGGAATTGGAATCAAATGGTTTGGGACACACTCTTGGGGTTTCCATGTTGGCCATTTCAAGGATAGGAGTACCAAGAGTGATGCAGCACCAGGGCTAGCCCACTGCATCTTCTCTCTTCATGTCCACAGTAACGCTTTAGGGGTCTTGTCACTCTTCTTTACCACAAGGCCTTGGTGGGAGACCATTCTGATTTACCCTAGTACAGTGGTAGGCAAATTGCGACTTGCGAGCCACATGCGGCTCTTTGGCCCCTTGAGTGTGGCTCTTCCACAAAATACCACATGTGGGTACACACATACAGTGTGATTGAAACTTCATGGCCCATGCACAGAAGTCGGTTTTCAGCTCTCAAAATAAATTTTAATTGTTGTACTGTTGATATTTGGCTCTGTTGACTAATGCGTTTGCCGACCACTGCCCTAGTAGACTTTTCTAACTCAGAATCTCGGGAGTATGGGTTGAAGTTATGCACTCTTTTCCAAATGGAAACCCTCCTCTTTAGGCAAGTTGCTTAGTCTTTTACTCAGACTCTGCACCTGGTGAGGCTTGATACTTTCAATAAGTCAGTAAAAAGTGGCATGACCCCTTTCACCAGTACAGGAAATGGCCTATTCTCTATCTTTGCACCCAAGAAGAGACACAAGGTGACATTTTACTAGTAATACTGCCAGCACAAACTGCACTTTACTGATGAAGGGGGAAATACCTATATCCGCTTTATCAGCCTCTAAGTTCAAACCATATAAGTGGATGAGATCATTCAGGGAAACATGTAGAATAAATGTGGCCTGAAGCTAGGTCTCAGGGAAACACCAGCTTTTGAAATGTGTGTGGACAAGAAAGCTAATACTAAAACTGAAATAACAGGAAAAGCAATAGAGCATTTTACTGTAAAAATCCAGGGATAGAGCATTTTAAGAAGGAAACAGTACTGAATTGTCAAAATTCTACTAAGATAAGGTCAGTGTGACCCTTGTTCTTCAAGAGGATTAGAACAGTTGTAAGGAGGGTCATATTCTGAGCTAAATCCTATAAGGGTCTGAGAAAGGGAGGGGAGAACATGAGGACAGGGCTTGGTGACTAGTTTAGGCATTCATTATTCCAGCTCTAGGGGGACTTTACCTCGACTTTCTGACAGGTACAGGAAGAAGCAGCAGGCCAAGTGCAGTGATGCCAGCTGTACTTCGTTAGTGAATCAAGTACTTGGGGCACCAGTCTAACTGGCATCTTTCTCTGTCCTCATTCTCAATGCATATCTGCCAGGACTGGGCTGGTGTGAACTTGCTGGCTACAGAGCTGAATCTGGAAGTAGATATCTTCAAGGTCTTTTCCCTGGGATTTTCTGCCAGGGGAAACCACAGTCTGAGTGCTCAGATCACTTGGGCGTTAGCATAAACATACCATAGGCTATGAACCACCGGGCAGAATGGAATTTGAAGAATGTTGGAGAACTCACACATGAAGCTGAAAAGTTGCTTTGGTTCTGTGAGGGTAAAAAAAAAGTTTAAGGTTTAGAATGCCTAAAAGGGTACATGCCTGGGTGTCAGGTTAGGGGAAATCAGTTTCAAATTGGGTCAGGCTTCTCCATATGAAGTGGAAAATGCTAAAAATTATAAGAGGCTAGGGGGCTGGGTTAGGAGTTATAGTTTCCTGGTTTTCAGGTGGTAACCTGTCTCCTCTCCTGGCAGTTCTACAGAACACAATTGGTCTGATCCATTCCAGCAATGGGAACATAAAACTGCCTTTAAGATCTCTGTCACTTTCCTCCGAGCAGCATCTTTTCACTCCACATCTTCTACATGTCCATGGTAACATGTTAGGGGTCTTATCACTCTTCTTTGCCACAATGCCTTGGTGGGGGACCATTCTGATTTACCCTAGTAGACTTTCCTAACTCAGAGTCTGAAGAGTAGGGGTTGGAGTTATACACTCTTTTCCACATGGAAAACCCTCATCTTTAGGCAAATTGCCTAGTCTTTTACCCAGAGCTCTGCACCTGGCAGTGTTAAAATATCACCTTGTGTCCCTTCTTGGGTGCAAAAATATAGAACAGGCCATTTCCTACAGCTCCTTCTAATTCATTTTCACAGCCTGGACTGACTAATTATCACTGTGTCTGTCTTTCTTTCTCTCCCCCCCCCCTCTTTTTCTCTCTCTCCCTCTCTCTCTCTCTCTCTCCTGGCTTTCTGTCTAGTCTATAGAAGATAATCAAACCATTTATTTTGGGTCCATTCCCTCTGCCTTTTTGGAACATGGCCTTGCCAAGGGAATACCCTAAGCAAATGCTTCTTTATAGAATTATCTACTAGATTGTTATTAATCAACTAAAATATGCATTTATTAAACCATATGCATATTTATTAAACCATATCTTTCTTTTCTCAACCCAGATAAATTCCATGGAGTTATTTTGTTTTTCTTCAAAGTTAATGATTTACATCTCTGACTTTCCTGTGATTGCAACAACCATGGCGAGTTTTCCTTGCCAAGTCCCCAGAGAGTGTGTGAGCATCAACAAAGCTAACTGCTGACTTTTGATTCATCTTCAGGGAAGATTAGAGAAATTGTTATTGTTAAAAACAAGTTAGGGAGAATGATATGATTTCCTTCCATATGTAAATGTATTTAAGGAGACCCTGGAATGGAGACAGCAAGAACTTACTGTCCTTCCCACTTGGATAAACAGGAACCTAAGTCCCTTAAAGCCCTTTAACATTTCTTGTAATACTGGTTTGGTGGTGATGAACTCCTTTAGCTTTTTCTTGTTTGGTAAGTTGATAGTTACAGAATAGTAACAGGAGATGTAAAAAGTATAGCATAGGGAATATAGTTAATAATATTGCAATAACTATGTCTGGTATAAGATGGGTACTAGATTTAGCAAGGTGAAAACTTGGTAAGTTATATACTGTCTAATCACTGGGTTATATGCCTGAAAAGAATATATTTGTATGCCAACTATAATTGAAAAATAAAATATTTAAAGTAAAAAAAGAAAAGAAAAGACAATAGGGGAGAGAACCTGACCTGACCAGTGTGGCTTAGTGGTTGAGCCACAACCCATGAACCAAGAGGTTACCGGTATGATTCCAGGCCAGGGCACATGCCCGGGTTTCAGGCTTGATCCACAGGAGGGGATGTTCAGGAGGCAGCTGATCGATGTTGCTATCTCTCTCTACCTTTCTCTCTAAAAATCAATAAAAACATGTTTGTTTTTTTAAAAAGGAGATTACTCTGAATATTGATTTCACACTGGCTGTGGACTTATATAAATGATCATGAAGATACACAAATTATTGAGGGCATAACCAATACACATGAAATTCATGGGTCTCTGGAAAGTTATGGTGATTTGCTCCTAAAAGGAGATCACTATTCAGTTCACCAAAATAAATTCCAATTTTAGTCTTCTTTTGCTCTCTAAAACTTTACTCTTAAAACTTTGCTTTTAAAAATGATATATTGTTGAAGAAAATTTAAAAAGCAAACATGATTTTTAATCAATTCTTTCACTCATCAGCATGGAAGACCTCTGTGAGTATAGGGCAGCAAAATCCAGTGAATTTTGGAATATTACTACTATTACCATTGCCAGTATTGGAATGGAGAAATACGGACTATATCAGTGTCCATAACTTGGTGATTAGCACTTAGTAAAACTTCATCTGCAGTAGTTTCTGTAAATTGGAAATAATGCCAGTGAAATAAAGATATGTAACTTTTTTGTGGTGATGACCTATATGATTATAGAAGCTAGGAAACTACTATTTTCCTCACTGCTATATTTCCACCTTCACAGTGGGCATAGTTATAAGACCATGCTCTATGTTTGTTTGGATCTTAATTTTTTGTTTATTGTTAAATTTTTATTCTTTGGGGGATAAATCAGGGCTAGATGAAAAGTTATTTCAAATATTGTATCATATTATAGGAAGGCATTATTTAAGATATGTGAAAGAAAAGAGCCACATGCTAACCTGACAAGCTCAGGGAAGGCCTGTGTGGCAGTCTTGCAAACTCAGAGACCTAAAATAACCACAAAAGATTGTTTGAAAATTTCATATCTAACTACAAACAGGTTATAGTGGGTAGTCTTGTCCCAGATATTTCACCTGACAAAGATCAACTTCAATCTTCTTTACTGAGCCCATCTGCCTTCCAGCCTCTAAGATAACTTATCTGTGAGATGTCTGGGTAACTTGTAACTTCCTTTTTACCCTGGACCCCTCAGGGAACAACAAATGGCCTCAAGACGTTCCCTCATTGTTATTGTTATCAAGTTAATTGTCAACTGTTAATTATGTTAGAGTATCCTGTACATGTCCATCATTTGGAAAAGAAGCTCATGTCCATCATTTCACCTTTTACCCTATCCCAGAGGTTTCTCACTTTGCTCTGTCCCACCTCCCTAATCTATCACCAATGAATTTCATGTAACTCACCTACTACATCCCTTTTCCTTTGATTGCAATGTATAAATATAGAAATGTAACCCGCCATTCTCCAGAGCATTATCTCAATTCGTTGAGGTTCTACTTCCTGGCATATGTCAACAGTTTGGCTCAAATAAACTCACTAAAATTCTTTACAGGTTTCAATGTGTTTTTTTTCTTTGTTTTTTGTGTGTTTTTTTTCTCCCCGTTAACAATTCTTTGAGTCAGACACTTAAGATCTTGCAAAAGGATAAAATTTTAGGTTGGTTTAGAACTGACCAGATGTGACTACTGAAATGACTCCCAGACATTGTGTGGGTTTTAGAGGAAGCCACTGGGTTCAAATCCTGGCTCTAATTATATTAGCACTGTGACCACACACAAGTTATTTACTTACTATAAACCTTAATTTTCTTATTTGTCAAACTAAATAATACCAGGACTTGCTCTTAAGGCTGTTGTGAGTCTCATTGTATGTGAGCATGAAAAGTGGTACCTGAACAATTAACTATACACAGTTTTCCTCTTTTCATTTTTCTGGGAAATTCAGAGTTCTCCTGGTAATCATTCTCAGGATTCCTTTGTAGATTCTTCATAGCAGGAGGTACAGAGATCATTTAAAACAGCCCAAGACTTTTAGGTGGAGATGAAGGGTGTGGTTTGGACCAGCCATTGGTTTTGTTGATGAAAGGAACTTCATGCATTCTCTGAGGGTCTGGAAAAGTTGAGAATCTCACCAACTGCAGAACTTCCTTGAGGAGAGGATGCAGCACTTTGCTATGAGGAAGGCACCTCCATCAGGGCATACATGCCATCTTCCCAGCACGTCCTTGATCCCCATTTGTGTGAATCACAATGCTTGCCTCCTTCTTCCCATCACCTCTTGAACTCTCAGTCTCTCATTCCTTGCTGTATTTTTTTTTCTCTCCATAATACTTAATAACTTCTAAGCTATTCTATGCTTTTCTTTTCTGTATGTTCATTATTTCAGGTCAGCCTGTCTTCACTTCAAGTTAAGTTACACAAAGACAGAGAAGTGTATGTTTTGTTCACTGATATATCTCTAAAACCTAGAATGGTGCCTGGCACATAGTAGGGGCTCCCTAAATGTTTGTTGAACAAATGAAGGAATGACAGAAGGAGTGATTCTTTGGATGAATGGAACAGGGGGAAGTAGAATGGTCTAATGGGGTCCTTCACTTTTAATTACTTGGACCACTCATGTTTCTAAGGCCCACTCTGCACAGTAGCTCAGAGACAGAGAAAGGACAATATTGAAATAAATAGAAATGAAGGGTGAGTAGAATATCTGCCCTGTCATACTTTTAGTCTCATTAGAAAGCTACTGGTTGAGCTTTGGCTGTTACCAGTGGATGGAGCGTCGGCCTGCGAACTGAAGGGTGCCAGGTTCCATTCCGGTCAAGGGCATGTACCTTGGTTGTGCAAGAGGCAGCTGGTCGATGATTCTCTCTCATCGATGTTTCTAACTCTATCCCTCTCTCTTCTTCTCTGTAAAAAAAAAAAAAAATCAATAAAATATATATTAAAAAAAGAAAAAAAGAAAGCTACTGGTTGAGGTTAGAGCCTCACGGAAAATCTTTGTATCTCCTCTTTCCTCTTCCCTAGAACCTGGGCCAAGCACTGTAAAAGGACTTTGGCCAATGTCTGTTTGCTGCCAGCACCCAAAGATGTGTTGAGAATCTGTTGGAAGCAAACTTGAGGGCAAAATTCCTCTTGCCCACACCTCTTCCTCTGGGTGGGGATCAGTGTACTGTGAGGCTTTTATATCACATTAGCGATGTGTGGGCACCTCTATAGGACATGCTCAACTTCTCAGAGTCCTGTCATAGCATGCTTTATTCTCCTATTTACAGCCTATCAGTGAGTTTTAGCTATAGTTGCATTTGTTGTGAGTACTGATGGGAAAGGTTAGGAGAGTTTAATCTAGTTGTTCCCAGAAGTTACAGCCTATCTTGCACAGACCAGTGGAAAATCTATAACCAGGAAAATTCCTTTATAAGGTCCTTTTTAAGGTATGTAGCTCTAAAGTAACTAGCTAGCTTACTAACAAATGCTTCATCTAGTTAAATGACTAATTAAACCACTTATGATAGACAGAAGAGAGCTATAGATGGTAACAATTCAAAGCTATTTGTATTTTTTAATATTTTTAGGAGCCATCTGCAAACTAGCCCCTGATTATCTCTGCATCTGATGTTCTTCTAGTCTAGGACACAACCAGCCAGTTGTCTCTGCCTTTCATTGTTTTAACTTCTTCTGAGAATGCCTTCTTTTCCCATCAGCCTTTCTAACAATCCTTGGATCTTTTTATGGTTCAGCTTAATTCCTCCCTGATCCATGGTGTCATTCTGGGTAACTGGTTTCTCTTGCCTCATCCTCCTCTGAAGAACACTGATGCCCACATCCTAGAGCCTTGAACTCAAAGTTCTTGCCCTGCACAGGTTGGCAGTGATGGTATGATGATTTGCCAACACTGTGATGTTAGACAAGTCACTGTATCTCTCTGTGTTTCTTTTTTTCTTCTTAGTTTCCCCTCCCTGATACCAGTTTCTTCCATTTCAATCCTATACTAGAATATTTATGCTGAAAAACAAAAGTGAGCATGTCATTCCTTATCCTCTTGCCTAAGGGATTGAATCCAAACAGTTTTATCCCAGCAGTCAAGACTTGAAAGTCTAATCCCAACCTACCTTACTACATTCTCCTCTGATAACCTCTCCCTGCTTTATTCTCTGGAAACTGTAGGCCTCCTGACATGCAGTACCTATTCTTTGTGATAGCCTTACCTACTCATTTTTTAGAACTCCAATTCAAAAGTTACTTTCTCAGTATCTCTACACCACTTTATTCATATCTCTATAATTACAGTTAATATGTCCATTCTAATAACACTTAGTACATAACACTTCATTTGTTAGATATTTATTGTACATTTGTTATGTTTCAGGGGTCAATGCTAGGTATCTGAGACACTGACATGAAAAATATCTAAGAGAAAACTCAAGGAACTCTCTGTCTAGTGGAGAAAAGTGACAAGTTTTGAATAATCACAGTACCATGAGATAAACACAGAGCTGAACATGTGTATAGAATTCTATAGGAACATGGAGGAAGACAGCAAGTTTATTTAGATGCAAAAAAAGGAAGTTAGGAAAGTTTTCATGAATGAAGTGATAATTATTAATATGTTTGTTTCCCAGTTCAACTTTGTATTCAACAAGAGTAGCAACTATAACTTAATTTGTTTTTATGTCCCCTGTGACTAGCAGTGTATCTGGAATAGTCTTTTGATTTAATTTACCCTATCTAATTAAAGGGTAATATGCAAATTAACCATCACTCTGTCACAAAGATGGTGGTACCCATAGCCACAAGATGGTAGCACCCAGTCCTCTCAGCCCTGCCAGAGTGCCTCAATCCCGGGGAGGGTGGGGGAGGGAGGTGGCTGCTGAGAGTGAGCAGCATGAGCTGCCTGGTGGAATACTTGCTTCGTCACCGCACCCAGCTCAGGCCGGCCCCCTGGAGCAGGAGCAGATACAGATAGGGACAGGGGGCCAGCCTACAGCCGCCGTGGCTGAGCGCAGGGCCAGAGAAGAGACAGTGCGGATCTCTCCTGGCTCCCACAGAAGTGGCACAGTTCCCTTCCAGATCCTGTGTAATGAATGCGGGTCCCTCTCGCCTCCCGTGGAAGCAGTGCTGTGGTTCCCACCAGCTCCTGCAGAAGTGCCAGGTGGCCTACTGCATGCAGTATCATGGGCTACTAGTATATAAATAAAAGCATAAAGGGATTGAAGTAACTTTCAAACTCTAAGACCATCAATACCACCTTTGTGGATATCATTGATATATTCCAGTGACAATCCTTTAAATGTTAGGGATTAATATCAAAGACTGGTTAATGAAAATAAGACTTGTAGAATATGTTTCTGGCTTATATCAAAGCCACCTGAAAATAAAGGTTATAAGGCTTTAACACAAGGGCTACAAAATCGAAGGGCAAAGAGACCTGGAGGAAAAGAGACCAGTAAATGGCTTGGTAAGCAAGGAAAAGGAAAGAAAGATGCTATGTAGTAAAACTAATTGTGATTCCTCCACTTCTCTCAAGGAAGCAGATAGGGCATCATGAGATCTCAGGGTTGTACAGTATAATACCAACTTTCCATTTATAGGATATACAGGATTAGATCCACAAGTTGAAACATCAACACAAGAAAATATTTGTGGGACATTCTACATGTCAACTATATGGTCTTGTCTAAAAGCTAATTTTATAAAAGTAACACCAAACTAAAATGGTGGGAAACTGTTCTAAATGGAAAGAAATTGAATTCTAGTCAAAAGATATTTCAGAGACAACTAGGAACAATTTGAATATTGATTTGATATAAAAAGATACCAGAATATTACTGTTGTTCTAAGGGTGCTCATGCTATCATTGTTTATGTAGGAGAATATTCTTATTTGAGGAAATCCCAGCAGAATAAGTCATAATGGATTTTCTTTCAAATGGTTTTAGGAGAGAGAGAGAGAGAAAAGAGCAAATCTTTAAAAATGTGAACAATTGTATGTTGATTGTATATCTCATAGTGTTTATCAAACTTGTCTACCATTTTCATAATTAAAATGAGGTTTTAAAAAAATTAAATTTCTTAGTACACAAAAAGAAGGAAGCACCAAACCAAGTATCCATCCCATAGTCCTAGAATAGTCCATTGAGTTTTAGAGCCCAATAACCATGCGAATCCTCTGGCACTAAGTAGAAATGTGGTGAGCACGGATTATCTTGATCAAGTTCTATGGGGTTTCAAAGAAGTATACAGTGAGCCTGAATTACACACTCCTCCAATTCTGATTATGGGAAAGGCACACAGCGTTTATAGACTTAAAGCAACAAAGGAACTCCCAGTGTGTGTGTGTGTGTGTGTATCCAGTTTTACACCAACTGTGTGCTTAATATATGTGTTAAACTACGTTTTCTATTCATTAGACTTTTAATACGACTTTGTGCAAGGGTGCCTACCCAAAACTTTAGAAACTCCTAAGAGTCCGGAAAAATTAGGGAAGCAAGATAAGCCAGAAGCAGCATTCTCAAGGAAACAGTTACCTTGGGAAAGTTACAGAATATGTTTGAAGGCAGTTTAATCTGTGCTTCCAGAAGCTAAGAAATATTAAGTGAACCTAACGAGAATTAAGTGGTAGCCCTAAAATTCCTTTGCAATATTCTTTCATTTGTTTTGTATTTTCCTAACTGTGTATAGTGGTGAAGTATTTGTGCACTCATGATTTCTGGTCCTGGGAATGAAGACATATAAATGTGGACTTCCCAGTGCTCCCTGTTGCAAACTAGGAGATGTCTGCCTCTGGAATGCTCCTCCAACTGGACCTGGAACTGGCTTTGCTAAAAGGAGTGTTGCAACCTATTCCTGTACAGGAAGACACCCAGACTCCCTGCTCACTGGACATCTCTTTTAGAACGGAGGCTTTCTTGGCCTGCCCAGCTCAGTCAGTGTTTCATTTCAAGCCAGGGAATACGGTCCCCATTTGGAAAGAGTCAAGGAAATTACCAAGGGGGCTTTTCTCACACCAGAAATGCATGTGTCCTTCATTACCATTCTGTCTTGAGATAGTGCAAGGTCAGTGCATTCCTTTGAAGTTGGAATGTTCAAAGAAAAAGGCTAATCCCCACACAAGCCAAGCCAACCAGGAAGATAGTTCCTTCCTGTGCAATTTCATCTTCTTTCCATTTTTAATTCCCTGGGAAGGTCAAATGTTTGGGGTTCTGCACATATATGTGTGCTAGTGGCCCAGTGCATGAAATTCAAGCAAGAGTGGGCCTTTCTTTCCCCTGATGTTTGCACTGGCTTCCCTCTGGCACCTGGGACCCTAGCTTTGCTTCAGATGTTGGCAGGCACCTAGGACCTGGGCTTCACTCTGGCCTGACTTCATCCTGCATGACATCCAATCTAATTAGCATATTACCATTTTATTATTATAGATAAGGAAAGTCAAATACACAAGCTTCCAGTGGTCAGGAATTTTTGTCTCTTAAGGCTCTTTGTAACTAGTGGACAGATACGTTTGCTGCACAAACAATTTATTTGTCTTTAGTCCCTAGAATAAGGAATAGACCCCATGGAGAGACTGCATGTCCTGCACGTAAGTGCAATGGTTGTTAGCCTGGCTTGCCATTTGTCTCTGACAGCTAGCTCCCTAGTTTGAAATTTGAGAGCTGCCAGACTTCTGAGAATTTCCTTGGCACTCAGGGCAGGGGAACAAAATTCCTATAGTTTTATTTGATTACACAGTGGCCAGGTTGGAGGCTCTTCATTTGCTGTGATCAGAAAAGAAAAAGTGAATAACCACATTGAGGTCACTGAGAATCTGTCCTCCAAAGCAAAATGTCTTTTAATTCTGCCCCTTGGCCAAGCCTCTGCCAGATCCCAGTTCACCACCCAGACAGTTTGTCCTTGGTTTTCATAGCTTCCTCTAATTCCTTTATTCTCCTTTCTAGCTTCCCAAAAATAGACAGAGTGTTTCTCTGCTATTTTAAATATGGTATATTCTATTTTTTTTCTTATAAAATCCAAGGGTATTCATCTACTCTTATTGGTTGCTTAATGTATTAATACTTTATTTTGCCTTAAAAATACTGTTTTGTCTCAATACTTACATATTCATGTTGTATAAATTTTAGTTCTGGGTTAGATATTTTTCTTTTTTGCTTTTCTTTGGTTCTGGCATTCTAATACAGTACCTGAAAAATTTACACATTCAACTAATATTTATTTATTAAAGATAAGAACAGTAAACTTCACCAAGATAATTGGTCACCCTTATTTTCTCATCTCTTACAACAGTTCCTGGATATGCTTTTTCTTATTTAGGACTTCCTCAATGCAGCATCTTTATAGGGTAAACCTGAGGCTGTGTATGCCCAGGAATATAGTCTATCAAGCCATTTTCAATGAAAATATAAATAGACATATAATTCTTTGTTCAATGTTCTTTCCTCTCAATGCTTTAAAAGTAGAATTTCATTATTTTTTTGCATCTACTATTGCTATTGACAAGTCTGACCACTTCCTCATGTGAGATTCATGCTTTTCCCTTGGAGCACAATACTACAGGGGTCCCTTGTTCCTTCTATCAGACTAGGCTTCCAGGATCATACATGTCATGAGCTACTTAGGCCAAAGCTTTGCTCTGACACAAACCCCTCCACACATGTTTTATACCTACTTAGACTTCAACTGAGTACTGTACTGTTTTAGGCTGTTGGAATGTGAAAGTTTAAGCATGTCTAAACAAGCTCCAGTGAGAGAAATTGATGGGCAGAGCCTGCTAATACAATGCCAGGAAACAGAAGATGTCCAATTCACGTGCAAAGCCCTTGTGTACATGTTAACAGAGAAAGAATCATAGTTGATTTCCAGTTCAGTTCTCTCCCTCAAGCCAATCTGAAGACTCGGACTGTGGTGATACACGAGACACACCTACTTTTCAGTGCGTCTTGTTTTCCTTCCAGGAATATGGAGAGTGTGCTGCAAGTCAATGATTATTGTCAACAATCTAAATAGTAGGAAGTCCTAACAGTATAGCCAAACTACTATTCATTCATTCATTCATTCATTCATTTATTCATATGTTTATCCACTTATCCACTCAGTAAAAGCATTCTTGAGCCCTTGTTGCATGATAAGCCCTGTGCCAACTGAATACCAAGGGCAGAAAGGAGACTTGTCCATGTACTTGACCAAATGGTGGGGAAGTAGGTTTTAGTCAAGGAGGTTCACAGATAAATGCAAGATCATATGTAGGAGGAGAACTCTGAAGGAGACAGTATTGTGCTCTTCTAACACGTAAAGAGTGGTGTGACCTGGTCAGGGATCAGTCTCATAGAGATGATTGGAACAATGAGTAGGAATTAAGTAGACAAGAAGGAGGAAAGAGTATTTTAGGCAGAGGGCACAGCCTGTGAACAGAGGCTGTGGCAGAAGGGATGGTAGGAGTCCATGAAAGAAGACCTCTGTAGCCAAAACAGAGGAGTCACTAGGGAATATCATGTGATACAAAGATGGAGAAGTGGGCAAGTGTCAGCCTGTGTGGGGCCACTTAAACCACGATGGGGATTTTGGTCTTTAGCCTGGAGGCAAGGGAAAGCCTGGAGGCATCTAAGTTTGCGTGTAGAGTCCTATGGTCAGCATCAGCATGTGGAAATTTTCCTTTGGCCCTAGTACCATGAAGTCTGTGGTTTTCCTGTGGGAAAGGATCATAAATTGCAAAAACTTAATACCATCTCCAGTAATTAAGAACATGCAATCACATGTTGAAGTCAAAGCAAAATGTGTCAGTGTCTGCTTTGGAAATTTACTGTCTACATGTCCCAGCACCAAGAATTTTTCCCTACTTAATTTTTAAAATGTTAGAAACTTACAATTATGCTTACTTCTAGAATCTATCAATCCATCTACTATCAGGTAGAGTTCTGAGCAGGCCTTTTAAAAATAGGTTGGTCCCCTGTGGTTGGTCACCTGAAACTAACAATACTAGCGTGGAGGGCCCCCAGACCAAATTAATCAATATTTCTGGTGATTCTAACATCTACACACCCAACTGAGAAGCACTGATTTGGTGCTTCACGCATTTAGTATTAATTAATCCTTAAGTTTCATTATTTTGTCTCTTCCCTTTATTTCCAATTGAATCTTTAAAGCTTAGCCATAAAGGAATTTGAAGTTTTTCAACAGAAATTATTTTGAGAATGCATGTTATTTATAAAAGGCATATCTGGGCTGTTTTCTATGTGTATGCAACTGTTTACAAATTTATTTACAAAATAGAATAATGCTATTCACACTGTATTTTAATAGCTTCTCTAATAGACACTGAGTGGCCAGATTATTATGATCTCTGAATGCATAATAATCTGGCCACTCAGTGTGTGTGTGTGTTTTCAGTTATGATTCATTCATGTCTAGGAAGTGAGCAACACCGGCTTCTATAACCTAGGTGCTGATGAAACCCCAATTAACATAATTTCCTTCAGCACAGATTGTAGTCAGTGGGGCAAGGTTTCCTTGATGTCTCTTTTGACTCACTACCAACTTCTCACAAAATGAACCTTTGTTTTCCCCCGTCATGCCAGCTGCTCTCACAGCCAGTTTCCACACTTTTTGAATTTGTTATCTGCTTCAAGGAAGGGAAGATTACCCTTCCCATAGCCTTGATGCACCAAGAGAGAAAGCAGGAGGAAGAGTCCCTGTCACCCAGCAACCTTCTCCCTTTTTGTGAGCTCCACTCCACACTGCTATCACTATACAGCACTGTTGATGATCACCCAAGAACGCTTTATGTGGCTCAGTGTGTGTTTTTGTCAATGAAAGATGTAGCTCTGGAAGTTGGCTTGACTTCAAGGAGAGAAGACTCAGTAGATGATGTGTCATTGGCTTTTTGCAGATCAACACAAAGAGAAAGGCTGCTCTCTGGGGCAAGCTGAACTGCAGCCTCACAACCAGTTGAGCGGTTCAATTGGGCATAGTACAACATGATGCTGAGCATTCCTGTGTGTGTTATTTTTATACCAGTTTGCCTCAAAACAGCTAACGGATGCCATTCAAGCTAAAAAATATAGTTTTATATTTCTTTCATGCACAGAGAAACTCTCAGGTTGAAATAATCCAGAATTGGCATTGGTACATCCCCTGCCTTCTACCAGAAATATACTTTCTTAACTCAGATATGGTGCTTCTCTTAATGAAATATCATGGAGGAGTTGGTTCCAGTTTCCCATCTCTATGTATTAGGTCTAGTAATAATTAATGTCGTTTTCTAATACTTTTTAAAATCGAATTTATTTAAACAATACAACAAAATTTAATCAACAATATAGTTGCCGTTGTTTTCTACTACTTGTGCCCAATGCTCAGGAAGCATTTTAATCCCTCTGTTGTAAAATTCTTGTGATTTTGATGTAAAAAATTCGGTCAATGCATTTTTGAGGCATTCTTCATTATTAAATTTTTTTCCAGGAAGACAGTTTTGCAAAGAATGAAACAAATGGTAATCGGAAGGGGCAATATCAGGAGAATATGCAGGTTGAGGGAGAACTTCCCATTCCAACTGGCGCAGTTTTTCAGCAGTGATTCTTGCAGTATGCGGTCGTGCATTATCGTGGTGAAGAATTACGCCCTTCCGATTAATCAGCACAGGTTCTTTTTCTCTTAAAGCTTGGGCTAACCTTTCCAATTGGGCACTATACACTACACTTGTAATGGTTTGGTTAGATGGTAAAAGTTCATAATGAAGAATTCCTTTAAAATTCCACCAAACACACAACATCACTTTTTTCGCATGCAAGTCAGGTTTTGGCGTGGGCTGCGGAGCCTCATTTTTGTCCAACCATTGGGGCCACCTTTTCAAATTAACATACAGCACCCATTGTTCATCTCTGGTAACAATTTGCTCTAAAAACGGCAAACGGTTTTGATGAGAGAGGAGCGAACTGCAAATTGTGATTCTTTGATTACGGTTGTTGTCGGTCAACTCATGAGGAACCCATTTTCCAAACTTTTGGACTTTGCCAAGTGCACACAATTGATTGGAAATTGTTTTTTGTGAACAATTTAAAGTTGTCGCAAGCTCTTGTTGGGTAATTTGAGGATTTTGCACCAAAAGAGCTTGAAGAGCTTCTTGATCAAAATTGGACACACGGCCTGGACCACTCTTGTCATCTAACGAAAAATTTCCCTCGCGAAATTTCTCAAACCAACACTGGCATTTTCTGGCACTAACTGCATCTTGACCAAGAGCACTACAGATGTTTTTTGCAGCCTCACTTGCTTTTCTTCCTAATTGGAACTCGTAAAGCATGCAGTGCCGAATATGCTCTTCATCCGCCATCTTCTTAGCCCTAGTTTTGCAACAAAAACCAAACCAAACACAAACTTTTTCAAGAAAAACTTGTTAATTGCACTTCACACGTTCTGTAGATACCACATGTTTGAAGGTTATGTCAATACAAGTCAACACCAAGCAAGATTTTAAACAAATGTTTATAAACGACATTAATTATTACTAGACCCGATAGAACAAATGTTTCAGGGTCTTTGATCTTTAAGGGAATCATTCCTTGAATTTACCTGAAATCTCTTTTGTTGTACTTTGTCCGTGGCTGCCACACTGCCATAGTAAAAAGGACCAACCAAAATAGTATGCTGACATCTACGAAAGTAATTCACACTCAGAGGCACATTTCCAAACTGTAGTGTGCAGAAAAGCATCCTTCCTCCCAGTAGGCCGTAAGGTGAAAGATACAAGCCCAGGTCAGGTCAATAACAAGGTGGAAGGCACACAATATTTGGTGGCATTGAATATTCATTTTGGTTTCTGAGATCTACCATGGAGTTTCTTAAAATCCTTTTCCACTCTTAAGATTCTGTGCTTAGAAGTTTATCTTAGTGTTGAGGGAGGACATGAAAAAGTTGTCCCTACTGTCCTTGCCCAATTCTTCTGAATTATTTTTATTAATGTATGACTTACATGCAGTGAAGTTCACAGATCTTAAGTGTATAGTGCATAAGCATGGCTATGATCAAAATTAGAATAATACCAATTCTCAAGAGAAGTTCCCTCATGTCCCTTCCCAGTCACTGACTTCCCAGCGGGAGTATCTATTTTCTATTCTATGACCATGGAATGTTATGGTCAATAACATTCTGCCTGCTTTCGAATGTTATGTCAATGGAATCATGCACTATATGCTCTTGTGTCTAATCTTTTTCATGCAATATTATTTCTGTAAGATTCACTGTGTCATTGAGCAAAGTGGTAGTTTATTCTTTTTTATTTCTTATGCTCCATTGCATCAACATACCACAATTCATTCTATGCATGGATACTTGGATTGTGTTCATTTTTTTGCTATTGTAAAAATACTGCCATGAACATTCTTATTTTTGTTTTGTTGCATGTATACACTCATTTTTATTGGGTATATAGCTGAGAGTGGAATTTTTGTGTTACATGGTCATGTTTAGCTTAGAAGATGCTGCCAGTTAACTTTACAAAGTGGTTTTACCAATTTATATGGCAACCAACAATGCAAATTTCCATAGACTCGCCAGCACTTGATGTTATTGTCCTTTTAATTTAATCCAATCTGCTGGGATGTACATTATGATGTTAATTTGGATTTTCTTGAAGACTAATAAGGTTGGATCCTTTCGTATGCTTTTTCCATTATTTCTTAAATACTCCAGTCAGACTTTTACCTCCATCACTCCAGCAGAACTTCTGTGTCAAGTAACAGTGGCCTCTATTTTGGCAATCAGTTCTCAGTTCTCATCACATCCTCTTGAGCTCCAAATCCACACATCCCTTGGTTTTACTGCTACCTCATTAGCCATTCTTTCTCAATCTTTTCTTTTGCCCAGTTCTATCTAATCTGTCAACATTTTACCATAGATGTGCCTTATTCAACTCTATCCTGCCTCTTATCTCTTTCAGCTACTTTTTCTTTATTCCAAGTGTGACCATTAATAATAACATAGCATGCCAATATATATTTATTATTTCACCCTTACTTCAATAAGCTCCATGAAGGCAGGAATATTTGTCTGTTGTGTTTATGTCCCTCATATATTTGCTATACCTAGAATAGTCTCTGTAACAGAGCAACAACTCAATAAATATTGGTTGAATAATTGAATGATTGGCTGAATGAAACAATGGAAAGAACCAGTGGAAAAATATATTCTCCCAAGAAATATTTAATAAATGGCTATGACAGACCCAGCCCTGTTTGGTTCTAGACATGACTTTATATGACTTGCATAATCAGAATTCATGTTTCAAAAGCAAATGCTTTTGATTTGATGAGTGGCACATGAGAGTAGAGAGGAACCAAATATTAATACTTAAAAACATCTGTCTTTGTTTTTTTGTGAAGTATCACGATCCCTTAAAGAAAAGCACCTGGAAATCACTTTGTATGTAATCAGTTTACACTGCAATGTAAACTGAGGATGAGTTTGGTTTGGCAACATTGATATCAAGTCACTTCATCCAGTTCTATTGGAAGCATCTTTAGAAGTCAACAGCTATTGAATTAGTAGCTAAGATGTAGGTGGAGCCAGCTACCAATCTGGACTAACCTCTAAGTTATATGAAAAATAGTTGGTAAGCTAGACTAAAATGTCTATGGCCAGAGCAAATATTTAAGCTGGAAAAGTAGCACAAGGAAAGGCCAAAGTCATTAAGTTTGGAAGTTTGTCTAAAAATAGCAAAGATTTCTGGGCTTTGGCTCAGGAAAGACCATAGGAGTGGGCCATAGGTGAAGATATACAGGCTGAGGTCAGGTCAAAAACAAAGTGGAAGGCACACAATGTTTGGTGGTATTGAATATTCATTTTGATTTCTGAGATCTACAGCCTGGATCCCTTAAAGGCATTTGTGGTAGCAGGTGCTGTGTTGGCTGCATGGTATCTACAGGAACATGTTTCTAACTTCTCACTGGAGACCCAAAGCTGAAGACCAAGAACAGAATGAAGTGATGTGGAAGTCTTTGCTATCGGAACCGGAAACTATTTCCATAATAGTTTACTCCTTGGATTTATCTCCACTGGGCAAATTTTTCAAAGGCAAGAGTTATCAACTGGCTACCCTAACCCTCTTCCTCTAAAGTATAAAAAGACATTTGGGTTAGGAGGGGGTAGAGGGAGAGAGAAGTGAGCAAAACACACTACAGACAGTCCTCAGGTTACATCGGACTCGACGTACGTCATTGTTTCGTGGTTATGTCGCCATATCCCATTTATTTATTTATTTTTAAATTCCATTATTTCGATGTATGTACATATGTGTTTTATGTTTTTTATTATTTATTTACCACAAGTAAAGGTCAGGAATTGTTATCTTTCTTTTAAATTGTTTTTACTGTTTCACTTCATGACTGCTGTGTATGTGCTCCATGTGAGTGGCATAGGTGCTTATGTAGGTGGGTTATATAGCACTATAGGAATGGATCTCCAATGTAACCCAAGGACCTATTGTATATATAAATGTTATATTCTTCATTTACTGGTTATATTTTGCCTTGTATGATGGTTATGTATGTACTGCTTTACTCCTCCCTTCTAGATTATAATTACAAGGAGAATAGAGGCTATAGTTGACCCATCTCTAAATGTTTCCTCCTACATCTATCTCCATCTACCCCAGAGCTTCAAATGTGTGAACAGTTACATTACCCTTAGGGCATATTGAAACTCTCCAGCTGAGCGATTTTCTTCTTCCACCCCCAATACAACCGGATCAAATTGGTTTGCCCACTACTTCCTGCCTGGGTAACTAGAGGTGAACCTTTTGCTGACCTTAAATTTCATCACAATCTCTTAAGATTCTTGCATTCCCCACAGGATTAACGGAAGTAAATAAACTTGGGTTTATTAATTGATAATTGATCTTAGAAATATTTGGGTAATAAACGTGGCCAGAGTATGTGCTCTAAACCTCAAACATCTAAGTCACTACAAATATTCTGCTTTAAAAACAAATCAACATGAGGATGCATTCTGGTGTTTGTTCATTGTTTACTATATATAGTCCAAATTAGGCGATTCCTTTCAAAGTCATTGAGAAATACACCACTGTAAACATCTATGCCACAGAGATCTCAGAGATCTTGTTATCCTCAGTCATCTCTTGGCTGTGAGTCATGGGGTGATGACTTGATGGCCTGTTTGAAAGGATTTTATTGTTGCCCTTTTCTGTCCCACAGTAATCATCAGCATGTGTAGGATGGCTAACACTGTCCCCTAGAATATGATCTCCTTTCTACTTATAATTTCTTTTCTTACTTAAAAGACATATTTCTGTTTAAATTGCTCACTTTGTCAGGAAACTGATATGAAATGAGTTGGCCCTACTTTAAATTAATTAATTTATTAATTTATTTATTCTCAATTATATGTTTACTGATTTCAGAGAGGAAGGGAGAGGGAAAGAGAAACATTAATTATGAGAGATAATCATTGACCAGCTGCCTCCTGCATGCCCCCTGCTAGGCATTGAGCCCTCCACCCGGGCATGTGCCCTTGACTGGAATCAAACCTGGAACCCTTCAGTCCACAGGCCGTTGTCACTGTATCCACTGAGCCAGAGAGATCTGTTTACTTACATCAGAAGCAGTGCTATTTCCTTATAAAATTCATTAGGTGAACAATTTCTTTCCCTTCTTTAGAAATCCCTTCTCTAGAATTTTAAAGTCCTGAAAGTCACCTTCCTTGGTTTGGGTAACAAAAATGGGAAAACAGAAGCAATTTACATTGTTGAGTAGATTTTTTTTTTTTTTTTTTTTGTTGTTGTTGTTGTTGGTGGTGGTGGTGGTGGTGGTGGATTTTGGAGGTCTTATTGTAGTTGTTCACCTAAAGGGGGAATCCAAGAAGAGGTAAATATTGGGAGTGCAAGAGATAAATTAATTCAAGGAACTTTTTAATTTAATATTTCCGTGACACATCCCTATGATAATGTCCAGGTGGCAGTTAGTTACATAATTCTGGTGCTCAGGATGAAGATATGGGCAGGAGACCCAGTCTTGGGTGTCATCACTATATAGGTAGATCAGAAGCTTTTGATATGGAAGAGATTACTCAGGGACTCTGTGAGGAGTGAGAAGAGAAATGACCAGAGACTGAACTTGGGGTAATGATGGTATTGAAAAAGTGGGTCTGTGATGGGAACTGGATGTTGGAGAGATAGGACAAGTCACATCAGACTGGTGTCCTAGAAGACAAGCTGTTAAGAAAGAGGAAGTAGTCAGTGGTATAAAATACCTCAGAGAGATCAATTTGGGTTAAGACAATGAAGTGTCCTTTATGTGACTATTTGGACTTCATCAGTGATTATAGCCTGAATACTTTCAGGGGAGCTGAAAGACAAAACTTTGTCAGCAGTGGGATGCTGCAATATTTCATCCTGTTAATGCAGAATGGCATGAAATTTAAAACTTTTGAATTATTTCTAGAATTTCCCATTTAAAATATATGAGCTGTTATTGAAATATTTTCAGGTACGGGGGGTAACTGGAATTGCAGAAACCAAACCCACAGATAAAGGAGAACTACGGTAAAGTGGCTTAGAATTCAGAATGTAAAGAGTTTACATTTGTTGTTTAAACTAAGGATTTGCTATAATTAGCTCAGTCTAAGTTCACTGGAGCTGGGAATTAGATTAGGTTTGTATTTCTATATCTTACTTAATACCCCCCTTAGAGATCTTGTGTGTGTAAGTCATAAACCACAGAATTAGATATAATGTCTAAAAAGATAGATAGATAGACAAATGTATATGCACATATATGACAATATTTTAGGATACTTTAAATAAGTCTGGCTCTTATTTGAGTGGAAACAGAAAAAGAGAAGATAAAATTATAGCAAAGAGGAAAAGGGGAGAGAATAAAACGGAAAAAAGCAAATGAAAAGGTCGTCCTCACCGTCAGAGTACATTCCTAGGATCTCACATGAAAAATCATCTTAAACCAAGGCCTTTACAATAGCACTAAATGTGGCTGTTCTATGGCCTGACTACACAGTCTCCATTCCCTCTCTGCATATAGGAGGTGGAGAAAAGGAAACAAATGGACTCACTGTCCATTAAAACCACCCAAGGGCCTTATATCAAGAGAACCTAAACTTTCTACTACCTTGGGTATAAATATTACCATGGTAAGGAGAGTACATGAAAGGAAGAGGCCCCTGACTGTCTACCATCTACTCATTGATCCAACCAGCCTCAAGAGTTTTATTAAACTCTGCTTTAGCCCAAGTACTGTCAAGGCTCTGTAGATAAAGAAGGCTTAGATTCCCTCCTCTAGAATCAAGGTCTTATCTTTATATTTCCCTTATTTGAGCAAAGTCTGCAGCCTAAAGCCTATCTTCTTCCCTTAATATACTTTAGACAAGTTCTTTACCCACTATGTGCCTCTGTTTACTTATCTGCAGTGTGGAGGTAATACTACAATAGTAACTTAAAGACCTTCTGTGAAGAGTAAATGAACTCAAATGTGTAAAACACATAATAATCATTCAATTATTTGCTATTGTTTTTATCATTACCAATAGTAACATTTTTTAAAGGACTTTTTGTTTGGAATTTTTGACTAGGGCCCTATCATTTTATCTTTTCCAACTGGATGAAATTGCTTGTAGGTGCTGTAATAGAAAGCCCCACAGCAAGCCACAGGTTCTTGAGAAGTTCTCAGCCCAAATATGCTCTGGTGAGTGTCATGTCTGGTATTGTGACCTTTGTGCTCTCCCTGTGGATGCTCAGGAAATGAGAGAAGATTTTATGGAATGTCCTCTGGATGTTTGCTAATTATGTTTTTATTTCTTATGAAAAACCATGGAGAATGCTTCCCACATGCTCACATCTTCAATTTTAATATATCACCCAAGACAAAGAATAGTGGCAGCTCTAACTTCTTCAAATGTAAGTTCCAACTTGGGTGGCTGTGTGCATGTGTTTGATGCTTGAGAGCAAGTGTGGTCCAGATCATTCCAGTAAGTTCAAATATATGAATAACTGTAAAAACATTCTCCATTCCTTTCCAAGGTTCATCACAGTCCATGTGATGAAGCAGACTGGCCTCATACTTTAATGCAAAGTATTAGAGCTGATGAAAGCAGAGGCTGGAATGGGCCACCCAATGGCTCAACAGAGAGATCCTGGGTATGTTTAATATCCATCCTGTGTCTGCCTGAGAACCTCAAAAATCACCCATTGCTCAGTCTTCTTTACCTTGGCAATCTAATAAAATATGAATTTTAAAATGACACCAGTAAACCAGCTGTGATAAGCAGTCGGAGCTAGTAGATGGCTCTCTGAGAGTCTTATCCATCATTACCATAATCCTGGTTATCTTTACATTTTCCCTCAGCTCTGAGTTTCCACTCCTCCACCATTCTGCTTGTCTAATGCTATAAGCTGCCACAGCATCAACCAAGTAAGCATCTATCAATAGGGCCCACGTGTGGACCCAGGACTATGTACCTTCTGTTGTGTATGTGAAAGAATGCTGTGTATTAATCCCTTTCTGTGCAGCTTGGAAGACAAAGTGAGCATATCCAAAGGAGTTAAAGAGCCATAGGAACCTAAAGAATAATACAAACCTCCATGACTATAGCCCTCGAGTAAGGGAGTTCCCTAATTATGCAATGGAAAGGAGAGTTTGGAGAAGGGTGTTCCAAACAGTGAGGACTAAAAATATAAAAGCCAAATTGTGTAGAGCATATGTGTGAGACTAAAATAGGGTTGAGACCAAATAACAGGAGGAGAAAGTTTTAGGAAATGAAATTTTCCTCTCTTGGATCCTAGCCATCCTTCCTTGTGCACTGGAGTTGGGCTGTGAATCCCAGGACTTCCTTTGAACAAGGCAACTGAGTCTATTGTTCAAGGACCTGCATAAAGTCAGAGGAGAATCTGTGAGAGCTGAATGCTGCCATTTGGTCCTTGTTAGGACTGCATATGTTTCTCATATGTTTTCTCTGACTCCCACCCACACCAGCACCACCATCCATCATCAAGAAGAGTTGTTCACACCAAGAAAAGCATGGTGAACCTAGCATGTTGCTAACGGGGAACAAAGGCTCAGACTCTATAGCACCCTTGTGCATTAAGTGCATGGTCTGTGTCACACTGGCCTCCAGCCCCAATTGGAGGCTGATTTCTAGAGCAGCTTTCACCAATTGCTTTTCTGCTTCAAGAAAATAAAACCAGCACTCATTCTTTTGGGCTTTCATTTTAGTTCTTTTCTAGCACTTCCCCAGTGAAAGAAGCAAAGGGGAGAATTGCCTTTCTCAATATTTTCTCTTTCCAGGAAAAACCACACAAGTCTCCCCTACCCCCCCTCACTGATCAGAATACAAGTTCTCACCTGCTTCTGGGTCCTGGTAAAATCCGGTTTATATGTATATTTCTCTGGCTAGACTCTCCAAAAATAAGACACTGTACCCACCACGTGGGCCACTTTCATCTTTGCCCCCAGTGCTTAACAGAGTAGCCTGTGCCTATTGAGAGTTCAACAAGTGGAAAAGGAAGAAAGACCCCAAAAGAGTTTCTAGCCATTGACTTGAAATTCTTTCTGGGACAAAGCAGATCATGAATGAATAAATGAATGTCTACTCTACCTAACATAACACAATAAACTCCTTAATTGAAAGGTATTGGATGTTCCCATGAAATCATCAGGTCTTTTCCAAAGTGGCAGCTATGAGCAGTCTTATGATCACACAGGATGAATTTGTTGGAGAGGAGAGAGGAGATTAGGATACAGAGTTTCAGATATTTATTGGGAAAGTAGAAGGTGGTAATGTCATACAATGAAAGGATTTAAGTGTCTCATGTGATGAAGGGAAGAGCCCAGGTTACAGGAAAGTGTGCTAAGAAGGAAGACAAATGAGTACAAAAGACATTAACTCTTCATTTGACCTTAGTAAATCACATTGCACAATTTGCCTCATTTAATAAAGAAACTTCATTCTTATCCTTTGAAAACTTTCTTCCCTCAAAATATAGAATTTAGCAATTTTTCAGAGGTTCTTGGGCTGAAGTAATTTTTTCCCTGAAAAAAAAAAATGGGAAGAGAAAATAAGTATTCTAAAACCAGATTAGGAACTGGAGAAAGAAATGAACAAGACATACATAGATTAATTAGGAAAATATGTGTCACAAATTAAGATATCAAGAAAATAAAGTATTATTTTTAAAGAAAATTCCCCAAGATTCCTGAAAAGGAGCCAGAATAAACTGACAAATTGGTGGCTTGCCTTAGAGAATTACATAGGTTCAGATTTATTTATACAGTAGGTCTTTAAGGCAGGCTCCCAATTTACTTGGGAGCCACTACTCTTCTCAGAAAAAATGGCCAGCCCTAACATGTTTGGCTCAGTGGATAGAGCATCGGCCTGTGGACCGAAAGGTCCCAGGTTCAATTCTATTGGTTGCAGGCACATTCCCAGTGGGAGGTGTGCAAGAGGCGGCTGATCAGTGTTTCTGGCTCTCTATCCCTCTCTCTTCCTCTCTTTAAAAAAATTAATAAAATGTATTTTAAAAAAAGAAAAAATATGGCCATTTCAATTTGGGGGCCTATGACTTAATATTTTTGTTTGCTGCTTTTCCATGTCTCCCTGCAATGCTTCCCACCCCAGCCTCTCCTTAGGCATCTCCCTCCCTGTACCAAAGCTTCAGACAAGTAAAAATTTCTCTCTCTGAAAATGAAAGATAAATATCTCATCATACATTTCTATCTATTCTGAAAAAATTAAATGAAATAATGAAAGAATGGCAAGAGAAACTCTAAACAGAGAAGGAATGGGGGAAAATATAGAACACTTAAAGTAGGGGTGTCGAACTCAATCAGAGAAGGGGCCAAAATGTAAAATCCAGCCTAAATCGCGGGCCGAATGGTTTACTGAACAGTCATAAACTGTCATTGAGATGGAAACGCAGCGGAGTGCAGTGATGACAGCGCGGTGCGGGCCACATTGCAAGGCCTGGCGGGATGGATTTGGCCCGTGGGCCTTGTGTTTGACACATGTGACTTAAAGGTTAAGGTACTGTGTTCAAAGTATAAAAAGATAATATGAATTGTAACTATTATATCTTAACTAGAGGCCTGGTGCATGAATTCATTCATGGGTGGAATCCCTTGGCCTGGCCAGCGATCAGGACCAATTGGAGCCATGTGAGGTTGGCCAGGGGGAGGGACCACAGGAGGTTGCCTGGCCAGGGGAAGGAACTGCAGAAGGTTGGATATGAGAGCTCATTGACCACTAGGGGACAGCTCTTGCATTGAGCATCTGCCCCTTGATTGTCAGTGTGCATCAGAACAACCAGTCAGCCAGTCATTCAGTCATTTAGTCGTTCAGTCACTTAGGCTTTTATTTACTCAATACACACACACACACACACACACACACACACACACACACATTCATACACACACACACACTAGGGCTCGGTGCACAAATTCATGCATGGGGGTGGGGTCCCTCAGCCCAGCCTACACTCTCTCCAATCTGGGACCCCTCAGGGGATGTCCGGGACCACTGGCTCCTAACTGCTCACCTGCCTGCCTGCCTGATTGCCCCTAACCTCTTCTGCCTGCCAGCCTGATTGCCCCCAAATGCCCTCCCCTGCCTCAACCTACTTCCTGCATTGAGACTCGCTTCCTCTACATGAGGTGGCAGAGACACCCGGACTGACCTCCTCTGTGCTCCTCTGAGGCCCCCAGGCCTCACATCTTGTGATGACCATCTTGTGATGATGTGAGGGCATGACGCCACCTATGCTATTATTAGTATAGATAGATAATCCAAATATGGAAAAAATGGAAAATCTTTTTCCAAGATACATGGAAACAAGTTTTTTTCTTTTTCTTTTATTGTCTAAAGTTTTACATATATCTCCTTTTTCTCCCAATTGACCTCCGCCTCCTGCCCAGTCATTCCCACCACAGGCAAACCCCCAGGGTCTGAAAACAAGTTTTTCAAAAAGTTAAAAGTTAAATTCAGATGTTAAAGATGATGGATTAAAAAGTTATTGTATCTTGGGGTCTTATCTAATACAAGAAAACCAACAATTTCTGTGTGCTACAGTCAGGAAAAAAATTCAAGATCTGAATTATAAAGTTCAATATATTGAAGAACAAGTTATAAAGCATATTGACACAAATTGAGATTTCTCCATATGTGAAAGACCAAATACAATCTTGTGCAATAGCTATCTGTACTAATAAAAGCCTAGTGGCCTTTGCACCCTCATGCAACTCCTCATGTCATCACAAGATGGCTGCCACAAGATGGCTGGCAGGGGAGGGCAGTTGGAGGCCATTGGCCTGCAGGAGAGGGCAGTTGGGGGCAATTGGGCCAGCAGGGGAGGGTAATTGGTGGTGATCAGGCTGGCAGTGGAGCAGTTAGATGTCAATCAGGTGATCATGCTGGCAGGCAGGCAAGTGATTAGAAGCCAGCAGTCCCAGATTGTGAGAGGGATGTCTAACTGTTGCAGTCAGATATCCCCCAAAGGGTGCACTGGGCCTCTAGTTATCATATAAAAGAAGAGAAATATCAGCTAATAGTCATGTTTCAATATGTGATACTTTAGAGAAAATAGCTCAGTTATTTAAACTACCCAACAAGCCTGCACAGCTTTTTCTGACAGTCATTGCCTTCTTTTTCTTTTCCTTTTTTTTTTTCCTTTTCTTTTTTTTAGAGGACACAAACCAAGACTTTCATTTCTAAATTATTGAAATATTTCCTAATATTTGTGCTGTGTTTTTTAAATTAGGGGATAGGTTCTCATCTCATGAAGGGTTCCCATCATTTCCTGCAAGAGGCACTTGCATTATTGTGTCCACTAAGTGTCGTAGATAAGCTAAGTAAAGGATATGTCACAAACACATCTGAAGAAGCCACACCAAAATGCATATCACTAATTTATTTAAGAGGCCCCCTTTGTCACTTTTATAATCAATAAATATTGAGTGTCTTTCTCCAGGTATAAGTAACATATAATGTTGTTTTGGTTTCAAGTGTATAACATAATGATTCAATATTTATCTATATTGAAAAATGATCACCACAATAAGCCTACTTAACATCTGTCACTGCACATAGTGACTTTTTTTTCTTTTGATAGCACTTTTAAGATCTACTCGCCTAGAAACTTTCTAGTATACTTATTTTATTTGAACCTTGGTACCTTTTATCATCAACTCAGAAGCTAACTAAAATTAATTTATCCTGTCCAGATTTGTCCCAGTATTTAAATAAACATCTAGTGACATTGTATTTAGATCAATTGCCAATTCTGTCAAGAAAATAGCAGAGAGGTGGAATGGCATCATCACAGATGTCTCCATTGGCTAACCCTCACCCTAACCCTAACCACCCCCAGACACGCACACATATTCATACAATGCCTTTATACATTCTTACCTCTACTTCCTCTGGGAGCCTTCCATGACTGCTCAGCTCTCACTCATCTCCCTTTATGTTATGTAGTTAATAATACCCACTTTCCATTTTCTTATTAGGTTGTTTCAGTGTTTCATATAGTAAGTACTTTTTGTCTCTTAACTAAACTAGAAAGTCCTTGAGAATCATGGACTATGCTTATATGGTCTCTCTCCTGGGACTCTCGCCTAGTCTTTCCATTATGTTCAACTTGTCCCAAGCGTTTTGAAAGTAATGGTGGATAGATAGTTGTAGATGGAGTCTTTATCATCCTGTAGGTCTGTTAAAAATCCCCATTTTAAGTGAAAATTATTCAAGCATAATGACTTCTGGAATCCCTAAAAGAGTAGAATTTGCCATAACTTTCCCTACTATGTCCCAAAAATGTGACAAAGCAAATTATATGCATGGGCAACTTTCCCAGGGGTTCTCATTTGTTTTGTTTTTTTTCCTCACTGAAATATATTTCCTATGTCATGGAATGACTGTGTCATTGACACCCATAAAGCCAAGAAGTTATTCTAGAGCTTCAAATAGAAACTACAAGCCCAATTTTTCTTTCTGAACTCTGGTGTTACTCCCTTAGGGAGAAGCTTCAGTGTCAGAAATCATGTGGAAACCCATTTCCTGGTGATTACAGACATGCTTCATCAGTGGCAGATTTCCCAAGGATGTATTTGCTTCCGTGGTATCACTTGGATTGCCTTCAGATTCTCAGCTCTGTCTGGCCAAGGCTCAGTTTCCATTATCCCTTTACCATTCCCCCAGAGATCGATTATGTATTACTCAAAAAATACCTAATTGAAAGATACTTTCAGCCCAACCAGTATGGCTCAATTGTTTGCGGCTTGATCCCCAGTAGAGGGCAGGCAGGAGGTGACCACTACCACAGATGTTACTTTTTTTTGTTAACCCTTTTTTTCCATTGATTTTAGAGAGTGCAAGGGTGGGGGTGGGGAGAGAGGAGGGGGAAAAAACAGCAATGTGAAAGAACCACATTAATTTGTTCCCACATGGCCCCAACTGGAGCAGGAAACCTGCAATCCAGGTATTGATATGTGCCCTTAACTGGAATTGAACCCGAAACCTTGGGATCATGGGCTGAGCTGCACTCACTAAGCAACACTGGCCAGGGCTGATATTTCTATCTTTTTTCCCCTCTACTTTCCTCTCTCTAAAGTCAAAACACATTTTTAAAAAGAGACAACTTCATTTCTTTGTTTAAGATCCAAATTGTGTGTATTTTTTATTTTTCAGTTACAGGTTACATTCAGTGTCTCAAGTGTACAGCATAGTTGTTAGACAATCATACACTTCTAACAACTCATTTGTGGTTTTTATTTAAACCACCAGTAGGCATCATAATAGTTATTTTAAGTCTAAGCAACAACTGTCTTCCCACTATCATGGTATCTTGAAAGGATTTTATGCCTTACCTGAGGCATATAATCTACATTGACAAATGACCTGATATAGCAGAAGGATGAAGAGGTCAGTCTCAGAGTCAAACTACCTGAGCTTGTAGCATGGCTTTGCTACTTATTTTTTGGGTCACCTTGGGCAAGTTTTGTATCTTCTTTCCATCTTGGTTTCCTTACTTGGCATGGATTTATTGTGAGAATTCAATTAGATGATTCACATAAACAGTGCCTGGTACACTCAATGTTCAATAGATATTAGTGATTATTAGTTATTCTCCTTGTCTAGCTGCAGAAGGTGTGTCAGCCACCTAGAGTTCTAGACACACTCTCTGTACCCTGAATTTTGGGCCTCCACTCTGAAACATAGATTCTTACTCCACCTTATGAGCCTTTGGAAGGTAAACACTGCTTCCTTCTGTGTGGCCATATGTGGAAGGACAGTGACTATCCTGCTGTGCTGTGAAGCTGAAGCAGGAAGCAGTGAGTGTGGGCCAGGACTGCAAACTTGCCTAAGTTCAAATGATCATCAGTCATCCAAGATACATTCCACGATATGACCTCAGGCTACATTTGTTTCCTCTTTCTTTGCTATTTCCTTTTTAATGAAACAGTAGTACAAACCAGTTATCTGATCCAGCCAAAGTCCAATACAAATACTTGGTTGGATAATACTTGGAACTGGAATGTGTTGTGATTACCATAACCTGTGTGATCAGCTTAGTAATGAACTTCTTGAAGTAGATGTCAAGAAATTATCTTGTTCCTAAATCTGAGACAGCACTATCTGGAGAATGTTTGAAAAATTACTTCCTTCCTGGATTTGGATTTTCTCAACCCAAACTCAGAAAAATAACATTCATTTCTACTGTGCTGTCAGTGAATAGAATATCTAAGAGCACTCCAAGAGTAACCCCAAACAATAAATTAATGTAAGGGAATAAAATTCTTCCTGATTTGGTAACTTCTCAAACCAATTTTCAGTTGGTGGTAGAGGTAGAACACAAGCTCCATACATGATTGAAAGATAAGGAAGTAGAAGCAAAGGGTGTCTAGATTATGATTTGAAAAGTTCAATCCCTGATTGCTAGAGTTGATAGGTCAAAGGAAGGTTTTTCAAGATAGAAAAATTTAAGCATGTTTGAAGGCACAGAAGAGAGGTTGAGTATAAAAGCAGAAATTAAAGATGTCATGAAGTCATTAAAGATTAAGGAAGTGGTAATACATAGCATGTTGACTATATAAAAGCCTAAGAAACCATTTGACCCATTAACTGGTTGACCGGTTTCTATGATGTGCACTGACCACAGCGGGAGTGCCATTCAGCTGACCGACAAGTATCAGATGCTGGCCTCATGGCTAGCGACTCTGCTGCAGTGGCACAAGCCACTCCATCCATCCATTTAACATTTACCTATCCATCCATCCATTCAACAACCACTAGCAAATAATTACATGCACCAAGATCAGGACTAATGAGGCATGAGTCCACAGCAGGCTCAGCAGGACCAGGATGAGCAGGAGTGGCATGGTGCCAGACCTGGGCTCAGGCTCTTCCCCTGGCACCTGCCTTGGCCCAATCCCTCAGGCCATGTTGAAGGACCCTACCAGTGCATGAATCCATGCATCAGGCCTCTAATAGTTAATACTGCTGTACTGTGTATTAGAAAGTTGCTAAGAGAATAGATCTTAAAAGTTCTCATCAGAAGAAAAAAATTTGTATTTATATATAGTGATAGGTATTAACTAGACTTATTGTGGTGATCATTTTTCAATATATACAAATATCAAGTCATTATGTTACATGCTTGAAACTAATATGTCAATTATATCTCAATAAAAAAGAGTAAGGAAGCTGGATACTAAGGTGAACAAAAAAGCTGAGAAAAAAAGATCCATATACATATTTTTAAAGCCCAAGTATCAAGGCCAATCCTATTCATTGTTCTCTACCTGGCTCTTTATATTAACATTCCTGAAAAGCATTGTTATTTTTATCACTTGGTCTATCTGTAATAGAATACTTTTATTTTAGACCCAATTCAGGCATCTTCATCTTTTAGATTAGGGGTGTCGAACTCAATCAGAGAAGGGGCCAAAATCTAAAATCCAGCCTAAATCACGGGCCGAATGGTTTACTGAACAGTCATAAACTGTCATTGTGATGGAAACGCAGCGGAGTGCAGTGATGACAGCGCGGTGCGGGCCACATTGCAAAGCCTGGCGGGACGGATTTGGCCCGCGGGCCTTGTGTTTGACACATGTGTTTTAGATGATGTTAAGAGTTGTCATATAGCTTTAAGACAACAAAGAAAATAAATTCTGGCAAATGAATATATTTTTCTCCATTCCCGTGAAAAGGAAAACTGCTCACATGCAATAAACGGGTGTGGAAAGATCTTTAAAATCTGAAGTGAGATGAGTCAGGCTGTTTTCTTTCATCATTGTATCAACCATAATAGAATGTTCTTAGCTCTTTCACAGAGGGTTTTATCAATCTTTCTTCAAAAAGTACCAGTAGAGACCTGTCATGAGCATTGGCAAGGAAAATAAGCTACCTAACACAGCTTCTCCATGCCACCAACCTAACAACAATATGCCAGCAATGGTGCCTTTCAAGGTATTGTGCAGTTAGATGCCCTGGAAGATCCCATCTCAAAGTATTTGAGAACTTCCTAGATCCCTAGGTGCAGATTCCTCAAGACCTGCCATGGAGAAGTAGAGGATGAACCTGTGACTTATACAGGGCATAGGCAAAGGATATTGGAGATAAAATTTGTCTAGTTTTAGATGCTGTAAAGCTGGGGAGTAAAACTCATCCTAAATATTCACCCAGTATTCTAAATATCTTAAACATACTCAAGCATTGGGCCAAGACTCAACAATGTGAAATTTAACTGGCGCAAAGATTAATGCCCATTTCTCTAAGGTAAATAACATGAGTGCATATGAACAAAGAGGAAGCTACCTGAGGAAAAGTTTAAGATGAGCCAGGATAGGTATTAGCAAAATGAATGCCACTTTAGATGTACTAAAGAAGAATAGTGTTTTTATTGGGAGAGCAGCTTATCTCCCTTTACAAATGAATCCCATTCTGTAATCCTTTATTTCAGGTAAGTATAACAACAACTGAAGTGTGAGCAGGGACAGGGTAGCCATGATCACATTAACACACCCATTTGCAGTGTACAAGTCTTTGACAAACTCTGTGATATTGATATTGATATTGATATTGATTCTCATCCATAACCATCCTATGAGGTAAAATTATTATGTAGATATTTATGGATGGTAATGCTGAAATTGGGATACATTGAGTGCCTTGATCAAGGTAGCAATGGTTAACAAGCGGCAGAGTCAGGTCATTGACTCCTAGACTTTCATCTGTACAAGTATAGTATTTGGCCTAGTAAGGGAATACATAGCAGTTTATTGTAACACTCTTCAAATACCAGAAGGACCATTACAGGAGGAAGGAATTAGACTAATCAGACATGACAACAGATAGATGTTAAGAGAACTGGATACCAGCAAAAGCTGGATGACTATCCTTTGAAGGAATAGACAGCTGAAGGAGACAAAGCCAATAAACCAATATTACTAAAAGGGATTGGTAAACTAAACTGAATTTTCTATAAACCTTGGATTATTAAAAAATAAATTCAGAGAAAATCTGTGAATAGGAGTTTGTGCAAAGTTTCCCCTTGCTTTTGTTTTTCCTATAAGTCTTTTGATTTTCATTATAAAAGCAGAAGTAGAAAAAAGTGACAGGGAGAATCCTCTAACAGCAACTCTGGAAAAGGAACTACTGACCTTTCTATCTGCCTACAACTTCAGAATTGCATCAACAGAACCTTCAATGGAACACACCAGTTACTCCCACTCTCACTCCATGTGAATGAAGACAGGGAGTAAAGGTTGAGAGGCCAATCTTTTTCCAAGATACTGTTTTAATTCAGTGGTGCTATATCTTTCCACATTCTTAAAATTTATTCTAATCCTTCAAAATATCATATAAGAAACCAATTCAGTGTTGGCTCTTTCTACCTAAGCTCATAATTGAGGCATAGAAGAAATAGGATAAAACCAGCAGTCAGGAACTTTGCTTCAAGTGCCTGTCCTGCTGGGTACTGGCTGACTGTCTTAGAGCAAGCTTGCACACAGGTTTACATTAGGCAGTAGGGCTCCTGAAGACTGAGGCCCATCAATTAGGACTTAAGAGCATACATTGTGCAACACAGATTAAGAGCACACCCTTTAATATCACTCATGGTTTTATACAATTCCTTGCCACTGAGATGTCTCACCTTGAGCATTTCACTAAATTCCTCAAACTTTAGTTACTTCACATGCTGATTAAAGTTATGGATATGAAAATTCACAGCAGATAAATAATCATGTAAGTTACTAGGTAAGAGAGTCATTAGTCATAATCTCTATTTTGAGAAGGCAGATTTCAAAAACTTAAAACAAAATCCTATGAGAATTATATGCCAATTAGATAGATTTCAATAAAGAACATTTGGAAGATGGACAGTGGATGAGTAAAGGAAAGATGGGACTATTAAAAAAAAATTCCTAACACTACAATAGCATATAACCCCAATGAGGAAGTAATGGCTTTGCTGATGGGCTCAGACCTGCAAGCATACACTGGGCACATAACCAAGACAATTTCAAAACAGTGGCAAAAACCTCCCGGAATAGAACTAGAAAAACTATAGCCCAGAAAAAAAAAATTTAAAAAGAAAGAAAAAAGATTGCTTCATTTGTGTTTTTGTGTCTTGCTTGTTTGTTTAATGACCTACAAGGTAGGAATAAGCCTGATATCTTGGGGATAACAGTGTCACCTTGACTTTTATGACAGAGAAACTTGAGTTTCTCAGAATCAGTTTGCTTTCCTCCAGTTTTTGTCAGTAATATTGACTGAACTGCTATGTCAGGCATTGTACTTAATGCTGGGCCTTTTTTATTGAGGAGATGTGATCTTTTCTATCAAGGGTTTGATAGTCCAATAGGATGATAAGCATGCAAACAAATAACTATAAACTATATAAGAAAATATACCTAAAATAATTATAGTACTAGAGGTGAGTATGAAATCCAGGAAACACATAACTTTAAAAATACCCAAGTCTGCCTAGGGGACGAGGTGGTAGAAGAGGAGTAACAGTAAGAGTAACATTTAGACTGAACTATTGCAGTCAATGAAATGCTGTGCAAACTAGAAAGGGTAATATAAGAGAACAAGAATATGCCATAACTTCCTGTCATTTTGAATGCTTTTAGCTCTATTGACTCTGGTGAATTCTTTTAGTTTCTAAAAAAAAAAAAAAGTTACTATGCCAAAACCGGTTTGGCTCAGTGGATAGAGCGTTGGTCTGCGGACTGAAAGGTCCCAGGATCGATTCCAGACAAGGGCCTGTACATTGGTTGCAGGCACATCTCCGGTGGGGGGTGTGGCAGGAGGCAGCTAGTCGATATATCTCTCTCATCGATGTTTCTAGCTCTCTATCCCTCTCCCTTCCTCTCTGTGAAAAATCAATAAAAAATATTTTTTTTTAAAAAAGTTACTATGATTTCATAATGCCTGGCAAATTTTGCGGACAGAGAACTAGATAAATTCTAGAAGACTAAAAATTGATAAATGTTACTTAGATTTTCAATTTTAAGAGGGAGGATTCAATAAAAGACAATGTTGTGGACTATTTGAAAGAATTGGTTTGGATTTAGACTCCTAAGGTAGAATTCTGGCTTTGCTCCTTTGTGTAGTGTGAACTTAACCAAGTTACTGAACATCTTTGTTCTTTAGTTTCCCCATCTATAAAATGGGAGAATAAGAGGATATTCTTAAATCTATGTAGTGAAGGTTTCATAGAAAGTGCTTAGAAGACTGTATCACCTGGACAGCTCTCAATAACTTTGAACTGTTTTATAATTCTACAAACTACAGAGCAAAGTAGTTGGTCACAAAACAGAAAATTTCAAAGTGCCTTAACACAGAAAAGGAAGTGGTAATATTTAGGACGAGGTTGGGTTCACCTATAAATCATTTTAAAGCCTCATGCATTTCTTGTTTGGCATATGTGTTTTGCTAGTATAGAAAGGAAATTTTGAGAGCTACTGTGGATTTTATTAAGGAATTTTGCCATTCTTGTAAAAATAAATGGAGAAATACATACAGGAGTACTGCTTGAGGTTCTAAGTAGGCATGTGCTCATAACTGTTGATTAAAGAATCTTGCGGAGTAATCCAGGAAAGAAAGGAATGCTCACAGAAGGCTTTGGTAATACACAGATGAGGAACTAAGCTAGATAGGAGGGAAACAAAGCAAAGGCATATTCCTGTTCTCAAGGAGGTTACGGTAGGTTAGGAAAAACATGTTTATACAAATATTTACGATTCTAACAAGAATATATCCAGTACCCTACTGGCACACAGGTCAGTGTTGTCAATTCTTCTTAGGGGATTGTGGAAGCAGAGGTCCCAGGGAGGAAGATATGTGGACTCATTTTGAGTCTGCTTTGTTGACCTCATTAAATGATTTTGTAAAACACCCTCTTATGTTATTTCAACAAGGTAACCTTTAAAGTGCATCTTATTGTTTTAATGAAAATAATGCAATCCATGTATTACTAAAACAAAGCAATCAAAAATATCAAAAAATGTGTTTAGTTACAACTAAAACCATCATTATGACCACCATATGTCACTGCTTGAGATCCATGTTTCCTCCGTACTGCACCTCTGGTGGAGCCTCCTTGCTCCCTTTTGCTTTGGCCACTTCTTACCTGGCCAGCTCAGTAGCCTTCAAGGTGGTTTTGCTCTGCCTCGCCCAAACTTATTCTCCATGACACCTGAGCTATCTCCTCTAAAACAGATCCCATCAAGTCATAAACTTCTAAAATAAAAAAGTAAAAGCCCCTAATAGGAAAACAGAGATGGTCTTAGGCTCTCCAATAGCAGTTCTCAATCTGTGGGTCATGACCCACAGATTGAGAACTGCTAGCAGGGTCACCTAAGACCATCGGGAAACACAGATATTTACATTACGATTCATAACAGTAGCAAAATTACAGTTATGAAGTAGCAACAAAAATAATTTTATGGTTGGGGGTCACCACAATATAAGGAACTGTATTAAAGGGTCGCAGCATTAGAAGGGTTGAGAAACACTGATACAAATGAATCAATGATTAGATATTTTCTTTATATAAGATAAAGTGAGTCACCATTATGTTTGTAATTTAAAGTATATTTAAACAAAGTATATCCTTCATTTAACCATGTTTCTAGAAAAGATCTATCTAAAAAGGCAACCAGCCAGCCATATGGATTAAAACTTCAATATTCATTATTCCAAGCACCTTGCAAACATCAGTATACATATATACAAAGTGTGAAGAGTACTGAATATGTACTTGGTTGCAGGAAGGAACTCATTGATGCAAAAACAATAACAACAACAAAAAACAGAAATTTAAGACAGAGAAAAGACTATCTAACATAGCTATCGATAGTTGACAACTGATAACAGCACAAAAATAATTGGCAGCTATCGAACTTTCTGTTACTAAACACAAAGCTGAACTCTTTTTTTATGCATTCTTATTTTAAGCCTTAAACTATTCTATGCAGTAGAAGTAATTATCCTTACTTTACAGATAAAAATAAATTGCTCAAACTCACACCAAGTGTAAGGAGCAGAATCAGGATTCAAATTTAGGTTTAAATCCAAACCCATTTTTCTAACCATAGCACTCAGTGGTCTCCCCTGAGATCATACAACTAAGGAAATAAAAGATAGTTTAAAATATCTTGAAAAAACTTAGGAAATAACAGATAGTTTAAAATAAGAGTTTATGGACCTCATTTTGTTAAAAGGAGCAATCCATCCATCTACACTAATTCAAGAAGAAAAGGCTGTTTGTTAAAATTATTTCCAAGGCCCAGAACAGGAACTGAAATTACACCAGAAATAAAAGCATCTCTTGGCATTGAACATTTCCAGATTTTCTTTCCATTAAGTTCATGGCCTTTTTCTCCCCCTCTAGATCTCTTCATTCAGCAGCACTTACTTTTTTTTTTCCCTCACATCAGCTTTAATCTCTCTGCCTATCAACGGCTCCATGGGACTGACTTCCTCTCCACTGCTAGATGGTAGTTTCCTTTATTCTAGATCAAAGTCCTTAAAAAGGGAACTGGATTTTCACAGCTCATTTTATGCACAAAGCTAGCTCATGTGTGTCTTCAGCACTCAGCCGGGAAGAAGGTACCTCAACATTGATACCCAGTCTTACTGCCAGGTAGATGCTTCTTTCTCTCCCTTAGCCTTGAGATTACCCACTCTCTACTACTCCACGCCTCTTTTTTCTTTCCACAACCAACTTCTACAAAGAGTGTAACTTGTTGTCTTACTTTTCACTTACTGTTCATCTGGCAGATCTATTTCCCTTTTGTTCCTCAGTCCTTGAAAGCTGAAATCCTCCTGCCTCCATTATGCCCTGAAAATGATCCACCTGGTATCATCACCATTATCTACCAGCAAATCCAATGAGCAAATCTCAGTCTTCGTAGTATTTGACTTGGAGCCTCTAACATTGATCATCCCCTCATTCTTAGTCTCTCATAGGCTAGTGCTGCAGACCCACTCTTCCAGGTGACCTCATTGGTCTGAGCTGCCTCTCCTCAGGATTCCTTTCCTATGCCTTTCCTCAGCTGTTGGAGTTTCCCAGGGCTCAGTCCCTTTGCACTACAAACCCTTTCAGGTGATTGTATCCACATCAGTGACACCACCCTAATGCTTGCTGACTTTCAAATATTTGTCCCATCTCAAGTAACACCTCCTGAGTTCCAACTACTTATTAGTCGTGCCCTCTGGGATATTCTGCAAACATCTCAAACCATGCATTTATAAAACTAAACTCATTATCTCATCCAACCCAAACTTTCTCTCCTTCCCTATCCCCGGCCCTGAAAACACCACCATCCTCCTCCTCAGTGTACGAAATAAGGTCCTATCTTCTCATACCTCACCTCAATTCAGTCACTGTACTGTATTAATTAAGGCTCTGATTTCAAGCCCTAGCTGATTTGGCTCAGTAGATAGCATGTAGGCCTGTGAACTGAGGCTCCCTGTTTTTATTCCCATTGGGGAGCATGCAAGAGGCAGCGGATCAATGATTCTCTCTCATCATTGATGTTTCTATCTCTCCCTCTCCCTTCTTCTCTGAAATCAATTTTTAAAAAAAGACTAGTTTCAATTAATAGAAACCAACTGAAGATAGCTGAGTGGGGGAAAAAGAGGGTGAGATTTGTCATAAAGGTATAGTGGTTCTCATAGAATCCAAGGACAGGAACATAGCTGGACCCTTTTGAGTCAAGAACAGTTCCGTAGGGTTTCTTCCCATCTTTCACTTCTCCTTTTCTAGCATATCCCTCTCATTCTTTTGTCTCAGCCAAATAGACTTCCTCTGCTTCTCCATCCACTTTACAGGAGGAATATATGAGCTACCATAGTTCCCAAATTTTTATCTTTTCCAGTCAAGAGACCACCGCAGGGTAGTTAATCTTGGACAAGTCAATTCTGGCTGAGAGAATGGTCTTACATGGTGAAAATAAGGCTTCTCAAACCCACCCCTGTCTGATAAACTATTATGAGCTCAGCAAAAACCTCATTGGTACCTACCACAATCACTAAAGCAAGTCTGATACACTATTATGAGCTCAGCAAAAACCTCATTGGTGCCTACCACAATCACTAAAGTCTGATGGTTCTATGTCATAAATTTTTCTAATGAGTTCAGTTTTATAAATGCATGGTTTGAGATGTTTACAGAATATCCCAGAGGACATGACTTATCCTCATCACCAAATTCATTGTCCTTGGGCAGGTTCTCCTTTTCTTTAATTGACTAGTATACTTCCATTAGAGCAATTATCATATATGCAATCCTCTGATCATTGGTTTACCTATCTGTTTCTCTGCTAAACCATAAACTTCTTAAGAACAGGCATTATATATCTATTATATCTCTGCATTTTTATATCCCCTCTGGGTACCTAGTAATTGGTATAATATAATTGGCCCAGGAAATATTTATTCAGTGTTTGGTATCATGGCCATTATTCATTTGGATCCTCTACCTAACCACTCTGGCTTGAATTCTATGGCTACCAATAACAGTCTGGTTATAACTTAAATTCCCAAACAATTCTGTTTATAACTCTGTGTCTTCTGAGTTTGGTTATGCAGTTCCTGAAAGATTTATAAACTCTTTAAGACTGATAAAATTTAGTTTTTGGCCCTATAACCTGAAGACTAGACTTCAGATATGATAATTTCACCATTCTGGAAATAATCTCTCTGAAAAGCTTTGTGGAAGAAGCAACTCACAATGTAAGGCAGCATCTGACAACACCTATGATTGAAAACACAATTCATATTCCCAAAAATATTTATTTGAATAATAACAATTCAAAGTTCTAGACACTTAATAATGCCTTTGTCAAAGGCCAATGTGTGCATTCCAAAATCTCACATATTACTAAATTCTTTATTGCTCTATAGAAATCTGTGAGGAAAAATTCCCCAGAGAGATGTGAATTCAAGTTCATGAGAAATCAGTTTTCTTTAATGTGTCTGCCATAAAGGGTGACATGTAACACAATAACATTGTCCTAAGAACCATTTTTGGAGAAGATGCACATAGCTGTTTCTAATACAAATCTATAATAATAAAAGGCCAGGCATCATGACCAGAATGACCAATAGGCCAGTCACTATGAGGTGCATTGACCACCTCTGGGTCCGTCACCCCATCCCGCAGGTTCCCATCTGCTGGATGGCCAACCGGGAACCACGGGAACCAGGCTAAGTGGCAGCAGAGCAGGACTGGGGTTTGGATTCGCAAGGCACCAGCAGCAGCAGTGGCGTCACGGAGAGTTGCAGGATGGCAGCAGCATTTTATTATAGACTGTCTCAGAGCAATGGCAGCATTGAGGAGCGTCCCAGGGCAGCAGTAGTGTTGCAGAGCATCCTGAGACTTTGTAGAAAATCACCGGGCGGCAGCAAACAACGTTGCAGAGTGTCATGGGGCGGCAGACATGGCCCTGATTGCAGGCTAGGCCTAGGAACGCTACATGCGCAGGATTTCATGTGCTGGGCCTCTAGTATTTAATAAGAGCTAAAGGCACAACCTCTACTTAAAATTTTGTGAAAGCATTCCTATGGTAAAGCAAGCTAATGGGTTATAGGATGCCACTTCCTAGGGAAATAAGGATAATGAAAAGATGGCCATCATGACAGTATGGTGGTATGGGTACAACAGGGATAGCAGCCAATTTTCACTGAGCACTTTTGATGTATATATCTAGAATGTTTCATGTATGTACTTAGTTTTTAAAAATCTAAAGGAATGGAAGTTAGCACACCATTTTGAGAGGCTGTTTGCAACATAATGTCTTGCTGATCATTCTGACCAAAAACTAGGGTCACATCTTTTTTGTTCATTCCCTTCAATATTTGTTGAATTATTTCAATGACCCAAGTATGATTTTGATTGCTAGTGATAGAGCATTGAATAAATAAAATACTTCTATCTTGGGCCTTACTTTTTCTTGAGGAGGAGATAGAACAAAAGAGATGTTAAATAAACATCTCAATGAGAAAAACAACAAAGTTCATAAACGTAGGAATAAATCCAAATTAAAAAAAAAAGAAAATCAGTAGCTGCCACCATTTTAGTGTCTATTGTGTATCAGGAACTTTACATATATTGTTTGGTATTTCAAATCTTTTCTAAAATTATTATTTGGCTTAGCAAATATTTAAATTTCAACTATATGTCAGGCATTAAATAAACAAAACAAACAATAAATTGAGTCTCAGAGAGGGTAGATACTTTCTCCAAGAGCCAAATAAGTAGTAAATGGCAAAATTTGAGATTTTAAAACAAGTTTGTTTGATTACAAAGGTAGAAGCAAAGTAACCAGTTAGGAAGTTATTGAAATAATCTTGGTGGCATGGACAAGAGTCATAGCAGAAAAGAGGTCAGATTCTCTTTGTAGGTAAAGACAAAATGATTTTTTCACAGGATAAATGGGTGAATGGCAGGAGTCAAGAGTGATTATATGATGCAGATGTTTTTAGCCCATGTAATATAATTAAATTGGAGATAGGAGCTTCAAGAAAAACTGGTTTAGGAAAACTAAAATATTCATTTTGGACATGTTGAACTTGAGATTATGCTTTTAATGTAAATTGTTGAGCAGACTTTTGAGTTTTTAAGTCTGGAGGAAAGGAGAGCAACTTGGATTAGAGAGAAATATTTGAGGGTTGATAGGTAGATAATGTAGTATTTGTTGTGGCAAAGCTTGTATGCCTTAGAATTTAGGGGTGTCGAACTCAATCAGAGAAGGGGCCAAAATCTAAAATCCAGCCTAAATCGCGGGCCAAATGGTTTACTGAACAGTCATAAACTGTCATTGTGATGGAAACGCAGCGGAGTGCAGTGATGACAGCACGGTGCGGGCCACATTGCAAGGCCTGGCAGGACGGATTTGGCCCGCGGGCCTTGTGTTTGACACATGTGCCTTAGATGGCCAAGGTTCAAGTGACAAGGATGCCAAAAGTGAAGAGCCTGACCTTTGTTCAGATTCCAATAGAGGATAGAAGGCCATTTGCTTTTGTGATGAGAGATGAGTTATGGTGAGTCATGGGCATCACCAACTTTGTTTTTGTTGTTTTGCTTTTTATTTTGTTTATTTGTTTAGAAGCGTTGATTCTTTTTAAATATTTGGAGAAATAAAGTTGCATGCCATAAAGCAGTGATTCTTAAACTGTAATGTGCATAAGAATAACTATGGATCAGAGTTGGTTACAAAGTTGATTCTTAGGCCTAATTCCTAAGCATGTTTATGCAGTAGACTGTGAAGGGGGCATAGGAATCACTTTTTCTTTTAAGCATGCTAGGTAAACATGTTCTTAAGTCTAACTTTTTAAAAATAATAATTTTTTCTCCCTCTGCCTTTGCATTAAGCCTTTATTTTATTGCTCCTGTGATGATGGTTTGGGGCTTTTTGTACTTCCAGATTTTATTAGAGGTCTCCCAGATTCCTTTTAGACCTAGAAGCATATCACTGGATGTTAGAGTAGGACTCTTTCTGACTCATTTTTACATGGGCATAATATGATGGGTATCTGGTTATAAAAATGAGAATAAGACAGTTGCCCCACCAATGTGCAGAATTCACAAAAGGAATGAAGTTCCCTTCCACTTCAGCTGGACCAAGAACCTAAAAGGAGTGGGAAGAAGAAGTTGTGATAACATTTATAAAAAGAGAGCTGTGGCCATGTGTGTGTCCTCACCCCCGCCCTTTGCAAGGCAGATGAAAAACAAATGTTTTACCTTAAGCCTGATAGGAGAACTTCAAGCGATACCTAAAAAGAGTTTTGAAATCTTTCTTGCAATTGGAAGATATAGATAACTGGTGCCTGTATCAGTAGTCTAGAGTCTGACTTCCCCTGGAAATCTGGTGAGAGAGGCCAACTCCTTGGCAGTAGGGGTGGAAGAATCTTGCCACGTTCACCTCATGTTCTCTGAGTTTATAGGGCCAAGGCATGTGCACAGATTTTCTGTGGATAAATGTGGGACTCACAGGAGAGTGATGACCAGTGGAGTGACCCCAAAATAGAGAGATGTCCTTTCAGATCAGGAAAAGTGTACCTGTCAGAGCATCATTTATAACTTCTACTTAAAGCCAACCCCCAGATCCCTCACCATAAATCAGTGAGGTTTTTGTTTCTACATAAAAATGTCCTCCCACCTCTACAGATGAAATTGCTTTTTTTTTATATAGATCACACAAATACAGGAATTTCTTCTTCAAGATACATAGATATACTTCCTCTAAGGAATTAGTCTTCTCCTTCAAATGCCCAAGATTACATCACTTTTCAATTAATGGCTATCTTCAGAAACAGAGACTTACTCTGCAGAGATGTATCACACTATAAGTTAGTTTTGATGGGGAAAAATAGAAGGTAATAACAATTAGTGTGAGAAGAGTTGATGATAGCTTTGATGGTGAGGTTGAGTGGGGTAGAGTTGAGGTGAATGGAAGTCAGCTAGTGAAGTTGTCTGACTAACCCATTAGAAATTGGATTACAACCAAAAGTTAATTGTATCCAGCTCTCACTTCAGCCTAACACTTGCCAAGCAGTGTTACATATACACAAGGAATCTTCAGATGTGTCCTCCTGTTCTCTAGCTCGCTAATTATAGTCTGATAAGCCACAGATAAGTCAGTCACAGTCAACTTACCAAGATACATTTTATTATAGGTTTAAAATGTATGTAACTATTTGAGGAAACAGTATGAATTGAAAACAAAAGCTGAAGTTACAATCCCAGGGCCATCCGAAGATCATCTGTTGGTAGTTATCTCTCTGTTGGTAGCTGAGCAGACTTCTCTTCTCCCTGAGAAATCACTTCCAAGTGAGGCTTTTGCTGGGAATATAATTTCACTCTTTGCTTTGTCTGCCTTGATTGCCTCAGAAATGAGGCAGAAGCAAAGAGGTGTCATTAAGAAGGAGATTTTTACAAACAGTGGTGTGCTGGTAAATGGGTTCTCAAAAAACAAACAAACACACATGCATACACACACACACACACACACACACACACACACACACCTGATTTGTAGTGTTTGCCAATTTCCATGGTATAACTAACCCCACCATAGTCAATTTGGCAATATTTAATAACCAAATTGAAAAATTCCTGAAAATGTAACAATTAGCTCTCACAAACGAGTGCCAACCCATTCCAGCAGACTGTTGCTTATAAATTAATAATGATCAACTCCTCCAAGTTTCCATAAATAAATGTGATATAACTTTAATTTCCTGAGAGGAATGCAAGATGGACAAGGCATGGTGTTTAGAAAAACACTAAGAAACAACTTGGCCTCAGGTTCAACCTGTTCCCAGAGCAACTTTTGTTATACACAATACAAATATACTTAAGTTAGCTTTTTATGTGACACTATTAATTAACAGAAAGCAGCTTTATATAAATATCCATAAATATTTTAAATTTGGTTAACACATAATCATATTATATAGCTTTCAAAAAGAACCCAGAAGTAGCATATTAATTGAACAGAGTTCCAAACTTTAGCAGATTGCCATTGAGTTTGAGTTTGTACACATTTGACTAAGACAGGCTCTTCAAAGTGAGGAAAGGGATTTGGTTGGTGTAAACCCTGAGCAACATCCCTGTGCCCCTTGCTCCAAGCAGGGAAAGAAAAAGAAGTTTGTCAAGAAAGCAAAGACCTGTTACAGCTTTTCTCTACCCACTTTGGGCTGAATGGGAGTATACTTCCTGAAAATTGAACCTGTTAAACTTCATCATCAGTAATGTGATGGCAGAAATACCAACTCTAAAGCTAAGGCAATGATGCAGTGAGAAACCCATTGGCCCCATTAATCACTAGTTCTGTGGGTTGAGAAAAGTTACTTAGCTCCATCTGCCTTTGTATTTTATTTGCACCAATTACCTGCCCCATTAACTTTATAGAGTTGCCATGTGATTGTGAAAGCATTTTGTAAACCATGGATAGCCAACTAAATACATGAAATAATTCCAGAACATTATCCAGCATTGGTAGTACCAATTTCTGGGTGAGATATTGTATTAACACTTACTCTATCTTTACCATTGACAATGTTTAGACACACATAAAAACGACTTCTCATGAAACCCTATGTGAAGGTTCAGAAAGACCTCTTCAACCTACTGGCTTTGTAAAGTAGCCTATATCCTGAGTATGATGAATGAAATAAAGGGAAATTCCCAAATAAAGTGCATTCCATTCCATGCCACCTGTGTTTCTATCTCAGTATCTTTCTAGAGTGTTCTCTATCCTCTAATATCATCACATTTAAAGAGGGGTGTTATTGGCATATCTGTGGCTACCCTGCCAGTCTGACTGCTTTTATTAGGAGAGTCTCAGAAGTTGGGAGTATGGGAAGAATAGAGTGAAACAGCCCAAGAATATGAGAACAAGGCCAGGTTACAGTGCTGGATCCTTTTAGCATACCAAGTAAAACTCCTATGAGAATAAGACTTCATTTTTTCACCCAGGAATTCAAAGATTAGACAAAGACTCTTTGAGAAGCTTCTGCCCTTTAACCACCCATATTCATTTTACTATGGATTAGTAGTGTCTTTGCCAACCCAATGCCAGGGATAACCAAATGTCTTTGGTCCTTCCTCTGAGTCTCTTTCCGATGACAATGAGAAATGAAAATTCATCTTCAGAGGAGTTCTGTTTGTTGTGTTGATTTATCTACCCAAACTTTAGGCATTGAAAATCTGCTTCCTCCAACCCACCCACCAGATCTCTGTATGTGCTGAAGAGGATGGGGAGATCAAATCAGACTCTAGGAGATGAATTGGGGATTGGCTAGCAGTATGACCCCCCAGTACGTATTATTCTTTAGAACCTGATGTCCATCATTGAAGATTAAGTCTATTATATCTCCAGCATGCAACTCATAAGTCCCTCCTACATTCTGGATTGTAGCGCTGTTTGTTAGAACTTGTATGATGCCTTTATTTTTACGCAGCCGCACCTCATAAGGAGCTGGTTCCTCGTAGATTTTATTGGGAGCCACTTCACCATAAATGGAATACAAGCCATCCCGAAGTATCTTCAGCTCCCAGTCAGCTATCTGACTCACACAAGGAGGTTCAGGAGATGCCATTTGCCATCTTAAAGGCAATGGTCCTGTAAGAAATTTACAAGGAAGGGGGAAAATGGAAAGCATAATTATTTAATTATTCCATCATCTTCCTGGTTATATAGTTCTTTCCCCCTACTCAAATTCTCCAGCCACAATTTGACTATATTAAGTATCTTGCTGTTCCTTGTTTTAGAGAAATTGCAAATCCTAAATGCTTCACGTACTTGGTGAATTCTAAGGCAATAAATTTGGAACAGAGAAAGGGGATTAAGTTTTAGGTGTCATTATATCTCTCGTTAATGAGTATATGTAAAAAAAAAAAAAGAAAGGAGGAGAGAGGGAGAGAGGAATTATGTACCAGGACTAATAACCAGGGATGGCAGTCCAAGAAGTGTGTTCATGGTTTTCTATGTAAGTACTGTCTACTGTGTGTCACTGTATCAGTGAGACCTTCCTCATGAATCTATAATCATGGTCTTCTCATTAGTTTAAGGGTATATATCATTCAAGAAATATCACTAGCCAAACCCTCCAAAAATAGCTACTGGGTAAAGTTGTCAGTTTAAAGATGGAAATAATTTGACTGGTTTAATATAAGTTTCCCTAGCTTAATCTTATCACAGGGGGTGGGGAAAGGGTCAAGATTTAATCATTTATTTTTATAGGTATATATGGAATTTACATATTTTATTATTGTTAATTGTTTGTATACAGAAGTGTGATTTCAGAGGCCCGGCAAATGCTTTTACCACCCAAAATATTTATCTAACTCTCCATAATTTTTGCTATGGGGGAAAAGCCTTTATCTCATAAATAGAAAGAACTTTGATAAGAAAATACCCTGGAAGAAATAACATATTGACTTAAATTCTTATTTATATGTATATGAATTATAATACACCTCTGAGCATAGATTCTGAAGGATCATAAAGAAGAGATCATTAGAGCAAGAAGCAAAGTATCCCTGAATGGGCTATCCCAGAGTCCGGTAAATTTGCTCTTGCTTGACATGTAGCCCGCCTAGTCAAGGGGCAAGCAAGTCACCAGGAAGAAGTGTCACTGGTTCTCTTATTTAGTTCTGTGACAGGAGTCACTCACAGACCACCTTAGAGCCACTTGAAGTCCTCAACTTTTACCACATCAAAGGGGAATTTCAAATATATCATGAGTCCTACTCCATTCACTAGAGAAGCAAAAATAATCACAGAGGCAAAGACCAGTGAAAAGGGATTTCCTAATTCCCAGGAGCGTGGCAGTTTGCGCTAGCTATATAGGAAGCAGGAATTGCAGTTATCTCTAGAAATATTTTCTCTCAGCTGAAAGTACAGGTTTGGCCTGAAACATATAAACAATCCAAAATGCATTTATTTTTATTTTTGTGTGTATTCTAAGACATACTCTAAGGTTCAGTTTAGCTGTATACTTACTTTAGTGTGTTTTGTAAGCAAATACCAGGTCACTATAAGGGAAAGTGACTCAGGATCTAAGAGGAAAAGAGAAAGGAGCAGAGGAAGTGGCCACTCCTTCCCCCCAACACTCATTCTTCTATACATTTAGAAATAAAAATAGCACCCACGCACACACTCTGCTGAAAACCGGCAGTATGTGAAATGTGAGAAGGACTTTAAGATTGTCAGAGAGAAAAATTGTAGAAATCTGAATAGTGTGTTTATTAAAACCTTGAATTAAAGTAGGTTCCTGGGTCTCAGATTCCCAGGCCTGTAAGAGTGATATGCGTTCCTGCCCAGAGATATGACCTTGATTTTAGCTTCATGCTGGCCTATCTGTGTGACCTTGGAATCCTTAGTTCCTAGACAACTGATTGGCACATGATGAGCAGTTATAAATAGTAACTGAAGAATGAATAAAATAGGATAAAGGCTTCCTCAACTGCATTGGAATGTGCCTTCTTGCATCAAATGCTAAAAAAGATAAAAAGGAAGCATACAAAACAGGTTACTTACCAAACTTAGCTACACAGGGCTCACTGACTGCCTGTAGGGGAAGAAAAAGAAAAATTGGTCAGGATAATGACAACTTTCTTAATTGGTTTATTTAGAGCTTCATATTCCTGAAGCAAACTTCTTTTGCTAACCAAGTTAAAAAAAAAATTCCTCCTTCCACCCCATCTGACTCTCTCAGCTTCCCTTTACAGATGGCTGGCCTCATCCTTAACCTTTTATTTTATTACCTAGCTACCCTTTTGAACCTTCTAGGCAAATATTATGGTCTCATTCCATCCACCTAACCTCTACCTACAGGACAACTATTTGATTTTGAACTTCCTCTCAGGCTATAGAAATTTTCTATAAGCAGTACTTTCCACACTCCAGTGCTTACACAAGATGATCCCTTGGCATGTGAGAATAAAGTAATAGAATTTCTATTTATGTTTATTTTTGTTTTAAATAATTAGAAATTAAGCTGTAGAAATATTTATAACTCAGGTCAATAAAGCCAATTATTTACTATTTGACAATCACGTGTCATATATAATAACTGCAATACCCTGAGAAAACTTTAGTTTCAAACTGTTGCAACGTACCACAGTTTACATGCTTTAAATACTTGTAGTGAGATGAAGCATTACAAAAAAAAATTGTACTATGTAAAGTGTATTGGTTTCCATATGGCAAAGTACTTAAAAGACTTTTTGAACTTAAAGATGTTGCACATTTTTCTTTTATAAGATTTTTTTTTTTTTTTTTTTGTCTGCTAGGAATAAATTAAGGGAGGCAAGGGCAAAAGCAGTGAGACAAGCTAAGAGATCCTTGTAGTCATCTGGCCAAGAAAGCACAGTGCCTCCAACCAAGGTTCTAACAGTGGACGTGATGATAAGTGATCAGAAATAGAGCCAACAGAGGTCCTGACACGGATATGGGATGAGAAAATGAGAGGAGTACAAGGAGACTCCAAGATTGGGTCTTGAGTCATTGGAAAGAGTCATTGAAATGAGCAAGATTTAAGAAGAGTAAATTATGGGAACAGAAAGAAACATGGGTTTGCTTTGGGATATGTCAAGTGTGTGAGTCTTATTAAATATCTAGGTAGGATAGTCAGATAGGCAGTTGGATCTATGAAGATGGACTTTATGGAGTTCTGATTATATAAGTTTGGAGTCTTCAGCTACCTTATGATGCTTTAAAACAGGAGACTATGAAATCATCAAGTCAGTGAGTTTAGATAGGGAGAAGTTCTGGGGCACTGAAATGTTTAGAGGTCAGGGAATGAGGAAGAACCAGTAAAGGAGGTTCGGAAGGAAAGGCCAGTGATTCAGAAAGGAAACAAAGATAGTGTGATATTTGGAAACCAAGAGAAGAAAGTATTTCAGGAAAGAGGAGTGATCAGCTATGTCAAATGCTTTTGGTGAGTCAAGAAAGAAGAGGCAGAAAATTGACAGATGGATATGGCAGTCACTTGATGAAAGTAGGTATTGTGATGTGATGAGGACAGAAGTTTCATTTGAATGAATTGAAAAGTGAGAAAAAATAAATTGAAGGGATGTTGCCAGAGGGTGTGGCCAGCCTGCAAATCACAACAGGCCTCTTGCCCAGGCTACCCCACACCCCAAGGGAACCCCCACACTGTCCCGGGACACCCTTTAGGGCAAACCAACTGGCCCCCACACATGCACCAGGCCTCTATCCTATTTAATAAAAGAGTAATATGCAGATTGACCATAACTCCAACACACAAGATGGCTGCCCCCAAGTGGTCAAAGATCCTGCCCCCATGTGGACACAAGATGGCCACCACAAGATAGCCAGGAGGGGAGGGCAGTTGGGAGGCACCAGGCTTGCAAGGGAGGGCAGTTGGAGTTGATCAACCCTGCAGGGGAAGACAGTTAGGGGTGGCCAGGCCAGCAGAGGAGGGAAGTTTGGGGCAAAAAGGCTGGCAGGGGAGCAGTTAGATATCAATCAGGTTGTCAGGGGAGTGGTTAGGGGGTAATCAGGCTGGAAGGCAGGCGAGCAGTTGGGAGCCAGCAGTCCTGGATTGTGAGAGGGATGTCTGATTGCCTGTTTAGACCCAATCCCACTAGGTCTAAACGGGTAGTTTAACATCCCTTGAGGGGTCCCAGATTGGAGAAGGTGCAGGCTGGGCTGAGGGACACCCCGCTCCCCGCCCTGCCCTGTGCATGAATTTCATGCACTGGGCCTCTAGTTTTATAATAAATCACTGGATTCCTATTATTGTCTCCGCTTTTGCAATCATCTCATCTGCATCTCGGGATTTCTTAGAAGAGATGTTGAAATTCCATTTAGTTTAACTCATGATAAGCATGTGAATCCCTTAACTTTATTTCCTCATTTATAAAATGAGAAATATAATAGCAACTAGCTCATTGAAATTGGTCATGATTTAAATGAGGTTATTCTTGTGAAGAGCTTTACCCAAATATTCTGTGTCTAATCCTGCTCATTTAATATTAGCTTTATTGATAATGATGCTGATTATAATAAAGAATTGAATAAAACTTTAGGCAACTATATTCCCAACATTATACAGTATTATAAGCAGGAGAAACAAAATCAATTTATGGCACTTGCTTCTTAAGAAGTTTATAATCTTTCTAGAAAGATGCCTGCATTCATGGAGCAATTGCTTAACAATCTAAATATAAATAGATGCCGATGTAAGAGCTGCAGATAGTATCTGTGCTCTGTACTTTCATGTCTAAAGAGTGCAAGAAGTTTAAGGTCATAGACTAATGGCCAGAGACAGACATCCTAAAGACTGTCACTTGGGCTGCTGTAATGTCTAGTATATAAGATCCAGAAACCACCATTGTGACATTCTCTAATTATTACCACCAATGAAAATCTGTCAAGTCACAAAAATCATCTACTAGTATTTGGCAGTGAGATACAATCTTTGATGGAGAAAGTGAAATAGATAAGCAAGGAATACCAATATTGTTAAAGTTTTTTGAAATTTACATTCACTGTGCTGTCATTAATAGTAATGGTGCAAATATTAATCACTACAATGTGCTGAAAGGCTATTTACGTGTCAGGCACTGTTCTGTCTCTTTAATCCTTACCGAAAAATGAGAATTGGCAGCATCCTCATTTGCTGTATGAAAGAGATTAAGTAACTAGCCCGAGGTGATGCAGCTGATAAGAGGCCAACCAGTCTGAGATCCAAACAAAACCTTTCTGACTCACAGGTCCCTGTTGGGCAGTTTCTATTTATAATTCTGGAAGAACCAAATATCCACTTCTAAAGAAGCCAAAACCTGTTTGGCTCATGGATAGAGTGTCAGTCTGCGGTCTGAGAGGTCTCAGGTTCAATTCCAGTCAAGGGTGTGTACATTGGTTGTGGGCACATCCTCAGTTGGGGGGAGGGGTGCCTGTGGAAGGTGGCTGGTCGATGTTTCTGGCTCTCTATCCCTCTCCCTTCCCATCTATAAAATATCAGTAAAATATTTTTTTAAAATAATAATAAAGAAGCATATGGGGCTTTCAACTTGGTTGAATTTAGTTCATTTTTGCTGAAGAGGATCAGTTGCTCTTGTAACCCCATTTGATTTAAGCCAAGATTAACATAGTTGGTTTCAAATGGCCAAAGCTTAATAATTCTTTCTCCAACCCAACCTTCATCATATCGTCCTTTGAAAACAGAATCTACTCTGCTTTTAAATAGAAGCACAACTTCTTCTTTCGGAAGTATCCTTCATTTTATTGAAGCAGGGGATGCTCTTGAACATTGGTGTTTTAGGGACAACATCTGTGAGGCTATTTTCACCGAGGGGTTGTTGAAATTGATTGGGCTCAGTCTCTGGATCTGTTTTTGTTCATTAGTTTATATTGTCCATTATATTCCATAAATGAGTGAAATCATGTGATATTTATCTTCCTCTGCTTGGCTTAGCATAATGCTCTCCATTTCCATCCATGCTGTTGCAAATGGTAAGAACTCCTTTTTTACCACAGCATAGTATTCCATTGTGTAGATGTACCACAGTTTTTTAATCCACTCATCTGCTGATGGGCACTTAGGCTGTTTCCAAATCTTAGCTATGTTAAAGTGTGCTGCTATGAACATAGGGGTTTGTGTGTCAGAGAAACATCAATCAGACCATCAAATCTCAGAGGGAAAGTAAGGGAGGATGGGGTAAAGGGGGAGATCAACCAAAGAACTTGTATGCATGGATATAAGCCTAACCAATGGACACAAACAATAAGGGGGTGAGAGCATGAGTGGGAGGGATGGAGGCAGAAAGGGAGATAAGGACGTATATGTAACACCTTAATCAAGAAAGAAATTAAAAATAAAAAAAGATTAAAAAGGAAGAAAGAAATTGATTGGGATCATAACCAATCCTTTTAAGTTGACTGTCTTCTGAAAGAAAAAGGAGGGAAATGAAAATAATGTTCTCCCAAAGAAATTTGTGTTGGTCTAGAAGGAGCCAATCTTCCTGCCCAAAGCTTGGTGAATTAGTGCCTGGAGAAGCTGGGAAGTGGAATGTTGTATATAAAAACAAGAGTGCGAATTAAAATAATCTAAACTCCAAGGTTCATGGGTCTTGTGCAAAGGTGGAAGCAGCCCCGTCATAATGATTCATCTTCCGCCAGCTACTCGGGCCTCTTTTCCAAGTATGTTTGTTTGTGGTCAATAAGGAAAGGGCAGTGCAGTCAATGGAAAGTGGAGTACACGACCTGGTATTGTCAACCAGGCCCTTGACTGTTCCCATAGGAAATACACCATCATGGCATCCTTTCAGAACAATATGAAACATCTCCAAATTTGGAACAAACTCTGGGCTAATTCTTTAGGGGCAGAACTGTTCAGTGAGAAGCTATGTGTTGTCCGGGAGAGAGAATCCAAAATCAGAGCTCAAGCATATGAAACTGATCAAGTTCCATTCTGGTAAGAGATATCATATCCTCCATGCCCCTGAAATTCCTCTGTTCCTTTTTGCAAGAGCCCCTGTGTTCCTTTAAAAATATATATATTTTCCCCCTCTGCTGTGCATTGGATCCCCATTCATGTGCAGAGATGGGTGACACATAGCATGTCCTATGTTCTTCAAGGTCATCTAGCTAATGAGACTTGATTTTTGGTGTGTTTTTTTTTTAAAGGAAAGGTTACTTCTAAATTTAAGCTATTGCTATATTCTCATCCTTCCCCTTCTTCAGAAATCTAAACACTCAGAACTGACACTGCTCTAAAAAATTCAGACTATTGTTTGATACCTCCCATGAGAGAGTGAAGAGATGGTTATAAATGCTTCTATATACTTGTCTATCCCTGTGCAATACTGACTAATGGGCTATAGTGTAAAACTTGGGGGAAAGCTACACTTACCCCAATATCAACTACAGTGTACTGCTTGCTCCTACATTTTTTCTCAATTGCTTTCAAATATCTTAAGATGGAGAACTGTATCTTTGAAATATATGCTGGCCAATTCACTAAGGAAAATGTTTCAGTAGTTCCTGATTTCACATCACAGCCCTTTCTTAAATGGGTATGTATCACCTTATTCTCCCCAAGGCTCAGAATCTTCAGACATACCTTAAAATGGGCCAAATCCTAAATAATATCAAGCATTTTTTAATTTCTTTTTTGCTCAGTGTTACGCAGTCAACAGTCAGAAAAACATCTTATAAAAACCTAAGGAACCTCCATCCTCCTCACTAGACCCACAAGTTGGGCTGGAGCTCAATGGGAAATTCCTGATAAGCATCAGGGGCTTCCCAATTAGGAATGTGTTTCAACCTTCCTCCATGAAACCTTCCTTGATCACCCTAGCCCAAAGCCATTGCCCCCTTGAACTTCTAAAGCATTTATATTCTATACCACCCTTAGATAAATTATAAATCACTTTATCTTATAGTTAGAATGAGACTTTATAAGTAAATCCATTCTCCTACCACCATTTTTCAGATGAAGAAACTGAGAATGAGAATTCATACAGCTAGTTATTGGGAGACCTAGAACCAGAATCCAGACCTTGTTACTCCTAGTTCAATGCCATTTCCCTCTTCAAAGATATACTAACAACCTGTAACTTACCCTATTCCATCTTCCACCATCTTTTTATGTCACTTCCCTCCATTAGACTACAGTTTGCATCCCATTCCTTGAGAGCAAGTATCATATCTTACACCTTTTCATTCCACCAAGAGGAATTATTTAGCAAAGTTCCAAAAAAGGGAAAAAGTACTCCACAGACATCTGCCAAATGGCTGATTTAATTAAGCAGTTTTCTCCATCTAACTCAGTTCTGCCATCAACATTTAGCATTTTCTAATATCTTCATTTCATGACACTTAGATAAGTCTCTAAAGCCACATGCCATGACAAATTAGATTATCTTCACTTCCATGTCCCTTTCAATTAGCTCTAACAATACTGAGTGGCAATGATAATACCAGATTTACTAAAGACAAAAGGATTATAACCAATAGCAATCTCAGGTACTGTTATCTCCTTACCTTGAGTGGGAAAAGAATGAAGGCTACTGAGATGAAGGAACAGACTAGTAGCACAATAACCAGTGCTAAGAAGGCCCATGTCTTCCAGCGTGGCCTCTGTGCTCCTGGAGGGCTTGCATGGTGTAAAGGCATATTCTCCATGGGTCTCAAACTCATTCTCTGCAGAAATGAGAGCTGTGGAAGCAGAAATTCATGAATGATGAGCCAGTGATGCAACAACTTGATTTTGTCCTATGGTAATTAGTAGTGGGTGTAAGAGGCGGGGTTTCCCTTTTCTGTCTTGTTGGAAAAACGATACTTCTAGGCTAAGTGCTGACTCTCATTTGGTACCAAGCCAAATCCATTCACTCAGCAGAACGGAAGTCTTCATAAAAGCCAACACAAATAAAGAGGATTAAAAAAAAACACACTAGCACGAGGGAAGTTTGAAAGGAAAAAATTCTTTCCCAAACAAAGAGGAAAAACAGTGCTGTGCATAATTAAATTTTATTTCCAAATAAATTTATTTTTTGTAAGAAGAAATAAAGTCTAAGATAAGGCCCTTTCATACCTCAAATATTATAATATTGTGAGACAAGGGGGTGAGAAGCTAGGAAGCCTAGGATGCATGGTTTGGTAAAATAGAGTTTCATTAATTTCTAGTATATAAAATATGTTCCTTCTGAGGTTGTCTCTAGCAAGCACCAAGAGTGATACTGGAATTTGATATGAAATACATATAACAAGCTCAATTCTCTAAAACCTCACTATTTGAAACACTGATAATTCACTGTGGGCATCAAACAGAAATAAAGTTATCATACAAAAGGGTACTATCTCACACCCTGTCCTCCAGTCTGATCTTGCACTCTATCCCAAAAACAAACAAAAACAAACAAACAAACAAACAAACAAAAAAAGCTTTAATTTTATTCCTGCCACCTAAAATACTGATATACTGATATACAAAATTGAGAAAGTCCCCTGGCTCTCTGTACCTCAGTCTTACCATCTGTTAAATGGGATGCCTATCTTTTTCACAGAATCCTAGCACCATGTGATAGAAAGAACATGGACTTTGACTCAGACCTAAGAGGGAACCTTAAGCTGCCCTCCTTGTACCCATACCCTTACCCACTCAGTGGCCTTTGATGTCATACTTGACTGCTTAGTTTCCTTCATTATAATATGGAGAACATTTCTACTCCGCAAGGCTTTTTGGCTCAGAAGAGGTGTTCTGGAAGTATTTATCTCTTCTTGACCATCTTAGAAATGTTGCAAAGACTGAATCTATACTAATAATCTATATTAATAAAAGGGTAATATGCTAATTAGCCCAGTCAACTGGACATCTTCTGGACATCCTACTTCCTTCCAGTTAGGAGGCTACCAGGCCAGCGGGGAGTGGGGGGCGGGGGCAGTTAGGGAGTGACCAGGCCTGCAGGGGGGGGCAGTCAGGGGGCAACCAGGCTAGCAAGGGACCAGTTAGGGGGTGGTCAGGCAGGCAAGCAGAGGTAGTTAGAGGTGATCAGGCAGGCAGGCAGGCGAGTGGTTAGAAGCCAGTGGTCCCAGATTCGGAGAGGGATGGTTTAGGCCCCATCCCTAAATAGGCAGACATGATACATAAATAAATCAGCAGTTGGACATCCCCTAAGGGGTCCCGGATTAGAGAGGGTGCAGGCCAAGCTGAGAATCTCCCCCCCCCCCCCCCCCCCCCCCCGCCCCGTACACAAATGTTATGCATCGGGTCTCTAGTCAATTATAAAAGCCCAGAAAATAATCATTTCTTTTTATATTTACCCTAGGGTGTAATTTAGCTGAAGTTCATTTAAATAAAAGGAGGTAAGCCCAGACAGTGTGGCTCAGAGATTGAGCATCAACACATGAACCAGGAGGTCACAGTTCAATTCCCAGTCAGGCCACATGTCCAGGTTGCAGGCTCGATCCTCAGTAAGGGGCATGCAGGAGGCAGTTGATTGATGATTCTCTCTCATCATTGATGTTTCTATCTCTTTTTCCCTCTACCTTCTCTCTGAAATCAATAAAAATGTGTTTTTAACAAATAGATAAAAGGAGGTAAGATGAAGCCATTTGGAAAACAATTCTGTTAATATAACAGATTTTGTAAATTAGAGCAAAGCCTCGAGATTTAACAGCCTCATTTATGAAGGATGAAGTTAAGGATAAGCAAGCAAGTAGTGTGTCGCACCAATGATGATGGGCAGTGGAAATAATACTGTTTTATATCCCAGCCACCTTCCCTTAGAACCAGTGTGTACTAATACAGCAATATTTCTCATTGAGCTGGCAAATTTTAACTGGGCCCTGTTTTACCCTGGTCACCAAACTCTCTGAATAAAAGCCCCACAGAGTGACACAGAAATAGTGATTCAATACAACCATGTATTTGTGGCTCTGTACTAGAATCAGTGATGCAAAATGAGTAATAAGTAACCTGACTCTGAGAGAATGAAGTTGATGTTGTACATGCAACTTCTATACTTGTATCATGTCTGAAATGTAGATGCAAAACTCTAAAAACGGAAAAATTGCACTCTTTCTTCCTTTCTACTCTGATCTGCTTTCTTTTCTGGCTCCTTTCCAAATTTTAGATGGAACTCCCTCCTCTTAGTCAGTTCAGTAAATATTTATTCAAATGAGGAACTGTCCCAAATAAAATGCAGCTCCTCCTCCTGCCCTTTACCAAGGTAAGGCTCTGGTATATCCTGATTATTTTAACCTTACGAAAGTCTTAAGAAAGATGACAAGTTTATTTCCAGGATACATTCCAGGGCTTTTTTTTTTTTTTTTTTTTTTTTTTTTTCATGAAATGGGGTTCAGAAATGAAGAAACTTCAGGTTAGGACAAGTGACAGAAGAGAAGATTTATTCGGGATTAATGAATCACCCATGGTATCACCTTAGTGTAAGCTAGCAGAATTGACATCTCAGATGTGCCATCTCAGGTTGTGACAGGTGTAGATGAGCACCAAACCCAAGCTTCTGTATTAATGCTTCTGGTTCACATACTTGGGATGAGACTTTTTTTAATTAAATCCAAATAGAAAATCTATGTTGAACATTTACTGGAGGGCAGGCCTCAAAAAACAGAAAGATTTAGATAAGCTAAAATAGTTAAGAAGAAAAGTTGGAAATCAATTGTTTGAGAAGAGAAAGGACAGAGTTATTTCTTAAGGGAGTAGGAAATCTTGAACAACTATTCAGAGGTGTAAATGTCTGTAAATGTTAGAAATGTTAAAAAAAGAAAAAAAAGAAAAGAAAGAAAGAACCCAGTAGTAGAAAAGGAAAGAAAAGAGGGAAGGGGAAAGGAAAGGGAAAAAGGAAAAAGGGTAAGGGGAAAGAAAAGGAAAAGAGCTCAGTAGGCACAATGACAAAATACCAAACTTTTGAATAGTCTAGTAGTTTTCATTCAGGAACTGAAAAAATGAGGAACTTCAGAAGAACTAACAAGAAAATGTACTCATTTTGTGACAAATGTATTTGTCTTTTTTTAAAAATATATTTTATTGATTTTTTTACAGAGAGGAAGAGGAAGGGAGAGGGATAGAGAGCTAGAAACATCGATGAGAGAGAAACATTGATCAGCTGCCTTCTGCACACACCCTATTGGAGAGCAACCAAGGTAAATGCCCTTGACCGGAATCAAACCTGGGATCCTTGAGTCTGCAGGCCGATGCTCTATCCACTGAGCCAAACCAGTTTCAGCTATATTTGTCTTTTTTAAAGATTCATAGGAAGATGAAAGATAGATAGATAGATAGATAGATAGATAGATAGATAGAAAGATAAGTGAATAGATATATAATAGAAAATAGGTAGACATGATACATAAATAAGATTTTAAACTTGGAATGTTATGAAGGCAACAACCTATCTGTTAAGATTTATAAAAGTCCACTCTATAAAGAACATTGTATATAGCTCATTATGCATAAATAGATATATATCTATACATACATCTATATATGTATATAGGTATCCCAAAAAATGTATACACACACTTTGAATCATTATAAAGGCAGCATTTATTAAAATACATTTCATTTTCAAAATTAAGCTATCAGCTGTTAAAGTGTGTATACATTTTTTAGGACACCCTGTATATACACATATTTACATATGTGTATGATAAACTCTATCATATATACTGAGATATCTCCTACCAATTTTTAGATCACTTTCTACAAGGAATTAATAACAACCCTATTCAGGGGAGTCTATGAAGTAGTTTGATTCCAAACTATGTTTTTCTTCCATCACATGGGGACCCTCTTCTATGCCCCAAATTGCCTAGTTGCATGCTGTCTGTTTTTGCCTGTCTACTTTTTTGGATCCCTTACTTGATTCTTTGTTGTGTTTTTGCCTGTCTTTTTTTTTTTTTTTTTTTTTTTTTTTTAGCCCTTATTTGATTCTTTGTTGTTAGTCTGTGTCTTACTGGCTTAAGTACAGCCTTTGGGTAACAAATCAAGTGGCCACTTTCCATGGAGGCCTTCCTGTGGTATCTACCTGCCTTACCATTAATCTTTGAGAAAGTCTTTGTGGGTAATAGGTTCCTCTATGTGAGTGGTTTGTTGTTGTTGTTGTTTGGGGGGTGGGGGGTTCCTTTCTAGCCAAATCAGCATGTGTCAGTATTCTGGCCATACAATATGTATGTGTTATATATTCATACATAATTTGCTGAACAGCATGACATATAAATATATATTACAATATATATACTGTATGTAGTATATTGGTTATTTAATGTGTGTGTGTGTGTGTGCGCATACATGTGTGTGTGTAGTTTCAAGCACTTTGGTGGAATCAGGAGGAGTAGACAGGGTCTCTGATCTTAAGGAATCCATTCCCTTGGAATTGCCAATTCTTTTACATTCCATTCTTCCAAACGTGTATTGAAAATATGTTTCAATTTCCAGATAAGTTTCACTCATATTTCTTATATGATTTTATGTAACTTCCCAGGAGTTACCAGTTAATTCAACTCAGGTGAGAATTGGCAGAGTACCTAGAGTTGTTCAGGCTAAGGTGCTTGTCTATCCAGTTTGATGACTTAGCTGTGAATACTAGGTAGGATGTTCCAGTAGAAAGAGCAACTCTACTGGCATGCCAATGGAAAAAGCACTGAGTCACAGATAGCAGAGTGGAATGCTGCTAGATGCAATGGTGCCAATGAAGGGAGCAGGCAGTTTCCATTTGCTAAATGCAGACACAATCCCGTGGAATTAACAATTATTATTATGCTAAGATAAGGCCTAAGTATTTCTAATTTTTCATCACCCAACAAGCCTCAAGGAAATATCTTTGGCTGAAAGTAAAGGTATCTTCCTCTTCACACGTACACAGCCTCTTACATTCTTTCCTGCCTTCATCAGGTGAATTTCTAGATCATGTAACTAATTGCAACACTGCTGAATGCTTATCTCAAATGTAAACCATAAAAAAAGGAGATAAAAATGATAGCATACAAACTAGGAAACAAATAAGTATTAAAAGCCTGCTTTTTTTTTTTTTTTCCCCAGGCACTGTGTTTAATTTAAGTTTAAACTTTCACATGCTTTCTGAGGTTTATGTAATCTTCACAACAACATTACAGAGTAGTCCTATTAGTCCCATAGGACATAAAGAGAAACTACTTAGGACTCTTGATGAACCACTACTATTTCTCTAAGTAATTAAATATTTTCTTAGAAAGTATTGCAGTCTAGTTCTGGTCCAAGATGGTGACAGAGGAGGCTCCTGAACTCACCTCCTCCCATAGACACATTGAATATATAGCTACACACAAGGCAGTTCCCTCTGAAGGAAATTCGGAAACTTGCTGAGTAACTTGTGCACATTGAGTGCATGAGGAAAAAAAAAAACCTCACACTGAACCTGGTAGAAAAGGAATAAAGGAAGTACAAAACAACCAGAAAAAAAATTAACAAAATGGCAATAGTAAGTCCATACGTAAAACCAATTACTTTAAATGTAAATGAACTAAATTCTCCAATCAAAATAATAAACTGACTGACTGAATTAAAAATAATACTCATCTATATATTGTCTACAAGAGACTCATTCAGTTCTTAAGGACATGCACAGACCAAAAGTGAAGGGATGGAAAAAGATGTTTTATGCAAATGGAAGCCAAAATAAAGCAGGGGTAGCTCTACTTATATCAAACAAAATTGACTTTAAACCAAAAACTGCAATAGAGTCAAAGAAGGTCTCTATTTTCAGATGGCATTTATTTCAGAACTAATATTGTTAAAATGTTTATAGCACTCAAAGCAATCTATGGATTTAATCATCTCTATTAAAAGTCTAATGGAATTTTTCACAGAAATAAAAGAAAATCCAGAATTTGTATAGAACCAGAAAGACTCCAAATAGCCAAAGCAATCTTAAGAAAGAACAAGCTAGCCGAAACCGGTTTGGCTCAGTGGTAGAGCGTCGGTCTGCGGACTGAAAGGTCCCAGGTTTGATTCCAGTCAAGGGCATGTACCTTGGTTGCGGGCACATCCCAGGTAGGGGGTGTGCAAGAGGCAGCTGGTCGATGTTTCTCTCTCATCGACATTTCTAGCTCTCTATCCCTCTCTCCTCCTCTCTGTAAAAAATCAATAACATATATTAAAAAAAAAAAAAACAAGCTAGAGGGATCACACTTTCTGACTTTAAGCTATATTATAAAGCTATAGTAATAAAAAAGAGTATGGTTTTAGCATAAAAGCAGATACAAATCAATGGAACAGAATAGAGAGCCCAGAAATAAACTCACGACTATACAGTGGGGAAAGGACACTTTCAACAAATGGTTTTGGGAAAATTGGACAGTTTCACGCAAAACAAATGAAACTGGGCCCCTATTTTACACCATCCACAAAAATCAACTCAAAATGGATTAAAGGCCTGAAATCATAAAACGACTCCTAGAACACTTAGGAGGTAAAGCTACTTGACATCAGTCTTGCTGGTGATTTTTTTTTTTTATTTGACACCAAAGCAACAGTAACAAACATAAAAACAAACAAGGAAGGCTGCAATTTGCAACCATCAGTATGTCACCCAGCCTTGCCTCTTATCTGAAGGCTCTTATCTAAAGGCTCTTGGAGAGAATCTGCTTCTAGACTCATTCTAGTAGTTGGCAGAATTCATTTTCCCTCCATCTTTAGCAGTGGTGGGTCAAACCTTCCTTGGGTTTTAAATCTCTCTGACTTTCCCTTTTGTGGCATATCTCCCACTCCAAACTTGAAAATTCTATGCTTTGAGGACCTTTGGGACTATATTGGGCCCCTTGGATAACCCAAGATAATCTCCCTATTTTAGGGTGTGCACCTAATGACATCCACAAAGTTTCTTTGGCCTATAAGGTAACATATTTGCGGGTTCTAGAGATTAGTGTGTGAACATCTTTATGTGGTCCTTCTGTCTACCTCAGGATGCCAACAGGGCCTTTGTTGCCTGCTGAGATCAGAGAGTCCTTTGGAGAAATGTCTGTGCCTCCCTCTACCCCCCAATGGATTATTTCCAGGGTCCTTCTATCCATGTTCATCTTTCACAAGTCCTTTGGGGGTAGGTGGCCAAGCCCTTCCTATTAATTCTTCTATGACATGGTGTATGCTCATGTGAAAATCAATGTTATATGTGCCCCTCTATGCAGAAATGGGAGGGAAGAGTGGGATATGAAGAGGAGTCATGACCTCTGACACACTGGAGAACTCCAGGAGAAACCTCTTCTAATACTTTCCCTGCTGCAAGTGACCCATTTTCCTACCTCTAGCCATTATCCTACCTAATAAAAGAGTAATGTGCAAATTAACCACCGCTCTGCTCAAGCCACGCCCACCAGCTATGCCCACCAGCCAATTAGAGCAAGTATGCAAATTAACTCCAACCAAGATGGCTGCAGCCACAGAGAGCAGTTGAGAGGCTTGGGTTTCCCTGGCAAGTTTCCCACCTGCCCTAACTGGCCTACGCCTCCACTCAAGGATACAAATTTTCAATTATAAAAGATAAATCCCAAGAAAAATGGTGGCAGCCACAGAGCTGGAAAGAGCAGGCGAGGGTTTCTCCGGCAACGGAGGAAGCTAAGCTTTCCACCTGCACTGACTGGCCTAGGCCTCCACTTAAGGCTACAAAGTTTCAATGATAGAAGATACATAAAACCAAACAGAAATGGTAGCAGCCAGAGTGAGCAGGGGGCTTGGCTCTGCTCCAGGCTACAAAGTTTCAATTGTAGAAGGTAAATAAATTCCAGATACCAGGGGGTGTGGCTGGCCTGCAAACCACCACAGGCCCCTTGTCCAGGCCGCTGAACACCCCAACCCCCACCCTGATCTGGTACACCCTTCAGGGCAAATCAGCTGGCCCCCACCCATGCACCAGGCCTCTATCCTATTTAATAAAATAGTAATATGCAGATTGCCCATCACTCTAACTCACAAGATGGCTGCCCCCATGTGGTCAAAGATCCTGCCCCCATGTAGACACAAGATAGCCACCACAAGATGGCCAGCAGGGAGGACAGTTGGGACAGACCAGGTCTGCAAGGGAGGGCAGTTGGAGGCGATCAGCCCTGTAGGGGAGGACAGGGGTGGCCTGGCTGGCAGGGGAGCAGTTAGACATCAATCAGGCTGGCATGGGAGTGGTTAGGGGGTGATCAGGCTGGCAGGCAGAAGTGTTAGGGGCAATCAGGAAGGCAGGCAGGCAAGCAGTTGGGAGCCAGCAGTCCTGGATTGTGAGAGGGATGTCCAACAGGTAATTTAACATCCCTCAAGGGGTCCCAGATTGGAAGAGGGTGCAGGCTGGGCTGAGGGACACTCCCCCACCCCATGCACCAGGCCTCTAGTATCTATAGAAAAAGGGAAGTGTTGTAATATTTGGTGGGATGCCTTCTTTGTAAAATTGCACCTGAGAGTTTTGAACTTAGAAGTTTAATCATGGAACATAACATCAATTGTATATTTTTAGCTGCTGCAAGTATCTCTATGGTAATCCCTGCATTAGTAATCCAGGGGTAAGGTATTTGAAAAGTAAAAAGATCAATACATTTTTTTCTATGTCCCAATTTAGAATCATACTTTTCATACCATTATAAAATTTGCTTTTTTATACTTACAGTACTATTCCTGGCATTGTCTTTAAATCCACAAAACAGTGTTTAATGAATGCATGATATCCATAAAAAAATAGAAATAGCTTATTGTTGGAAATTTTTTTCAAATATGGAAAAGATGTATAAGTAAACAATTGATTCTACAATGGGATGGTAAGTGCTATAATATGGATAAATTTGGTGAGGTTTGGAAGCAAATGAAAGAGGCACTTAACTAAGAAAAAAATTTCAGGAGATGGTTCCTTTAGGACAGTGGTCGGCAAACTGTGGCTCGCGAGCCACATGCAGCTCTTTGGCCCCCTGAGTGTGGCTCTTCCACAAAATACCATGTGTGGGCACTCACGTACAGTATGATTAAAACTTCATGGCCCAAGAGTAGTGTATAATAAAGTGCTTTCACATGGATGTTTCTTCCTCACTTTGATGCTAAACAGTGTAAAAAATATCACAGAAAGTGTTCAGGTAGGTCCTATCCACTAGAAAAGTTACTAGGGTTTGTAGCCTATATCTTCACACTTGAGCTTAAAACTGGACATAGTAGTTATTTAAGTGTGAGATGAGGTTTGTTTAGAATAGATGTCTAAGCTCTAACTAGTATCCTTCTGATACACTACAAGTCTCTCCAGCTAAGGGACAGACTGACTAAGGGTTATGTGAGGAGGCTCAATGCTGGTCCTATTGCTGATAGGGTCTAGCCATGGCAAATTACAGTGTATTTGAGAAGTGTGTTCAGTAAGCTTCTTTTCCTGGTTTCCAACTCAGAGGAAGTTCTAACCCCAAAATAGATTAATGAGGGTCCTAGCTTAAGGCAGGAATACCCTTCTATAAGTACCAATATCAGAGAGTCCAGTATTAAACAAAAAGCTCTCTTTAGTTATTTTTAATCTTGTGCTGACCAACCCTTATTATCCTCTAAAATCCAATCAGAAACTAAGTCCTAGATCAGTGGTAGGCAAACTCATTAGTCAACAGAGTTAAATATCAACAGTACAACGATTGAAATTTCTTTTGAGAGCCAAAAACCAACTTCTGCGCATGGACCATGAAGTTTTAATCATACTGTACGTGAGTGCCCACACATGGTATTTTGCGGAAGAGCCACACTCGGGGGGCCAAAGAGCCGCATGTGGCTCGCGAGCCACAGTTTGCCGACCACTGTCCTAAAGGAACCATCTCCTGATATTTTTTTCTTAGTTAAGTGCCTCTCATTTGCTTCCAAACCTCACCAAATTTATCCATATTATAGCACTTACCATCCCATTGTAGAATCAATTGTTTACTTATACATCTTTTCCATTGGGCTGTAGGCCTATAGAGGGGATATTTTTATCGCTTTACACCCAAAACCTACCTAAGGCCTGGTTCAGAATTGATTCTCATTGAACTGGTTGGATAGATGGATAGATGGCTTTACTAACACTAGACCATCACAGAGCAGCACTCAGGTCAGATTCAGCTCCTAAAGCTTGAGTTTATTAAGTACTATGTTTATGCCATTCTACTTTCACTAATCAGAATTAGCTAATATTAGGGCCAGTCTATATTAAATTTTTGGCTTCACATTTATCTTTGTGGTTTTACCCCTGAGTATCATAGCACTGATAACAGCATCTTTTACTGTATGGCTAGGGCCTACAAATTCTATGGCTGTAATACTCCAACCTCTCTCCTGTGAGATTCTGACTGTTGCTGGCTTTAAGGTGACATCAAGGAAAAGAATCAGACCAGTGTTTGTGCTCATCATGTTGCCTAAAACCTATAATATAAACAGCATGTTGGGGCGGGGGGGGAGGGGGGGGGTAGATGGGGGGAGGGGAGTTCTCTCTTTTCCACGTTCAGCACGGAAAAGGAACAGGTTCAGTTCCTGAGTGGAGGAGCTGGGGATTAAGAAATGAAAGAAAGAGACCAGATAGAAAGAAGCAAGCTGGGAGCTGGATGGGATGCTGCCATCCTGATGGAGGTACAGGACCCTGAGCCCATGCAGTGCATTTATTTTATACCCCCAAATACCAGAAAGTATCACCAAAACTTAAGATCAAAGGAGCTTATTTGCATTTTTGAGTAGGCCCTAGCATTCCTGGTGCTTGACTGGATTTACATATCTAAGACCGCTCCTGACACCTGGGCAAAGGTAAGAAGTCAGTACTGATAATATGTCCAACCTTCTTGGGGAATCATGTTCCCAGGACGGGGCTCTGCCTATCGCCCTGAGTTCAGCTGATGATAATTAAAGAAATGCCCATGTGCCTTCCCAGGGGGCCCTCTACAGCATGACTCACAATAGTTTTGTCCAAACTGGAAGCTCAGTTGCACCCTACCCATGAATTGTAATTACCAGGATCTTACTAGACTCCCTAGACAGTGAGGGATTATTTACTAGACCGTGAGTGATTACTGTGTAACGCTTTTCTTTGATGTGTATCAAACCATGCTTCCAGGCATTGGATTTAGCAATGATTTCTTAGATATTACACCAAGGTACATGCTGCAAAAGAATATAAGACATTAATATTATAAAATGATAACTACTACAACTCAACAAAAATAAAACCCAATTCATAAATAATCAATGGACTTGAATAGGCATTTTTAAAGATATAGAGATGGAAAATGAACACATGAAAAAAATGCTCAAATGACATAATATTAATGTCTTATCATATATATCACTTGTAAATTTTTCCCCATTCTGTTGGTTGTCTTTTCACTCTGTTGTTAGTGTCATGTGATGCACATTAAAAATTTCATAAATTTCAATTTGTCAACTTTTTTTCTTATGGAAATTATGGAATACAAGTCAAAACCATGATACACTATCTTATATCCACTAGGGATGCCTATATCAAAAAAGAAAAATAACCCAGAAAATAACAAGTGCTGACAAGGGTGTGGAGAAATTGGAACCCTGTGTACTATTGGAGGTATAGCCAGTAAAGAAAACAGTATGACAGTTCCTCAAAAAATTAAAAATAGAATTACCATATGATTCAGAAATTCCACTTCTAGATATATACCCAAAAGAATTGAAAGCAAGCTCTCAAAGAGATATTTGTATAGCCATATTCATAGCAGAATTATTCACAATTGATAAAACTTGAAATAACTAAAAATAAAGATGTCCCCCTAAAGATGTATACACACACTTTGAGTAATTATAAAGTCAGTCTTTATTAAAATATATTTCATTTTCAAAATTGAACTGTCAGCTGTTAAAGTATGCATATGTTTTTGGGGAACACGTACTTTCTCAAACTACATCTGTTAAAACTATTATTTCTTCATCAACCTACTTCTGTATGCCAGAACTTAGTCATTGGTTCTACAGACTATCAGATGACCCAACTTGACACCTTGTAATCCACTTTGATTCTTCTCTTTCTCCCTCAGTCCTCAGATCTGATGTTCCTAGGGAAATGTAGGCACTTTCTATCCTATATTTCAACTCTCTGCTGTTGTCTCTATTCCAGCACATCAAAGATGTCTGCAATTTTCTGTACATATGTCCATCTGTCCCATGACATGGTGAGCACCTGGAGAGCAGGATTCTGTGTTAATGAACTTCATATTTCCAGTGCTCATAAAGACTTCATTGATTGATTGTAAGAACTGGGAGAAGAGTGCTTTGAAGAAATAACAATCTTTGTCAGTATCACAGGCCTAGTTGACGTTCAAAGTATCTGCAGTTTATGTTTAGCCCAGCAAAGTTTCTCCACTTAGAAAACACAGACACTAAATAGAAACCCTCTGAAAGAGAGGGACTGAATTGCAGTTGGAGATATCCCACAGTTACTGGAGAATCAACTTTCCCTATCATTCATGGGAGCAACGTTTTCATATTATCTTTAGAAAATGAATTTTCTAAGATTCTCATGGAAAAGGGCTTTTTGGATGAAAGTACCTTCCTCAAATTTCAAAGTTCCCTCCCTGCCCCTTAAGCCAGTCCTGGAAAAGGTGCAATTGGCGTTCAAGCAGACGCAAAAGTAAGGCCAGTGGTCCGAGCTTCCATTCCGTGTTGCAGCTAGGTGTAGTTCAGAATTTAGTTGAGATTTATTCTATTGATGGAGTCCCACCTGGTCATGAGCCACGTGGGTGCAGGGAAGGTCCAGGAACCTGGTGTCCTGAAGCTAAGAAAATTTGGTTTCTTTGTTTGGGAATTGAAATATTCAGGTTTTTGAGCCAGTCAGTGGCCACACCTATCCTGGCCACTGACTCGCTTTTAGGTGTGAATGATGGGCAAACACATTCCTACATCACTCAGACTTTACTGGGCATTCATCTATCTAGTCTCCCCTTTCCTCTTTTTTCTATTAACTAACAACCAGGTTATTACACGGCATCACCACCACTGCCTGCGATAATATTAGCATGTGACCAGGTACTCGGTCAGTGTGCAAGGAAGGAAAAGAAGTAAGGGATGCAATTTGTGGGCTATGTCTCTAAAATCTATACCCTACCCAGCTAGATTTATTCAAATGCCTAATTATCATGTAATTAAGGGAAATTACGCACATTCTCCTTAGGCCAAACTTTTGTAAGATGTATTACCAGGAAAATCTTCCTGCTGGCTAATCCACATCCTTCCTTCTATAAATATTACCACTTTTCTACCTTTTCATTTTTTAAGGACAATGCTAAATAATTTTCTAATATGCTATCTCTTCATGTTCTAGGCACTATGCTAAGTTATTTACCCTGATTGGTGCAAACTCTCAGAACATTTCCAGGAAGTAGCTGTTAAGTTTATTCTTCAGATGGGAAAACTGACTGGTCCAAGCAGTAGAGTCCAAATTCAACCTGTCTGGGAAGTCTGTGTTCCTCTTTTGTAACAATCTTTCTACACACCTGCCCATGCTTCCTTCTTTATCGACTGCTCATAGTTAGTTAGTTAACTAACAAATACTTAAAAGAAAGTTACTGCATTCAAGACACTGTTTTAAGTGCTTTTCAAATATTAAATCTTCATATCCTCATAACAATCACATGATTGTTAGGTATCATTACTGTTCACCTCTTATAGAAAAAGAAACTGAGGCATAGAGACTAAAGTTCTCATTTTACAAATGAAAAAATTTACACAAAAATAAATTAAGTAGTTTCCCAAAGTGAGACTGTTAGTTGGTGGCAAAGCAAGGCCTCCTTTCAGTTCAGATACCTCTACTTTTAATATATAAAAAAATAATGCATTGGAGCACTAAATTCTAAGTGCTACTTGCTAATCAAGAGATTAACAATAAAATAGATATTATAACTTAAGGTTCATTTTCCTGTTTGCTTTACATTTCTTATAACAGCTTTTAACAATTGGTTCCCATGGCCAGAGCCAACCTTGATTTTTACAATAGCTCTTTTGAAAATGATTTCTCTAATCATAGTATAAATCAAAGGAGAGACACTCGAAGAAGCCACATTAGTTAATGTCTTATTCTTACTTCTTTATGAAGAGGAATTCCTAGACATCCCAGGTTTTTCAGTGACAACACAAGGACACCAAGTCAATTCAGTTCTCTCATTCTAACCCCGCATCCATTGGCAGCATCTTCTTGGAGTAGTAGGTTTCTGAAACAATGTTGTGCTGCAAATAAGTACAAAGGAAGTTCAATTTTCAAATCATGCAGGAGAATATAGACAACTTACTGGCCTCCCACAGGCTTTCGTCCTTATCTATATGAAGGGCCATCTAGCTCTGGCTGCAAAGACACACTCGTTTCTTACAGGCAGCACCCCACCATGGCCAGACTTAAACTCAGCAAGGGATTTTAGAATAAGACTCAAGATGGTCCATCATAAAGAAGGTAAATTAACTTATCTCAAGTTCCTACTGGAGGCTATAATGCCCACTTTCATTTCATTCTCACAAGTGATTTGATTAAAGGAGTCATCTATCTGTTTTGCACACATGGAAACTAAGGCACATAGAGGTCAAGTGGCTTGCCAGGATGTCAAGTGCTTCATGCAAGTAGCATGAAGTAGAGCTGAGATTCAAAGTGGTATGCTGAGGAGAAAGACCCTCCAGTTTCCAGTACAGGAGCCATTAGGACACCTAACAGGAATGACAGACATTATCAGGTAAAGGACCAAGTAGCTTATGGTATTGGGACCATATATTGAGCTCTGGATTCTTTGGCAGCTTTTGCAAAAGAAAAGCAAGTGTGAAAAGTGATGTTTCTTTTTTTTTTTTTTTTTTTTTTTTTTTAAGGCCACCAATCATCTGCAGAGAAAAAGAAAAATATTTCCTAGATCTATATCTCTATGAATGACATGTAGCTGATAATATATTCTTCTATGGTTTTACATTAAGACTTAGCCAGGCTAGCCGAAACCGGTTTGGCTCAGTGGTAGAGCGTTGGTCTGCGGACTGAAAGGTCCCAGGTTCGATTCTGGTCAAGGGCATATATCTTGGTTGAGGGCACATCCCTGGTAGGGGCTGTGAAAGAGGCAGCTGGTCGATGTTTCTCTCTCATCAACGTTTCTAGCTCTCTATCTCTCTCCCTTCCTCTCTAATAAAATAATAAAATATATTAAAATCAATAAAATATATTTTTAAAAAAAAAGACTTAGCCAGGCTGTCCAAATGTATTAAATAACACTGTATAAAGACAGAGCAATATAAAAAATGTCAGATGATGATCATCCCATAGAAACTGATAATAGTTGGACCCAGGCAAGTCTGTTCTTAGGGGGAGAGGGTGAAATTAATGAAACTACACTTTCATACAAGCCAGAAAATTAGAAGACCTCCCCTGTTCTGATAAATCATTGTCACTGATTTTGTAGATAGATTTTACCCAATTGTGACTGACAAACAGAAAAGTGGGAGAATCAGATTTTATTTAACTTTTTGCATCTGAATAACAATGAGTTAAGTAAATAGATACATTGTAATAGTCTAGTGATCATTTCTAACTTTTATCCAAGATTGGGTTTCTCAGCACATCTCCAAAGTGCACGGATTACATCCATTGAGCGAATTCCATACTGTTCTGCAGCTACTGTCTCTAGGGGACCAAGCAGCTGGGAACTATTTACTCTAGTGGGTAGAGTGAGTGTGGCTGCCAAAGCCACAGATGTTTGGTTGTGTTTTTTTCAAGTTATGATGAGTTCAAATGGAATTTAAAAAAAAATTTTTTTTTTAATCAGGCAGACAATTTCCAATTACTGACAAGCCTGAGCAAATAAATTTCACACCAATTAAGGGAAGTGAAAGCGTTTCTATTCCTGTTTTTAATTACAAGAAGTATTTTCCCAACATTTTTTTTTCTGAGTTGGTGGTGGGATACCCAAATTCTAGAACTGTGACAAGACTTTTTAAAGTCAACTGATTCTGAATATAACAGTCCAAGCAGAAGCTGCTCTTGGACTACAAAATCAAGTATATGTGAACTCATATTAGTGACTCCAGCAAATTACCAGTTAATAATGTGGATTTTTTTCAATAGGTAGAGTTACACATGCTTATACATACGCAATTTTATATGTATGCTATTTTGTTGTATTGACAACAAGCTTCAAAACTTCATATGTCAAATTGGCTGAAGGTGTTAACATCATAGATATTTTTACACTTACAAATGTCGAATTTTGTGCCAAAAAAAAAAAATTTGCGGAATTTTTAATTCATTACTTTATTTTTAAGAAAAAGTTACTATATACTTTGAGAAGCTTATGGTGAACATGCTCCATCTCAAGATACTTTTGAACGCTGGTTTAAACACTTTAAAAGTGATGTTTTTATTTGAAAGACAACGTCCAGGTCAACCAAAAAAGTTTGAAGACCAACAATTACAAGCATTATTGGATGAAGATACACGTCAAACTCAAAAACAACTTGCAGAAAGATTAAACATTGCTCAGCAAACAATTTCTGATCATTTGTAAGCAATAGGAAAGTTTTAAAGGAAAGAAAATGGGTGCCATATCAACTGAACGAAAGACAAATGGAAAACTGAAAAGTCATCAGTAAAATGTTGCTCCAACGGCACCAAAGAAAGTCTTTTTCTCCAATGAATTGTGACTGGCAATGAAAAGTGATTTATTTTGAGAATTCCAAATGCACAAAATCATGGGTTGATCCAGGTCAACCATCAACATCATCTGCAAGGCCAAAATGCTTTGGAAAGAAGACAATGCTCTGCGCTTGGTGGGATCAGGAAGGTGTGGTGTATGATGAGCTTCTAAAACCAGGTGAAACCTTAATACTGATTGCTACCAATAGCAAATAATCAATTTGAACTATTCTTTGATCATGAAATGATTAGAATGTTCCAGAAGACACGGCAGAGTAATATTGCTTCATGATGATGCACCATCACACACTTCAAAACCAGATAAAGACACGTTAAAAGATCTTGCCTGGGAAGTATTAACCTACCGATGTATTCACCAGACCTTGCTCCTTCAAATTACCACTTGTTCTAATCAATGGAACATATACTTTCTGAGCAGCACTTCAAAATGTATGAAGAAGTGGGAAATTGGGTCTCTGAATGGTTTGCCTCAAAACAAGAAAAGTTATATTGGGACAGTATCCACAAATTACCTGAAAGATGGGGAAAATTTGTAGCTATTGATGGACATTACTTCGAATAAAGCATTTTTGATGTTTCTCTTGAAATTGTTTTCTTTAAAATCTTCCATTATTAACTGGTTTACCTAGTACATGTCACCAGCTACTCTGTAAAATATGCCATCTAAAAGATTGGTGCCTTTCAATGCACACTAAAGCCCCATTTTCCTTTTTTTAAATATATTATTGACTTTTTACAAAAGGAAGGAAAAGGGATAGAGAGCTAGAAACATCGATGAGAGAGAAACATCGATCAGCTGCCTCCTGCACAGCCTTCACTAGGGATATGCCCACAACCAAGGTACATGCCCTTGACTGGAATCGAAACTGGGACCTTTCAGTCCGCAGGCCAACGCTCTATCCACTGAGCCAAACTGGTTTCAGCAAAAGCACCATTTTCCATACTTACTAACAAATAGTAAATTATTCAAGTGTTTAATTTGCCTTAGGTAATAAGAGGTTCACCCATGGGCCCTACGAGGCAATAAAGAGAAAAGAAGAAAGTCACTTTTCTAGAGCATATTGTGTTTCCCATGAAATGAGATGACATACCAAGACATTAATTGCTGTCATATTTAACTGTACGGAGGACTCAGCTTCAGATTTTCTAGTTTTTATTAAGCGATTGACCAGTTTTGCCCTGGTCAGATGGTTGGAGCATTATCCCATACAACAAAAAGGTTGTAGGTTCAGTTTCAATCAGGGCACCTACTGAAGTTTCCAGGTTCAATGCTGTCAATCAAGAAGTGTTCACTGAACACAAATTTCACACTCCACAATGGCACAAGAAGCTTAGAATGACCTGTGAAAGATAAGTGACAGGAGCACCATTTCCAGAACATGTCTCTGAGCTTTCACATGGTTGACCACTCTGCCTCTTTAAACACTTTGTCTTGGTTTCTCTGTTCTACTTTCCAGCCCTCTGTTTCATCCTCTTTAGTCTTTATGGTGGGCTCCTCTTTCCTTGTCCATTCCTAGAATATTGGTATTCATTGACATTGGCCTTTTTCTTCTCATGAAACTACTGTAAGTAGATAATGTTATCCACTCCAGGATCATCAGTTATCATCTGTTTGATGACAATCTCAACTCTATATTTCAAGACGAGGTCCAGGTACACACATCAAACTTCCCTCTGGTCATCTCCATTTGGAAATCTTATTACTCAACGTGTCCGGAATTGAATGCATTTGATGCCTATTCAATTACTTCCTTTTGGATTCACTTTCCTAGTGAATCTATCACTCACTCCAATTAATTCAGCAGCAAAATTTTTATGCCTCTGTCTTCTTCACTGCCTCCCCCTCTGCATAAAAATCTTAAATAACTCTTGAATCCATCACACTTGTCTCAGGTCTTAAAATCACTATCCAATTTAACGTCTCTTGCTTTCCTTCAATAATTTGTTTTCTATTATACAACTTAATCACCATGATCTTTCTGAAAGAATGAGAAAGAGAGAGGAGATGATTGAGAGAGAAGGCGAGAGGGGAGGGAAGGAGAGAGGGAGAAAACTTAGATTACAGTAGTCTTCCTATAAAACTCTTTATGGATCTTCAATTCCTTTTGATAAATTCTGATTCCTTAGTCTGGCTGCCAATACTATGCTCACTTTCCCTTCTCACTCTCTTTACCAATCTTTAATCTCTAATAACTCAAAACTATCTTGGGTTTCTTTTTTTTAAATATAATTTATTGATTTTTTACAGAGAGGTAGGGGAGAGGGATAGGGAGTTAGAAACATCGATGAGAGAGAGACATCAATCAGCTGTCTCCTGCTACTAGAGATGTGCCCACAACCAAGGTACATGCCCTTGACCGGAATCGAACCCGGGACTTTTCAGTCCACAGGCCGACGCTCTATCCACTGAGCCAAACCGGTTTCGGCATATCTTGGGTTTCTTAAATGAGCACTTTCATCACTGTGCTTTTGATGAAGCTGTTTGGCTTGGAATACTTTTACCATTCTCTGTGTCCACTTCACCTGGCTCACTCTTCCTTGTCTTCAAGATCAACTCTGCTGGCCATCCCTCCACCACCCCTGCAGTCTAGAGTAGATGTGCATCCCATGTGCTCCAATTGCACTTTGTCTTTTTCCTCTGGAATAGACTTATTTTTTTGTTTTAAAGCAAGCTCTGTGCACTCCCATCATCCACCCCAAATACTAGGTCTATCTGAGGAGTAGAGAGCTAACAAATTGCACTGCATGGAACACCAAAGAGGATTTTAGGGTTTGGAAACTGCCACTCTATAAAAACTATTTACAGAGAGCAAGAGGCCAATGTTGTGGAACTTTTGGTGTGATAATATCTAATTCGGTTAAGTCAATACTTGCAAATCTATTCTCCTCCATTAATTCCCTTTAACAGATCTTTAATAAAACTCATATACTACTGTTGTCTGTTTATAGGCAAGTATGGGGAGTGATTAAGTCTGTGCTCATGTGGGCTCCAAAATCAGACTGCTGATACTCAAACCCTGGCCCTGCCATTTATTGATTGTGTGACACTGGGCAAGTTATCTAATCTTGGTGCACCTAAACTTTATCATTATCTAAGCTGGGGTTGAACATGGTACCTGTCTGTCTCATGGGGCTATTGTGAGGACTATATTGTATACATTTTCTGCTTTAAACAGTGCCTGGCAAATTCAGGGTTGGATCTGTCATGTGTTTTGTTATATCCTTAATGCCTAGCCCAGAGTCAGGCACATAGTACGTGCTTTGTTAATATGGGTTGAGTTCATTAGTAAATGAATAAGTTGTAATCATTCCTTCTGCTTAATATATTCTGCTACCTCTTCTCCCCATGTGAGAAAATCCTTCCCCATCTTTTCTTTTCTTTTTTTAAAATATATTTTATTGATTTTTTACAGAGAGGAAGAGAGAGAGAGAAACGTCGATGAGAGAGAAACATCGACTAGCTGCCTCTTGCACACCCCCTACCGGGGATGTGCCCGCAACCAACGTACATGCGCCTGACCAGAATCAAACCTAGGACCTTTCAGTTCGCAGACCGACACTCTACCACTAAGCCAAACCAGTTTCGGCCCCATCTTTTGTTTTGGGTCTCAGGTATATCATCACTGGTCCATGAAAAGCCATCTTTCCCTTTGTTTTCATCTCAAATCCCCATTCCCATTCTTTTATCCTACAAAAACTCATTGTAATATGTACAGTGTATATCTGTGTGTGTTTGTGTATATTGTTAAACCATGGGCTCTGGTTTACTTATAACACAAGATATATATACATAAAGGCATATATGTGTAGTTTTGTATTTATTTACATAATACAGAATATACATTATCAATATAATAAATATATTTTTAAGTTTTATATTTATACTAGAGGCCCGGCGGATGAAAATTCATGCAGTGGGAGGCTATCCCTCAGCCCAGCCTGCACCCTCTTGCAGTCTGAGAGCCCTCAGGGAATGTCCAACTGACGGCTTAGGGGAGTGGGCCTAAGCCGTCAGTCAGACATCCTTAGCACTACTGCAGAGGCAAGAGAGGCTCCCGCTACCACCACTGTGCTCACCAGTCATGAGTTCAGCTTCTGGCTTCTGGCCGAGTGGCACTCCCCCTGTGGGAGTGCACTAACCACCAGGAAGAAGCTCCTGCATTGAGCGTCTGCCCCCAGGGGGTGAGTGCACATCATAGCAACCAGTCGTTCTGCCGTTTGGTCAATTTGCATATTAGTGTTTTATTATATAGAATAAATATACATATATGTTTGAAAAATATACTGTTGCTTTGCTTCTGGGAGTTTTTAATTTACTTGCATTAATCTCCATCTGAATTCATCTCTTTTCCACACTCAGGGAAAGGTACATAATACTTCCTATGTTAAACAGATGGGTAAGACTGTGGCAGAATGTCACATTCCCAATTAGGAGGGCAAGAAATGGTTTTTCTGCAAAAGTGTTCATAGGGCATGAATATTTCAGGCACTGTCCTATGCTGAAAATAGAGCATAAAGCATGGGGGTTACCTAACTCTGAAAAATGTGGATGGCTATCAACTTAGACATAAAGTGTTCTACTGGAAGTGTTCAACATTGCTCTCAAGTTCTCTGCTACTCAGTGCTGGCAAAAGGGAGCTGGATAACACAAGGTGCAGGGGTTGCTGAGAATACAGATGTTCTACCTGTAGACCCTGCACTGAGACGCAGAAAGCCTTGGACCAGGGCTCAGCAGATCTCCTATGATTGGCAGGTTCCTCTGTTACTACTGTCTAGAGTTTGTGTGCTCAGAATCCAGAATTACTCCAATTGCATAGAATTTTCCTCAAGTAGAGTCAGCCCAGACCAATTGCTTCTTCCTTTAAAACAAAATTTGGAGGCCCCCTACTTCCCTACTTTCTGCTTTTGTTTCTCAAGAACAGGTTTGCGTACCTGAAGGCCCATTCATTCCTGAAGCAAAGCTTGGCCAACTACACATGCCTCTTTGGAATGTTTATATCAGCCCATAAAAAATGTTGTTGTGGGTGTGTCTTCATGGGCTGTGGTTTACACAAGAGTCAGACCACACTTACAGACAGTTATAGAACATTGCCCTACGTATTCCCTACCTTCCTTTCCTGCCAAAGTTTTCCATGTAGAATGAATTAGTGGTTTCAAACCAATGGTATATTATAGCTTCCACTTAAGCAGGTGGAGCAGACTCTGACAAAGCCAATCTAGAAGCCCTGTTGCAAAGACTGCATAATTACTACCAGCACATTAAGCTCTGCTACCTTCACTGATCCCTCTTAAGAGAATTATCAGCCACTCATTTAGGACTTATAAAGTATTGCCTTCAGATTCATTACTTAGCATTTGAGAATATAAATCAATAAATTATATTATGGGGCTCTAACCCTTTGGAAAAATAACCAGCTCCCTAAGAAATCTATTGATGAGAATGAAATGGGACAAGATTTAAGCATAAAATGGAAATGTGGGGGTCTTAAATATTTGAAGTATGCTAATGTACCTGAGAATTCTGAAGAAAAATAAATATGACTAACACATGGATCAGGCAAGAATATGACTCCAGGGCAGTACTGTGCCTAAATGAGAGGGCGCAGGTGGCATTTTAAAATTGGGTTTCCAACACTTAGGGGAAGCATGATAAAGGGCATATGTTATTTGAGAATGGAGAGGCTGAGCGACAAGGCTGCTAGTGAACCTAGGATGAGCGTCCAGGAAGGAGAGAAGGCATGATTCTTCATGATAGGGTGAAATTAGCAGTGTTTCATGACTCTGTGCTTGTGACTTAGCAACACTGGGTGTAACTTGACCCTGGAAATTTTTGTGCAAATTTTTCAGAGATTGTGTTTCTCAGAATACCATGAGGGAAGAAGGCTATTGCTGATAAAGAATAAAGAATGGAGAAACCATGATTTAAAAAGAACACTACTTCCTTCTTATTAAGCCCTCGGGCGGTATCTGTGAAACAGTAACCAAAAACTGAGAAAAGAAAGGAAGCCAAATGTAGTCCCTCCAGAGTCAGGAGAGCTTTGGAGGGAAAGGGGGGAGGCAGGGGTTCTGTTGCCCTCCAGTTTGATAGAAGGAACAAGAAAACAGAACAAGGAAGGGCGACCTTGTACCATCTTCCTTTTCCAAGGCACAGATTTTCTCTGAAGGACACAAGAAAGAGGCAAGAGCTGAAATGTTTTTATTAACCAATGAATGGTTTTGTTCAGACCCAGAATTTCATTTCCACTTTGACGCTTCTTCTGTGAAGGACCAGTCTCTGATCATTCAGTTCACCACAACACACATTTATCATGTGCTAGGCATTGGAGGTACCCCAGAGAACATTAGGAGTCCCATTGTTTTTATTCAATTACATTTATCTTCAATGTTATTCTATGTTACTTACAGGTATACAGCATAGTGGCTAGACAATCATATACTTTACAAAGTGAACCACCACCACTACCCACCCTGATATCTCTAGTACCTAACTGGCACAATACATCATTATTGCAGTATCATTGACTATATTTCCAATAGTCACTTTACATCCCCATCACTATTTTGGGGGGCTCTGTCTTTTTGAAGTCTACAGTCTTCAGGGCCTCTCTGCTTGAAGAACGTTGGTGAGTGAAGCTTCCTGTTTTTGTCTTTCTCAAACTATTCCCCATGTAATAGGTTCCTGGGGAACTTTTTCTCAAGGAAACCCTGATGTGGCTGCTGGGGTCACTGCCTTCCAATCCCAGTGCAATTAGTTAACTACTTGGACAGTTTGTCAGTTCAGGTTGTCTTTCTTTTTTTTGGGGGGGGGGGGGGGGCAGTGCTATAGGTGATATGTGGCCTGACCTTGTAAAATGGTTCTTTCCCTACCCTGTTATTATTGTTCATTTTTTTCATGAGTGGAAAGGAGTTGCCTCATTCTCCAGGTGGGAATCTGAAGGATTACCAAAGAGGCCCGAGAGTATGAAAGTGAGTCTGTTGAAAATTTATTTTCCCTGCTCCTTCGTCACTACTTCCTTCGTTGATTTTTAAGAGAGCTGTGAACTCAGCCAAAGGAGCAGCTATCGCTTCATTTTTAGGATTGCTGTGTTCTCCAGGGCACTCTAGAGGTCTGCTCCTTGGTCCACGGTGAACCCACCAATAGTTTTCCAGATTCAACTCAAATGCACAACCTGGAGAGAGGAAGAACAAGTCATCCCAATGTATGAGTTGTTCACATCTTTGCAATACAATTTGTCATGCTCTGTTAGAATCATTATTGCACCAAAGGTGAGCACTTCCAGAGAAAGAGACCTGTCTTATTTCCTTTTGAGAAACTCCTCCTCTTTTCCCTCACAGAAGAGAACACACATTTGGTTCATTTCATAGAATAAAGAAATAAATGAATAATATGATTGACTTATATACAGAACTTTACGACTTCATGTACACTAATAATAGGCATTTGGATGGTATGTTAAGAGCTTGTAGATATATTTAGATTATTTTATTTGGTTCTCAAAATATTATAAGGTAAGGCAGACATGATTAGCACCCCTATTTTTACAGATGCCAATATTCAGAGGAAGGTAAGAGAATTCTTCACTTTACACAAAACTAGTACTATTGGAGCTCAGTAGGTGTGAGGCCAATCATCCTCCATCAGCCCCTGTTTCACCTTCACAGAAACCAGGTTTCAAACAACAACATAGATTGTCTCTTCCTGGCCCTCTTCTCTAAATATGGAACTAGAGACTCTCTAAGGCCAGAGACATCACAAGAGGTAAAGTGGGCTCAGCGTGGGCAGAGCAGCAGAGAAGAGCTGGTCACTCTGAGGACAGATGCTTTGTGGAAGCCTCCAGCACAAGCATCGACCCCTAAAGCCTCCAACAGATTTATGCCCATAGAGGATGTAATTATCTCCTTCTAGAATACAGTCATCTTCAAGCTATGAGGAAGAGCCAAGAAGCCAGAAGTTTCTGCTTGACACTACAGCAGGCCATCGATAGAAGGTAGATCTGAAGGTCTTAGCCTCTGCACCCAGCTGTAGACCCAGGCATCTTCTGAGCGATGCCCAATGCCACCATTCAGTGGAGCCTGCACTATCTTATCTACTGTCCAGTTACAAATTAATCTCTTGTCATCAGTGACTAACATATTTGAGCCACAGGATCTGCTGAACCAAAACAGCCCATTGGGGTGAGAGAGTCTGCAGGTCCATGTAATTTGTAGATCTGCCTGTGACCCTTGTCGCTCTGGCTCCTGTGCGGTATCAGCACGGGGCCAGGGACAGCCAGGAGAGGGTCCTTCTCTGGGTACTGATGATCCAGAATGGTGGAGTTCCACACAGCAGTAGTCTAGGGTTTGGTTTTTTAGTGTGTTTGTCCCAAGGAAGGTTTTTAAAATGGGGTTAAGATGGGTGTGTTCTCGAGAGCCTTATGACACCTGAATACAACAGCCTGTGACTGCTATGGAAGAAAGGGAGCCAAATTTTGGAATTTGCTGGATGTTGAAGATACTTAGGATCATCTCTTAGAGCACCTGTCATTAGGGGAAGAGGCCTTGGAGATAATCAATTTCAACTTTCTATGGACACCAAAAAAGAGGACCTGACTCACTCAGGTCATACGCAATGGTTCTCAATCTTTCTAATGCTGCAACCCTTTAATACAATTCCTCATGTTGTGGTGACCGCCCCCCCACAACCAAAAATTTATTTTCATTGCTACTTCATAACTATAATTTTGCTACTGTTAATGAATTGTAATGTAAATATCTGTGTTTTCCGATGGTCTTAGGCGACCCTGCTAGTGGTTCTCACAGGTCACGGGTCGCAACCCACAGGTTGAGAACCGCTGCTGTAGAGCCTAAGACTATCAGAAAACATAGATATTTACATTACGATTCATTAACAGTAGCAAAATTACAGTTATGAAGTAGGAACAAAAATAATTTTATGGTTGGGGATCACCACAACATGAGGAACTGTATTAAAGGGTCGTGGCATTAGAAAGGTTGAGAACCACTGCTCTAGAGCCAATAGGGAGAGAAAGGACAAATGTTAAGCTGTATTTATATATAAGGTAAAGGCACATTCCTTCCTCACCATGGAGACAGGCAATACATAGCTCTCTTTGGAGAAAATACCCAGGAAATCCTTCTATACACCATGTCCACTATTTGAAGTTCATAAAAATAAAATTCCTCTGGATTTTCTGAAAAAACCTTAACAGATTTAGTCTCACTTCTCAGTTCTAGGGCTCTTCACAGAAATTTTAAAGTGATACCTTTATTCACTTCTGTGACATTACCCCAGCCAACCCCCCAATCCATAAGCCCAGTCTAACCATGAGGAAAACATCAGACAAACCCCACAGAGGGGCACTCTGCAGAGAAACTGTTTGGTGCTCCTCAAACTGCCAAGGTCATTAAAATCAAGGGAGAAGCTATTACAGATCAGAGGAGCCTGAGGAGACTGATGATTTAATGCAACGTATCCTGGGTGGGATCCTGAACAGGAAAAGGCTATTGTGGAAAATCTAGTGAAATCTAAATAAAATGGACAGTCTAGTTAACAGAAATGTAGCAATGCTGGTTCCTTAGTTGGAACAAATGTACCATACATAATATATAAGATTTAACAATAGGGAAAACCAAGTGATGGACATACTGTAATTCTGTACAATCTTTGCAACTTTTTTATAAACCTAAAACTATTTTAAAATAAAACATTTATTTAAAACATTTTTAAAAACTAGTAAGATTGGAGTAGGGACATGAACCCAGATATTCTGATTATGAGCACAGTGCTCATGCAATCACACATGGTGACTCCAGAAGATAAAAGGAAATGTTTGAAGGAGGGAACTTTACTCTGAGATTCATTCCAGAATAGACAGGCCAGATTTCAACTTTTGTCTACAGCTGGGTCCACAAAAGATGGTGTTAGCTATTCCCAGGAAGATTAGGCAGCTCCTTTTTGTTTTGTCAAAGCAGCTCAAAGTTAAGGATCTTTCTGAAGTTAAGGATCTTTGGTCAGCTATATTTGAGGCAGCAAATGGAAGGCTGCCAGAGAAGAAGACATGGAAAGACAAATACAATCCAGATTGCCCTTGGAGGGCTTTGGCTGAGGGAGCCATAGATATTAATCAAAGGCAATAAGATAATTAAACTAGGAAAATGAAATGAAAGTAACCCAAATTAGGAAGGAGTAAAATTATCTCTGTTTACAGATGAGATGATCTTCTATGTAGAAAATTCTAAAGATCTCTATCTACCAGCCCCTCCCTCCCCCTCTCTGCCCCTCTCTCTCCTGTTAGAGACAATCAGAATTCAAGAAAGTTCCAAATACAAAATCAATTATTTTTCCATACACTGAGCAATTCAAAAGTGGAATTAAGAAAACAGGTACACTTGCAATAGCATCAAAATGAATAAAATAGTTATGAAAGAATTTAAGGACACAAAAAATTTGTACACTGAAAACTATAAAACATTACTGAAAACATTTTATAAAAATAATAAGAGTCAGAAATAATTGATTTAGTAGGAGTCCTTTCAACAGTATTTCTCTTAATATGTGTCAAGAAACTAAACATTTCTTGGGCCGTTAATGTTTGTTTTTCTGGCCAAATAAAAGACATGTGTAATAATACTTAGACATGTGTGAAAAATAATCTGTAGGCCATATGATTCAGATTAATACTTTAAAAATAGTATTTAAAATATAGAAATCTAGATATATCTGAGCTTCTAAATAGCCAGCGAACTCACTGATGTATCAGTGACTTTCTAAAAGCTCTTGGTTCACAGACCCATGATCTTGAGTTGGTGAGCTGGACATTTCATGCTTCCCTCCTCTACCTGTCACCTTTTTTGTAGTATTCCTCAACTTTATTAATATATTTACACCATAAAATTCACTCATTTAAAGTATACAGCTCAGTGGTGGTTAGTATATTCATAGTACTGTGAACCATCATCAAGATCTCATTTTATAACATTTTCATCCCACCAAAACAAAAACTCCATGCCCAATGGTCATACATTAGACTCCCTCTCTCCAGGCCACACCAACCACTAATCTACTTTCTTTCACTGTGGGTCCTGGACATCCTCTATAATAAAGAGGTGATATGCAAATTGACTGTCACTCCAACACACAAGATGGCCACCCCAATGTGGACACAAGATGGCTACCACAAGATAGCCGGTAGATAAAGGCAGTTGTGGGTGATTAGGCCTCGGGGAAGGGCAGTTAGAGGTGACTGCGCTGGCAGAGGAGGGCAATTGGGGGCAACCAGGCCTGCAGGGGAAGGCAGTTGGGGGCAACCAGGCCTGCAGGGGAAGGTGGTTGGGGGGACCAGGCCTGCAGGAGAGGGTGTGGAGGGGGGGGGACAAGGCCATAGGGGAAAGCAGTTAGGGTTGACCAGGTCTACAGGAGAAGGCAGTTAGGGCCAATCTTGCCAGGAGGGGAGCAGTTAGATATGGATTAGGCTGTCAGGGGAGTGGTTAGGGGGTGATCAGGCTGGAGGCAGAAGCAGTTAGGGCAATCAGGCAGGCAGGCAGGTGAGTGGTTGGGAGCCAGCAGTCCTGGATTATGAGAGGGATGTCCCAGATTAGAGAGGATGCAGGCTGGGCTGAGGGACACGCCCTCTCCCCCCATGCACAAATTTCATGCACTGGGCCTCTAGTTTCATATAAATGGCATCACACAACATGTAGCCTTTATGATTGGCTTCTCTCACTTAGTGTGTATTTGTGGTTTATCCACTTTATAACATGTATCAATACTTTATTCTTTTTTAGAGCTGAATAATATACTGTATGGGTAGCCCACATTTGTTTATCCATTCAGCAGTTGATGAACATTTGAGTTGTTTTTACTTTTTTGTCTATTATGAACATCCATGCACACGTTTTTGTGAGGACATGTTTTCAATTTTCTTGGGTGTGTACCTAAGAATAAAATTCCTGGGTTATATAGTAACTCTAAGATTAACAATATTATTTTAACTATCATTTGAGGAGTTGCCAAATGGTTTTCCTACATGCGCAGACCTTTTGTTAGTGAGTTATAAGTTTTTTTTTAATATATTCTAAACACAAATCCTTTATCAGACATATAACTTACAAATATTTTCTTTCAGTGTACGGGTTATCTTCATTCTCTTAATATTGTCCTTTAAAGTACAAAATTTTTCAGTTTTTTAGATTTTTAGTGTTAATGAAATCCCATTTCTTTTGTCACTTGTATTTATGGTGCTATAGCTAAGAAACTGTTCCCTAACTCGAGATCACAAGAATCTATTCCTAAATTTTCTTCTGCAAGTTTTATCTTTCTAGCACATATGTACATCGGTGATCCATTTTGAGTTCATTTCGTGAATCCCATGAGGTAGACGTCCAACTTCATAATTTTCCATGTGAACATTCAGATGTCCCAGTACTATGTACTGAAAAGACTATTCTCATTAAATTATCTTGGAACTCTTATTGAAAATTAGTTTATCATATTCTTACACAAAGAAGCATAGAACAGACTGTCTAATCTCAGAGGGAAGTAGGGGTTAGGTGGGTGGGTGGATGGGTGGATGGGAAAAGATCAACCAAAGAACTTGTATGCATATATGTATAACCCATGGACACAGGCCATTGAGTGATGGAGGTCTGGGACATGGGACAGGGTGGGCTAGAATGGGTCAGTGGGGGAATATGGGGATGGACATATGTAATACTTTCAACAATAAAGATTTTTTTTAAAAATCAGCTGATCATAAATATAAAAGTTAATATCTGGACTCTCAATTATATTCCATTAATCTATATTTTTGTCCTTATGCCATAGCACACTGTCTTGATTACTCTGACTTTGTAGTAAGATTGGAAACAGGGAAGTCTGAGTTTCCCAATTTTCACTTTTTCAAGGTTCTTTTGCAATTCTGTATCTCTTTTCTCTCCTTTTTTCCTGGTGTATGTCATATTTTTATTTTTATTTGCATGTCTCCATAATTTTTGCTGAAACTGCATATTTTAGATAATACATTGTATATTTTAACTGTCATATCAGATCACCCTCCACTCTAAAGTTTGTTATTTTTGCTGGTATTTTGCAATATGTAGCCACTGAGTTCTCTGTTAGGTGTTTTTCTTTTTTTATTATTATTGTTTTTTATTGCTAAGCTTCGTTCTTGGGGATTATTATTGAGTCAGTATTATTTAGTGATTAGCCAATAATCTGTCAGATATTCCTTAAATGCTGTGTTGATATTTCTTTCACCCCTTGCCAACGGAATCTGTATATAAAGGCATGACTTTAAGCTTTAGGCAATTCACTAAACAGACTTAGCTTTCATTTCCTGCTTTTATAGGACCTTAACAACTAGGCATGACTGGAACCTTCTTCTTTCCCAGAACACATCTTATGTATACACACACTAACTTCTAGATACCCAGAAATGTCTTAGAGCATTCTGAAGTTCCCTAGATCTAGTATTCTAGACCTCTGAGGCTTCCTTAAAAATTATCCAGGCATGCTTTTTTGCCTGAACTAAAATAACAGCCCTAAACCAACAGCTCTGATGTTTTCAGAAGATTGCTATTATTTTAGGTAATGTCCTCTTTTGTTTTTATGCTAAGCTCTGAGTCCAATCAAATAATTCCAATACCCTAAACAAAGAAGTTTTCCAGGTAGCTGCTAATTCAGAAAAATACTGATTGTACCATATGGATGGGGCTTTTAATCAAGTTCCAGTAGTGGTCAATCTTCCCATTGGTTTTGATACAATTGGCTTTTCATGATTGCCGTGCTACTGGACTGAAGATAATTGGGGGATGGAACTAGGGAATGTTATATGACATAGACACCATGATTTTGCAGAGGTTTGGTCATTTGTCTTGAATAAATAATTTTCAGTTTGTTCTCTTGCTCTACTAATTTCTAGAGTTCTGAAATGGTTGAGTATAGGTGTTTAGTTGAGTTTCTATGTTTTTATGAGAAAATAGTTCCAACTGACTTTCTTGCTCTGCCATTCAGGAACACTTATTTATTCTAAGTGTTGCCTTTTTTTTTTTATCATATTTCTGCTTTTATAATTAGAACTAGAGGCCCAGTGCATGACATTCATGTACGAGGGTGGAGGGACGTCCCTCAGCCCAGCCTGCACCCTTTCCAACCTAGGACATCCCTCTCACATTCCAGGACTGCTGGCTCCCAACTGTTTGCCTGCTTGCCTTCCTGATTGCCCCTAACCACTTTTGCCTGCCAGCCTGATCACCCCCTAATCCATGCCTAACTGCTTCCCTGCTGGCCTGGTCACCCCTAATTACCCTCCCCTGGAGGCCTGCCCCCCCACCACCACCACCAACTGCTCTCCCCTGCAGGCCTGGGTCCCCACCAATTGCCCTTCCCTACAGGCCCAGTCATCCCCAACTTCCCTCCTCTGCCAGCCTGGTCACCCCTAACTGCCCTTCCCTGCAGACTTGATCGCCCCCAACTGCCCTCCCTTGCAGGCCTGGTCCCTCTCAACTGCCCTCCCCTGCTGGCCATCTTGTTGCAGCCATCTTGTGTGTTGGAATGATGGTCAATTTGCAGTTACTCTTTTTTTTTTTTAATATATATTTTATTGATTTTGTACAGAGAGGAAGGGAGAGAGATAGTTAGAAACATTGATGAGAGAGATCAGCTGCCTCTTGCACACCCCCTACTGGGGATATGCCCGCAACCAAGGCACATGCCCTTGACTGGAATCGAACCCGGGACCTTTCTGTCCCCAAGCCAACCCTCTATCCATTGAGCCAAACTGGTTTTGGCTGCAGTTACTCTTTTATTAGATAGAATAATATGTGGGATTATGATAAGATATGTATACATATAATACCTTAATAAAAAATGAAGGAAAAAAAAATAAAGCCCTAGCTTTCATGAGGGATCAAGGTAGACTTCACGTTTTATTTGAATCTCAAAGAATGAGTCAAATTCTACATGAAAAGTATGGTGCTGGTCATTGAATAGTATATACAAGCAAGAAGAGATAGTTGAGGTTTACATGTTCAACACTTATTATTCCATCCAAGAGCTGAAAGGATGTATATAGGTTGTCTAAAAGTCTTAACTGTATTTTCCAGTTGAAAACTAGGAGGTATTTGAATCACAGCCTCATGTCATGAGCTTTCAGTACCAACTTAATTCCTAAATAAAACTACAGACTTCATCATTATGTTTAGATCGCCAATGGCTTTTATTTACACAAGCCATTACAGAGCTGAGAAAGGATTTTCAATGTTTTCTCTTCTAATATCCCTGAAAATGTGGAATCCTTCCTGGAGTATTCATGTAAGGAGTTTATCTCATAGTCTGGCCCAATTCTGGCTATGTGTCCTCTGGTACTTCCTTTAGTAAAATGCAAAAGATACACATGCATTGCATAATCCTAAATGTCATCTTTACTCAAAACCAGCGGCATTAAACAATGCATCTCTCAGATGATTAGTGACTTTGATCATGTTTTCATATGCCTCTTAGCGTTCCTTCTGTCTTCTTTTAAAAGGTATCTATTTAGGTCCATTGCCCATTTTTTTGATTGGGTTATTTATCTTTTTTGTTTTGTTTTGTTTTGTTTTGATTTATTTGTTTTGTTAAGTTGTATGAGTTCCCTGTATAAGTTGTTAAGTTGTATGAGTTCCCTGTAAATGTTGGAGATTAAACCCTTATCGGTCATAACATTTATGTTCTTCAATTCAGTGGGATTCCTTGTTGTTGTTGTTGTTGTTGTTGTTTTTATGGTTTCTTTTGCTGTGAAAAAGCTTTTTATTTTGATGTAGTCCCATTTGTTTATTTTTCTGTAGTTTCCATTGCCCTAGGAACAGTATCAGGGAAGAAATTGCTTCAGCATATATCTGAGATTTCTCTGCCTGTGGATTCCTCTAGTATTTTTATGTTTTTCCATCTTATGTTCAAGTCCTTTATCCATTTTGAATTTATTTTTGTGTATAATTTAAGTTGGTGATCTAGTTTCATTTTTTTTTTTTTTTTGCATGTATCTCTTCAATTTTCCCAACACCATTTATTAAAGAGACTGTCTTTACTCCATTGTAAGTTCATGCCTCCTTTGTCGAATATTAATTGAGTATACTGGCTTGAGTCGATTTCTGGGTTCTCTATTCTATCCCATTGATCTATATGTCTGTTCTTGTGCCAGTACCAGGCTGTTTTGAGAACAGTGGCTTTGTAATACAGCTTAATATCTGGTATTGAGATCCCACCTACTTTGTTCTTCTTTCTCAGGATTGCTGCAGCTATTCAGGGTCTTTTTTTAATTCCAGATGAATTTTTGGAGAGGTTGTTCTAGGTTTTTGAAATATGCTGTTGGTATTTTAATGGGAAGTACATTGAATCTATAGGTTGCTTTGGGTAGTAGGGACATTTTAATGATATTGATTCTACCAATCCATGAACATGGTATGTTTTTCCATCTGTTTATGTTTTCCTCTAACTCTTTTTTCAGTGTCGTGTAGTTTTCCATGTATAGGTGTTTTACCTCCTTAGTTAAGTTTATTCCTAGGTATCTTAATTTTTTGGTGCGATGGTAAATGGGATTTCTTTTTTAGTCTCTGTTTCTGTAAGTTCACTATTGGTGTATAGAAATGCCATAGATTTCTTTGTGTTAATTTTGTATCCTGCTACATTGCCAAATTCATTTTTTAAACCTAATAATTTTTTATGGAGTCTTTAGGGTTTTCTATGTACAGTACATGTCATCTGCAAATAAGGACAGTTTTACTTCTTCTTTTCCAATTTGGATGCCTTTTATTTCTGATAGCAATGGCTACTACTTCCAGAATTATGTTGAACAGTAGTGGTGAGAGTGGGCATCCTTGACTTGTTCCTGTTCTTGGGGGAAATGGTTTTAGTTTTTGCCCATTGAGTATGATGTTGGCTGTGGGTATGTCATATATGGCTTTTATTATGTTGAGATATGATCCTTCTATTCCCACCTTGCTGAGAGTTTTTACCAAAAATAGGAATTGGACTTTGTCAAATGCTTTTTCTGCATCCATTGATATGACCATATGTTTTTTATCTCTCAATTTGTTTATGTGATTTTATCTCGTTTATTGATTTGCAGATATTGTATCAGCCTTGCATCCCCAGAATAAATCCTACTTGGTCATGATGTATGATTTTTCTGATGTACTGCTGGATCCGATTTGCTATTATTTTGTTGAGGATTTTGGCATCTATGTTCATGATGTAATTCTCTTTCATTGTGTTGTCTTTATCTGGTTTTGGTATTAGGGTGATGCTAGCTTCATAGAAGGAACTTTGAAGTGTTCCTTCTTCATAAATTTTTTGGAATTGTCTAAGGAGGTTAGGTTTTAGTTCTTCCTTGAATGTTTAGTAAAACTCCCCTGTGAAGCTATCTGGCCCCTGGGTTTTTGTTTGCTGGAAGCTTTTTGATGACTGCTTCAATTTCTTCCATAGTTATCAACCTATTGAGATTTTTAGACTCTTTCTGAGTAAGCTTGGGAAGGTTGTATTTTTCTAGGAATATGTCCCTTTTCTCCGGGTTGTCTAGTTTGTTAGAATAGAGTTGTTCATAGTATTTGTTAACAATTCTTTGTATTTCAGTGGGGTCTGTTGTTATTTCTCCTCTTTAATTTCTGATTTTGTTTATTTGGATCCTCTCTCTTTGTTTCTTGGTGAGCCTGACTAGAGGTTCATCAATCTTGTTTATCCTTTCAAAAAACCAACTCTTGGTTTCATTGACCTATTGTATTATTTTGTTGTTGTTTTGGGGGGTGGTCTCTATGTCATTTATTTCTGCTCTGATCTTTATTATCTCCTTCCTTCTACTCACTCTAGGCTTTTCTTATTGCTCTCTTCCTAATTATTTGAGTTGTGGTGTTAAATGATTTATTACCATTTTTTCTTGGATTTTTTGAGGTACGCCTGTAACACTATAAACTTCCTTCATGGGACTGCTCTCATTTGTGTTTCATGGATTTTGGATTATTGTGTTTTTATTGTTATTAGTTTCCAGGATGTTTTTAATTTCTTCTTTGATCTCTTTGGTAACCCAATCACTATTTAATAGCAGGCCATTCATCTTCCGTGTGTTTTATTTTTGGGGGATGTTTTTATTGTAGTTTATTTTTAATATTATGCCATTATGGTCTGAGAAAATGCTTGTTATTAGTTCAATCTTCCCAAATTTGGGGAGACTTTGCTTGTGACCTAATATGTGGTCTTATTTCTGAAAATGTCCCATGTGTACTTGAGAAGAACATATATTCCATGGCTTTGGAATGAAATGTTTTGAAGATGTCAATTAAGTCCATCTGATCTAGTGAGTCATTCAGGATTGCTGTTTATTTGCTGATTTTTTTCTCAAGAGGATTTATCCAGTGATGTCAGTGGTATATTAAAATCTCTTACAATGATTGTATTATTGTCAATCTCTCCCTTGATATCTTCTAGGAGTTTGTTGTTGTTGTTTTGTTTCTTTGTTTGTTTGTTTTTATGTATTTGGATGTTCCTGCATTGGGTGCATATTTGTTTATCAGTATTATATCCTCTTGTTGTATCAATCCCTTTAGTATTATGAAATGGCCTTCCATATCTCTTGTTATTTCCTTCACTTTGAGGGCTATTTTGTCAAATATAAGTATTGCTACCCCAGCTTTTTTTTTTCATTTCCATTTGCCTGGAAGATACTTTTCCATCCCTTCACTTTCAATCTGTGTGAGTTACTTGTTCTGAGGTGGATCTCTTGTATGGGTCATTTTTTTTATCCATTCACCCACTTGATGTCTTTTTTTTTTTTTTTTTTTTTTTTTTAAAGAGATTTTTTTTTTTAAATATATTTTATTGATTTTGTACAGAGAGGAAGGGAGAGAGATAGAGAGTTAGAAACATCGATGAGAGAGAGTCATCGATCAGCTGCCTCTTGCACACCCCCCACTGGGGATGTGCCCGCAACCAAGGTACATGCCCTTGACCGGAATCGAACCCGGGACTCTCAGTCCCCAAGCCGACGCTCTATCCATTGAGCCAAACCGGTCCCGGCCACTTGATGTCTTTTGATTGAAGCATTTAGTCCATTTATGTTTAAAGTTATTATTGATAGGTAATTGTTTGTAGACATGTTTATTTTTTGTGCCTGTGTTCTTTCTTATCTTTTTTATTTTTTATTTTTTATTTTTTACACCAGCCCCTTTAGCATTTTTTGCATTGCTGGCTTGGTAGTGATAAATTCCCTTAGCCTTTTTTTGTCAGTGAAGCTCCTTATTTCCCCTTCAATTTTGAATGATAGCCTTCCTGGATAGAGTATTTTCAGATTCAGTCCCTTGCTTTGTATCACTTTGTAAAAGAATTCCATTCTTTTCTGGCCTAATATGTTATCTGTTAAGAAATCATTTGATAATATAATGGGAGCTCCCTTGTATATAACTTTCTGTCTCTCTCTTGAAGCCTTTAAGATTCTCTCTTTATCCTGAACATTTGCCATCATAATTATGATGTGTCTTGGTATGGGTCTTTTCAGGTTCATCTTGTTTGGGACTCTCTCTACCTGTGTGACTTTTTTCCTTCACATCAGGGAAGTTTTCTGACCTTATTTTTTCAAATAGGTTTTCTAACCCTGTTCCTCTTCCTATTGTTCTGGCACCCCTATTATTCATATCTTACTTCATTTCATGTTGTCCCAAAGCTCGCTTAGGCTCTCCTCTTGTCTTTTCATTTTTTTCTCCAATTGCAGTTCAGTTTGGGTATGTTTTGCTTTCCTGTCTTCTAGTTTGCTAATTCGATCCTCTGCTTCTTCTAGTCTACTGTTGAACTTTTCCATAGTGTTTTTTATTGCAAATTTATCATTCTTCATTTCTTCTTGATTCTTACATAAGTTATTGATTTTTTTCATCCATTTCTTCTAGATTCTTATATAAGTTGATTTTTTCCCTCCATCTGGTTTATTACCAGTATGACCCTTATTCTGAATTCTTTTTCTGACATATTGCTTGCCTCTGTTTCACTTAGCCACTTTTCTGGTGATTCCTCCTTTTCTTTCCTTTGGGGGTTTCTTTGTCTACCCATTTTTGGTCTCACTGACTGATCTAAATGTCAAGTCGTGCAGGAGCTGCTCCTTGGGTGACAGTGGCTCCTCAGGCTGCAATTGCCTGAACTGAAGTGGCTGCTCTTCAGTTGGCAGTGGCTCCTCTGGTGAGGGCTGTTCACAACAGTAGTGTCTCCTCTGGCTGGTGCGGGATGCTACTCGCAGAGCTGCTGTTCCTTGGACAGGACTACTATGTGGCTGCTGCTCCTCAGACAGGGGCAGACTGCGCATGTAGCTGCTGCTCCTAGGATCAGGGCTGTCTGCATGCTGCCGCTGTTCCTCAGATGGGGTGGGCTGGTCTTAAGGCTGCCGCTTCTTGGACAGGGGCAGGTTGCTTGCCAGGCTGGTGCTCCTTGTACAGGTGCAAGCTCCTCATGCAGCTGCTGCTCCTTGGATGGGGGATGGGCTGCTTGTGTGTCTGCTGCTCCTTAGGCAGGAGTGAGCTGCACATGTGGCTGCCGCTCCTCAGACAGGGGTGGGCCACTCAGCCAGCTTTTATTCATTGGACAGGTGCAAGCTGCATGTGACTGCTGCTCCTTGGTCGGGATTGGGGGTGCTGCTCAGGCAGCTGCTGCTCCTCGAATGTGGGCAGGCTGCTTGTGGAGCTGCTATTCCTCATACAGGAGCAGGCTGCTCACACAGCTGCTGCTCCTCTGATGGGGGCATACTGCTTGTGCAGCTGCTGCTCCTTGGACAGGTGCAGGTTGCAGACTGTGCACAGCTGCTACTCCTTGGATTGGGGCAGGCTGCATGGGGCTGCTGCTCCTCAGATGAAGCGAGCTGCTTGCATTGTTGCTGCTCCTCAGATGAGGGAGTGGGCCACTTATACAGCTACTGCTTCTTGGACAGGGGCAGGCCATGTGAGGCTGCTGCTCTTAGGCCTCAGGTGGTCTGCTCATGGGACTGCTGCTCCTTGGACAGGAGCAGGCTGCTCACTGTCTGCTGCTTGCATGGTTGCAGTGCCCTGGGCTCAGCCACGGGTAAGTGTCTGTATCTTTAAGGTCCTGTGAACAAGGCTCAGTGCAGAAAGGCTCAGGCTACAGAGAGGGGAAAGACTGGGTCTCTGTGTGCTCCTCTCCTGCCAGTGCTGCACGGTCTGGCCAACCCTTCAAGCTGCACCCTCTGTGTCCAGCCTTTTGTAACTGTGGACATAGTTCTAGAATCCCCTGCAGTCCAGCAGTCCTATGGCCCTTTTTTCCACAGTCAGACATTGTGCCTGTGCCCAGGGATGCGGCTTGGTGCTGTGCAGGTTCCTTCTGACCCTCTAGGCTCAGAGGTCTGGCAGACTCTTCTTCCCGGATCCTTGATTTTACCTTTATCCAGGGACCTCCTACCCTTTTCGGCTGCAAACTATCTCACTAGCTGAGTCTCCTTTGCCAATTCAGGTTGGATGTTATTCATTTCAGCTGTTCATTCTATCTGCTCAGAACAAGGCTCGGGACATATCTCTGCTTTAATTCTTTAATTCAAATAGAAAGAAGGAAACAAATACTAGTTGAATGATTAGACTAATAAATTATCTTTATGTCTTGGTCTTCCTAAAACCTGTTGAGTTGTGCCCAATTTTAATAGCATCACTATGTTAGCTACTAAAGTTTGTTAGGCTCCTAATAGCATTTTACCCTTTGACCTCCTTACCATACCAGGAAAATCTAAAGAGCTATTTATAGCAAATGAGCACTCTGTCAGTACATATCTCTATAAAAATATAATTGCTTGCCCTGACCAGGTGGCTCAGTTTTTCCACACACCAAAAGGTTGTGCCTGGTTAGGGCACATACCTAGGTTACAGTTCTATCCCAGGTTGGTGGTGCACAGGAGAAACAACAAACAGATGTTTTATTGCTCTCTTTCTCTCTCTCCTCCCTTCCTCTTTCCCTCTTCCTCTCTCTTTCTCCTTTCCCTTCCTCTCTATCTAAAATCAATAAACATATCCTTGGGTGAGGATAACATATACATATAATTACAAGGTGAAAAGAAGCCATAACTCTAAGATTCCTTGTAGGCTGTGGGTGCTTATTTGCAGGACTGTATTTGAGTCACTGCCCAGAAGCCAGGTTTGAGAAACATTGATGGGAAGGAATGGAAAAGGCAAAGAACCAGAAATCATGTTACTGGTGTCAGCAGTTCCTCACTTGATAACACTTGCATCATGTCTGTAGGGGAATTTGAGACTATGAGTTATTTTTATAATTTTCTTTTCCATATTCTGACAAGAACTCTTCCCTTTTCTTTTTTTCTCAGGGGTGTTTTTGTTGTTGTTTTCTTCTTCTTCTTTTAAGACGTCAATGGTTTTGAGTGGAAACTGCCCTAAAGCACGAAAAGGAGGAAGGAAGCTTCAAAAAAATGTCAGGAATTAAAATTGGAGTTCCAGTTTCTACAGGAACCATGTCTGGCTTTACACATGTGTGTCCATGTGTTTTTGAATTAGAGATAGAAAAAAAGAGTGGGTGGAATGCACCCTTTCCTAAAGAAAGACTTTATCCTTCTCTACTAATTCTTAACCCACTCAGGCTAGGGGAACACTTCAAAAAGGACCTAAGGAAAAATGCCAGATACAAGCTCAGGCCAGATTTGAAAAGCTACCCTGTTTCCCCGAAAATAAGACAGTGTCTTATATTAATTTTTTCTCCCAAAGTTGCGCTAGGTCTTATTTTCAGGGGATGTCTTATCTTTCCATGCACTAGGTCTTATTTTCGGAGAATGTCTTATTTTCGGGGAAACACTGTATATAAGACTACAACTCCCTTGCCTTAAACCAGAAAGAGAGTAAAGATTAGCTAGTAGTCAGGTTTGAAAGCTTTCTCTATCCACCTGGACTTCATAACAGAAACTTCATTAGACATTTATTCAGAAAGAAGATAAGCATTATATTGGAATGGAGTTGGGGGTGATGGTAGAATCCTCTCAGCATGTCTCCTCCTAACATTCTAAGGTCCAGGTGTAAAAAAAATAAGTAGAGACCCACATAACATATTCTAAATATTTGAAATATCTAAGAGGCTGATCTAAGAGGCTGCTAAATTAAATATATTCTGTCACCTTGCATAAATTATAATAGTTTGGAAGACCAAGTTCAATTTTAGAATTTGCTGGCTCTACTCAGAGTTCTCTGCTCAAATGTGATAGCATAGTGAGCTGATCCCAGCCCCTTGCCCAAAGTCTGTTTCCCCTTTCCATCTTTGCCTCTATCTCAGAGTGTTCTGAGCCATGCACATGTGTGGGGACACTCTAGCCTACCCACACCAAAGGTATGATCCAGGAAAGAGTTGATAAACTGGACTTCATTGAAAGATACTGTTAAGAGAATGGAAAGATAAGTTATAGACTGGGAGAAAATACTTGCAAAAGACACATTGAGAATGAAATGTTATCCAAAATATATAAGGAAGGTAGTTACACTCTTTAGTATTTACTCACTGGAGCTGAAAACATATATCCAACACAAAAACCTACAAATGGTTATTTATGGTAGCTTTACTTACAATTGCCAAAACTTGGAAGCACTAGTTGTCCTTCAGTAGGTGAATGGATAAAGTTGTTATACATCCAAACAATGGAATTTCATTCAGCATTAAAAAGGAATGAGCAATCAAGCCTTGGAGGGGCCTTAAATGCATATTTATAAGTGAAAGAAGCCAATCTGAAAAGACTACTTACTGTATGATTCCAAATAGTATATAAAAGTTTAGAAAAGGCAAAATTATAGAGACAGAAAACAGACCCATGGGTTACCAGGACTTTGAGGAAGGAGGGATAAATAGATGGAGCACAGAGCATATAAGGGCAATGAAAATACTCTTTGTTGTCCTGCCGGCATGACTCAGTGGTTGAACGTTGACCTGTTATATAAATCAGGAGATCAGGGTTTGACTCCCGGTCAGGGAGCATGCCCGGGTGAGGGTGTGAAGTAGGCAGCCAATCAATGATTCTCATCATTGATGTTTCTATCACTCTCTCTCTCTCTCCCTCTGCCTTCCTCTCTGAAATCAATAAAAAAAAAATTTTAAGAAAATAAGTGGGTGGGGGGGAAGAGGAGATAAGGACACATATGTAATACCTTAATCAATAAAGAAAAGTACTCTGTGATACTATAATGATGGATGCATGTCATTATACATTTGTCCATAAAATATACAATACCAGGAATAACTTTAATGTATACAGTGGTTTGGGATGATAATGATGTGTCAATGCAGACTCATTAATTGTGGCAAATGCACCACTCTGGTGAGGGATGATGATGAGGGCAGAGGCTATACATATCTGGGGGCAGGGAGTCTGTGGGAAATATCTGTATCTTCCTCTCAATTTTGTTATAAACCTAAAACTTCTCTAACAGTAAAATCTATTTTTATTTATATTGATCATAAAAAATGTGGGTTTATTTCTGTGCTCTCTATTTTGTTCCAATGACCTATATGCCTGTTTTTGTGCCAGTGGCTTTGTGGTGTAGTTTGATGTCAAGTAATGTGATACCTCCTACTTTGTTTTCTTTTTCAAGATTGCTGAGGCTATTTTAGTTTTTTTGTGGTTCCATATACATTTTTGGAGTATTTTGTTCTACATCTCTGAGATATGCCATTAGGCAGGCACATACAAAAAAAGAAAATGAAAATAGTCCACAAACTTACACCATAAACAAGAATAAGCTCAACATGAGTTAAAGACTTAAACATAAATCGTGAAACCATAAAAATCCAAGAAGACATAGGCAACAGAATTTCAGACCTTTTCGTAGCAATATTTTTGCCAATATATCTGACAAAGAAAGAATAAACAAATGGAACTACATCAAACTAAAAAGCTTTTGCACAGCAAAGGCAACCATCAACAATATGAAGAAGGGAACCCACTGAAAGGAAGAACAAAACAAAACACAGTTGTTACCCAACCCACTCCTACCAGTTTCTATATAAAAATTTTTAATCATTTTTAGCATTCACTATGTTACAAATACTTGCTTGATATAGATTGTTTTATGCAATCTTCTTTATTTCCATTTCAGAGATAGGGCCTGAAGAGTTGTGGCCAGTACTTGGTGGGCCCAGAACTTGAACCCAGGTATCTGGTTCTGTCGAACACACTCTTAAGTACTAGCCCTTACAATCTTCCCAGATCTTCACTAGGCATAGAAAGAAAAGGCTGCATCCTTATCCTAGCTACAAGTCCTGCAACTGCTGCTGATATATTTAACTTCTCTGTCCTTATTTGTAAAATAGAGAAAATGCTTTGTTCTCCCAAGAAGTGGACCAAGCCAAGGGCTAGAGGAAATAGCTACCGTATTTTTCGGACCATAAGACGCACTTTTTTTCCCCCAGAAGTGGGGGGAAAAAGTCCCTGCGTCTTATGGTCCAAATATAGCCTACACATATACTTTTAAAAAAAAGTTTTTTTACTTGCCCGGCTCTGTGTGGTCTCTGTGTGCTTGCCCGGCTCTAAAATGGTTCTAAATGCTGCTGTTTACTTTACAGGGTTGATTACATGTGTTTATGACTGTGATGTTGGGTTTTAATGCACATAAAATATTTTAGGACACTATTTGTTTCAGAATCTTTTTTTCTTCATTTCCCTTCTCTAAAAACTGGTGTGTCTTATGGTCCGGAGCGTCTTATGGTCCGAAAAATATGGTATGTAAAGTGCCTAAGCATAATGCTGGGTGTTCAGTAAGTGTTGGTTCCTCCTTCCCTTCTTCTTTTATTTTTTTTATTTTTTATTTTTTTTTATTAAGGTATTATATGTGTACAAATCTTACCAATGCTCCCGAACTCCCATAAATGCCCTCACCCCCCCAGTGTTTTGTGTCCTTTGGTTATGCTTATATGCATGCATACAAATCCTTCAATTGGTCTTTTATCTCCCCCACATCTCCCTAACCTCCCCATTGTAATTTGACAATCTGTTTGATGTTTTACTGCCTCTGTATCTATCTTTTTGTTCATTAGTTTATAATGTTCTTTATTATCCACAAATGAGTGAGATCATTTGGTATTTTTCTTTCATTGACTGGCTTATTTCACTTAGCATAATACTCTCTGGTTCCATCCAGGTGGCTGCAAATGGTAAGAATTCCTTCTTTTTTATGGCAGCATAATGTTTCATTGTGTAGATGTACAATAGTTTTATGATCTAATCATCTGCTGACAGGCACCTAAGCTGTTTCCAAATCTTAGCTATTGTAAATTGTGCTGCTATGAACATAGGGGTGCATATATCCTTTCAGTTGGTGTTTCTAGTTTCTTAGGATATATTCCTAGTGGGATTACTGAGTCAAATGGGAGTTCCATTTTCAGTTTTTTGAGGAAACTTCATACTGTTCTCCACAGTGGCTGCACCAGTCTGCATTCCGACCAGCAGTGCACAAGGTTTCCTTTTTCTCCACATCCTCGCCAACATTTCTCGTTTGTTGATTTGTTGATGATAGCTATTTTGACTGGTGTGAGATGGTACCGCATTGTCGTTTTAATTTGTATCTCTCAGATAATTAGTGACTTTGAGCATATTTTCATGTGTCTATTGGCCTTCCTTCTGTCTTCTTTCAAAAAGATTATATGTAGATCTGTTGCCCTTTTTTTTTTATTGGATCATTTATCTTCCTTTTATTAAGTTGGATAAGCTGCCTGTAGATGTTGGAGATTAAACCTTTATCAGTGATAACATTTGCAATGTGTTCTCCCATACAGTGGACTTTCCTGTTTTGTTGATGGTTTCTTTTGCTGTGAAAAAGCTTTTTATTTTGCTGTAGTCCCATTTGTTTATTTTCTCTTTAGTTTCCATTGCCCTAGGAGCAGTATCAGTGAAGTTCTTTTGGCATATGTCTGAGATTTTGCTGCATGTAGATTCCTCTCATATTTTTATGGTTTCCCGTCTTATGTTTAAGTCCTGTATCCATTTTAAGTTTAATTTTGTGTATGATGTAAGTTGGTGGTCTAGTTTCATTTTTTTGCATGTACCTGTCCAATTTTCCCAACACCATCTCCCTCCCTTCTTTCTTTGATACTTGGCTGTTTTCTTTGACTCACATTTTTGTTTGTTTTTTTGTGGTACTTGAATGTGCAATTCAGAGTAATGTTATGGAAAAGGGGACCTGGCCCCCAGGGGTCTGCCTATGGCCTGCAGGTGATTTCTTGACTTCCTGCAGGAAATATTTTCACAACAGGAGTCCATCTGAATTTTGGAGAATGTTTATTAAAGCTGGAGACTGTGAAACAAGGAAGGGCTCAGGAAATTAGCTTAGGCTGGGCTGCGTTGGCTTACTAAGAAGTCAGAGAAAAGGGAGCCTTGGAAATAAGTTCAGGGGTAAACGCCGGATGAACTACCACCACCCATTGTTGCCCTGGTTGCAAGCCTCATGGTGTCCTTTAGAGTTTAGGAGATGCATGCCTGTGGAGGAAGAAAGAAGAGGGAGTGGAGGGCTCCAGCATGTGCCTGAGAGGAAGAGTATGCACCTGGGAGGAAGAGCATGCAAGGACCTTCTTTTTGAGGAGTCTTAGGGGAGGATCTCAATAAACTATTCATCAGCTTCATGCTCATGTACCAAAATGAGGTTTATTCTCTTAACTTCATCTGTCCTTGAATGTGGTTGACAAATGGCACTAACTGAATTTCTTCTATCTGTCTCTCTGAGTTATAATATTTACCCTCTGGTTGAGGAGAAGTGCGAACCACTTAATTTTACTCGTCCTTGGTGTAGGGAAGATAGGATTTTCTAGATGGGTTGCAAACTGCTGTTTAACTATGTCAGTTTCCCTATGTTGCCTGTCCTGGCTTACTGGCCTGTCTCAGTAATAACAGGGATTTTCTTTCTGGCACATTTACTAACCAGAAATTTCCCTCTAACTGTCTTGAATCTTCCATTTCTATTATAACCACATGATTTCTCACTGAGTTGTTTTTTTAATAGCCACCACAAATCCTAGTTTTTATGGGAAGGAGAAGAAGGCAGGGTGTAACTTTCAAATGAAATACAAGGCTCTGTCAGCATGGAACTCTGTCATCACTTCTGGAAGTGGTCTTGTGAAGCATAAGCTGTTTTTTCCAAGTCATCAGTTCTGTTCTGACACAGAAGGACTAAGTAATGTCCCGAGGAACTCTGTCCAGTTCCTGCTCATGCCATGGAAGGGCTGGCATGCATTTATTCTGGGCTGCCACCTACTTTCTGTAACTGAGCCTCTTGTGACCTGGCAGCTTCCTGATTTTAGAGGTGCATCACGAACATGTTGTGAGAAATAAGGTGCTGAACTAGAGGATCCATTGCTTTTCCTAAGAACAAGCTATTTTATTCTTTGCTTAAAGTAGTCAAAAGCAAGACCCTTCCTTACAGGGAAGGGAGTGTAGATCTTAAATTCAGAGGAGCAGAGTGATTAGGAACAGAGAGTCCACCTCCTGAAGCTATGTCTCCATTCCAAGAGTGGACCAAGAAAGCAAAAAGTCTGAGCTGCTCCTCCCACAGGCCAGAAATGCCAATTTTAATCCTAACCCCGAAAGTCCCCTGTGACTGTTCCACCCGCCCACCAGAGATTCCTCCTGGGCTGGTCCCAGCCATTTACATCACCCTTCTGGCCTGGTTGCATCACAGAGGAGTGGAAGCCCTAGAGGGATCTGATCTCTGCCAGTTTCTCTGGGTTGTTGTTACTGTTCAAAGTGATCACTAGAGGGAAAGGGGTGGGAAGGAGGCAGAAAAGGATAAAGGGAGGATAAATTGCTGGGGTTCTTGTCCCAGCATTAAGAAGGGTTCAGCAATCTGGAGCAAGGCTGTGCATAGATTAATTAAGAGTCCAGAGACAAAAAATAATTTTGGAAGGCATTGGGGGTCAAAGGAACTTCAGCTAAAGGAACTAAATTTCCAAGTTCTTCATTTCCCTTGTCTCAGGACCCCAATTTGTCTTAAGGCACAGAGGAGATAATACACTTCAAAGGGAAGGATTTATAGAAGCATTGTCATTTTGGGGAATAGCCTACAGGTGTTTAACCAGAAGGAGGCAATAACATGTAATTTAAGATGCCCTTAGCTGTCTGGCAGCAAACATCCTATTCAGGTTTGGGGGGAGTGCCTTTTAGCTATTTCAACAGGTGATTACATATGTGACTCAGCCTTTGTTGAGCCCCCAAGTTTCATTAACCTTTTGATGAAACTCTTATAATTATGACATGTTGGAATTGGCTTCCGGCAATAAATGGTGATGGAGGGAGACTTAACTTTGGGTGGAAACACATAATGCAATATACAGAGGATGTGTTGTAGAATTGGGCATCTGAATCCCATATAATTTTATTAACTGATGTTAGTTATTCTAATAGATTTAATGAAATTATATATAGAGCGAGAAATATGAAATCAGCCATCTGCTTCCTTCACTAGGCACATTCCTGAGGACCTGCAACTACTTGCAGGATTAGCCAAGCAAAGGAGAGAGGCTTGGGCTCCGAAGTGATGATTGGCTTCTCATTTCTGGATTGAGAACCCAGACCCACCCTCAATGCTTTGTTAACCTGCTTTTAGTTCCCCAACTTCAGGCTGTTTAGTATCCCCATGAGGTCACACCTCTCTAATACCCAAATAAGGAGATGGGACTACTCTTGGAGAAACTGAGGGGCCCTGAGGTTCAATGTCAAGGTGACCTGAGCACTCAAGTGTAGGCAATTAGACATGAGCAGAGCAAGGACAATGGGCCAGGTACAGAAGGTCACCAGGACAGAAAGTCTCTGGTGCTGAGCAAAGGACAACTGTAGAGTGGGACCTCACAACAAAGTGACCTTTCCTCCCCTAACATATCACCTGCTGACCTTTCCTCCCTAGAGATAACATCTATGCCTCAGTTGCATTTCAGCTCCAGGCACAGAAAAGTAGCAAACCAGACAAGCAGCCCGATGGCTGCCCTCAGGACCAGCTGCATTGGATAATGAACCCCTTCCCTGACACCAATCAATCAATCAATCAATGAAGACCTAGACCCTGAAAAGACACAACTGGAAAGCTGATGAATATGCTATTGAGATCTTCCCCTGGGGCCTCCCCTAAAATCTCCACCCTTAAAACCATAGGATAGCCGAAACCGGTTTGGCTCAGTGGATAGAGCATCGGCCTGAGGACTGAAAGGTCCCAGGTTTGATTCCAATCAAGGGCATGTACCTTGGTTGCAGGCACATCCCCAGTAGGGAGTGTGCAGGAGGCAGCTGATCAATGTTTCTCTCTCTTTGATGTTTCTAACTCTCTATCCCTCTTTCTTCCTCTCTGTAAAAAAAAAAAAAAAAAAAAAAAAAAAAAATCAAAAAAATATATTTTTTTTTAAAAAAACAACGCTTAGGACAGGGGACCCAGTGCACTCTCCCTCCAGGAGCACTCGTGCATCTTTCTCTTACCTTCCTCTCTTCCCCTCCCCCCAGGCACATTATCATTAGCTTCATCACTTCCAAGCTCCAAGTGCCCTTCCTTTACCTCTACGGCTTGTTTTGTAAGCCCATTTCTTCTAAAATTACTCATTCTACCTCTGCAATTTTCCAAATAAATTTTCTCTTATAGTTGAGTTTTGGGTCTGAATTCTTTCCTGGCCAGAACTCAAATACCAAAGTTGCTGAACCCAGGTCCAGTCTGACCCCATGAGTCTAACACCTACCTGGTGCTGTTCCTACAACACAAAGATCTTAGGTTCTCCTTGAAATTGTGCAAATGGCAAGTGGAACACTGACTAGTGCCTCATCCAAGGAGGCTTTGCAGGTGCTAATATTTTACCCTCTTCCCTTTTCTTTGATCTCCTTGTTAATGTACAACCTGAGAATGTTGTGTATTTTGTTCTTGTTTTTTTATTAAAGCCTGGAAAGGACAATCCAAGGTGTTCTCCTTAATCCTCAGTATACCTGAGGGTTGAAGGGGATTCCAGAGTAAATGTTAGGGGCAAAAATAGAATATTGGGGTCTAGCTATGGTATAGGAAATATTAATCATGCTCTGTTAACCATGAATGCCTTGTGTTGGTTAAAGGATATTCTGACTTGGCTGGGAGTTGTGTGCCCCCAGGACTTGGGAGTCAACCTTTGAATGTGATCCATTCTCATTTAATAAATGCCTATTATCATGGAAAGATTAACAACCTTGTTGTCCAAACTATGGAGTCCCACCCCAGTCTCCTACTTCTACATGTCTGTAATCCCTACGTCCCCATGTAATCATTATCCTACTCAATATAAGCAGCTGGCTTATGGGGGGCTGCAGAGCAGATTTTTGTGGATGGCCTGCTACTCTCCCATACTGCCAGAAGTATTGAAGTAAACACTCATATGATTCAACCCTGTTTCTGCTTACTAAATGGCTCAACTAGTGACCGGCAGCATGGAACCATTGATTGTCCTGTTGCATAAAGACCTGGATATAAACATCCTATTACACTGATCCAACTCCAAGCTCCTCTCCCTTACCTCCACCCACAGCTCCCATCCACTTTGGTTCCCTGCTCAGCTGCAGTCTGCACCGTCATGGGCTTTCTACCTCCCTTCGCTGACTCTGTACAGACTCCTCATGAACCCTGAGGTGGAAAAAGCTGAGCCATGTTCTGATGAATGAAAAGGAAAGACTCATCACAGGACACACCCCATGGCACCTATTCCCAAGAGGCTTCCCAGGTATTGACTTGTGCTAACAGTGAAAGGGAAATTTCATAGCTGTAGGTTTCCACACCTCAACTTCAAACAACACAAACTTGCTCAATCCTGAAACCAAAAAGGTGCTTTTCAGGTAGTTAGTTTGTTCTAATTTAATTCCTTACATTCTTCCTTGCATTCCAAACATTGTTAACCAGGATTTGTAGCTTGGGCATGTTGTAGAAAGAAAATAAATATTTAACAAATGGTACTTTTTGACTTAATGCTCCAAATATAATACCTTTTTCAAATTAAAGTTATCAGATAGTTTCATAAAGCTCAGATCCTGTCTTAATTGCTTCACACACAAAAAATTAATTACAAAGGAAATAAAAGCCTCAAGGAGCGGGTGGTGGAAATCTTTGAAGACTTTCTGAGTAAAGGTCAAAGCTAAAAATCAACAGGATGTCTTCGGGATCACTAGAGATTGGAAACTCTTTTTCTTATTCTGTGCAGTGTCTCTCACACAACTCTGAGGATAAGCAGGAATTAACCAGGTCAACAATGTATAAAACTCAATTGGAACTCTCTCTCTCTTCCCTTTCTCAAACTCAAAGTGTTTGGGCCCAGAATTTATTGATTGGGCTTGGGAGATCCAGTGAGTGGTCTGCTATGCCCAGAAATTGGGAACAATGAGTTTTGTTCATAGAAAAACAAATGTTTTGAATAGTTGGAGTGGGGAAATAGCCAGTGGCTAGGATCATGCCTGAACTTCTATAACAATGTTGGGTTTTATCTTAAAGGTAGTAAAGGAGTCATAAATAAACTGCAATGGGGAAGAGAGGCTTCAGTCTGTAACGGGGAGGGGAGGTGGATTGAGTCCGTGTAGCCTTGCATCTGTGCCCATGGACCACTACGTCTTCCTCCAGCACATCTGTGCCCCATGCAGGATACAGGACAGAGTGGCAATGACCTGGCCTTAGCCAGATCAGCCAGGGTACCTTGCCCTTTTCATTGGGAGGGCAGAATCTATTGGAGCAAACTTACTCCTGATCTAGAGTAAAGGAAAGAATATTCCTGGGTTCTAATCCCATTGAGGCTTTTTTACCACACTCTCTGCCCCTGCCAACTGAGAGAGAATGCATGTTAGGGATTCAGTAATAGGGGCCAGCTTTCATTTCTTGCCCCAGAATCATTGTGGCCTTGGAGTGAGGGGAAAACAATTACTTTTAAATGCTTGTTTGGGAACAGCTACAGGAGTGTCTCTACTTAAGTGTTTGAGAAGGGGAAAGTTTTCCTTAACCGTCTTAGGGTCCATGGCTGGGCCTGAAAATTAAACTGACAAAGATAGATTAACAGAAGAAAAGCGTAAAATCTACTGGAGACAATGAAGCCTTTATAAGGAAATGAAAAACCATAGAAATAATTAAGCCTGAGTATTTCTATACTAGGTTTGATGAAGAGCAGAAAGTTAGGGCTAAACATGATGGAACAAAGGGTGTGAGCCCAGGATAGTGAACTGGGAAACTCAGCAAGACCTGTTTATCCAGATTCTTCTTAGAATCTCTCCCTCTTCAGAGATAAAAATGCTCCTTTCCTCCAGGTATAGGGAGGGCTGCTTCAGATGAGAAGAGAAGGTTATCTGCCAATACTTAATATGCTAAGGTGCCATTTTGGAGTTAACCTGTTCTGAACTCCAGCAAGTGATCAGTATCAGAATTAGTCTTGCCTAATTTGGCCTCTGGAAAAATAAAGTCTTGTTGTTTGGTATTATTTCAGTGCTGCAGAGCAGTTTGCTTACTGCTCCCTTTTCCAACGTGTTACTTGTTATTTATGATTAATGGTTCGTTCCTACCTGCTTTAGGAAGAGGACTGAATGGTCACTGCCACTGTTGAACCACACTGATAGGGTAGAAACTGGTGAATGTGCATTCTTTTTTCTCCTATCACTGAGAACTGACATTCCATATCTGCTTGCTACTTTCCTCCTTCATTAGCAATAAACTTTGACATGTGTCCTAGATTTGTCTAAGAATTTTTGTTTAAACGGCAGACTGTCCAAATGCAACCTTGCTGAACCCAATAGTTAATCACATACCAGCAAGTGTGTGTGAGACCACATTAGGCCTGTACCAAAATCATAAATTCAGTCACATAAACCCCATAGTTCCCAAGCTGCTGTTCTTTAGTAAATCCAAATTCTTAAGGGGGAGAAAATTAAGCGTGCAGTAAAACCCAGCTTCGACTTTTCCTCAGGACAGTCTCTTTTATAGTATTTTCTCCTTTCCTTTTTTTTTTTTTTTTCTTTCTTAATTAAAATCTGCAGTCTTTTAAGTGCAATTATAATGCACTAGAGACCTGATTCATGGATTCCTGCACATTGGAAGGAAATTAATTAGAAGGTGGCAGGGGGGTGGGAGGGTGGGACTGAGAGAGACAGGCTGGACATGCTCTGGAGCCAACCTCCCATGGGCCCTCTCTGGCCAGCTGCATGTGGGACAGTGCTGGGGCTCAAAGGGCATCTTCAGCGTGAGTGAGGTCTCTCCGGCAGGTGGGGTCCCTCAGCCTGGCCTGTAGGGATCAGGCCAAAACTGGCTCTCCCACATCTTCCAAGTGGTCCCAGATTGTGAGAGGGCAATTCTTAGGTGATCCACCCTGGAATCAGGCTCCCACCTCTCTGGTTCCAGATGCGCCATCTGGGAACCGCAGCTGCCAAGTCACCGCAACTCATCAGCTCCTGCATTGAGCATCTTCCCCTTGGTGGTCAGTGTGTGTCATAGCTACCAGTTGAAGCATCTGCCCCCCTAGTGGTCATTGCGCATCATAGCTACCAGTCAGACAGTCAGATAGTCACTCAGGCTTTTATATATATTGTATATATAGGTGGGTTTGTTAGTCCTGCTATAACATTTTTGCTTACAAATTTTTGTCTTATTTCATTTATGCCAATTTCCTTAGGACTTTTAATGTGTTGTTTTCCCTCCTACATAATTAAGTTCAATACTTTATTTGTTTATTTCTTCATTGTTATTTTTAATAGTAAAAGCATTGAAAACTATGAATTGACCTCTGAGTATTTCTGTGATTTAACCCCAGAGGTTTTCTGTGTTATGAAAAGTTCTAATTTTTCTTATTTTTTCCAAAGTTTGTTATTAAATCAATTGGCTTATATCTCATTTTTTAAAACACTTTTTATATGATCTTTGTTGTAATGTATCTAAATTCTTGCATCAATAATAGTAATAACATAAAGTATAATAATTTCTCATTTCATTACACTGTGACCAGAGGATATAACATGGAGAATTTCTTCTCTTGCTAATTTTTTAGATCCAAGGAAAATAATTCTATTCATTAAGTAATTCCTGGTGCTTGTCTTTTATTTTCCCTGAGGAAATTTTAAAGAAGCAAAAGTCTTGGTGATATTCACTGATGTTCACATGCAACTTATATAGGTTCCTAAAACCAAACCAAGTCCACAGATATTTGATGCCATGAGTCTCCCAATTGTCACTTGATCTATATCTGGAAGACAAGGGAACCTCCCTCTCAATAAGCCAAATTCTTAGCATCATCTTCTGTTGCAGTATAAAAATTTCCCATATTTTTATGTCCATCTCATACATTCAGACATTTTTCAATGAGTTTATAAGGTTTGCTCTCTTATAAAATTATCATTAATCATTGTTAAATTACCTATTCCTCTGGCAAAATCCTTCCAAAATGATTGATGCCACCATTTCTCTTTGACATCCTATTCTGCAATTACTTGTTTACACTTACTCATCTGCTGAATAGAAGATAATTACCATGTTTTATTCATTTCTGCAATCCCAGGGCCTCACTACTCATTGCAGAGATGTTAGTTGAATTCCACTTACTGAAATCTGAAAGGATTTTTTCTTCAACAAAACTCATACGTGCTTGCCATTTCTTTAACCGGATATTAAAAAGAGTTGCCTGCTCCCTCATCTCACTCATGGGAAAGGTATGGGCTTTCATGGGGGCTACTTAGAAAGCTTAATATGTGACCACTATAGGCCAGAGGGACTGAGGTCTGACATCCACTTAGAGAATCTCAACTCAGAATATGAACTAAGTGTTCTGGTGGCAAAAACAGGGAAACGGCTGTTATATTGAGACTGGCCAACACTCCCACAATTTGTTAGGGCAAGGGATGTTGATGGGAACCAGGTGTGAGAAGTCACCTTGGGGGTTTATCCTATGCATCCATCTAAAGCACATGTGTCAAACACAAGGCCCGCGGGCCAAATCCGTCCCGCCAGGCCTTGCAATGTGGCCCGCACCGCGCTGTCATCACTGCACTCCGCTGCGTTTCCATCACAATGACAATTTATGACTGTTCAGTAAACCATTCGGCCCGCGATTTAGGCTGGATTTTAGATTTTGGCCCCTTCTCTGATTGAGTTCGACACCCCTAATCTAAAGAGACAGCAGAACCCCAGTACCAAAAAGCTGGAGATGAATGCCATATTATCAGAAACTACGAAGGCACAAGTAATCATCTGACTTTAGGCCCTGTTCATTACTAAAAGTGACCATACCTCCTGGATAGAAAATCCTTGGGATCCACCAAAGTTTTCCTCCAGGAGTAAGAAGAGCTTATGTTGTCTGAATAAGCATTAAAGGGATGGGGGGAGACAATGAAACTGCCTGACTCTGTAGACTTTAGGCTTGGAGCCCCCACTCCTTGGTCAAGTTCTGCCTCGACCTCTCCTACCCCCACCACTATTTTCTCTTGTTTGCAATTTTGCAGGATTAATTACTCTGTGGATTAGCTCTAGTATGATTTTTATGCTTTCAATAGTCTTAAATTTTACCTCCACTATTATAATAATTATCTAGGTCTGTCTGGCCTAGCATTTATTACAAACCAGTAGTCCCTTAATCCTAGGTTTTCATAACACTTTATAATTTACAAACTCTTTGGGTTATCTCATCTACTTCTCACAACAACTTTGTCCTGAAATTGCACAAATGCCGATAGAGCAATTCAGAGAAGTTTGGTGGCCTGTGCAAAGTTGCATGGCCATTAGTGAAGGAGATAGAATGGCAATTCATGCCATTCAATAGGCAGGATGCTTAGCCTTTCTGTACAGGCTCAAAATCCCTCTCTACATCTTCTCTCCCCATTGGAACAATTATCTCACCTAAAAGACCTACATCCCAACTCAAGTATGTTGATTTTCACTAAGTTTTAAGTACCTCCATTTTGTACCTCTTTAATACTTTAGTTACCAAAAACTCTTTTTATTCTTACTAATGCAATAAATTTAAGCGTCTACCTGGACAGTGGGTAAACCAGCATCATAAAGCTAAATTGAGAATAGCATAAGAGAATGTCTAAATCGATTAGTGATGTCTGCTATGCAGGAAAGAAGACCAGTGACAGCCTCAGACACTGAAACTGATCATTTCTCCACACATTCTGCCTCCATCTCTCCTCTCCATTACCTCTTCTGCCAGCCAACTTTCCACTAGTGAGTGTACCACTGAAATGTATTAGTTATTTCTGATTTTTTAAAAGCCTTTTTTTTTTTCAGCATGGCATTTCAAGAGTATCTACCTTTTAGTTCACAATAACTTTTAAAAGATTTGGCTGACTGTGACCAAATTTGTTCCAGCTCCAAAAAGATCTCAGATACACTGTGGATTTTATTTTTATTTCAGTCTATCCTAGCATTAGATTGATTAGGAGGCAGGGGGAGGTGACAGGTGATTAAAAAGGTATCTCTATATATCTATATCTATATCTATATCTATATCTATATCTATATCTATATCTATATCTATATCTATATCTATATTAGATAGATGATAGATAGATAGATAGATAGATAGATAGATATTGTAGATAGATATAGAGAGAGATCTTAAGTAATTTAAAACAAAAGTTGATCTATAAGTCTCAGAAATGCAGCTTCTTGGATCCTCCTTTTATACACCACCTTTTATAATTTCAGAATTCCATCTGCCTTCCAAGAAGGAAGTTTAGAAAGGATTCCTTGTTTCCATGACAGAACATAAAGGCAGGGATTAAAAGAACTGGTTTTTCAAACCGTTGAAATATACCTACTTTATCAGTTTTTAAAGGTGGACATTTCATCCCTTGGCCACTCTGCAAGAATTATTGGCAATCCCAAACAAGTCCTCTATTTTTAAGTAACAATTTTGTGTTAGGTATCTTAGACTCATAAAGTAAACCATATGCAGTAGAATTTACTCCTGGCCAACAAGTAAACCCAGCTAGGTTTTAGATCTCCATATACACAGACCCCAAGATGGGTCAGCAAATTCATCCAAATGGGAACAAAGGACACGAAAGTGTGAGTAACAATAAAAACTGGGAAAACAAAGTCAAACTTGCGCAAAGAGTTGATGGTATCAGTGCATCATCTGGCACATGGAGAACTCTCCAAACTCATTACTCAACCTCCAAAGAGCCAAACTGATCCTTTGGCTGGTGTGTGGTTTAAATTAGAGACAATGTTTTCTCTGAAGAAATGTCATACTATTGATTTTCCCTTATCTAAGCCATGGTTTGTGGGAAGTGAGAGAATTGACCTCCCTGGTCAATTTAATTGTGTACAGATAAAGACAGATCATAGACAAAAGTGGAAAAGTTCCATCTTTTCTTGCTTCCTAGAATCAGGAGGTGTGATATCAGGAGAACCAAAGGACCTCTCTCATCTCTGGCCTCTTTTTATAGTGAAAATAGCCGTCAGAAGCAGTTCATTCAGATAAATGCATAATTTTCACCTTGTTATGTATTGAGTCACCCATTCATTCATTCATTCATTCATCAACACACATGCACTGACTCTAATCCTGGCTCTAAGGTACCAGGATTGTTATGAGATGTTAGTGATAAAAATTGTAGACATGACCCAGCTCTTGTTTTCACTGAACCTAAGGCCTAGTGAAGGAAGCACTAGTCAATTGATACCAAACAAGATAAAAAGAAGAGATTTAATAAGAGTACACAGGAAGGATAATTATCCAGACTTAGAATAAAAGAGAAGCCTACTGGGAAGAAGTGACAATTAAGACTAGAAAGAAGAACAGACATTAAACTAGTCAAAGGAAGGGAAGAAATATAGTTAAGGCCAAGATATCAGAGAAACAAGTGTAGGGAACTAAAAGTAACACATTCTGCTTGAGGTGTCAATTTTTGAGGATTGAGGATCAAAGTGGGTAGACATGGTAGAAGATGAGGCTGAAGAGATAGTGACACACCAGGCCTCAAAGCTGCAGGTATTATTTAGACATTGTATACAGGTCTGAGGAATGAAAGTCATCCCAACAAGGGTTTAAATAAGATAGATGGATTATTTTTCTCTCGTGTGAAACGAGCCTAGGAGTAGGTCAGTCTGAACTATCTCCATGATGGAGGAACCATCAAAGATCTCAGTCCATTCTTGCTTTCAGTTCTGCCATCTTTAATGTCGAACCTTTCTCCATAAGACCATTTTTAAGGTCTCAAGGTGGCACCTTCTGCATCAGCTACTCTGTCTTCCAGTCAAGGAGATGGAAGGAGAAAAAAAGAGCAACAGGTTATATCCCCCTGAGTCAGTTCCCTTTTTGATTGAACTTTTCTGGATGCCACCCTTGAAACTTTGGCTTGTATTTCATTGGCCCAAACTTAGACATACAACTATTCCTAGCTATAAGGAGTACTGGGAAATATAGTATCTTAGCTGAGTGCAACTGCTCTCCCTCACAAAATCAGATTTCTGTTAGTAAGAAAAAAAGAAAAAGCATGGAGTGGATGAGTATCTTGCCCACGGTCATGCAGCTCATGAATGGTAAAATTGTATTCCAACAGGTCATCTGGCTGCAGAGTCTGTTCCTAGCCACTACACTAGACAATTGCCTATAGAATCAAGATGATGGTGGTGGTAGTGGTGCTAGTTGTACCTTTTCCCCTTAAATATGGCTGCTTCTTTAGTGGAATGTTACATTCAAGAGAAGTTTTAGAGATTAAATGTATCCATTCCATACATTTAGAACTTCTTGACACTAAAAATTAGGTTGAAAAATTACAGATCTAAGACCCCGTAGTTGTGAGAGGTGTGGCAGACTTGATACTGGGACCCATTCTAGCATGCAGACTGGCTAGGTTTCAAAGAACACCCTAATTGTTGACTTACAGCTAAAGCATATGCAAAGAATTATATATAGCATGCAAGTCAGTGGCAAAGTTTTCATTTCTTTCTTTGAGCACTACCACATGGCTATTAGAGAGCCTTGTGTTTGTGAAAACTCCAATAAGTCATTTTAAAAATCTCTTTAGAATAGACATGTCAAGTGCCTGATCCATTTGAGGTCGTGGTGAATAAACACTCAAATTTAATAAAACTGTAGTGTAAATCTACATTCTTGAAGGACATTTAAATTGTTCCTTTCTTGGTTTCTTATCTCCGAGGTTACTTTATTTTGACTCCTCCATGTCTTACAGTTCCCCATTCCTTTTCCTAAGACTCCCGAGGGCCATCTCAGCTCCCCAAGAGGGAAGATTTATTTAGGACGTGATGGGAGTCCTTCGACTGCCACTTTAACCACGTAAGAATTTTGGCCAGAAGTCTAATGAAGAGCATGACTTATTGAGAAAGGAGTTCCTGTCTTATTTATTTTTATGGGAAAAGTTACTTCCAACCAGACCTTCTTGTGAAATGTGGATCTAGAACTGACTTTCTGCATGTCTAGACTTAGTTTGGGATACTATTATTTCTCCAGTTCCCCTAGCCCATTGGTTCTCAACCTTTCTAATGTCTTGACCTTTTAATACAGTTCCTTCATGTTGTGGTGACCCCCAACCATAAACTGTAATTTTGCTACTGTTATGAATGTAAATATCTGTGATTTCCGATGGTCTTAGGTGACCCTGCTAGTGACCCACAGGTTGAGAACCACTGCTGTGGAGCCTAAGACCATCGGAAAACACAGATAATTTACATTATGATTCATTAACATTAGCAAAATTACAGTTATGAAGTAGCAACGAAAATAATTTTATGGTTGGGGGTCACCACAACATGATGAACTGTATTAAAGGGTCGAGGCATTAGAAAGGTTGAGAACCACCTAAGCCAGATTTTATTCCTTTTTCCAGTAAGATTCCTGTTAGGTGGAATATAAGTTCTGTTTTCAATTAACACTGATTTAACAGGGCAGTCTGCCAAGCAAGAAGGAAGTCATGCCCCCCCCCTTTTTTTCTTTTTTGTTTTTCTTTTTTTTTTTTGTCTAAGACCAGCTAGCTGAAATCTCCTCTTACAAATGCCTCCTGCTTATTAAGTACATAGCTGGGTTATAAGCTCAGAGTGACTGCTACAGCTTCCTTACATCCTGTACAAAGCAACTTGTTTTGTATACAAAGAAGTTGTGGGCAGGTAATTAGTAATGGTGTAATTGCTTTTTTTGAGGGTAGCTAGTTATGGTTTCTGAGGCTTCTTTAAAAATTATATTCATTGACACCTGGCCAGCATGGCTTAGTGGTTGAGCATCAACCCATTAGCCAGGAGGTCAGGGTTCAATTCCCGATTGGAGCACATGCTCCAGTTGGGGGCTCAACCCCAGCGTGCAGGAAGCAGCTGATAGATGATTCTCTCTTACCATTGATGTTTCTGTCTCTCCCTTTCCTTTTCTCTCTGAAAACAATAAAAAATATATATTTTTTATAAAAGAAGATTAAAGAAAATTATATCCTTAGGCATTAACTACCTTCAGAAAACAGTAGGTGCTTGGGGAGCTATTTCCATACTACTAATCTGGACCAAAAAAAATCTATCCTTTAGCTATTGCATCACTTAGGAGGGTGAGAAATATGATCTAGTATGAGAATTTTATTAACAATATTAATGTTTTATCTCTGTACCTGTTATGTTTCTTCTAAATAAATCATTTATTCACAAAAAAAAATTCTGGCCAACTTTATACACTTAGTTAGCACTGTGCCAAGTATAGAAACTCATCATCATGGTGCTTGAGAAAAGTAGTTACATATAATCACTATAATAAAAAAATAGAAAAAAGTAAATGTCATGAAAGAATTATATAATGTATTAGTACTAGCATGGTAACTCCTAACACATATGTATGTATGTATGTAGATTGTTCACACACACACACACACACACACACATATTAGATGCCCTGTGCATGGATTCGTGAACTGGTGGGGGGCGTAACCTGTGGGGATTGGCCAGCTATGGGAGCACCGCTCATCCCCATCAGTCAAGCAGCTGTGGAACCACCCACTGTCGGAGCACAGTGAGCACCACAAGGCAGCTCCAGCATTGAGCATCTGTCCCCTAGTGGTCAGTGCACATCATAGCAATTGGTTGACTGGTTGTTCTAATCATTCTGCCATTCGGTCATTGGGCTTTTATTACGGTATATAGGATAATGGGAAGCCAAAGAAGGAAAAAATTCCTTCCTCTTAGTGAAATTAAAGAAGGGCTTATGGAGTTTTCTTTGAGCTGAGCCTTGAGTGATAATTATACATTTTATTATACATGATACACAACACACTCAGAATAGTGTGTTATTAATATAACTATCATTAATACAGTTAGAAAGAACAGTGTACCGCCGAAACCGGTTTGGTTCAGTGGATAGAGTGTCGGCCTGCGGACTGAAAGGTCCTGGGTTCGATTCCGGTCAAGGGCATGTACCTTGATTGTGGGCACATCCCCAGTAGAGGGTGTGCAAGAGGCAGCTGATCGATGACTCTCTCTCATCGATGTTTCTAACTCTCTATCCCTCTCTCTCCCTCTCTGTAAAAAATCAATAAAAATATATCTTTAAAAAAAAAAAAAAGAACAGTGTATCACACTTATGGGAGGATTATTTATACAAATTTACAATTTATATAAATGTCAACACTACGCTGTATACCTGAAACTAATATAATATTGAATGTCTACTGTAATTGAAAAGATTTTTAAATTTAAAAACATATTTTTAACATACTTGTCCTTTCTCTTCTACCCCTGATCTGTTTGAGGTTGAGGTGAATAAACCCTCAAATTTAATAAACTTCTAGTAGTATATTTTCATTTAAAGCCTTATTTCATCACAAGTTCTTAGGTAGTCTTTATCTTTGTTATCTCATTTTCTAAAAGAATCCTCAGGAAGGACTCATAGAAACAATATTCCCTCAGTTCCTAAAAGTTGAAAACAATTTATCCATGCCCATTATACTTGAATGTCACGTTTGCTAGATATAAAACCCTTGCCTCATATTTTCTTTTTCTTGAATATTTTAAATGTTTTCTATTTTCTTCTGGCTTAGTGGAAAGAAACTATTTGCTGTATATATTTATCTTTATATTTACAGTACCTAGCACAGTAGGCCAACAGTAACACACAGTAAGAGTGGATAAATGGATAAAATATCATTGGTTATATAAGAAATGTTAGATTAGAAATCTGCCAACTCTGTCCTAGCTGGTTTGGCTCAGTGGTTTAGTTTATAGGTTCAATTCCCCATGAAGGGCACATACCTGGGTTGATTCAATTTCTGGTCCCAAGCTTCAGCACATACAGGAGGCAACCAATTTATCTTGCTCTCTCTCTCTTCCTGTCTTCCCCCCTTTTCCCTTTCTCCCTTTCACCACTCTCTGAAAATCAATAGAAAAAAATATCCTCAGATGAGGATTAAAAAAAAAAAAGTCTGTCAACTCTGTCTCTGGTCTCCTTATCTTATGAATTCAATACTCTAAAAATTTTGGACTTTCAAATGTGGGCTTTATCCAAAACAAATGCCATGTATTTGACCAAGTAACAAAATGAAATTTAACTGTAAAATGAATGAGAATTGTTTATTGCTCACCTAAAGAGTTTAAAATAGTCTGAATGTGATTAAAAGAAGAGAAATAGTATTTATGAGAAATATTAAAATGTGGTATAATTTACCAATGCTTTTTATTGAATGACTAGGCTTTTGAAGTGCATCTGGGTAATGTATGCATCTACTTTTGGGGGCTTTGAATCCAAGAAGATCAAGAATAACAGCTCATTTTCATTTCTCACAAGGAAAAAAAATTATCACTAAGTTCCTAGCACAGTGCTTGGAATATAGTAAGAGCAGACCAAATTTATGTCAACTGTCTACTTGATTTACAATCATAAATGAAATTTTTTGTAAGTTGAAAGGTATAGAGTGTTACTTCTTGAAATTGATTATAAAGGGAGGACATAAATTGTCATATCCTAAAAGATTGTGCATCCTAAATAAAAGTAGAGGGCTAACCTGAAATGACCTTTAGAGATTACTTTCTGGTTACTTGCTGCTTATGTTTCTACAATATCGAGTCTTCCTGTTGATCACTTTTATTTCATTATCATTCTCTTTTTAGTCTCAAACCTCAAAAATCAAGGAAATTCAAGAGGATGAAATTGGGAGGAAAATGAAAGATCTTTTCTATCCATCAGCAATAAAGAGAATGTATATGTAAGTAAAAGTGCTCAGCCTTGGCATGACTCCAACTAAACCCAAATGCCAAAAATCTATGTTTCAGCTCCTAGCATCCCTCAGTCCCTCCCACAGACAGGCCAGAGGAAGCCAAACAAAGTCATCCAGTTCCATTAACCAAAATGCTGGCCAAGGCCATGTTTGGCCATGCCCCAGACACAGTGGCTCCAGATTCCTCAAGGACAGGGGTAAAATGGTAGAATACCCTGCCTGGACACTTAGCAACCTCTTCCTAAGGCAACTCCCTGACTGCTTCTTAACGCTACCCTAGTTGTCCCCCAGGCATCAGTCAACACTGAAAGCCCTTATATCCCATTCTCTCAAGATTGGAATGAACCATCTGGCCAGCTGTTTGGAGGGAAGGAGGGGGAGTCAGGAAAGGAGCAGGGAATGGTGGTGGTAAAACATTAACAGGCTTTATGTGTCAGTTCTCCAAAGTAATATTTTTGTTGAAATTTTAACAATATATTTCCATGGCTTGAGCCCATGGATCATGCATTGAATGAGTGGCTATAACAACCACCATGGCTGATTATTAGGGAGGACATTATTGTGGAAGGTTCCAGGTTCCCCACATACTCTGAGATAAAGGTTACTGCAGGGAAAAGAAGATAATAGGTAGGTAGGTAGGTAGGTAGGTAGGCGATTCCAAAGCATTGACAAAAACTTAATTTTAGAAACAGGACATATTTAAATCCTAAACAAATTAATAAATGTGCAGAGTGATTGAAATTCTCAGGGATTATTTTTTAGTAGTCATAACATCTCAGGTTGATATTTTTAAATATTACTTTTTAAACATATTTAATATTTTAAAAACCACCCAGTACAATCTTTATTAAACATTCATTCTAAATTTAATAAGAAGCTCTCCGTATATCATTTCCCAAAAGCATTAAAAACTTGGCTCTTCTGACATTCCTTTTTTTAATTTTCTTTTTATAAAAGTATTTTTAAGCTTTAGTTCAACTAGCAATAGGTAGGTATTCACATGAATTGAGTCGAAATGAAAAGTATATTGAACTTAGGCTTTTTCCCAAATCATAATAAATTATCCTTTTTCTGAAACCTATATCTTCCTTTGCAGGACATGATCCAACATTCTTAGCCATGTCACTAATGCCCCCAATATTTTATCCTCAAACTACCCATTAATCCTTATCTCCAACCATGAACAAACATAAATTTCTATCTTAAGAAATAGAATGTGCTCAAATAAAGGAAAGAGTGGGAGCTGTAACAGCCGTGGTAGCTCTTTGTCCACAGAAAACACCATGAGAATTCTTATTCCTCAGCCTTTGCATATACTGTTCTTCCCCTGTTATGTTCTCCTTCCTTTTTGTGGTCCAGTCTAAGTCCTGCAAAGTTCTCCATTATGCTTCAGTATCCTCTCCATCCCTGAATCTCCATAATTTTCGTATTCATTTGATACTTTCTGCCTTTTGGAGTAAATTACTTTTATAAATTAATATTTATTAGGTATTAAGACCAACTATGTTATAGGCAATGCACTAGGTACTCTTGTGTTCATAATAACCCAGAAAGTATACAGCGTGTCCCAAAAACTGTATACACAGTTACATAGTTAATAGCTGATAGCTCAATTGATGTTTCTTTCTTTTCATATTTAACCCATTGGAATTAATAATTATTCAATGTATGTATATATTTTGGGGACACAATATATTGATATCTCTCTTTACAGATAAGGAAAGTAAGATTTAGGATTTAAAGTGGTTAAGAAAAAAAAAAGGCAAACTTGCCAGGGTCACCCAGCTCATGTATGACAGTCAGGATATAAAACCAGGCTTCACAAACCACAGTCTTTCCACCATGGCACCCAGTGTCATTTTGTTTGTCCATTTACCTTATTCATTGATTAGGGTGCATCATCTTCTCAATCCAACCAGGACTCACTAAGGCATGTGGGCCTGGTGGGAAGTTACTATAATAGTCTAAAAAAAAGTTAATGGAGAGAAGGCAGAATCTACAAACTCATGGTCAGAGATGATGGGAGAGAAGGATGACCCTGATACTTCTGGCTTCTGGAATTATTTTACTTACTCTAACCAACATTATGAACCAGGAGCAGAGATGAGGAAGAGAATAGTCAATGTGAGTATCCTATGCAGAGATGTTTATTACATCCACCTAGAGCTTCCCAGAGACTGGGTATCCCGGTTAAGAGCATGGTCTTTGCTGTCAATTATCCCTGGTCTTGAACCTAAGCTCTACCATTTGTCAGCTGCATGCCTTTAGGGATGTTACTTCATCTCAAATTCTCTCATGCAAAATAAGAAGAATAATAATATCCACCTCAAAGAGTTTTAGGAAGATAATATTAAATAATACATATAAAATTCTAATATAATGCATGGCATGTCATAAGTACTCAATAAATGGCATGTTATTGCTAACTAGAGGCTTAGTGCAGGGATTCATGCATCAATGGAGTTCCTCAGCCTGGCCTTGGGGGATCCGTGGACCTCTGTGCTACTGCAGCCCAGGCTTACTCACCAGCTCCTCAATCCTGCACAGCAGGAAGTAGTGTGCGAAGTGGCAGGTGACTGGGGAGGATCCTGAGCCCAGCCTGGGTGCTGCACTGCTCCCACTCATCCGGGCCCCCACTGCACCTGCCAATGCTGTTACTTAGGTGCACAGTGGGGAGTGTCTGTGGGAGAGGCTCGCGCTTCCCCAGCCTGGGAGTCTGGTGCCCATCTCTTAGCTGAGTAGTGCTCCCATTGTGGGAGCACATTGACCACCTGGGCTCCTGTGTTGAGCATCTGCCCCCTGGTGGCCAGTGCACATTATAGCTACTGGCTGGTCATCCAGTCATCTGGTCACCCTGTTGTTTAGACTTTTTTATATATATAGATAACACAGATGATTGCAATAGTGTGACACCAGAGTAGGAGGCATCTGAGCTGAAGATGGTTTTAGATATCATTGGTGTATGCACAATGGCTGTTAGTGGAATACAGTTCCATTTGTTCCTAGCTCATCCTCAATGCCTCCTTCTTGCTTACAGAACAAAGTCTACTTTATCATAGGCTAACAGTTTCTGATTTCTGTGCTATTGTTCAGAAATTTATTTTTCTGAAAGTTTTCCGCAATAGGCTGCTTTGTATATTATATACACTACATACATCTATATACTTCATCTGCTAAAAATGAAACTATGCATTGTTTCTCTCTATATCTTTAACTTTCTAATCTCTATTTTCTTTATGTCTTACCTAAGCCTAGAATACTCCTCCAAATGCTATTCCATCCTTCAGGGATGTCACCTCTTCCATGAAGTTCTTTAAAGTCCTCATAAGCACTTAATATTTTTTCTGAAAGTTTATAGAAAATTTTCACATCTCTTTTATAGAACTTATTTTATACCTAAAATACATTTAGGTCACTGGTTATCCAGCTATTCTCCACAGCACCTTTGGGATTCCACATAGGTGGGAGTGGGAAATGGAGAGGCATTTTGGGGGAAAGAAAACAACCCGAACCCAAGCATTTACTCAAGCACAATAGAGCTCAGTTCACTGAGCCCATGTCCTCGCCTGGCTTGTCTCTGCTCCCCTGTTGGACTGACTGCAGCTGACAAGCCAAGAGAGAACTCCCGGGCTCCCCTCATCAGAAACTTGGTGGATCTAACAAGGAAAGGAAGAGCAGGATAAATAAAAACTCCAACGCTCTAACCAGTAGTGGATTCTGAAATCTTTTATTTGTTTCCACGTAAATATCAATAATATTACTTGGATATATTATTAATATCAATATTAATACTCTCTGAGAATCAGGAAAGCACTAAATACAAAATCAAAGCTTAAAATAGAGGACCTGCCCAGTATGCTTAAGAACAAAATATGACTTAGATCCCTTATGTCATTCCCTAAGTAGAAAGGCACTAGGTAACAGTTGATGAGGAAAGACTATTAGCATGTCCAAAATAAAATCCATATAGTAAAAGAAGTTACCTAACTCAGTGTTTTTCAACCTTTTTTGGGCAAAGGCACACTTGTTTCATGAAAAAAATCACGAGGCACACCACCATTAGAAAATGTTAAAAAATTTAACTCTGTGCCTATATTGACTATATATAAAGTAATTCTCTTGAATAGGAATCAAATAAACACAAAGAAAGTATTTTATAATTACTTTATTATGAAATATTAAGTAAACAAAATAGTGAAAAATTATAAAATTCTTGTCTTGTCTGCACCTACGGCACACCAGGCAACATCTCGCGGCACACTAGTGTGCCGCGGAACAACGGTTGAAAAACGCTGACCTAACTCATACCAACCAGTATATGGACATTTAGCATGTACTTTCACAGTTTAGCACTATGGGCATAAGATTCTAAGGGGAAACAGGATTGAAAAATGGGAAAGTATTTGTCCAAAGTCATTTAGCTAATTAGTGACTCAGACAAATTACAATTCCAGTTTCCTGACTTCCCATTCAGTTTTGTTTCCACAGAATTCTGTTATGTCCAGAGAAAACTGAATTATCCTTTTGAAGGAGTGACTTAAAGGGGATATGCATGTTTTGACGGGTGAAAGGTGGGGGAGTGAGGCTGCTGCATAGCAGAAATATCCCCATGTGGCTGATGGAGGGATGCCAGCGTGCGCATTTGCCAAGACAGGCCATGACACCAAAGACAAACAACCCACAGAACAGTTATGCTTAGGGCTGGAATGTGCACACCCAGGTGAGATATAGTCAGAAATTCCAAACTTAAAAGAGAAAACATACATTTTCTTAAATATTATCTGTAGTCATAAACATTTACTTATTAGATATCACTCATTGAGTAACATCAACTTGCAGACTGTAGTCAGCATACACACACACACACACACACACACACACACACACACAACCTCTGAGTGGTTGAGACAGATTTATAGAATATCTTGCTCAGAACAATTGGCATAAAGCATTTAGCCCCATGCCTAGTCCATAGTAGATCCTCCATAAATGTTCCCTATAGTTATGATTGGCCACCACTGGAGCTTGGTTACTCTTAACTTATATACAATTTCTCTTATTTAGCTTTTTATTATCACTTATTTATGTCTCCATAACAGATTAAAATAGAAGGGTGGGAATATAATTAGAGATAGACACTTAAGAGGAGATGGAAAACTATGTTAAAAAGACAGAAAAAAATTCAAATGTGATGAAAACCATCTAGTGCAGGACCATCTTTCTGGAGCCCAGCATGATTATTGTGATGACACAGAATCATCCAGAAAAGGTCTACATTTCGCATGCTCTACTTAAAATGGTAGGGAAACATTGGAAACTATTAAAACAAATTTTAGCCAAAATTTAAGAGCCTACAAATTATATCTGAAATTTTGACTTATGAAAAATTGGATGTGTTCACAATGTTATGAGCCTGATACATCAGAGGAGCATTTAAACTAAACATAAGGGATCTCATTGAAAAGCCTTGGTGTTGCCAAAACCAGTTTGGCTCAGTGGATAGAGCGTCGGCCTGCGGACTGAAAGGTCCCAGGTTCGATTCCGGTCAAGGGCATGTACTTTGGTTGCGGGCACATCCCCAGTAGGGGTGTGCAAGAGGCAGCTGATCGATGACTCTCTCTCATCGATGTTTCTAACTCTCTATCCCTCTCTCTTCCTCTCTGTAATAAATCAATAAAATATATTCTAAAAAAGAAAAAAGAAAAGCCTTGGTGTTAGCTGATTCTAGTCTCAATAATTGATATAGGATCATATGTGATATTAGGATCTTTCTAGATAGAGATCATTGTTTTTCATAAGATACAGTAGGCTCTTGGTGACTTTGACATAAAGTTGTATCTGATAATATGATAGAATTACTTCATTTCTGAAACCAGCAATGTGGTGTGCATGTACAAGGCATGGGGCTGAGTGTTACCAGCATAAGCTGAAGGGTGCATACGTGATCCATTGACTATCAGTAACAAAAATGTTTCCCTCCCCAGACTGTTTAAATTCTTACTGGATTTTTGAGGGGAGAATTGCTATTAAAAACATTTAGAAGGTGGAGAAAGCGATGTGGTAGAGGAAAAAAAGCCTGGACAGAGTAATCTTTATCTTAGCCAAATCCTGAAGCAGTTTACAAGCTGATTTTCCTTCTTAACTTCACCCAGTAAGAGGTATTTAGGCAACATGCAGACTGCAACACATTCCATCCTCGAGAGACAGCTGCGGCTGTCAGTGGGGTCCACGCCACTTCCGACTGATTCGTCGGCCCGCTCCTTGGTCTTCTTCATTTCAACAACACCAGATGCCAGATTTCCAGAAAATGCTCATCCAGTGTCTTTTTCAATAAAGCAAGTTTATTAGACCATTTCCTGACCAATAGAAACAATGTATCATGAGGAAGAGGCACCTAGTTTCTTTTTGGGCAGAAGTACCTGACAGGCTTGAGGCAATTGTGAAGGATGAGGGCTAGGTGCTTTAGAATATATGAGAATAAATAAAATTAAATGATATGTAAAATAAGTCTTAAATATCCCTGAGTGGGAGTGGGGGAATCTTCTGATCACATCCTGTGTAGCCAGAGGTGGGGGCTGATCTGGGACGACTCCTCCACTCCCAAGGAAGAACCAGTGTCCTGTCCACCTTGAGTATGGCATTCGAGCTTGGTGCCTGGCTTAGGTGTGGCCATCAGGTCCTCATTCATTAGCACAGTATCCACTAGGATTTTGACTAACGAGAATTAACTCCCCACCATTCACTTGGATGTCTGCACAAGAGGAATTGTGAGTAGTCACATTCAAGTAGACTTTGTCCTTGTAAAGCAGAAAGGCCACAGTGATGGAATTGACAGACGTGACCTTGTCATGGGAGAAGAGGGGTTCCGAGTTATTCCTGTAATGAAGGCTGAGGCTGAGCTTCTGGGAGAAGTAGCCCTTCACGGAGACGAGATAAAACCCATCGCATCTGATGGAGATTGAGTTGTCTTGTACCTTCATGGTTTTCTCTTCGTTTGAGGATTTGAGGATGAAACCTTTTTCATTGTCACACTCTAAGGAGGGTAGGAGAAGAAGAAATAAAGAGATTCCTTAGCACAACTTTTGGCAATAACATTCTTCTAGAAACATATTTAAAGACAGTGATAGGAAGAGATTTTGAGAAGAATGAGAGGAAGTGGGCATTGTGCTTCACCCATGGGATGGAAGAGGAGGTAGAGCTAGCCCTGGTACCCAAGACAGTCCCTGATGGGGCTGGAATTTAAGAGCTGAGAGATTAAAGCCATTGGCAGTTGTCACAACAGACCTGCGGCAGGATATGGAGCTTGGAGGTTTCCCCGATTTTCAGAATAGGGAAGGACTGGCAACCTCAGGGCTTCCTTGTTCAATAGTTCAATAGACACAAAGGGTGCCTGGAGGGCCATTGCTTTGAGCTCTCCCCTATTCTCTCTCCACCTGACTGTGAAATGCACATTTTCCATGCCCTGGGCACTGGACTCCCAGCAGCATTTACTACTGGCTTTTACCAGCAATTGCTGCAGCTTAATAATGCCGCTGTGCACAGAATGTCAGTGGGTTCAAACTCTGCCCAGAAAGAGGCAGGTGAAAGAGCTCCAGAACACAGACCTGCCTCTCCCTCCTACCTTATCACTAGCTTTACTGGGGAGGTGCCTTGGGAAGAGCTGCTCCACAAAAGAAGGAAGAGGAGGGGGAGGAGGAGGAGGAGGAAGAGGAGAAAGAGAAAGACAGGAACATAGCGTGATGGCTTTGGTACCTTCATGGGGAGCCATTCCAAGTTTAAGCCAAAAAGCCTAAATTTCTTTTTAATCAGCCCCAATATGGCCAAGCAACTACATCTCAGACTCCCCATTCTGGCCCATGTCCCTTGGTAATAGGGAAGAGTAGGTCCCCACTGCTGGGCAAAATTCGGTAATTCTTGCTTTGAGCCAGGCCCATGGGGCATGCTTGAACTGGAAATGAAGACCTCTTATGGAGAGCAAGATATATTTCCCTCAGGCTCAGGAGAACTTGATAGACAGTGAATAGTCTTAAACTGCTGGTGGATGTTTTAGTGTTAGTCATGGATCCAAGTCATTCTATCCTTCTGAAGTATCACCTGGCCTTCACATCTGGGACCTCCCCCATCTCTCATTAAGGTAAAATCTTGACATATACCAGAATTACTGGCAAAACTTAGGAAGTAAAGCATTAGTTACCTTACCTTGAAAATAAGAATAATTCCACCCTACCTGTTTTTTTTCTGAGTGGTTAGAGCGTCAGCCTGCAGACTAAAGGATTACAGGTTTGATTCAGGTCAAGGGCACATAATTCGGTTGGAGGCTCAATCCTTGGCCCCAGTTGGGGGCAGTGAAGAAGGCAACCGATTGGTGTGTCTCTCTCACATGGATTTTTCTCTGTCTCTCCCCCTCCCTTCTATTCTCTCTAAAAATCAATTGGGGAGAAGGGGATATCTTGGGATTAGGAGTAACAACAAAAAAAGAATAATTCCTACTCAGATTCCTGAAAGGATTAGTAAGGCATCTAAAGGCATGTAAATTAAACACAGATTTGATAACTAATGACTCCCCTTTTCTTCTTTATATGCCTTCTTTGTCTCAAATATAAACATGCAGGATTCAGCCATTCTAGGATTTGATGCTTCCCTAAGAGATTCGGAGGGAAGGTGCTTTTTAAAAAATCAAACTTTTGACAACACTTACCAGTAAATTGTGCTTTGATACTTTGAATTGGAGGATACTGAAGTGGCACCTGAAGGAGGAAAAGAGATAGTTTTAGGAAAATAAAGTAGTGAAAAAAATGGAATTGACTGTTAACTACTCCACTTCTGTTTCATATTCTATAGGAGTAGCCTAGAGACAGAGTGACTTGCCAAAGATGGGTTTTTCCATGGAGATCAGACCCAGACTGCCAACCTGCCCACTGGCCTTTCTGTAACACCTCTTAAGATAAGTTAGGAGTGTTCTGCCCTTTCATGTAGGCAATAAGGTCTGTGCTCAGCTCTGCCAAACTCTCCTTTGGTGTGTTGTTTTGGCTCACTGAGTCCCAATTTCACATTTTGGATAACAGAGCATTTAATAGTCATCTTGTCAAGAAACCTATTCGGTCGCAGAGATCCATTCCCTCCTGAAGAAGGCTGTGCCTGATCCATCTGCCATGGCCACAGACTCCCAGAATGCACTGGGAGTGAATTCTGGAAGCTTCCTAGCTCTAACGCAAGAGTAAAAGTGTTTTATTTTCAGGGCACACCAGCAACAAAAACTAGTGTAATCCCTCAGAGATGTGTAGATGTGAGTATAGCATATTTTTTACATTGGTTTTCTCCCTTCTCCAAAGCTTGAAAACCTAATTTGAACCCAGAGAATATTTAACAGCAAGAAAGAAGAGAGGAAGCCCAAGGGATAAAATGTCTGCTATAATTTGACGGGAAGAAAACAAAGAAGTTTAATAAGGAGTAAACTCTAAAATATATGAAGAGGAAAAAAAGCAAAAGGTGGAATCATGTATAAAGTATATGACTGTGTATTTAAAAAAATAAAAATAATGCTTGCATGGGCATTGACTCTATCTGAAAGGACACACAAAACACTGTTTGCAACTGTTACCTCTGGAGAAAGGAACTGGAAGCCTAAAATCAAGAATGGGAGCAACCCTCACTTTTCATGGTCAACTTTTTAAAAATTTTGTACCATCTGCTTACATCACCTATTAAAAAGGGAAAGCAAAAAAAGAGAGCTCACTGTCTCTTGTGCCTGCCAAGAACAACTCCTCTTTCCGCAGGATGCTTTTTGGCTGATGAGAGTTGTGGGGAGGAATTTGTTTTCATGCCCTGGGGTGTGGAATCCCTGCCTCCCACTCCCTGGCATACAAGTAGCCACAGTCAAGTGGATTCCTCTGGTGACTGCCCACACCAGAAGAGGAATCCCCTATTTCCTGCAGAAGTCCAAGCACAAGCCTAATGCAGCTGAAACCAACAGGCCAGGAAGGTAGAAGGGAGAGACTTTCCCAGCCCTGCCAATTCGTAATCCCCAAGGGTGAATAAATGCCCCACTGCTCTCTAAGCCAGCAAGTCAGTCCCAGCATGAACCTGGTTAAATTTAGAGAGTTCAGGGCTCAGCCAGCAGCAAACTGAGTTCTAATGTCAGCCAGGCAGGGATGGTGTCATCATGGGCAACTTTCACAACTTCTCTAGACCTCAGTTTTCTCATCTTTAAAATTACTAGATGAATTAATCAAAAGATCCCTTTCAGCACTAACCGTCCATGATCCAGGTTTCTGAAGTTGCAACCCTAAGTCAACTTTCATAAAAGCGGAAAAGACAAAGTTTCCTTATCCCCAAACTTACATCAAGCCATCGGATCTGAAAGCCCTCATGATTGGATTATTTGAGTGGCTATGCAAAAATCTCCACATGGTTTCTGCGGTTCAAAGAAATCTGCCATGGTTTTGAAGTGCCCTGATGACGTAAGGGTAGCAGTGTCCCAGAGGACATTCTCTGAGACCAGGAGGCTGAGAGGCAGCAAGGAAAGCTCACATGACTTCCTCTTGGTTAGAGCTACTGGAACTCCAGATTGAGGCTTTCTGTTCCTTGTCCTGATGGTTACTCAGTGTTAGTAATAGACATATTCTCAGAAGTCTCTAGCATCAGTACCATTAAGTTTAGACAATGTTGTGAAATAAAATAAATGGTCCTTCCTCTTGCTCCCTGTCCTGCCTTAACTCTTCCCCTCACCCTCCTGAATAATTCATGCTGACAACCCCGCTGCCCAGAAATACCCCCACAGGACCCCATTCAAAGTTCTCTATGGCCCAGCTCCAACCTCCTGGTCAAATTTTATTTCCACACATATTCTTTCTGTGTCTTATGTTCTAGCCAACCATTTTCTCTCTAATCTTTTTGCCCTTGAATAGAGAGTGGTAAGATGAGAGAGAGCATAGCCTTGAAGGTCAGATTCAGTTCAAATTGTGACTTCTCTAATTTTGCAAATTTGGAAACATTATATAGCATTTCTGAGCTTCAACTCTCATGCCTGTGGAAATAAGGCATATTGTTATTGGAATATTCCTAGGAGATGACTGTGAAGTATAAATAAGATAGCATATGTGAAAGCACCCAGCAGTTTGCCAGGAGCATGGTAAGCTTTAGAAAATACTTGCTTTCTTTGTTCTATCCAACAAGAATATCCCTCCATCTCTGGCAACTCTGTCATTCCTGTTTTCTTGGCTTCAGTTATGACAGCCCTCACACCCAGGAGGGAAGGAAGCCTGAACTCAGTTCTCCCTTTGTGCTCTTGTGATGAGGTCATGGTGAGACTATCACCCTGCCAATCTGCTGTGTGTGCCAGCTTCTCTCTCCTCTGAGCTTGACACTGAAGTGGACACAAGAATGGGATGTTAATAACATCTACCTAAGAGTTCCTCCTCGCTCCAAATTTGAATTGCCGGGGGAGGGGAGGTCTACTTGGTAGTATGATGGAAATCATATGGGAATAGAGGGGTGGAGTTGAAATCTTCCCTTTCTTGGCCTCAATTTCCTTATCTATAAAATACAAGTTCAACTAGAACAGTGGTCAGCAAACTCATTAGTCAACAGAGCCAAATATCAACAGTACAATGATTGAAATTTCTTTTGAGAGCCAAATTTTTTAAACTTAAACTTCTTCTAATGCCACTTCTTCAAAATAGACTCGCCTGGGCTGTAGTATTTTGTGGAAGAGCCACACTTAAGGGGCCAAAAAGCCGCATGTGGTTCCAGTATATAGCAGTTTGCCGACTACAGAACTAGAAGATGACTTCTTGTGCACTCATGCTTCTGAGATTGCCTCGTTCAAACATCAGGGCTGTACTTTGATTGTGGTGTGTAGACTGTACTACACAGACAACCATGTAGAGTTGGCTAAGGATATCTTCTCTGGAGAACTTCTGTCAATGTAAACTAACAGGAGTTTGGGGACGGTGTAGAGTCTTCAGACTTTTCCAGATTGAAGCAGCTTTATTGTGTAGCTTGTCCTTAGATGGAACTCCTCTGGCAACTTTGATATTTTCCATTTTATTAGTATCTGGAGAAGATCTGAGGATTTTTCATATATATATATATATATATATATATATATATATATATATATTTTTTTTTTTTTTTAATGTTTGTGCATGAGTAAAAAAAAAAATCTTCTGATATTTAACCTAATGAAAGTATTTGTCTGAGGGTCTAAAATTAATTTGAAGTATTTTCATCATCTGAGCAAGATTAAAATATTGGGTTTTAGATAGTTGTCAAAATATTCAGATGTATTTCAAAATTCTCCAGAAGTTCTCCAGAGAAGATTTCCTCAGCCAAGGCTACTTAGTTGTCTGTGTAGTACAATTTGGCTTAACCTTTAGCTCTGAAGAGGTGCAATTGACCTGACTGTGGGCAGCGGCCCATGGACAAGTACAAAGTAGACAGGTGCTGCAAGAAGAGGCAGAAGTAGGTTCTTTTCTGGCCTCTCATAGTACCTTGAGCACTGAACTGTTGGAAAACAAAACAGGCAAATGTCTGATGTCCAGCCTTTACCCAGCAGCCTGTGCCATGTTCCCAAGAGCTCATCTTTGAAGAGAGTTTCTAATTCTAACTTACTGGGATGTTGGCAAATCTTTTACTCACTTGGCATTTGTGTTGGAAGAGGGTATCTTATACAGGAAGGAATAAGCCTCAGGAAGGTTTGAAACCAGAGCTCTACCTTCACTCTGTGGGCCTTGCCTTTTCTCATTAGATACCCAGCCACAATGTCAAGATGTTAGGTGGGAGAGGGGTTAGTGTGGGAATCAGTGGAGCATGGTGGGGAAACAGATCTGTGATGGGGATGCCCCAGTTCACTATGCCACCACCAATGGGGTGTGAACATCCCCTCCCCATGCCTTGGGCTTCATGTCAGAGGAGACCTGAGAGATCATGGAAGCATACCCTCACAGCCTCTCAGGGTACATCTCAAGGAGCCTCGCAGGAGAAGATGGAATTTTCCATACTGAGCATACAGTAGGGTGGGAAGCTAGACTCTCATCCTGAGGCATTCGGTGGTACTCAGCAGAAACAGCCTCCTTACCAAGGGCAAGGCCTTACCTTCTGATCAGGGAAGTTCAGAACCCCATGCAATGAGAGGACTAGGAAGAATGGGCAAAATTGGTTGCCCATATTTAGAAAAATCTTATCCTGAAAGTTACATTTCTTAGAGATGAAGATGTGTGGCTCTGAAATCCTTGTTGAATAAAGAGTCTATTGGGATCTAATAACACAAAGAACAGCCATTTTAATTGTTATCCCAAACTTTCTTTCTCCTTCACCATGGCTGTCAGCACCTTTCTGATATAAGCTCTCTTAATTTTCATTCTCTTCTCTACTAGGCAATCCATGCGATACCCTAACATAGCCCCCTCTCTAAACACTTACCTTTTTCTTGTCTAAATTACTTAGTAATGGCTACCCCACAGAGAGAACCCTGTCCTCTCTATCTCAGAGAACAAGAATTGTGGTTTTGTTGTCCCAGAAGCTTAGCAATTAATAGATTCCTAAGAAGGATCTCAAGAATGAACCAAAAGCATCCATGTGACATGAACATGCCTTAAAATTATGTGATTGACCAAATGCAACCAACTTTTGCTACCCTCAAGGGGAAGATTTTCTGATATCTGGGTTTCCCTTTCCACATGAACTGGGGAAGTCCTCCAAGTATACCGACAGAGGCACCAGCCAAAACATTTCTAAGAACTCTCTTCTTCACCTTGGTGATTGGGTGAGTCTGCAGCATAACATTCTGTAGCAGCTTTGTTTCTAAGCAATTGGAAGGGTCGGTTACAGTGTAACCACTGTACTATCATAAATCTTACCCTGCCTCAATCATAATGGAGTTCAATTAAGTAAATGTTTGCTGAGCTAAGAGAAAACTTAGCCCCTAAGACTATGCCTGGACCTAAGCTAGGGACTTCATTATCACATAATATTTGCTATTGGCTCTAACCAATACTTTGCTTCTTTAAGTGTCTGCTTTAAACTCGGGGTTGGAAACTCTGGGAAGGCAAAAAAGACCATGTCTTGCTCACCATGTTTCCTCTGTGTCTGACAGGTAAATGACACTCTACAAATACTATTGGGATAAGTAAATGAATCAATGGTTTATAGTGAGCTGAATAGTGTCTCCCACAAAATTAAGATCCACCTGAATCCTGTCTGTGGCTTTATTTGGAAATAGGGTCTTTGAAGATGTAACATGAGGTCCACTAAATTAGGGTTGACCCTAAATCCGAAATGACTTATATTCTTAAAGAAGAGAAGGCAGCATGCACTGTGGGCCAAGGACAGTGCAGGACACAGGGAAGTCAGCATCAGTGCTCACAGTAGCCACAGATTTCCAATTACTTGCTAGGAGTGTCACCTTCCTGCTGCCCAAGCCACCATGGCAGCTCACTTGGTGAAGCGATGCCAGTGGCTCCTGAGAGAGGCCACTCACCTAGCCCCTGCTGAGCCTCCAGCTGGCTGACTGAGACTGACCAGAGTAGCCTTACTCCGGCTGAATAAGACTAACTTCCTCAGCTACCTCACCCAGTTCCCTTCCCACATTCCTTGTCACAGCACCTGGAGAAGGAAGAGATATTTACCCCACTCACCCACCCACAATTCCAGGAGGTGGACAAGCTCATCGAGAAGGCCACTTGGCCAGAGGGCCCCTAGAACTGCTTGGTGGTAGCCACTGCCTGCACCAGAACCACTCAGCCCTCATGTTCGTCAAACTCTCTTGCCTGCTACCTGAGAAGCCAGAAGACAAAGCTTTGCTAGTTGCCCACAGAAGTTGCCCACAGCAGTTGCCCCCTTTCAGCAACTTCTCCATCTTGTCAACATTTGGGAGGGTTCCAGACTACCCAGCAGCTGGAAAACAGCAGGGGCACTGGAGTCCAGAACAGCCAGGCTAAAGTACTTTCATGAACTTTCTGTTAATCCTCACAGCAGCCCTGTTGGGAGGAGATTGTCATCCTCTTGTAAACAGCTCAGGACACCAGCCTGGTTCTGGTTCTGATTCTGGTTCTGGTCTGGTTCTGGTTCTGGTTCTTCTGTTCATCAGTGTGCCATTCCTCCTCCCCAGGTCTGGCTGATGGCAGTACACTCTTAAAGCTTGAAGTGGTGGGGGGCCACTGATAGGGGAGCTTAGAAACTTGAGAAGGGCATGGGCGTTTTTCAGCCAACCAGATCCTCAAAGGGAATAAGATGAGTTAGGTTCCCTTTCTCTTCTCTGAACATATCACACATGCTGTGCTCTGTTTTGTAAAAATAACCCTATAAGGCTTTATGTGACTGTTAAATCATGGATCATGTTATCTACATTTATGTAAGTAGATTTTAAATTCCTTTTTTTTTTAAAGAATCTTCCCTCTATATCAGGTCATAAATCTTTTCCTCAGCTTTCTTCAAATACAGTGACCATCTGAAAAGAAAACCAATTTTATAATAGCCAACTGAAATTCTTAGAGCTTAGAGTCAGAAAGTCATGGCCAAAAGGAATGGAAGGTACACATGACTAGAATATAGACCTGGTCTTTTTTTTTTTTTTTTTTTTTTTTTTTTTTTTTTTTTTTAGAAATGGGCTTTGTGATTTTTTAAAATATATTTTTATTGATTTCAGAGAGGGAGGGAGAGGGAGAGAGAAATAGAAACATCAACAGCAAGAGAGAGAATCATTGATTGGCTGCCTCCTGCTCACCCCGTACTGGGGATGTGCCTGCAACCAAGGTATGTGCCCTTGACCAGAATTGAACCCAGGATCCTTCAGTCCATAGGCTGACATTCTAACCACTGAGCAAAACTGGCGAGGGCTAGATCTAATCTAAATGTCTTAACGCTGCATGACCTTTTTTTTTTTTTTTGGTAAGTTTTTTATTGATTTCAGAGAGGAATATAGAAGATAGAGAGAGAAACATCAATGATGACAGAGAATCACTGATTGGCTGCCTCCTGCATGGTCCCACTAGAGACCCAGCCCACAATCCAGACATGCGCCCTTGTCCAGAAATGAACCTGGGACCCTTCAGTCCTCAACCCAACACTCCAATCACTGAGCCAAACCAGCTAGGGCCCTGCATGACCTTTTAATTCATAGATATAAACCCATTCAAGTCTGTAGTGCCCCCCATTTCCTCATTGTAAAACTGCACATAAATATCTACCTTCCTCCAAAGTCATGGTGAAGAAGTAGAAACAAAAGTGTGGAAAAGGTCTGTAAAAATGAAAGACTGTTATTATAGGTGACACCCCTCAAAAAGGCTTTAAGTTCGTAGTCTTCATCGTACCATGTACAGGATCAAATTAAGATCTTTAGGGGTCTTGGAAGCTAAAAACATTAAGCAGTTAACACAAATAATTCAAAATATATTTTATATTATTGACCTATAAAGTAGGTATTTTACAACTTATTTTATAACCCCAAAGGGCTTTTGTGTTTTCCCTTAATGACTATTTGGATGCTTGTTTATCATTTTTTGTCTTATTTATTGTCATTTTCCTCCTGATCTTTATTGGAGAGTTTCTCTGGTTCTCTAGGCTTATGCCCTGGCTACCTACAGGGAAGCCCACCCATAAGGGTCCATTGAAACTCACTGGACTACTCCATTCCCTATATACGCAATGCGGCACTTAGGGAATGAGATTTTCTAAACACAAGCTCTTACTAAATTAATATTAGAACTAAAGTGTGGATCTCTTTGTCAATTTTTCTATCAGAATATGTTCTTAAATAGCAGTTACATATTCTCAAAGTAGAAAAATCTATATAAGTTAAAAACCCATCTATGTTGTATTTCAGAATAAAAGTCCACTGAAAAGAAAATAATTACATTCCCCCTTTACCCATTGGGGATATGTTCCAAACCGCCAGGGAATGCCTGAAACCACAGATAGTACCAAACCCCATATATACTATGTTTATCCTATACAAACATACCTTTTCATTTAAAGGAAGCACTTTTTACTTCTCTTAGGCATAGCTAAAGTGCCAGCATCACTACTCTTGCACTTTGGGGCCATAATTAAGTAAAATAAGAGTGACTTGAACATAAGCACTGCAATATCGCAACAGTAGATCCGAAATCCAAGGTAGCAACTGAGTTATTAATAGGCCAGAAGTGTCTGCAGCTGTGGAGATACTGGACAAAGGGATGATTCACATACCAGCTGGTTTTTGTAATCCTAAAAACTATAGTAAGGAAGCAAAGTCCATGAAGTTAAGGTTAACCCTATGATACGCTTTCTGAGATTTGAGTTATAGGATGTGTGTGTGTGTGTGTGTGTGTGTGTGTACATGCTACAAAGAAAACACTTCAGTGGTGCAGTGCTTAGGAAGCATGTCCTTGAATAATAATCATCATTAGAACTAAATTTCCAAAGCTCTGTAACACAATTGCTCTTCACAACTATCAAATTCCAATAGTGAAAATGATTAAACTGATGCTCAGGGAATTTCAGGAAATTTATTCAGGGTCACAACATTAAAGATTGAATTGAACCAGAGCCTTCTAATTTCTGGTCCAACATGCTCTCCTCTATACCTCAATGACTTGCTCAAACTTAGAGATGTTTTGTATTTTTTGGAAGGAAGTGTGTTGATTCCTTCATTTAAAAAGACATGGATATTGAAAGAATGAGTGGCTACAAACAAAATACACAAGCCATAGGATGTCATGGAATTCTATTTCATCTTAATACCACCATATGTTCTACCTGTGAACGTATGTGAAATTACCTTTTGAAAGTCAGTTATTTTCACTCTTAACAACACTGTATATGGCTCTTCTCACCTACATTATTCCAGAAGGTTAATGTTAATTTTCCATGAATGCAGAATCCCTGAGGGGTAGAGTACAGGTTCTCTGAGAGTAGACACAGAAGTAATTTCTATTAAAAGAAATAGGACTGGAAGGGCAGGTGATTAGCCCGAGGCAGGACTGGGTCTACTCTGTGCCTATAACGAGGGGTTGAAGTAAGAGAAGTGGAATATCCCTAAATCATCTATATCCCCCAGTCAGTGTGTGTGTGTGTGTGTGTGTGTGTGTGTGTGTGTGTGTGTGTTTCCATACTCAGACACATGTGACATTTCCAGTATGATCCCAGTACAAATTTTTCTGTCCTATTTTCAACTTGTACTAAATCAAAATTTTTCATTTATGAAATATCAGATGAGGCTTCTCTTGTTCTTCCTCTTACACCTGTTGAGTACTTGGCCTCCCTCCCAAAAAAGGTTTTCTTATCTTGACTCCTTAAGAAAAGAGAGTAGGCTTTAAGCCATCTGAGAGTGGTTAGTTTTACTGTAGCGCCCCCTAGTGCTGCATGAGATCAGATTCACTTTCTATCTGTAGAAATATGTAAACCACAGAACAAATGTAATTTAGAGACGCAGCAATTTGGGTAATTTTTCCTATATTTTCTTTTGCATGGAATGGAAGGAAGTGTGTTCCCTAGCATGAGTCACAAGACCTTTCAAGCTTTACCTTCCACAATTTTGCCCTAAAAACAGTCTACTTCAACCATTTTGAACAATCAATTGAACAATTACCTAGAAAATCTTCTACCCCTTCCCCACCACAACCATCCTTCTTGTCTACTTAAAGACGTTTTACTCTTCCTTCTAATATTAGCTGTAGCATTACCTCTTTCCCAGCTCTTATCCTCTCTGGTTTTCTTATCTGTAAGTAGACTATGTGTAATGCCCGCTCAATGCAATGATTCTATACATTATTATTAGTACCCCCTTTAGAGCCTCCAAATACTTAGTGACAAATTAGCTCAATACTTCAGATGTTTCTTTGTTATTACCATAGAATCGCTTATGAAATGTAAATTCATTTGCATTGAAAATCATTTATTAGCGTGTCTGGCTCCCCCCCCCCCCTTCCCCCCCAAAAAATGAATTTCTGCAACTCTTGTTAGGTTACATGGGGATACATTTAAACTGAACTAATCTGAAACAAGATTTTTCAGGCAAAAAAAAGCTTATTTTTCTCTCTAAACCAGTGATTCTCAACCTTTCTAATGCCACCAAAATACAGTTTCTAGTGTTGTGGTGACCCCAACCATAAAATTATTTTCATTGCTACTTTATAACTATAATTTTGCTACTGTTATTAATCATAATATAAATATCTGTGTTTTCCAATGGTCTTAGGCGACCCCGCTAGCGGTTAAGAACCACAGGTTGAGATAAAAGTAAATTGAGCTACTTTTCTCCCATTGTTCCAAGCTAAATAACAGGTAAAACTAAAAGCCTACTATTTTAAATAAATATCCAAATAGCATTTATTGTTTTTGGTGACAGAAGCACTCAGTTTTATAATTTGTACCATAGATATTCTTCTAGCATCCATTTCTTTCCTCCTTCTCAATAGGGCATTTTGCTAACACATAACAGGTTATTGAGATATGTACAACTATAGGTGCAAATTTTATTTTCTCCCATCCCTTCTTAAGGACCAGGAAATTCATCTCGGGCACAAAAATCTACTAACTTATATTTTGTATTTATCAAAACCTCATTCCATTCTCTGAATATATAAAGTACATATTCATAGAATATTGAGCTGGAAGAGATCTTTCTGATCATTTGATCCAATTACTTAAACATGAGGAAATCAAAGCCCAAAGAGGGTAGTGACTTATATGAGAGGGAAAGGTCTATCTTTTATTTTTCTGACATTCTAAAATGAGAACGTCTGCTTTGCAAGAAATCAACCTAATGTCATGGAATGATTAGGGGAAAGTTAGTTGCTCAGTGAGTTTAATAGTTACATCTGTGTTTTACAGAGCCTTTCATATAATCAATTATTTTATAAAGCTAAAAATTAGATCTAAAATATGAGGGAAATTCTTATTCTCCAAATATATTTTTCCTACAATAAAAAAATCCAACTTAACTGGGTGAATGATGAGTAGTTTAGCTCACTTGGGATAACACCCAAAAGGAAATTCATTGCAACATTACATCCCATTCCTTGGGATAACACCCAAAAGGAAATTCATTGCAACATTACAACATTACAATACATTGTAGTATTGTTTTCTAAAAATAGAGGGTTTTTTTTTTTTACATCATCATCTAACCAATACTTCAACCAAAATTATGTGTGTGTGCGCGCGCGTGCGCGCGCGCGCACACGCACGCACACACACACACACACACACACACACACACACTGCCATCACTACCATTTCATCAAGTTCCAGGGAGAATATACATGATCTATTTGTGCTATTTCTCTCCTCCTCCCCTCCCCCCATTTAAAAAATATATGAGATTAAATGTAAGGACCCATTGTGCTGCATCCTAAAACAGTATGAGATATTTATGTTAGCTAAAACAGTCTAGCTAGAAATAAGAAAAATTAAAATTCATGTCAAGTCTGTGCCAAAAATGTACCTCCTATGTCCTTGCTTCTATTTCTGCACCAGGATAAAAGAATACTCCCCATGAATTCTAGTGTCCTGGAAACCAGCACTCAGCTTTCCTTCCAGGCTCAATGAAGAGCTGCTGGGTGACTTAGCAGAAAGGGCCCCTCTCCTTCTCAGCATCCCCTGGGTATTTCTAGTCCAGTGCCACTCTGCCACCAGCGGGCTATATACATCTATTTCACCTTTGGCTCTCTCCTACTCACAGCCCTAGTTGAGTCTTGACTGGAGCCATCTGTCCTGTCTTTTCATCGTCGCAGCGTAAGGATGTCTGTGACACTGTGGTTATTTGAAAAAGCACTCTCAGGGCTCCCAGATCTGGTGCATGCACTCAGCTGTTCTATTTTTGGTTACGCTCTTTGTTTTCTTCTCGGAAGAGCCTAATTCCGGTCTGCGTTTTAGGCACCCTGCCATGGATACATTGCACCGCCCCTGCACTCGCTACCCAAATTGCCTATTCTAATTGCACCCAAAGGGTTCGGCAGTGAGAAAGAAACGCATGCACGATGAGGAGAGGGTGAGTGTGGTAATGTGCTTGCCAGTCTGCAGACTTGAGCATAACACCTGCTACACTTCTGGAATTGGGGAATATAAGCCCTTTTTGCAGTACAGTGATCACAACCACACTCCCACCAGCCTCTCTGCACTGAAAACCCCTGTTTCCGGTGGGCAGAGGCAAGCCCAGGCATCTGCCAGGCGTCTTAATCTGGTTTTCTTTGAGATACCCAGACTCTGACCTGTCCATCAGAAATAAAAGTTTTTATTGTCTAATCTTAATCAAGGACAGACTTTTCTAACCCCAAGCAACCCACCAGGGAAACAAGTATGATCAGACTGGCCTCAACAAGGGAACACGGGCAGACTGTACATTTATTTTCAGTGGAGTTGTCAGCAGTCAAGAACATCCTTAAAGACCAAATAATGTTTGCAGGTCTGAACAAATACATAAGAAAAAAATATATAAAGGGAATCAGAAGAAAGAGAAGGGGGGTTGCAAGGAATATCTTCATTCAGTGGGGGAAATACTAGAAAGGTGCAGCCCCCTCATAATATAGTGGATAAAGTGTAAAATAGACTAAGTGATGTCTGTACGTTGTGATTGGTAGAGAAAAGCTGTGAGAATCAATATCGGGGTAAGTTGTTGGAGTAAATGTTTGGCCATGTGCGCGAACGCACGGAACACATACATCTCTACCTTTAAAAGAACTTACTATTGATACCTTCAGCATTTTGCAAGCAGTAGCAAATGTTCACGAGTGTCAGTGGATTTTATGAATACAATGGCAAAGTGGAACTGAGCTCATACTTATTTCCTTTTTGTATTAATTCCCTGGTCAAACACTAAAGAAAATGGGTAAGCCAGGTATTATCAATGACTCGAAGCTTCAAAGTGACGGCTCATAAAAGAATACCAGGATTCCTGCATTACAAAGAAAAAGAGAATAACCCAGCAGCAGCGCCCCTGTCCTACCTCCACTGTGCCCCACCATGCCACTACTGAGAAAAGGGAAGGAAAGGAAGACCAGAGGGTCTTTAACCACACTTGAAAATTGCTGAAGGGGGAAGAAGAACAACCAACACCTGGACAATTTGGTTATCAGATTCTTTCCAAATGACCCTTTGCAGCTCTTGGAGCTGCCATCAGTGTGAGCTGGTAAGCAACAGGGTGCCGGATGTGCATCTTACCTGAGGAGCATAGAAGTGCAAGCAGATGTAGGTGAGACACAGGAGCAGCCCCAGCCCCTGGACCACAAAGGCCACCAGCATGAGCTTGTGCGTCTGGAATCTCAGACCTGGCGCGTTTCTCACATTCTCATCCAGGGATTGGACCCCTTCCATCTTCACAGTCTGGATGCAGCAAAGATGAAAACTGAGCCAAAGGGGGAGTCTGAGAGAGAACGGATGTCTCTCCTGCCAAGAAGGAGATGAAGACAAAACCAAGCGTATCAATCAGCAAATCCACAGAGGTACCAGGACCAGAGATAAGAGGCAATTGAAAGAGCAGAGCGGACTCTCTCAGTTTTAACACTGCCGCTTTGCAGCAGGCGGGGAACTTCTTTGTGACTAATCTGAATTTCCCCTTTACTTTCTTTCTTTCTTTTTTTTTTTTTTTTTTTTTTTTTTTTTTTCTTCTCTGGGCTAACAGGGAGTTGTTTTTGTGGCATTCCAGTTCTGATTTGAGTATTGTGAAATGGTAGTCTTTGAAATGTGCACTTTTCTTAATTTCTCATTGCACCAGTAACCAAATTGTGGGTCACTTAAAAAGATAAAAAATCATCATCCGTTGGTGTGGAAGCTCATCTATCCCTCTTCCCAGGTGCCTTAAATCACAGAAGATACTTAAGGAAAATGCTGGAAACTAAGCATTGAAACCCTTCTACAGATTTTAGGGAGAAGCACACGTGAATCATTCTCAAAGAGGAAAGAAAATAGGATGGTGGATCACATAGAAATAAAGAAGTGAGGTCCTCTAATTGTATTCCATTGCAGTGTAATAAATAAACTAGCATGCAGTAAGCTTCTACGGTCTTGTTCTCATTTGATCCTTTCGGGTGAAGTTAGCAAACACTTAGATGGTTAATGTTAAGCAAGGCAGAAAAGAAGCAGAGAGTATTCTGACTTTTCCCCTTTCTGTCCACTTTACTTTCTCCCCAAATGTGCACAAATGAATGAATGGACTCCAAAAAAACTTTGAATTTTGCTCCTTTCTTTGAAGTTAAGGTTGGACTAGGAGCTTAGAAAATAAGAGTATTCTATCATTAAGGACAAATATGTGATACCTTAATCAATAAAGAAATTTTTAAAAAGAGTATTCTATAAATTGACAGATACTGCTTACTTACCCTATACCACTGAAATAAATGACAAAATCATTTATAATGTCAAGTTCAAACTGACAAATATTTACTGAGTACATAGTAATAAGCCCAGTGCTGTTCAGGGTGAAAAAGGATGATGGAGAGGGCTGTTTAAGACAGAATCCTATCTCTTCTGGGAAAAGTGTGTCCCTCTGAGCTCCCCATTAGTCACTCAACATCCTGTTTAAAGAAAGGAGGGAGGGAGAAATATTTTTATATCAACAATAGGAGATGTTATATGCATTTATTCTTACAGAAAATGGATAGGAGACATATTCCAAAGAGAGCTTGTGCATTTTTATTATTTACCATTATAGTACTAGAAGCCCAATGCAATGAAATTCATGCAAGGGGCTTGGCCCTCGCAGCTTCAGCTGGCCCTCGCAGCCCTGGCTTCATCCAGAAGGTCATCCGGACAGTTGTTTAACTAATGTGTCTAATTAGCATATTCGCTCTTTATTATATAGGATGAATTAGAATATTCATACCATGGCACTCCCATGATAATCACTATGCCTTGCAATTGAAGGACGTGCTGGTTTTAAGAAATCCAAGTCTTTGCCTGAAAGATAAAGGGACTGAGACGCTGAGTCACAGATGCCAAGCCAAAACTAAAAATCAAACTTTCCTCAAACATGACCATTCCCATGAGCAAAGGATGTATAATACGCAGGGTGTGGGGGGGGGGATGAAATAAAAATCAGTGTGTAGAGCTTAATTCTTGTGTAATTATTAATAGTGATAGTTGATAAGTACTTATGAATTTATTGTAAAAACTAAGAGTCACAGCAATAAAAAATTTTCTGTAAAGCTTAAGATGCTATTGGAAACTGATGAAAATAGCTGAAAAAGGAAGAATGAAAACTATTAGTGCTGAAAGTCAAAGAAAATATTTTTGAATGATAGTCAAAGGATGAAAAAAATAAATAAAAACACATTTAAAAAGTACAGACTCATGCCTTGAGCAGCATCTCTTCTCACTGTTAACATAGCTTCTATGAAGAAAATTTGGTTAACTACCACATCTCCTTACAGACAATGAGAATCGTGCTACAGAATGAATTTCCATTGGGTGTTATCCTAAGGAAGCACAGCGTCAACTATATCAACATTTGGACACGTCTAAGACACAGCTCTTGTCTCCCATGTCTCAGTCTCTAACTGTCATATTTTGCCTCCTTGCAATTTTTTGTTGAAGCTTAAATGATACTTTACATTTAATTGTTTCTTTCTTCATTGAACACATTCTCACAGCCTCTTCACATTCTTTGTGGTAAGATGGGGAATGCACACAGAAAAATAAATTGGCTTGAAAGTTCCTGGAACCTTTGGCTAGACTAGGGAAGTGTTTCAAAATTCATCATTGGGCTGGTCTAGCAGCTGGAACATCATCAGAATCATAAACTGATAGCATTTCCATCTTAGAGCGACGGCAGAGTCCTCCATCTTCAAAGCTGACATGTTTTGAAAGAGATCGAGTATGTTCTCTGAATCTATGGGCAATATTTTAAAGCATCTCACAAAGGTCAAATGCACAGACACACCTGAGCAAACCAGCCTTGGAATGGAAGCCTCAGGCTTCATTCAAGCAATTACCTTTCCAAAGATCATTATCCTCTAAATGTACACCCCTTTCAAAACTACAGAAAAGTAGGGAAAATAAAATAGCTTCGACAACTGACAGAATATCTTATGTTTAGAAAGTAGCAAAAACTTTTTTTGATTTTTTTGGTTTTGGGTTTTTGTTTTATTTTGTTTGGGTTAGGGTGGTATTAAAATCTGTACTTTTCATTTGTTTCTAAATCAACAAATTTGTCCGTTTCAACAAGGATGAGCCAGGTGCCTACATAACGGTGCTGAGGGAAAAGACAGGAGCAGACCATATTCTCAGCCTTCCAGGAGGTTAGAGCCAGGGAAGTGTTGGCTCCAGGTGGCTGTACAGGAAGAAGGGCACCCGGGGGCGGATCCCATACAGACTGGTATTAGGACTAGGGCGGCTTCTTTGAGATTAGTCAAGTAAACCTCAGAAAAGCCAAAAGCCATCTGACCTTCACATGAGTGGGAGGGACAGCACTTTCCCAGCAGGGAGTGAGAAAACGTAGCCTGGGCCAGCAAGCATTTCTCATTCAGATGGCTATGAGTGGAAAGGAGGAAGGTGAGGAGAGTGACCCAGTAAAAGGTTGGGAAACTGTCAAGAATGGACTTAAGCCAGGGCAGCCATCTGTCTTCTTAACCTGTTCTTGATCCTGCAGTTCCCATTCTTCTTCATGTCTTCAGCACTCTAGGACCTCAGAACCCCAAAATCAGCTTTGACCGTTCCTTGTCCCCAATCAGTCAAGCTTTGTAGGGCTGAACTGCAGTACAGCTTAGACTTCCCTCCACATTGCTGTTCCTGCTGCTTCTGACCTAAAGTCCTATTTGGGTCACTTGAACTCCTGGATTAAACTTGCATTCTCTTTGTACTCCAACCTGATCTGCTTCAACAGGCCTTTAAACCCAGTGATGACCAAGATCCTATCAAGGGCCCCCATCTCAGAGAGGATAAAGTTGAAATTCTTCAGTATGATATTCAGCTCACTCCATCATGAAACCTCAAGTCCCCTCTCCAAACTTACCTCCCTCTATTTCCTAATTATTTCTGACATAACCTTACCCTTCATTTCTGATTATCAAAACCCTACACACTCACACTTCCTAGGAAGGGCTGGATGCCTTGAAAGGTCGTGAGCTTGCATTGTTCCCTGAAGAAACACTGTTCAGGGGACTCTAGCATTGGGTAGGGAATTTGTAGAATCAGTAGTTCCCAAAGCCTAGCTGATCATCATAATCACTGGGAGTTTTGAAAGATCCAGGTTTCCAAACCCTTTACTCTAGAAATTCTGATTCAATTGTAAGGTTGGAATAATGCCTTATGAATCTGTATTTCTACAAATTTTCATAAAAGCCAGGTGTGAATCTCCCTCACCCACACATGACCACTTAAGTTCTTTTTCACTGTTACATTCCTATGATAAGAAGCCTTCCCTGGCCTCCAGCAAGAATGCAACTGTTTCCACCCATTTTGAGTGCACTGATCATGCTACATCTTGTCTTACAACTATTTAAAATTATTTTGGTCCTCCCCATTATGTTGCATGGTCCTGAGGTCAGAAGTCCAATACCACGCTCACTCACATGGCTGGGATAGTTTTTCTATAAAGATTATTTGTCAAATTAAATTGAATTTGCTTGCTGCCAATCTTCGGCATGCTACTTTCAGGACTAGAACAGAATGAGAGTCTTAACAAAAGACTCTATTAAACACAGAAATGGCTCTATTAAACACAGAAATCTCCTGATAGCTAGACTTTGATCTTAGACGTGAAGAATGAGCAAACCTGAAATGTGTACTTTTCATTGAAACCGGATGTACAGCATTGGTTCAAATGCAAATGTGAGCCCACATGATGACATTCCTTTTGGGTTTCAGACTCTTGAGACCCTCCCTTGTAAACCCCTTTTCTCCCAGAGCTGACTTTCCCTTTCATTCTTCATGTTTACTGCTTTTCTTTATCTTGAATTTACCACTGGCAGTTATTTTAGGGCATGATGATAGATTCTAAAACTTAGTGGCACAAAACAGCAACAGAAATGTTCCTGCCTGTGGAGACATGACCATGAAGTAGCACAACATTGCGGAAAGCAAAAATCTGGACAGATTATTGGCACTCACAAAATTACACTTTAAATTGTACACTTAACACACATGTGCAATGCCAAGAACGTGGAAATTTGTAAGTATATATTTTAATTCATAATAGAATATAGTCAATTTTCTCTTTAAAAAATCAACTTGATTAAAATATAATTACAGACAATAAGCTGTGTGTACTTAAAGTGAACAATTAGGTGTGTTTTGACCGTTGTATATACTCATGAAGCCACAATCACATACAGAACCTTTATTCATCCCAAAAGCCCATTTTCTTTAAATGGTAATCATTCTAAAAACAAATCTAAATTGAATACATAAAACATTCCCTCTTCCTTCCAAAATACATTTATTGGGTATAAATTGGAATCAGTGTAAATCAATGATTGTCAACGGAGTGCAATTTTTGTCCCCCAGGAATCATTTAGCAATGTCTGGAGACATTTTTGGTTGTCTGGATTTGGGGTGGGTGTTGCTGCTACCTAGCAGGTAGAGTCTAGGGACACTGCTAAACATCCTATAGGGTGCAGGACAGCCTCCACTACAACAAAGGATTATTTGCCTAAAATGTCAATAATGCTGATGTTGGAAACTCTGGTGTAGATGTCCATGTCCTTCGCTGACCATGAAAGAGGCAATACAGTCTTTGCCTTTGCTTATTGTCCTGTCTGAAATGCCTCTCCACCTCCCAACAACAAATCTATGTGGAGGCTTTTCTCTCCATTGTATCATTGAGAGAAGCTGAGGCTTAGCAAGATGAAGTAAGTTGGCCATATTTAGTTTGTGGAAAAGCTGGGAGCTCAATGCAGGTCCTTTGACTGTGGAGCCTGTTCTTAAAACCTGTGTGATAAATATTGATTTTTAAATGAAAATATAATCCCTATGTCTTGGCTGGGTTCTTAGTAAATAATACATCTGAGTAGATATTAACCTGCCAATTGCACAGAGCTACAAGTTTAATAAGAAAAAAGTTTCCTATTGATTAGATCTTTTCCCCCCTCAAGTTATTGGTGAATGGGAATACATGTTTCTTGGATGCCTTCAGTATCCCAGACACGAAATCCTCCCTTCATTTAAACCTGCAGGCATATCCTGGTTGGTTATTAGTAACCACATCTTCAACATGAGGAACCAGACACTCAGAGTAACTTAACCACAACAGTGTTGGGATTTGAGCCAAGATCATCTGGGTTTGTCTGTTTGTTTAACTGTACCAAATTCTCAGTAGATGGTGTTATAAACTGAACGTTTATGTCCTTCCAAGATTCATATGGTGATCCCCCAATATGATGGTATTTGGAGATGGGACCTTCAGGAGGTAATTAAGACATAAGGGTGAGGCCCTGGTCTGATGGAATAAGTGCTCATAAAAGAAGCACCAGAGAGCTAGCACGTGTGCGCATGCTCTTTCTCTCTCTGTCTCTGTCTCTGTCTCTCTCTCTTTCTTTCTCTCTTTCTCTCTCACCTCTCCCCACTCCCCAAGTGAAGGTAGCTAAGAAGGCAGCTCCCTGCAAGCCAGGAAGTGAGCCCTCATTAGCATCTGACCATGCTGGCTCCTTGCTCCATTCAGGTCTGTCCACATATTTTATCCTGTCATCATCAAGTTCTTCTAAGGAACTCTTTTCTGAATGTACTTCCAGCCTCCAAACTGTGAAAAAATACATTTTTGTTGTTTAAGCCATCCTACAGTGTTTTGTTATAGCAGCCTGAGCAGACTAAAACAGCTGGAAATAACAAATACTGTACCAAAAGAGCATTGTTTTTTTAACTCCGTTCAGGTCTGTCCACATATTTCATCTTGTCATCATCAAGTTCTTCTAAGGAACTCTTTTCTGAATGTACTTTCTATTTTGGAGCTACAGTGAAATAAGCTATATAGCACATAGAACGATACATCCAGACAGAATAGACCTTAACCAGATGTTATTGTGTTGTGTTTTCTTAAACCTATAAGTGCATTTCAGTGTTTATCCTTTCACTGACAGATGTTACATTAACCACCTCCACCTCTCACAGTTTTATGCAAATCCAATTAGCAGTCTCTCTCTTTTTAAAGATAGAATTCCCTAATCTCCCAACCCCCAGTTCTATTGTATATGGTTTCTTCACTCATTTCCACCTCTTTAGGCTGTGCTGATAAGTCAGTGGAGTATGTCCTTTCTTCAGAAAATCATATACAAAAAAAAAAAAAAAAAAAAAAACCTTCAGCTTTACACAAATTGGCTTAGGGGATTCTTTCAAGCCTCTCCTTTCTAGTTTATGCTGTGTTTCTTGGGTAGCATTGCCCAATCACACCCCACAGTGTGGTCCATATATTTCTGAGCATCCTAGGGAGAGTTCAGCTGCTCCTCACATCAGTCCTGGTTAATGTTTATCACCTTTGTCAGCAGTTCTCTCTTGGGACCATTATTCTTCCTGAGTCTTCTGGCCCCTTGCATAGTCTTATCACTTTGACATCCCAGACAGATGTCTCTATAGCACTGTTCCTATTTTCTGTGGATTAGGTCCCCTTTACAGCTACTAGAAATATCTATTCCAGCACTCGAGAGCCCAATGTCTCTACCACAAGGGTCCCTATCCACTTCATCACAAGTTTTCAGATGGCAAGGGAAGGGCCAACTTAATATCCACCAATGAAAGAATCCTAAAACTCCTTATATGCGGAGCCCCTTGTTTTATGGTCTCTAATTACTAACCCAGGGATAGAAGGGCAAAATTTATGAGAGACAGAATTCCTCTAACATACAAAGAAAACCACATTACCTGTTTCCTATTTGCCCCCAACTCTAACTTTTACCTGATAGTAAAGTTCCTTCATAATTCATTATATGTATGATTCCATTGTTACAAGGTCTTTTCCTTACTGCTTAGAAAAATAAAAGGGATGAAATTTTGTTGATTTGTTTATTTGTTTGCTTGATTCATGCTAACAATTTACATAAGCAGTTAGATACAGGAATCCAGACAAAATGGGAAATTCCTGGACTATTAGACTTGTATGAATAAAGAAGATAATTGATCAGATTTGGACTATGCTTTGCAGATAGAACGATGAGACTTACTGGATTACATATGGTAACTGAAGGAAATCAGGGAATCAAAGATGACTTCAAGATTATCTGACTGAATAAACTGTGCAGTGGTGTCATCAACTGAGTTAATAGAAAGACTGAGGAGGAACCCATGCGGGGAGGTAGTTTGCCAATCAAGAGCTCTGTTTTGAACAGCTCATTATTTAAGCACCATAAAGGTGCTTAAAATGACTTCAAGGGTCATTTCCTTTTCCTCATTTTACAGATGAGGAAACTAAAACACAGAGATGTTATGTAATTTGACCAAGATCCTTTGGCTAACTCACTAGTGATATTTCTCTTTACACAGCTGTGGAAATTCAAATCCCAGGACCACTGTTTACTAGTTGTACAACCTTTTGACAGGTTAATTTTTCTAAGCCTTAACTTTTCTCCTCTTGAAAATGAAAATTTCTCTGTTCAGAGTTTGTGTGTCAGGCGAGACAATATTGGCCATGGGCATGACCTAACATATAATAAATGGGTAGTAAATGTTAGCTAATGATATAATCAGTCACTTCCAAAGCCAGAAATATAGTAGTATTATCATCCTGGATTTACTTCAACTAAAAGGACCCATCTTGGAGGTATATCTTGTCCTTCCAAATGGCCTTCAGCCTTGGTATTAGTTTTATTTCTCCTTGTTAAGACTGCAGAGCAGAATGAGAACCTTGTGGCCTGTGGTAAATACTCTCTGATACCTACATCTAAAAATTAAGGTGGCCCTGGCTTGGTTTGGCTCAGTGGGTAGACCTGCAGACTGAAGGGTCTTGGGTTTGATTCCAGTCAAGGGCACATACCTGAGTTACGGGCTTGATCCCCAGTGGGAGTGTGCAGGAGGCAGCCAATCAATGATTCTCTCTCAACATTGATATTTCTATCTCTCCCTGTCCCTTCCTCTCTGAAATTAATAAAAATATATTAAAAAACAAAAATTAGGGTGGAGCAGGGGCAGGGGGATTACTAAGTGAAACCTGAAATAAAGCCTAAGTAAAGAAAACATCAGAGGGAAAGACAAGATGTGAAAACTCCACCAAAAGGGTCTAAGATGACCTTAGAGAAAAAATCCCAATCTTGATCAGGGAAAGTTAGTTGCATCAGTGAAAAAAACACACACAAAACCACACATGATACAATCAGACAATAGAGATCTTGACACTGGGAAGCCAAAGGTGAGCATTCAGAAGCATTCCCCCCCTTTGGCTGACTTCACAGGAAGAACTGATCCAAAATGAGCAAGTCTATGCAGTTTGCACTTCAATACCTAGAAAATTCCTTCCCTAAGCCCACCCCATCATCCCCCTGTACACCCAACATCAGAATTCCTTTGGGGATTCTATTCTTTCTCTATCATGATATGCCCTAGTGCACAGCAGTGAAAAATCAGTACCAACAGGAGTGGGGTGACAATTCTGAAGACACCAAAATGATGCCTTTTAAACAGCTTTGAAAGCTGTAGTGAGGATGTGACCTTAAGTCTCAAATGAAAAACTATCAGAGTAAGCAAGGCAAATGCAAAACCATGGAGAGACAAGTAGAAATGTAATGGCTTTTCTCAGAAGCATGGATGCACACCCCACCACAAATTCAGCCCCATCCCAGGCAAGCATTCTCCAGGTTCCATCCTGGCTACACCTCTGGGGTGGGGGTCTCTGAAGTCTGAGGACCCTAATAAAATCATTAGGAGCAAGAGTTCGGGAGACTGGCTGTCCCAGTCTGGTCCCCAACTTGGCCTCAGCTTTTCAGTCAAAATGGAGGAATCATTGGAGTAATTGGACAAATTGCTTAGCCTTTCTATGACCTTGGTTGCCTCATTAACAAGAGTGGGAAAGAGTATGGTGATTGTGTCTCGTAGCCAACTTCCCAGGGTAGCTGTGAGATAATACTTGGAAAGGATCTGGCACATAGCTCTAAGCTTATTGTATCATTTTGTGAAGTTTCATTCTGTTTAGACCAGGATTCCTCATGGGAATGTGTCCTATGAAAGTGAGGATCTGGTCTGAGTAGGGCTATGATTTTTGTACACTATTTTGATCCTCCTTCTTTCTTCTGCCAAACATATCAGAAAAACTGTGTTAACAGGAAGCAAATAGAAAGGGAAGGGGAGAAACTCTGTGGGATCCATGTCTTATTTCAGCAAAAGCTCCATAAGGAGAGAAACCCCAGGGGAAGGAATATGTGTAGAAAGCATAGAGCCAGCTAGATCATGCTGGGGTCCCCCAGTCAGTGACAAAAATAAAAATTAGGGGGTTCTCTGGGGGGATGCCTGTCAACTCCACAGCCACTTTGGAGAGATATACTCCAGCCCAAAGTTCCCTGGTGATTTCCTCCTCAGAGAAGGCAACCTGGGATCATGGCTAGAATGCTAGACTGGAGGGCAGAGAGCCAAAGGTCATACTAGGATGATTTATTCTCAAACCAGGACATTTTGTGAGTGAAAAAGAAGACTATTCAAAAGGTTGAGTCAAAGCACTGTCTGGGAAGCCAAGACATGACCACCTTGGTCAGTATTCACTACTGTTCCACATTACACACAAACACAGAAGTAGAAAATTAGAAGATACATGCTGGGGGGGGGGGGGAAATAAAAAGGGCAGGTAAGTGATGGAGGAGGAAACAAACGTTTTTTAAAAGCACTACTGGTCTACCAGGACTATGTAAAGCCCATTGTATTCATCATCTCATTTAACCCCTGCAGAGTGGGAATCACAGGGGAAGTAATGTAGGAATGTGAACTCAGGATTGTATGAAGCCAAATCACTTCATCCTGTGCTTCCCCATGCTATCACCCTGGTCCCAGCACTCATGACCCCACTGGTAGGCCACAATGGTAGGCTGAGCTGGTCAGCATGAGCAGATGGACAGAGCACATGGTCATGGAAACAAGCCTTCCCACCCAAAAATTCACTCCAGCTGGGCCTGTCCTGCCTGTCACCTGGACCCTCTTGCTCACCATGTTCCTTGCCACTACTTTACAATTCATGACGCCACTGCTCTCTAATCTTCTTCTCATCACTCGCCTGTCTACAAACCAGCCTGGTTCATGATTCTGCTTTATTGCCACCACAAGTACAGTTCTGTTTCCTGCCTGTCCTGGCTGCCAATTTTCTATACGTAAAGACTTTAAGCAACTTTTAGAACTGTGGCTCTTTCTCTCTTTGTTATCCCAACTAGGAAGTTCCATTCATTGTGGCAAGAGGTGGGTTCAACACTACTATATTAGGTTGAGTGTTTATAAAGATCTTCCTTCCTGAACCCAACATCAAAAGAGGAATTCCCGGGAGAAGCATATGCATTCATATACACATCTTCTCTAAGCTTTTTCTGACTTCCAGCTCTCAGTTTTAATAGACCATGGTGGAATGAAAAATTCACTGAAAATGGAAACTCATAAGTAATCCCCAGATTTCCATCTGATATTAATTTTCTTCCTCCTCACTTAAAGAAAAAGAGGCAATCTTTTTTTAATAATATGTTTTTATTTACTTGAGAGGGGACTGAGGGGGAAAGAAAAACATTGATCACCTGCCTCCTGCATACTCCCTTCTGGGGATGGAGCCTGCATCCCAGGCATGAGCCCTGACCATAATCAAATCAACAACCTTTTTGGTGCAAGGGATGATGCTCAACCAACTGGTCCGGGCTTGAGGCAGTCTTTTAAATCCACTTCTCTAACATGTGTTAGATCTTGCTCGTAGGCCAGGATTTTTATCAATGCACCAAAATTTACTAAACAATCTATAATAAAAGTGTAATATGCTAATTAGACCAGACGTCCTTCCTTCTGGACAAAACTCAGCAGGCGGGGGCTGCGGCACAGGGGGCAGAACCCCCAACCCCCTACGGCTGCAGCAGTGGGGGAATCCAAGGCTTTGCATGAATTTCATGCATTGGGCCTCTAGCATGTTTCATAAAAAAGAGGAACCAAAGTATTTCTCATTACCTGGCACATTTAGGTGTTTTAAGTAATGTTATTTTTTAATCAATGCGGCCCAGATGGATATGACTTCCCAGCAAATGCCAGGTTAGACAGCCCGCATAATTTATGGCGCCATGTAAGCCCTGAAAACTTTGCTGCTATTTGAGTTTACAGAGGAACCATGAATTGAAATTAAATTGCCATTTCTTGGAACAAAATATTTGGAGATTAAAAATATAAAAATTAAAATTAGATTGGTTACAATTCTTGAAAACAGAAATTATGGATGGAGAATCATACCAAATACAGATGTAGAAGAGAAATAAGAATTTCCTAGTCATTTTACTAGAAAACCTAAAGACTAGTAAGCATCTAGTAATCCATAACCCCTCATTTGCTTATTTCTTAAATAAATTGATTTTATCCAGTTGACAAATTGCTTTTGCATTTAAGTTCAGGGAGTGGTGCTAATTAAAGTTAAAAGATTCTAAGACCCATGTCATGTTTAAGAAGAAGGCAGAAATATAAAATTTAGTTTCTTAAATATGCATGTTAAAAAACCTAGATTAATCACTAAAAGAATAGACATCATAAGCTCTCCCTTTCCTGAACACGCTTTGAAATTCTTCTCAGGGAAGGAGATTTGGTCCTTATGTAGCATTATCCAAGTCCTTGTAATTAAGTTATAAGGAAAAGCAGATTCATTTTGAGTTTAACCTTAAACTGAGGTCATAGCCAGCTTTATGTCTGAGTCTCCTATGAGATCTCTACCTTAGGCCTCCCTTGTCTTCCAAGTCCTGTGCATCCATCAAAACACAACTTCAAGATCACCAAGGTGTGTCATGTAATCTCAAATGAAATCTGCTTTGATGTTCACTTTTCTCCAAGGTTCCCACTTTCACTTTTTAACCTCTATGGATGCTTTCATTTCTTGATGGCTCAAAAATGATTTTTAAAAAATATTCTTTAAAAAATAAAATATTCTTTATATTCTATCCATTTCTTTTAGTTGTTTTCAACTCACGGGTAATTCAGGATATCTAGGCCCCTTGCTGCTGCAGCTGGAAGTCTGCAACTCCTCATCTCAAACAATATTTTCCCAAATAAGGGCTCAGCCACAGTGTAACAATAATAATAATAATAGCTAATATTCACTGAGCATTACTATAAGCTGGGTACTGTTAAATGTGTTTTACTTATATTAAGTCATCTAATCCTCACAAAACCACCAAAAGGTCAAACCCAGATAATCTGACTCCAGAGCCTGTTATTAACTACTATACATTCTATGTCTATAAGGCCTGGATGACAAAAGAGTGTTCAGTCTTTCCTAATTAGTGCAGCCAGTGAACACTACACAGGCACGCTAGGAGTTGCTTTTCCAATACTGGGAATGAGTCCACATACTGTGGATGACTCCACAGCTTCTTGATGGGCTCCAGGTTTGAGAGAGTCATACCTGCAACCTCAGATGGGTTACAGGTACAACACAAAGCAAGGATGGTAGTAAGGTTTCAACATATATGCCACATCCTTAATGTGGAATGACTCAATGGGACTAGCCTTGAGAAAGAGACTGAGGCTGTCTCTAAGCTCAATGGAAAAGAGGGTTTTGTCAGTTCACCATGGGCCAGGATATGGAAGTGCCATCCCTAGGATATTCCTGAACAAAGGACATGGGACAGGGAAAATTCCAGTCCTGGATAGGATCTTCCTGCCGCATACCCTGGCCAACTGGGGCACCGTTCCCCAGACTCTCTTACATTTGGCCTTCTCTCTATTTCCTGCTTCGCAGTAAGAGAAAAGCCTTTCCCAGATGGGTTCAAAGTCATCCTCTCGCAGCACTTCCTTTTTCTAGGCTGTGTTTTATCTAACTTTATTCAATACATTTGCAGATAAACTGGTCCCTGTCTTCAGAACTTAGAAGAAACTAGGGTAAATACAATTTAAAAAGAGCACTAAAAATTCTGTTCTAATTGGGGAGATAGAGAAGTTGAGTTTTCTGAGCTTTCTGCATTTTTAGTGGTGACAAGTGTAAGTTCTGGAGTCATTCTGCTGGAGTTTGAGTCTTAGTTCCATAATCCACAGCTATTTGACTTTAGACAGTTACTTTATGTCTCTAAGCCTTGGTTTCATCATCTGAAAAGTAGGGATAATAATTATACCTATGTCAGACTAAATGTAGCCCACCAATTTTCAAACATTATTCTAATCTCAGGACTGCTTCATACTCCTATAAATTATTGAGAATGCTTAAGAGCTTTTATTTATATGCCTTGTATCTATTGATTTTACCACAGCAAAAATTAAAACATAATTTTAAAACTATTTATTCATTTAAAATTAATCCTAGTACCATAAATAACAAATTTTATGAGAAAACTATATTTTTGAAACAATTAGTGAGAAGAGTTTTACATTTTTTATAACTATTTAAATGTCTGGCTTAATGTAAGGTAACTGGAATCAAATATCTGCTGTTTTGATTGAAGTAGATGAAGATAATCTAACCAATCACAAAATGTGTAATTGGAAAAGAGGGTGGTTCAATAGTCTTTTCAGATATTGTGAATATTTGGATACACAACAAAACTCAACAAGTGGTAGTTTCTTAAAGGTTAGTTGACACAAGGACTCAAAAACCATACCAATGAACTTTTTATACTATTACTTTAAGACTTATTGGAATGTGTTGCATTTTTAAAGACCCATGAGTGAATTTGCAACATAATCCATTGGTCATTTAAAAATATTGGTTCACACAAATGTCAACACAGTGAAAAAGGCAAGAATATTTTATTATTGCCATGAAAATAATTTTGATCTCACCAACCTCTTAAGGAACCCCAGATCCCACAGACCACACTTGAAAACTACTGTTGTAAGATGAGATATTAGCAAGCTTTTTTGGTAAAGGGACAGATAGTAAATATTTTTTTTTTACTTTGCAGACCATACAGACTTTGCCACAAGTACTCAACTTCGCCATTGTATCACTAAAGTAGCACAGACTGTACATAAACAAATGAACATGACTGTGTTACATAAAACTTAATTTAAAAAAACAGGCAGCAGATAGGAGTTGGCCCCAGGCTATGTTAATTCTGATATAAACCATATGATATAATGAATAAAAAGTACTTATCAGAATACTTGGCATATAATTTAATTACAATAATTAGTAGATAAGATTTCTTAGCTCTCCACCACACACACACACACACTGACACACACACGCACATCACAGCAGGATTGACAAGCCCTAATGATACAATACTGCTTTCTATTTCCTGCTTTTCATTGTCAGTTGAATAATCAAGGTAACCCAACTGATTGCTGAAGTGATAGATTCAAATTAAAGAAATCCTATCTAATAAAGACAGAATATGCAAATTGACCATCACACTATCACAAAAAATGGCGGTGCCCATAGCCGCAAGATGGCAGCGCTTAGTCCCCTCAGCCCCGCCAGAGTCTCCTTTCAGCCCCACGGGCAGGGGTGTGAGGAGAGTGGCCAAAGTCCCCCAGTTCTTTTAGCCCAAACTGATTACTATGGTAAGTGGACCGAGAAGGTTTTCAGAAAGTGTGAGAAGCAATCCTTGGTGGGATCGAGGGAGAGCCAGCAGGCTCAGGGCCACTGCCGCCCAGGGAAGCTCTCAGAATTCGGTTCTGAAACCACAGGGACCCACTCCAGTGCGGGCTGGGGAGGAAGCGACACTGCTGCCCGCCCAGCGCCAGGTCCTGGGTTAAGAAAGCGGGTCCAAGTTGCAGCCACGGTGTCTGGTGGGGCTGTCTCACCCTGGACCATCGTGGCTAAGCTCTGGCGGGGGCAGCAAGCGCCTCTGGAATCACTGTCTGTCCCCGGGCCACCTGCGGACACCGGTGGAGCAGGCAATGAACATTTTAATGAAAATGGGATGCCTGTGCCCCATGCCATTGCACCCTGGTCCCCGGTGAGGAGAGGGCAGGGGGGTCACAGCCTGGGGACCCCATTAGGAGGCACCGGGGCTCAAGAGGGGCTGGGAGCAGAGGGCCCCAGTTGCCGGGCAGACAGTAGAATAGACCTGAAGTGCCTCCAGCCACTGTCACTCACCAAGCGCTGGGCTGCAGGCCCCACTCCAGAGCTCAGCTATAGGAAGCGCCAGTCTGGGATGTTTTTCCTGTTATCTGGCTGGAAGTATAATTAGAGTCATGATTGTAATTTAATTTCTCCAAACTCAGAGCTATTTTCTTTCCAAATACATCAGGGGCCAGAAAATGTTCAAAGAACTGGGAACCATTCCCAAATCAGGAAGTGAAGTCACAGGGTGTATACTGTTGCTACGAATACAGTATTTCCTGCTACTTACAACATATACAGTGTAATGTATTACTTGCCTTCCTATCGCATGAAGTATATATTCTCATAGAGTAATACTGGTAGATATGTTATAATTATGGCGGTATGTCACTTCCTATCTATACTAATAAAAGGGTAATATGCTAATTAGACCAGGATACCTTCCAGAAGACCTTCCAGATGTCCTTCTGGACAACGCCATGGTGGCAGGGCTAAGGCAGAGGCAGCTAAGGGTGATCAGGCCAGGATGGGAAGGCAGTTGGGGGCGAGCAGGCCGGTGGGGTCGGAGGGGAGGGGGACAGACAGAAGTTGAGGGCAGTCAGGCTATGGGGGGGGGGCCAATTGGGGACGAGCAGGCTGGCAGGGGGAGCAGTTGGGGTGAGCAGGTTGGCGAGAGGGCACTTGGGGGTTTAGGCCCCACAGGGATCAAGCCTAAACCAGCAGTCAAACCCAAGAGGTCCCAGATTGGAGAGGGTGCAGGTTAGGCTAAGGGACACCTCCCCAAATGCACAAATTTAATGCACCAGGTCACTAGTAAATTATAAGAAGGTATTAATAGAAGTTAAGCAAAAATATATTGACTTTTAGGAGTTTGCAAATTCACTTGACATTGGACAAAGATAAAGCCAGCTATCTGGAGCTCTTATTAACTAATTTGTAACCTACAATTCTCTGGGCCTCATTCTTCATATGTTCCAAGTGGAAGACATTGTATTATCAGCTTCCTATTGCTACAATAGCATTGTGTAACACCAACTATAAATGATACATAACAATCACATACATTTAGCTCATGAATTCATGTATCAGCTGGGGCTCAACTGACGGAGGCTTGACTAGGTTGAGTGGTTTTGGCTCCATGTGTCTCTCATTTTCTTTCTGGGATCAGCACAGGAGTCTGGGCATTTTCTTCTGATGGCAACGGAGACAGGTGCAAGATGGTAAAACAGAAAGACTTGAGGCCTCTTGGGCCCCAGGCTTGGAATTGTCATCCCATCACCTAAGCCTCATTCTATTGGCCAAAGCAAGTCACATGTCCAAAACAAAATCAAAGCGTGGGAAAATATGTCCCCTTTTTAGGAAATAGAAAGTAACAGTAACAAGGCAAAGACTGTTGTTCTAGAGAAGAACTGGGGCCATTATGGCATATATTACAATTTGTATCTAAGATCACTTTCATCTCTAATAAAAACTATATTTTCAATTAAAAGGCTATGTGGTTTGTTTAAGACATTAAGACCCTAGTTTATTTATATAGTTTCTTCAAATTCACTTGTACCAGTAAAAGGAAAGAAAGGACAGGGATGGGCAATGAAAAAAATATGGAAATGGGGAAGAAGAATGGCATAGGTGTGGGATGTGAAGAAATAGAGAGGAGGAGGAAGGAGAAAAGGAGAGAGGGACAAGGAAAGAAGAGAGATGGGATAGAGAAGGGAGAAAGTAAGAGGATGAGGAAGCAATGTAAAAGGGAAAAAAATAATGATTAAATTTGTTCTTGGAGAATTCCATCAAAATATAAATGGAACTAGCAAAATTATTAGAAGCTTATTTAGTAAAACAATTAGCTTATTCTTAGGAACTGGGTTTTAAAAATATCTCTATTATGATTCTACCCAGAATGAGTTGCATGGAAAATGTGGCTAATATACACTTTATTTTTAATCATTATGTAAAGCTGGTTTAGCATAAAACCGATCTAATTACTTTAAACTTGCAAAGCTTTTATTATAAAACAAATTTCATAGAAAATTATCTATATTTAAAAACTGAAAGTGACATTTCAAATCATACTTCTTTTAATTAAGCTAATTTGCTACCAGTTTCAGATCATATTCATAGCTTTACCCCATCTTTTCACAACATTTACTGATTGGTGTTGGCAGTTTCAGACTTGACGTCTCTGATTTAAAATCTGAGTTTGATTTTAAAGAGTTTCCAGCATATGTTCTGTTATTTTCATCTTGCATGTAATTCCATTTTTATATGTCTTCTTTATTAACTACTTTCTACAATAGAATTTTAGTCCCATAAGCAAAAATAAAATTTTTGAAGAAAGAAAAAAGTCTCAAAATTTTTGTTTTACAGTGCTATCGTGACAAAAGGTTAACATGTTTATAACTAATGACTTAGAAAGCTGGATTCAGCCAAGAATCTGAAACTGTGATGATTAACATTTTCCACCCGTGCAGCCTCTAAACTCTGAAACTGGTTTGAACCAATTCATATTCGGAAGCAAGTGATATGTAGGAGGCAAGAGCACAAACCAAAACTGAAGCATATAAATTCCAGCCCCAGCTATCCTACTAATTAGAGGACAAATGGCCAACATAGGTCTTGTTAGAGGGCCTCTATAATCTAAATTGCTTTTAATGAGCTACTTTTAGAATCAGAGAATCACATCAGTTGAGGTTTAGAAAGAATTTCTTGCCATTGGAACCCATCCACCATCCACCAACCATACCACTACCCCTCACAAAGGGCCATTCCAATTCACCATATCATTCAGTCATTTCAGAATCAGTCTACTCAACTTTCCTACATATTACAGATTTAACAGTGGTAGGGGCTGCAGCCTACTAACCAGCTCCCAGATGCAGAGGCATAACACTGGTCACCTCCTCTCTTTCTGTAAGTCGCCCTTCCTGAAGGTATTGTATATGGCTGCCTCTGTGGTAGGCAGTTAGACATAAGCAGAGCAAAGACAATGGGCTAGGGACATAAGGTCAGCGGAGTAGAAACCCCAGGGGTCAGGCAAAGGACAATTGTAGGATGGTTGACCTTTCCTTCCCTAGCATATCTCTGATCCCCCTGACCTTTCCTCCCTAGAGATAACCTCTAGGACTCAGTTGTATTTCAATACCCCAAAAAAGCAGCAAAGCAAACAAGTGACAACAAGGCTGTCCTCAGGACCAACTACACTGAATAATGACACTCCTGCCCTGGAACTGACCAATCAATCAATGGAGACCTAAACCCTGAAAGGACACATCCTTAAAGCTGTTGGTTATTCTATTGAGATCTTCCCCCTGGGACCTCCCCTAAAATCTCCAGCCTTAAAATCCTTTGGATGGGGGAGAGGGGGTCAGGGACATTGACCCAGTGAGCTCTCCCTCCTGGGAGCATCTTGGCACCTTTCCATTCCCCTCTCCTTTCCCCTCCTCCAGACACTTACCATTATTTTCCTCACTCCCAAGCACCAAGAGCCCTGCCTTTATCTCTATAACTTGTTTTCTAAACCCATTTCTTCTACAAATTACTTACGCTCCTGTACCTACCTCCACCCCTTGCCCTCCCCCCTCATAGCAAGTGTCCTGCCCCACCCAGCTGCTCAACACCTGTTCGTGTAAATTAACTTGCCATCTTTGTTAGGATAATTTGCATACTCCTGATTGGTTGGTGGGCATTGCAGAGATATGGTCAATTTGCATATTTCTCTTTTATTAGTGTAGTTGTTATCTTATAGTTTGGGTCTTGGCTCTGAATTCTTTCCCAGCCAGAACTCAAGTACTGAGGTTGCTAAACCCAGGTCCTATCTAACCCCACCAGGCTAACACTCAGTGCTGTTCCCACCACACCCGTCCCAGGTCCACTACAATACCCCCATCCCAGGTCCACACCCCCCATACACTCTCCCTCAGGGCCTAGTCATGGAACTTTTTTTAAATATATATTTTATTGATATTTCACAGAGAGGAAGGGAGAGGGATAGAGTCAGAAACATCAATGAGAGAAAAACAATCAGCTGCTTCCTGCATGTCCCCCACTGGGAATGTGCCTGCAACCAAGGTAAATGCCCTTGACCAGAATCAAACCTGGAACCCCTAGGTCCACAGGCCGACGCTCTATCCAGAGCCTAACCGGTGAGGGAATTATGGAACTTTTTATATTGATCCAGTTTACCTTGTTCTGCGATGACCTGTCTCACACCTTCTTTCCCAGCCCATCCTCACAGTCCTCTCGGTCCAAGAGCAACTTCCTCTGGCCAGGAACTTGCCCTGATTCTGATCTGCAGAACTGTAACCGATTTGTGATTGCATAGTAACCAGATTTTTACATAGTAACTAGGATCTATAGTGTCCTGGAATAAGAGCTTGGATCAGGAGGAAAGGACTTGGAGGCTAAGCCTTGGAGCAAGAGGCATAGAACAATAGTTCACAGCCTGATGGCTCTTTCAACCCCTTTAAAGGAAACAGGGTTTATATAAAATGAAGGGTGGCTTGTAGGGACTTCATTTTTTCATGGGGAGCCATTCAAGGTTAGATTAGAATGAATTATAGTCATGCACAATTTAACAATAGGATACATGCAGTAAATTCATGATTAGGCAATTGTCTCCTGCAAACATCACAGAGTGCACTTACCCAAATCTAGAAGGTATGGTCTACTGCGCCACTCAGCTATGGCTTAGCCTATTGCTCCTGGGCTGTGGCTTAGCCTATTGCAGCAGGTCACTGTACAAAACCACCTGTGATGGAGATTTTTTTTAATATATATTTATTGGTTTCAGAGAGGAAAGGAGATGGGGAGAAAGATAAAAACATCAATGATAGAGTGGTAAGAACATTCATTCTCTTTTTGGAATCATCTGGTTATGCTCCTGTTTTTGTAATCCACCCTCCAAACACTAAGAAACTCAGCCAGTCCTGGGTTCCTGGACCATTCAGACATTTAGACCCCCATCTTTAGACAGGGCAGAAGAAACATAGATGTTGCTTAACAGTGAATTTTCTGGGAAATAGAGGATAGAATTATTTTGCCTACTGTTAGTTTCCTCATTTCATTTTGAGTAGAGCAACTAGAGTAGCCCAGAGAAGGAATTCTCCTGGGTAGGCAGAAAAAATAGCCTGTGAGAATGTTAATTTACATGGGAAAAGATTTTGCCAGTGTGATGGAAGTTAAGGATTTTTGGGAGATTATAATGGGTTATCTGGGTAGGCCCAATTTAATCACAAGTGTCTTTGAAAGCAGAGGATCTTCCCAAGAGGAGATGTGACCATGGAAAAAAGGTCCAAGAGAGATGCAGTATTGCCAGCTTTGAAGATGGAAGAAGGGGTCAAGAGCCTAGGAATGTGGGCAACCAAGAGAAGCTGGAAAAGACAAGGAAACAGAAGGACCACTGTCCTGATGACACCTCGATTTTAGCCTAGTGAGACACATGGCAGACGTTTGACCTACAGAACTGCCACCAATCTGTGTGGCTTTAAACCACTAAGTTTGTGGCTTACTTTGTCACAACAGCAGTAGAAGCTAATATTCATTTCTAATTTTGGCAAGTCTGAAAATAAAAGGCATTCCCAGAACAGAATATGAAAAGTAAAAGATAAAAATCTTTCCATTTCCTATGACTTCCCCTTTGATATCACCAGCCTCCCTCTGTCGTCCTCTACCACTGCCTTCTCACACCTCACTCAGCCGCTCATGTGAGGTGGTGGCTTCTCCGCCCGTCTCCTTTGATCCCAGGCCCCAGACCTACCAGCCCTTGCTTTCTGTTTCCCTGTCTTCACTCCTTGCCCGGTGTGTGGTAATACTATTTCACAGTCCCCTCTTTTATATCTCTGCCCTCATATTGGTCCCCTGCCATACCACAACAATTTTAATCACTGCTCTCTCCTTAGTAGACTGCGTAAAGTTTGTCCTGATTAGTCATTGGGAGAAGTTTTCCAGAACTGGGAGTGGTCACTTGCAATTTCAAAATTATATCAATGCACTAACTTTGGGCCTGCCTGTCAAAGCCTTTTCTTCTTGCCCTGATCTTATAAATATTTCATTTATTAAGAAATAAATATTAAACATTCAAATTATAAGCCCAAACTATAAAAAGAATACATTCGGCAGAATAAAATGAAGTCTGTCGTTTCAGGAGTTATAATACTAGAATCAAATAAGTACATTCCAAAACGTGGATTATTTGTATTGTCTTGACTGAGTCCCATATTTATTATGACATTGTAGATGAGGGGACAGATCAGCTAGACAGCAGCTCAGAAGCCCAGCTAATCTCACTGAAGCAACAGCTTTGAGCCAGAGGTCACTGTGAAAACATAAGCCCTGAAATTGGTGAAAATTTTGAGAAGCAAATGAAACTGTCCATAAGGGTCACAATGACCTCAGTGGCCCAGGTGACACTCCAGTACACACGCTGTGGGAGCGCACTGAGCTTCTGCCCTCTGGTGGTCAGAGTGTGTCATAGTTACTGGTCCAATGGTCGAACAGTTGCTTGGGCATATATTGTATATGAAATTCATGCACAGGGGTGTGTCTCTCAGCCCAGCCTGCACCCTCTCCAATCTGGGACCCCCTCAAGGGATGTCCGACTGCCCTCTCACAGTCCAGGACTGCTGGCTCCCAACTGCTCACCTGCCTGCCTTCCTAATTACCCCTAACCGCTTCTGCCTGCCAGCCTCATCACCCCCTAACCACTCCCCTGCCAGCCTGTTTACCCCTAACTGCCTTCCCCTGTAGGCCTGGTCACACCTAACTGCCATCCCCTGCAGGCCTGGTCACCCCTAACTTCCCTCCCCTGCAGGCCTGGGTCCCACAACTGCCCTCCCCTGCTGGCTTGATCGCCCACAACTGCCCTCCCTTGCAGATCTGGTCCCTCCCAACTGCCCTCCCCTGCTAGTCATCTTATGGCAGCCATCTTGTGTCCACATGAAAGCAGTCATCTTTGACCACATGGGGGCAACCATCTTGTATATTGGAGTGATGATCAATTTGCATATTGCTCTTTTATTACATAGAATAGAGGCCTGGTACACAGGTGGGGACCAGCTGGTTTGCCCAGAGGGTGTCCCAGATCAAGGTGGGGGTTCCCTTGGAGTATGGGGTGGCCTGGGCAAGGGGCCTGTGGTGGTTTGCAGGCTGGCCACGCCCCCAGGAGACCCAAGTGGAGGCCCTGGTATCTGGGATTTATTTATCTTCTATAATTGAAACTTTGTAGCCTTGAGTGGAGGCCTGGGACTGCCAGGGTGTATGGAAAGCTTGGCTTCCTCCATTGCTGGGGAAACCCAAGGCTCCTGCTCACTCTGTGGCCGCAGCCATATTAGTTGGGTTAATTTGCATGCTCGCTCCTAATTACCTGGTGGGTGTGGCTTTGTGGGTGTAGTGGAGTAGTGGTTAATTTGCATATTACATATATATATATTCTCTAGAGGCCTGGTGCACAAAATTTGTAGGGGGGGTCAGGGGGAAAGGGTGTGTCCCTCAGCCCAGCATACAACCTCTCCAATCTGGGATCCCTCTCACAATTCAGGTCTGCTGGCTCCCAACTGCTCATCTGCCTGCCAGCCTGGATCACCCCCTAACCTCTCCCCTGCTGGCCATCTTGTGGAAGCCATCTTGTATGTTGGAGTGGTCAATTTGCATATTACTCTTTTATTAGTTAGGCTGTTTATAGTATTTAATTTCTCATGAAGAGAATTTGTTTTTGCAGGGACTATTCTGGGTTCCCTGAATTTCCTTATTATTTAGAATGTTCAAATTATTACAAACCAAATAGCATGTTAACAAGAATTTCCTAAGAAGAAAAAAATGTAAGTGCTGATATAGTTAGCAATTATGTGAACATGAAATATTTTAATCCATTCACAAATACATAAGTATAAGTATTAGTTGAGAAAGTTTCTTATCCCCCTTAAAACATAATTGCCAGTTGTGATAACAGATGTGCAAATATTATAGTAATAATAATACAATTTTGCAACCTGTATTCCATCCTGCTTCCTCCACCCACTAACTACACACACCACCACCAGTACCACCTATCAGTGTTAGTCTGTCTGGGTATTCTCTTGTCCAAGCATCTTCTCTCTTCTCAAGCATTCCCAAGCTTAAGACAAGAATGTGGTGTACTTGGAGGTAGCTCCACTTTCCTAAAAGTGACTCATCTCCATTTCTCCACCCTTTTTTTCAGTTTCTATAGGGCCTCCTTCTCCCAGGGAACCCAATACCTTAAATGTTACCTGTTATTATCCACTACCAAATCTCATCTCAGAATAAGATAGATAAACCCTCAATTTATATTGGCAACGAGGCCCACTGTCTCCTTCCTCCCAGGGTTGGGTGCCCTTTCCACAGGGGCTTCAGACAAATGAGTTCCATCTGTATAATCTGTTCCCTGGCCACTGAGTGTCCTGGATACCACTTGGCGTGAAAACGAAAAGGAGGAATTAAACATACGATGGTGAGGTAGATTAGATATCCTCTGCGGTTTCTTCCAAACCTGTGATTCAATGTCTCCATGATGAAGCAGAACATATGGTATGTTCTGGAGGAGAAGGGAGAAAAAGGATACAGCTGATGTAAATTTTAATAAGATTTTTATTTTTTAATATATTTTTATTGATTTCAGAGAGGAAGGGAGAGGAAAAGAGAGATAGAAATATCAATAATGAGAGAGAATCGTTAATTGGCTGCCTCCAATACACGCCCTCACTGGGAATCGAGCCCGAACCAGGGCATGTGCCCTGACCTGGAATCAAACCATGACCTTCTGGTTCATGGGTCAATGCTCAACTACTAAGCTACACCAACCTTGCTAATGAAATTTTTAAAAGCTTTCCAGGAAAATTTGCAAATTCTAGGGGGGAAATGGGCCTACCAAGATTCTCAGTTCTTCATTCATGATATATGGTATTATTCATGAATGAGAGTACAAGACAAAAATCTGAACCTCAGCCACCTGAAATTAGGGACCATTGAATTCATCTTTCTTCATTTCAGTTTTACCTAGGGATAAACCAAGATTTCAGGCACCTCTAACACCATATAGGATTTCTTTTTTAACCAATAAGAAAAGCAGAGGATAGTAGAGGTAAAAATGCTGTGTACATGTTTTCAGTGACTTAGGAAGGAACAAGATTATACAATTATTCAATGAACTACTTGCCCCAACTTAAGTTGTTCATTGAATTCATTATTTAAATCACTATTTATTTTTCCCTCCTCCTGCCATGTGCCAAGCCCTGTGATATTTATGAACAACCAGATGTGGTCTCACCCAACTCTGAGCTTTCAGGGCAACAGAAAAGATAAACTATTTATTAAACAAGAATTTATAATAACATGAACTAGTGTTGTGTTAGAGGAGTTTGAGACATGTATAACATCCTACCTTCCTTGACATAGAATATTAGAAAGTTTCCTGCAGAAAGAAATATGTAAGCCAATGTCAGAAGTATGAATTGGAATTGAACGGATAGTGGTGCAGATAGAACAACATAAAAAAGGCTCAGATGGGCTAGAGCGTGTGACCCTTCAAGGTGCAAAAACAAATTCATCTTGATGAGCATTAAGTGGTTAGAGACAGACAGGAGAGGCAGGTAGTCTTATAAAATTTGGAGCTTATGCTAATAGCAATAAAAACCTGTTAGAGGATGTTAAGTGAGAATGTGATTTAATAAGTGATAGAAGGATCACTTTGAGGACAATAATAAAAGATGAAAGACTAGCAAACAAGAAGGAAAGAAGGCAAGAAAGGTAACTGCAATGGGTGAGTTGGGGGAAGAGTTGATGATCTTTTGAGAAGCAGAGCTAACAAGACTTGATTAATTAGGTGTCTGAGGAATAGGGAGGGAGTCAAAGAGAAGGTTGAGCTTGACTCGGACAACTGTGCATGGCAGGGCCACTCTTCAAGATAGGGGACATGAGAGGGTTTGGCACATGTTTGTTTAGGGCTGGAAGATAATAAATTCAGTTTTGGACCCATCAAAATTGAGATACATTTTGAAATATCAAAAGGACTTATAAGTGCTGAAGAGTTGATCTAGATATCAAGGAAAAGGTCTTCGTTTCTGAGGGCGTCCCTTAGATTATCAAAATGCGAAGTTGAGGTTAAATAGCCAAAAGATAAAATTGTCTATTCAACTTTTCCAAAATGACCCACCAAGGGAAAGCTATAAAGCTTGGTGTCTTTAGATGGACTACATGTCCCGTTCCTTGTGATGTCACTCTTATAGCAATGCCACATCCTGCACATCACGGGTGGGAGGACACAAGAAAAGGGCAAAGCTCAGCTGGGTTCTAAAGTCAGTGGGAGGACTTGGGCAGAGCACTTGTGACTGCTGGGAAGTAGCCTGAATCCACCCACTCATTTCACAATACACCCCTCCCCCCCCAAGACAAAGCTTATGCACCTGGACACCAAAGCTTCCTGCCCGTAGCAATAACACCAACACTCAGAGCTAACGCTTAGGGCTAGATATTTCTAGGCCTTAGTAAAATGGAGATAATAACAGTCCGTGCTTCACAGATTTTTGTGAGGAGTAAGAGAAAATGCATACTGAGCATTAAAGCACAGTACTTGACACATAGTAAGTACTCCATAAACTTGGGTGGTTGTGGCAGTAATAGCGAGTAGTCATACTGATGACACATAGGCATTATATGATCCTGAAACTTCTAAATTATTAAATCATCTCATTGTCATGTTGTTTTTCATGCCAAGTTTACTTAATTGTATTCTGAGCATTTAAAAATTGATAATCCATATATAGCAATTCCCTGTTCATCAATACAGCTGGTAAGCCATTCAATATCTAACTATTCCATGTATATAGCCTCTAAAAACTTAACTGAGATCTTTATTTCAATTTTCCTAATTAGTATTTTTTATTTCTTTGTTTTATGAAAAACTTTAAAAGGATTTAACTAATTTTGATCATGTTAGCACATTAATGAAACAGATGAATTTTAAATTTAATTTTTTTATTTAGTTTGGTCCATTTTGAAACAAATTTTCAACATTAGAGAAACATTTTAAAATTTTAATGAATACACTGGAATTTAATAGGAGATAAAGGTTAGGAGGAAGTTTTGTCTTATATATACACAAAACTTTCAGCCATAGGGTTTTCAGTTAAGATTTCCTTAACACAAATCTCAATAAATATTTTTTGCAGGATGGAAGGGAAAGATGTAGAATGAGAGCAGAGCTTTTACTATAATAGTAAGATCAAATGTCTGTTAAGAGACTAAACTCATTAGGGATTCCACCAGAAAGAATTAATTATTCCATAACATTACCAGGAAGGCCAAAGTTATGCATAAATGACCTAACAAGAGTTTTTCATGTGTAATCCCTATGCCAGCATCATGCACATCACGAGGGAACTTTTTAGGAATGCAAATTCTGATGCTCCACGTAAGACTCACGGAGTCAGAAACTCTGGGGCTGGGGGCCAAGCAATCTATTTTCACAAAGTCTCCCGGCGATCCCCAGACACTCTCAGATTTGGAAGCCCTTGAGGAGGAAGGCACAAAGTGGGTTCATAGACTTTTTAGAGCCGCTGGGTGTTTCAAATGGCAAATACTAGCTCTTTGTCAAAATACAAGCAACTTTGCTCCCAGAATTCTGCATTCACCAGGCATACGTCACACCATTTAAGTTAAGTGTGGATTCCATATAGGCATCTGAGTCTCCATTTCCCGATATTTGCCCAACCAAGAGATTGGAAGAGGAAATGTGTTATAGAATGAAGTGGAAAGAGATGGAATTAATCTGTGCACTCACTGAGGGCAGACAGAAATGTTTATTATTGGCACTGCATTTTTGGTGATAGCATCTGACAAGTAGAAGGAATTCAATACCTGTTTGTCGAATGAATGGAGAAGTTACACATGTGGGAAGGGCTGAGCCAGGTGGTCCCACAAGATGGTCTAAGTGGGAAGTTGCTTGAGTCCCAGTTCCAGGCCTTACAGGTGTGTGACCTTGCACTAATCACTTAATCTAAGCTTTATTTTTCTTTTCTTTTCTTTTTTTTTTAATGTATTTTATTGACTTTTTGTACAGAGAGGAAGAAAGAGGGATAGAGAGTTAGAAACATCGATGAGAGAGAATCATCACTCAGCTGCCTCTTGCACAGCCCCTATTGGGAATGTGCACACAACCAAGGTACATGCCCTTGACCAGAATCGAACCTGGGACCTTTCAGTCTGCAAGCCGACGCTCTATCCACTGAGCCAAACCGGTTTCGGCAGCTTTATTTTTCTTATATGTACACTATCCCATACATTTATTCTGAGGCTAAAAGAGAAAAAGGATACAGCAAAGTGTGTGAGACATAGGGAATTATCAATTGATATTAGCTCTTATGGTTATTTTTTATCATTTTTGTTATTACAGTTGCATTACTTTGAAGAAGTCAACGCTTAGGAATAAGGCCCTATCCTGTTCAATTGACATTATAAGGAATGAAGCCTACCCCATATGGCAACCTGTTTTTCCTGAAAAGAATCATAGGAACCTGTCCTTTATTGAAGTCCTTTCTAGAAGGCAGAGAATAAGGTAAGTGCCCTATTATTGTGTGGCTCTTGAATTTGCAGGCAGGTTTCAGTTGGCTAAGAAGATCAAATATTTTCTTTATAGAGGTATCTTTGCCAAAGTACAGACTCGTCCACTTTTTGTGATATTGCCAGTTCTGGGCTCTCATGACAGAAAAGTAAACTGGGGAGTAAGGGAAGGACAGGGGAAGAGAAGAAAGAGATAAAACTTTTCCTGAAATTATATTTTAAAAAATGAAAAGTCCAAGTGTAATACTGATGGGATGCTGGCCTAAGATCCTAACAGTGTAATTATGGATCTCTTGATATATTTCATACAAATCTAATCAGATATCTAAAGCTCTGATTGTGTGGTGTGTTTTTTAAATACTGATGCCTAAGTCTCATCTCCAGAGATTCAGATTAGTTGAGCTGGGGAGCAGTTTGGGAAAGATGGTAAGACTAGTTTTTCTCTTTTTCAAGCAATCCATGTGTTCATGTCTGACTAAAATTGCTAATCAAGATCCATTAAGGATGAGGATGGGAGAGGGCATTATGGTATAAGAGGATATGTGTGATATTTTCATCAATAAAGAGTTAAAAGAAAAAAGATCCCTTGGATCTGGACACTCATGTCCATACCAGAATGCTTGCAACAAGGCTCAGAAAGTATGGCTGTACCTGAAAGCATGTCTTCATACACTTTTTAGCTCATGTGCTTTACTTATGATTTCCTTTCAGTTTATTGATTACGTTAATGCTCCTCAAAGTTGTGAATTATCTTCTAAGAAATTATCTAATTATGTAAGAAAGCAAAAGTCAGTTTATAAGACCTAATTTATGAGAATGTCCTTGCTAACCTCTAGGGGGAGCTCAAGGCTCCTTCTCCTCACCTCTCTTCTTTCCAGTGCCTAAAAAGTTTTGTTTAGGTTTAAGTATCACTGTGTTTACTTGTGTGTTGTTTCAAGGAAGGCAAGGAGGGAGGAGGGAGAAAAGGAGGGAAACAGAGATGAGAATTTGGGATTAGAGGATAGTTCTAGAAAAGATAAAGGATTAAATCAAAAATGCCAAGGCTGAACTTATCAGTATAAATAGTAGAAAGATAGCAGAGCCTGACTTTGCCTCAGTTGTCCATCAATGTATCTATAAAGACTAACAAAGCATACAAGCTGCAAAGTACTAGCAAAATAGACTGACTTATAACATCAATTCCATGGAATTGGGCTAAATTTCTTAAGTGAAGAGCACAGTCCTTCACAAAACTGTCCTCATTTCAGACACCAACTCAAAGTGCAAAGGTCCTAGGCTCCCCTCACTTCTAACCACTGTCTACAAATTTTGGGATTCCTACTATTCCCTCGAGTTTAATAATTCACCAGAACAATTCACAGAACTCACATGGTGGTCCATTAAGCATGGCCAGCCTTCCATCCTTAGTAATCTCATCAGCTAAACTATCTAAGGGCCCAACATGAACCTATTGAACTATCAGGGCTAGCCAAGTATAACAAAAAACTCTCCTGTTACTCAGAAATTTCAAAAACAGAGCAGGAGTGGGTAACATCTGGCCCAAGGACTGTACAAGGCCCATAAATCACTTGGTCTGGCCTTGCCAAGCATTAAATGTGAGTTAATTAAATGTTTGACCAAATATAGTAGGCTAATTTTTACCTTGATAGTTCTGTATGGCCCATGAATGATGTTATAAATATTCAGATGGCCCTTGGCAGAAAAAAAGGTTCCTCACCCCTGGTTTAGAGACTACCTCCTAGGAACCAGGATCAAAAATTCTTTATCATACAAGTCACCCCCTGGCCTTTGGCTGTGGTTCTTTTTATATGCCTAATATTTGGATTAGACAGTATGGGGTAGATTTAGAAAGCTTTTGACTCAGTGTCAAAAGCTTAAGACATCCAACCACCAGTATCAGTATTATAAGCTTATCTACAATGCAAGTGTTACACAATAATATGGTAGATATAACCTGATATGGTAGATATAACTCGAAAAGTAAGAGTGAAAAAATACTGACACATTGCTGGAGTCTCGTTCAGTAATTAGCAACCTGGCCAGTTACTATCATATCCTTTGACGAAAAGTCTCTCCAGGCAAGGCCAGTCAGGTTTCCAGGCTTCCATTCAGTGACACAGTACTGTATGCATGCCAAACTTTTTAGCTTGGATGGTCAGATAACAGTTCATGATGGGCAGCTAAGGCTACATGGTAACTTAATGGCCCACGGTTAAATATTCACTCTCTACTAAGACCCAGTGTCAGGACAAAAGTTATTTCTCAAAAGGAGAGTAGTTATTCACAGAGAATGGCAGAACTTTGTTCCAGAACCCTAAAGGCCTAGTTTGAAAGAAAATCAGAGTGGGCAGTTCAAACATTGGAGATATAAGCATGATACACCCAATACGAGGGGGGCACCAAGAGAGAGTTCCCACCAGAGAGACGTCTTTGCTTTTGTGGTATATTTGGGGAAAGAGGAGGTTGGGGAACATGCTACTATGACATGGCTATATTTTATCTTTCTCCCCCGCATTATCTCAACTTTCCTTTTAGTTACTGATAAAAGGGAACTGCCAAAGGCTCTAAACAGGATTCCTATCTGCACTGAGACCACGCGTGGTTGGGTCTGCTTGGTCATGTGGTTAAATGGTGGACACTGCAGGCTGGATCTGTTGCAGAACCTCCTCTTGTTCTGGGCTGCCCTAAAAAATGGAAGCCTTGCCGAAACCGGTTTGGCTCAGTGGATAGAGCGTCAGCCTATGTGTTGAAAGGTCCCAGGTTCGATTCCAGTCAAAGGCATGTACCTTGGTTGCGGGCACATCCCCAGTAGGGGGTGTGCAAGAGGCAGCTGATCGATGCTTCTCTCTCATCGATGTTTCTAGCTTTCTATCCCTCTCTCTTCCTCTCTGTAAAAACTCAAGAAAATATATATTTTTTTTAAAGATTTTTTTAAAAATTTTTAATAAAATAAAAAAACATAGCTGTAGCCTTGGCCAGTATGGCTCAGTTCACTAGATTATCAGCCTGTGCACCAAAAGGTTGTAGATTCAATTCAGGGCAGATACCCAGGTTGTGAGCTCAATCCCCAGATTGGATGTGTATGGGAAGCAACTGATTGATATTTCTCTCTCATGTCAATAATTATATATATATATATATCTTTCTCCCTTCTTCTCTCTAAAATTAATGAAAAACATATCTCCTGATAAAGATTATTTTTAAAAATAATAATAAATTAAAAAACATAGCTTGTTTATTCTTGGGCAAATACTTTATAAAATGAGACAAGATCCAGCATGATCTTTATTTCTATTTTAGTTTGCATACATTAAACTGAGAAATTATATATATATATATATATATATATATATATATATATGGGAATTGGAGGACAATGACTGTAGCAATTTAGTCAATTCTTTAGTCTTTTTCTGAGATACATCTAAAATCAGATAATAAACTATCATCAGAAATTATATGTAATATGTATCATCTTACAACTCCCTTTGATCTTATTGTAATTTTGTTTAAAGCAAAGAATTGGAAACCACCTAACTCACTAAAGAATGTGTTGCCCAGCAATTACTGTTACTCACTTTCTCAATTTCTGGGAAGTAAACAAACAAAAAAAGGGTTTTTACCAATGCTTAACTAATGATCAATAGTGGTAGCTGTTACTCTTTCCTTTTGTTTGAAACTGGAGCTGGGATGGCCCTTCCATGGGCCCTTCCCATGGAGGCCAGTGGTGCTGCCTTTAGATGCTGCCGTGGACTCCCAGAGAACCGTGAGACGTTGCCACCCTGGGAACAGGCTATGAGCAGCCGCCATTCCCCAAAGCCAGGGAAGTCAGTGCCTTAGTTCTGAATGGAGAATCCAGGCAGCCCAGCAACCACCATGTGACAGCTGATTGTAGGGATGAATTCAACTGGCCACAGGTTGCCCAGATGGAAAATTATTTCTGGTTGTACCTATGAGGTGTCAGATAAGATTAGCATTTGAATCCGGGGACTTTGCAAAGCTTATTGTTCCTCCACCCCCAGGTGGATGGGCATAATGGGAGCTGGAATCCAGCAAAAGGCCCTCTCTCCCTTTCTCCCTGTTTGAACAAGGACATCTCATCTCATCTTCTGTCAGAAGATGGGGATTTACAGCGGCCTTCAGACTTTCCTATGAACACCAGCTGTCCTGGGTCTCCAGCTTGCACGTGGCAGGTCATGGGACTTCTCAACATCCAGAATTTCATGAGCCAGTTCCTCACGATAAATTTCCTTTCATTCACATTATATCGGTTCTGTTTCTCTGGAGAACCTTAGTTAATACAAACTATAAAAATGGTGTGTCACATTTAAATATAAACATTTCATGTTATATAAATATTAAGTTAATTCTACATATAAATATACTTTCTACCAAACCATAAAGCTGCAGGTTTAACAGTGGTTATTTATGCAAAAACTCTGCCATATAAACTAATGCCCAAAGCAGATCTTCATTGCCAAACCCATCAGTCAAATCTGACCAACTTTCTGACATTATTTTTAATTTTAAAAAGCATATTAATATTCACCCCTATAACACCTAGCTCCCTAATGAGTGAGTGTTTGTTGGGTCTAAACCCAACAAAGTAAAAAAAAGTATTTTACTTACTAGACATATAATTCTGAGAAAGAGAAAGAAAAAGGAGGTACTGAAACATGCTCTAGGTTTTGCTGAATGAGGTAAGGTTGACCTCCCTAGTTCTTTCTAAAATTCTGTTGTTCACACATGACCTCCCTCAGGGTCCCTCAGGACTGCATTCAGTGACATTAGCTGGGGGAGGAAAGAAGAACAAGTCATTGAGTGAAAATTGTCATTTTTCCACTGCCCCATTCTACCATGAATTTAAATTTCTTAACATCACAATACAAGGAGAAATATCTCATCTCTATGATATGCTTTGCCCTTAATGGGAATATATGTAAAGAGAAGTATAAATAAGTAAGTAAACAAACAAACCTTATGGTGCCTTAGCCAAAAGAGACTTCTCTGATCCTGATATTTTAAATGATACCTTCGTTTAGAACTCCCAGAGGTTTTACACACACACACACACACACACACACACACACACACACCAGGGTAATGTAGGGTAGTGAAATTCAGCATGGCTGAGAGGTGGGATTTTTTTTTTCTTTTTTTTCTTTAAGTTGTAAAAAATAAATAAATAAATAAAAAAGCCTGAGAAATAAGTCCAGAATATTCCTGCACCAGGTGGTGGAATCTTAGGTTAATTTTTAAAAAAGAATATACAATACTTGGAAGTTGAGGGTCCTTAAAACTACCTATGACCATATTCCTTCAAATAAGGCTTTACTTATCCTCGTGCCCAGTTTCTATACTGCTGATCCATCAAGAAGAAAATTAGCAGAGACCTATAAAATCAATAGGAGCTAACCTGTTAAAGGAACATGGGGAAAGTTTGGCAGGCTACCTCTTAGGGTCAGAAACAGCAGATGAGGTGTCTGTGTGAATTGTGCTGTATCAGAGGCTATATAAGTGGACAGGAACGTTTAGGTAGAAGGTACTTTTTTAGTCCCATCAGCCATCATTCCCACACACAAGCATGTGCTCATATTCCTGCTTCCTACCTGTATGATTCCCCATTCTGTCTCTTCAAATCCTTTCCACTCCCCAAGGGACAACTCATATCTAACCACATAACTTCCTTCTTCATGTAATGGTTCTGGAACCAATTCCAATGTGTGGGTGAAGTGTTTCCTCACACCAGGACTAAGCAATTCTTGAACACCAGCTGGGTGTCCTATAATTCAACTCAGTTCTTACACCATATAATGGCAGATAGCTTCAGTTTCCACAAGTTAAGGACTCAGTCCTTCAGGACTGCCCGCTCCCTCTTCCGACTTCAGGCACTGGTCAAAAGTGCTTCTGACTGATCAACTAAGATAGGAAGTTCCAACTAACCTTACCTTGGTTTGATTAATTTGCTAGAGCAGCTCACAAAACTCAGAAAAGTATTTTACTTACTAGACTATCAGTTTATTATGAAAGAATATTACTCAGGAACAGACAGATGGAAGACATACATGGGGTAAGGTATCTGGGAAGGGGCTCAAAGTTTCCATGCCCTCTCCATACTCACCACTCCCAACTCAGAAAGTTCTCTGAGTAAACCTTTAGGTTTACATGGATGCTTCATTACAGAGACGTGACTGATTAAATCATTGGCCATTGGCAACTGACTCAACCTCCAGCCCCTTCCCCTCCTCAGGGGTGGGGATGGGGAGTTCGGACTGAAAGTTCTGCAGCCAAACAGCCCATCTTTAGGTGTAGGTCAAAAGTCACCTCTTTACTGAAAACAGTTTGGCTCAGTGGATAGAGCGTTGGCCTGCAGACTAAAAGGACCCAGGTTCGATTCTGATCAAGGGCATGTACCTTGGTTGCAGGCACATCCCCAGTGGGATTGTGCAGGAGGCAGCTGATCAGTGTTTCTAACTCTCTATCGTTCTCCCTTCCTCTCTGTAAAAAATCAATAAAATATTTTTTTAAAGTCGTCTCTTTAACATAACAAAAGACACTTTTATCACTCTCTGCCACTTAGGAAATTGCAAGGGTTTTAGGAGCTCTGTGCCAGAAACAGGGACAAAGATAAAAAAATACATTTCTTATTTGAATCACAATGTCACAGTCTCCATCTTCTCAAACTCCCTGACTGCCATTTGTGTCACAGAACTGAGCACTGGTTTTGACCTAAAGTCATAGCTGCTATACACTCCTGGTTTCTGTAGCTGGATTCTGAGCAACTGAGACAAAGCACCATTCCATATCATTCTTCTGTATTGTGCTGTCTGACTATGCATTTGTCTGCCTCACTCCCAATCCATAAACTCCTACTAGTAAAAGGAAAAGAATTAGTCCCTAACATTCTTATTCTCAGCACAAGAGCTGGGCACTCAGAAAATATGTGTTGAATGAGTGAGACTTCCACCTGGCTAAGGTGAACAGTAATCAGACCCAGGTAAATAACAGCTACTATAAGTGAATATTGTGTTTTATTCTCTTTTCTCTATCATAGACTTCGGGACAGAGAGTATCTCTACTTCTCAGATATGGATGGGAAAACTCAGAGCAATTAATTTGCCCAAAGTCACACAGGAAGTGGTGAAGCAGAATTTAATTACATAGCCATGTCATGACCTTCACCATACTTCCTTTAATGACTGCTCTTTCATAAATTGTTTTTCATGTTTAGTTGGCAAAAGATTGTTCTTAGTTGGTGAGACTACAATGGAAGTGCTAGAAGAAAATGATACCAGGTCTTTACTTAATGCAGTGAGTTTTAAAGTCTCACTCTATCATGAATATCTCATACAAGAAGCTGAAGCTGACCATAAATGATTCATGAGAAGACTCATAAAACCAATGACATCTTCATTCCCTAATACATTCTTAATATACTTGGATCTATTTCTAAGTTTAGTATTTCTTTTTGTTACTATGTTATGTATATGACTAGTTGCTTTTGGAAAAAGCCTTCTGTTTCCTGATAGTGTAATAAATCTTTCAAATGTTACAAATTTCAGAATTCAGTCCTCCCACAGTTGAAAAAGTTCTGAATACTGGACTCAGTCCCAACTGGACTCCTCCTCCCACACTCTTATAACAGTAGCCACCATAATTTTTCTGAGAAGGGGAAGGAAAAGTCAGACTTAGATTAATCCCAAAATATAAAGAACAAGCACTCGAAACCACCCTCAGAATATTTTCCTTTATGAGGTCTGAATTTTTGTTTTGCTTAGCAAAGTCTTCAGCATTCCAAGATTAAGCAGATATTTGGTATCATTTTCTTCTGGCACTTCCATGACTTGAGTTTTTACGTGTACATCTTTAATTCTTTTAGAATATTTTAATTATTTGTTAATGGAGTGAAGTAGGGATTGAAATCTATTTTCCCCCTATGGTTAATTAATTAGCTGCCTCAACAATCTCCATTAATTGGAATTGCCACCTTTATGGCATACTATGTTCTTATACAGGCAAGCCCTTTTTTTATGGTGCATCACTCTATTGTGCTTTGCAAATGTGTTTCTATCAACATCGAGGCAACACCCTCCACTAGCAAAGAGATGTCAGGGAGCGACCAGCCCCAGTCCCGCCCCTGCACCTGGTTGCCGCAGCATCACCTCCCCCATCATCATCCCCACTCTCTGCCAGCTGGCATGTGCCTTGGCTTACCTAGTGCCACCTGCTCACTGGCCCTGCCCTGTTGACCAGTCTTTCCGCTATTCAGTCATCTTGCATATTACGTTTTTATTATATAGGATGTTGATGTGCTTGTTTCAATAAAATAGAATTCTAGAAGTAGGAATGTAGAATTAAGAGGTGTGTGGATGCTTAATTGCAAAAGATATTGCCAGATTACTTTCCCAAATTGTAGCAACTGCGGTAGGCAGAATTCTAAGATGACCACACCCTCCTCACCGTGTACCTACCCAGCACTAATCTTCCGTATTCTGAGTATTGCAGATTCCCTAATTATGTTCTATGACCTTCAAATAGGGAGCTTATTCAGGTGGGCTTGACTTAATCACATCATTTCTTTTTCTTTTTTTTTTTAAATTATAGGTGACCTACAATTTTAGATTAGTTTCAGGTATACAACGTAGTGACTCAACATTTATCTACCTTATGAAGTGGTCACCCCAATAAGTCTAGTACTCATCTCTGTTAGAAAACCAAGTACATGGGACTGGTTCCATGTGGTTTGCAGTTAAGAAGGACCTCCAATTTCATTTCAGTTTCTATGTCAGAAAGGCCTTGGCTTGGAAAGTGGGAGGAGCTTACCTTGGTGTGTACATTAGCCCATTGTATTAATTTCTTCCTGAGACTGCTACAAGATATCACTCACTAAGGGGCTTATAACAACAGAAATTGGTTCTCTCACAGTTTGGGAGATCAGAAGTCTGAAACTACGTTGTAAGGAAGACCATGATCCCTCTAAGACTCTCAGTAGAATCCTTCCTAGCCCCTTCTTAGTTTCTGCTTTCATTGTCAAATGGTATTCTTTCCTCTGTATTTGTGTCCAAATTGTCCTTTTCTTATAAGACACCAGTCATATTGGATTAAGGCCCAGCCTACTCTCATCTGTTATAAAGCAGAGAGTTTTCTCCAACTGATTACAGAAAAGGAATTCAGAGATTCATTCAAAACACAAGAAGAATTTGACGTGTCATTATTGGCTTAAAGATGGAGGTCTGCCAGGACCGGTTTGGCTCAGTGGGTAGAGCGTCGGCCTGCGGACTAAAAGGTCCCGGGTTCGATTCTGGTTGAGGGCATGTACCTTGGTTGCGGGTACATCCCCAGTAGGGGGTGTGCAAGAGGCAGCTGATCGATGACTCTCTCTCATCGGTGTTTCTGACTCTCTGTCTCTCTCTCTTCCTCTCTGTAAAAAATCAATAATATATATATATATATATATATATATATATATATATATATATATATATTTTTTTTTTTTTTTTTTTTTTTTTTTTTTTTTTTTAAAGATGGAGAAGGTCACTTAAGGGATCTGGACATCTACTGATTGCTGAGAGTAGCCTGTGGCTGACACCCAGAAAGGAAATAGAAACCTCAGTTCTACAACTATAAGAAAACGAATTCTGCCCTAACTGGCTTAATTCAATGGATAGAGTGTCCCAGGTTCTATTCCAGTCAAGGGTTTATGCCTGGGTTGCAGACTTTGATCCCCAATAGGGAACATGCAGGAGGCAGCTGATTGATTCTCTCCCATCATTGATGTTTCTATCTCTCTTTCCCTAAAAACACAAAAAGAAAAGAAAACTAATTCTGCCAACAACGGGTAAGCTAGAATGGCCCCAGATAAGAATGTGGCCCCAGCAAGCACTTAGATTTCAGCACTGTAAGATCCTAAGCAGCAATACTGTCCCTGGACCTCAGACCTATGGACACTGGGAGCTAATACGCTTGTGCTGGTTTGAGCCACTAAATGTATGTTGACATAAAAAAATAAATATGGTAAGAATTCATCCCCACAATAGTAATGTGCCAGTACCTATTTTCTTTATCTTTTTATTAGTATCCAAAGTTAACTATAGGTGTTTTTTTAATTGAGTCAAATAATCTAAAGATGATTTAAAGTATATGTGAGGGGATGTGCATAAGTTATATGTAAATTCCACACCATTTTATAGAAGGGATTTGAGCATCCAGGAATTTTGGTAGCCACAGGGGAGTAGTAGACCTGGAACCTGTCCCCTGTGGATACCAAGGTTAGGCTGCACAGGTTTACAGAAAGCAAATCCAAGTCTACCCTGTCTCTATGATTCTGATGTTCAGTGAAGAAAAGTTTTCCTTAGGAAGACACCTCTGAGCTCCAGGCTCCAGGCTCCAGGCTCTAGACTCTCTCCCAATTCGCCTAACCTCTGCCACTAGCAGCTTCAGAGTGTACACAGTGGTTTCCAGTTTCCCAGGACTGGGAAAGACTCTCAGACACCATGATGCCAATTCAGTTCCCATAATCTTGCCCAGAAGAGTAGCAAATGAAGCTGGAAGTGAATGAAACAGCAGAGAATAGGAGCAGAAAGGGAAGAGGGGTCAATGAGGCAGAGCCTCCAGGCCCCAGGAGAGGAGCCAGGTGAATCAAAACCAGGCTCCTGACTCCTTGGGCCTCTGAGAGCACTGAGCTCCTTGCTTTATTTTCTGCAATTGGATGTGAAGTGTGACATCTGAACACAATGCTATGATAGGAGGTGACTCCTAAAGGCAGCATTTCTCTCCCTTTCACACAAGGACACACAATTACAGGCCTTAAGAAGAAGAGCCCTAGGTATTCAGAAAAAGTCAGCATAATAATAATTATACTTCCAACAGTCCAGATGTAGTGAGGCCATCAGTTAGAGATTCTCTTTGAACTCGTTCAACCAGAGTGAAACTGTCGGTGGTTAAAAAAAAAAAAGAAAAGAAAGAAAGCAAGCAACCAACCCTTGGTTTCATAGTCTTCACCCTGTCACCTTCCACAGTGATGAGACAGAAACCCGTCTGGGTGAACATGGGGGAATTCGTAGCAGTTGTGATCTGTCATAAAGGTAGCTGCTCCAGATGTGTTCTGGTCAACCAGCTCCTGATGTCCTGACCATGAGAATATCAGAAAGGGGCCTAAAGGCAGAGCTGAGGGAAAGTGGTCTGAAACCTGGCAGTCACCAGCTGAATTCCTGCCGTGACAAGCATCACCTTTCTAGCCAGTATACTCCCATTTCCAGGGAAGGCTTTGTTTCTGGGAACAAAAACTGAGGGATAAAATGTGACAAGGAAGAGGAGACACCGTCACCTCATGAGTAAGCTACTAGGCATAAAGTGGAGACTTTATTAAGTATTTTATAAATGAATCCATGGTTATTTCAATAATGATTAATACTAACTAATTAAGCAGACACTATGTTGAAATCTTTGGGTCTTCATTTCATTGAAAGCATCGCAACAATCCTATGAAGATTGTACTGTTTGTTTGTTTTTTGTTTTATTATATTTTATTGATTTTTTTACAGAGAGGAAGGGAGAAAGATAGCCAGAAACGTCGATGAGAGAGAAACATCGACCAGCCACCTCTTGCACACCCCCCACCGGGGATGTGCCCGCAACCAACATACATGCTCCTGACCGGAATCGAACCTGGAACCTTTCAGTCTGCAGACCGACACTCTACCACTGAGCCAAACCAGTTTTGGTGAAAGTACTGTTAATGCTTCCATTTAACAGACAGAAAAGTGACATTCAGGGACAATAAGTCCTCTTCAGTGACAAAGTTCATCAGTCACAAAACTGGAACTGAGCCTGGTCAGTCTGATTCCAAGATTCATGTTCTTGTTTATATGATCAAGCTCTAAGAAAGGTTCTTGGCAGAAACGGCATGATGAGTGAGAGGGAGGATTACACTAGGGGAATAATGACCACCAAAAATCCCGGCAGGAGTCCTTCTTGTACCCAATGAGACTTACTCATCGAAATCCTCTCAGATAATTTAAGTGGGAGACCCCACGTCTCCTTTTCATTTTCTTTAGCCTTTCCAGACAACCTGGAATTCAGAATATGTTCCTATGTTCTCCCATCACATGGGTCCCATCACATAGGGTCCTTCTTACTATGGCACCAGTACCTTGCACAGTGCTTGCTAGAGAACAGATATTCAGTTAGTTATGAAACTAATGATTGAGTGAAGGGATGATTTTTATGTCTCTTATGCTCTTTCTGATCTTTCAAAATAAAAGAGTATACTATTTCTCCTGGTCCAGGTTTATAATCCTGAAACTTGTTAAGGTATTTCACTGAAAATTATTCTATAGATTCAGTTCAGTCCTGATATAAACTCGCAGCACATATTTTGTTTTGTGTTTTTTTTTTGCTTGGAATTGGACAAATTAATTCTAAAATTTATATGGAATTTATATGGAAATGTCAAGGATCTAGAGTAGCCAAGGCAATCTTGCAGAAGAAAAAATAAAGCTGAGGGCTTGCATTATCTAGCATTAAGACATGAAATTAAAGCAAATAAGACATTCTTATATTGGCACAAGAATAAAACAGTGGTAAAACATAGAGAACCAGTAATATACAAACAGTCACCTGATTTGTGTCAAAAAAGCCAGTTCAGTGGGAAAAGGATAGACAATTCAATAAATAGTACTGTACCAATTGGATATCCATTTTTAAAATTAATCTTAACTCCAACTTTATCATACATGCAAAAACCTATTCCAAGTGGATCACAGATTTAAATATGAAAGCTAAAACAATAAGGATTCTATTAAAACAAAATAGAATATCTTCTTGTACTTGGAGGGGTCAATGATCTCCTAAATAGGATACAAAAAGTATAACCAGAGGAAAAACCAAGATGGCAACATAGGTAAACACCTAAACTGCTGCCTCGCACAATTCTAAAAGACAAAACGGACATCATCCAGAACCACAGGAAGGCTGGCTGAGTGGAAATTCTATAACTAGAAGGAAAGAGAAAAGTACACTGAGACTCACAGGAGCTGTGGAAGGCAGAGGTATGGAGGCACGCATGCTGAGATGGTTGGCAACTGAGTACGTGGCTGTCTTTTCCAAGCAGGAGGGAGACAAGAGCTCCCAACGGCTCTGAACTCCAGTTCTGGGTGAGACTCTGGGGACCCAGACTCCTATGGAGAGAAACAGGACTGTCTGGCAGCGGGCAAAACTTGGGATGGCACCCAGTGATTACCATGAGACACTGAGACCTCTTAGGGCAGGGCTGACAGGAAGCCATTGCTAATTGCTCCATCCTGAGACTTTGCCCCATCTGAGTGCAGAGGCTTTCGCATATGAATGACTTGGTCCTTTGAATTATAAACTTACCTAACAAATTGCAGCTGAGTCAGAACATCCAAAAGAAGGCCCAAGGCCCTGTAGCAGCTTACATTGCTTCACATCTGGGCCTCATCTGGGCACCTCCAAAACCCAAACAAAGAAAAGGAATCTGCAGATCTCTTTATAGCTCCTGCTGGGTGGCCTCAGGCAAAGGATAAATTAGCACCTCCTTGGAAATCCAAGAGCCATTGTACCCAGGGGTCAGAGTGGGACCATCCAGATTACAACTTCTCAGTTCCATAAGGGACACATTCAGGGGGAAGACTCAGTGAGCACCAAAGTCTCATTGAAGCAAGTCTTGTCTCATAAGGTTGTCTCCAGCACAGAAGTTCTCCCATCATAGACACAGTTGTTCCTCACAGCCAATTGGCCTGGAGGTCAATTCCTCCCAGTGATACCAACAACAATCAAGGTTTAACTACAAGACTGTGCACACAGCCCACAAGGGGTGCACCAAGAGTGTCCACTTCAGGTAACTGGGGAAGCTGAGCCACAGGGCCCTTTAGGAAACCTAGCACACAAAGCCACTCTATCAACTCAGGGAAGTAACCAAAATGCAGAGACAAAAAAAAAAAACAGGTCACAAATGAAAGAAATGGAGGAAAGCAAATGACTGGATATAGGATTCAAAACCACAGTTATAAGGTTTTTCAATAATTTTCTAGAAACCACCGATTAATTTAGTGAGACCCTCAATGATATATTAAAAAAAAGGACCAACTAGAAATTAAGCATACACTGACTGAAATAAAATATATATAAAGAGATCCAACTGCAGACTAGAGAGAATTAAGTCAAAGATTTGAAATACAAAGAAGTAAAATAGACCAACTGGAAGAGAAAAAAGAATCTAAAAATATGAAGGTTAGGAGCCTCTGGGACAACTTCAAGTGTACCAACATCCAAATTATGGAGGTCCCAAAAGAAGAGAGAGAGCAAGATACTGAAAACCTACTTGAAGAAATAATGACAGAAAAGTTCCACCTGGTGAAAGAAATAGACTTACAAGTCCAAGAAGCACAGAGAACCCTAAACAAAAGAAATCCAAAGAGGACCACACCAAGACACATCATAATTAAAATGCCAAGAGCAAAAAACAAAGAGAATATTAAAAGCAGCAAGAGAAAAACAGTTAGTTACCTACAAGGGAGCACCCATACAATTGTCAGCTGATTTCTCAACAGAATCTATGCAAGCTAGAAGGGAGTGCAAAAAATATTCAAAGTGATGAATAGCAAGAACCTACAACCAAGATTATTCTACCCAGCAAAACTATCATTCAGAATTGAAGGTCAGATAAAGAGCTTCACTGATAAGAAAAAGCTAAATGAGTTCATTACTGCCAAACCAGTATTATATGAAATGCTGGAAGGTATTCTTTAAGAAGAGGAAGAAGAAGAAAAGGGTAAAGATAAAAATTTATGAACAACAAATACATATCAACAAGTAAATCTAAAAATTAAGCGAATAAAAAATCTGATGAGCAGAATAAACTGGTGAATATAATAGAACCAGGGACATAGAAAGGGAGTGGACTGACAATTCTCAGGGGGCAAAGGGTGTGGAGGGTGTGGGAAGAGACTAGACAAAAGTCTTCCACCTATGGATGAGGACAGTGGGGGTGGGGGAGGTAAGGGAAGAGAATGGGGTGGGAACTAGGTGGAGGGGAGCTATACGGGGGAAGAAGAGGAACAATTGTAATAATCTGAAAAATAAAGGTGTATAAAAAAAAAAAAAAGTGCGACCAGAAAAACAAAGAGTGATATATTGGACTCTCTTCACATCAAGAATTTTTGTTCATTAAAATAATGAAAAGGCAAGCCACACAGAGAGTTATCCTTTTTTAATCACACATCTGACAAAGTTATCTAGAATATATTTTTTTAATTTTATAAATCAATAAGGAAAAAAAGTAGGCAACTCAAAGGGAGTTTGGGGAACATAAGCCAAAATTCAAATAGTTACTTAATAAGGAAAAAAAACACACATCCAAATGGCCAATAAACATATGAAACTATGCTCAACATCATTAGTCATCAGGGAAATTCAAATTTAAAGACCACAATGAAATACTACTACACACCCACCAGAATTACCAAAATTGATATACAAATAATCCCAAATATTTGCAAGGATATAAAACATCTAGAATTCTTCTACAGTATGTTATGGGTAAGAGAGTCAATTGTTATAATTATTTTTATTAGTAGATACTGTTTGGCAGTATCTACTAAGGTGAACACATACTTACGCTATAACTTATCAATTCTACTCTTGGTCACCTAATGATACACTAGAGTCCTGGTACACATAATTCGTGCACTGGGCGGGGAGCGGGGGGGGGGGGGGGGGGGGGGGGGCAGGGTTGAGGGTTCCCCCAGCCTGCCTGTGCCCTTTCACAGTATGGGAGCCCTGTGATTGATCACCCCAAAGAGGTAGGCCCCACTCACCTATCCGGGGCTCCTTGATAGATTGCCCCAAAGAGGTAGGCCGGAGTAGGGATTCCTGCCTCCATGCCTCATGGAGCCATGGAGGACTCCCAGGCCTCACCACACGGAGCTGGGGGACCCGCCTCTGCGCCCACCCGCACATGCACGCAGCCCTACCCACCTGTCAGTGCCCACTGCACACACAGCCTCCTGGTGATTGTTCGTTGCAATGTGAGGGCATCACAGTGTGAGGGTGTGAAGACCACATATGCTTTTATTAATAGGATGTGAATGCTATTCCTTCCACCAAAGTCATGTACAAGAATGTTCATAAAAGGATGATTCCTTATGCTCTAAATTAGGGGTGTCGAACTCAATCAGAGAAGGGGCCAAAATCTAAAATCCAGCCTAAATCGCGGGCCGAATGGTTTACTGAACAGTCATAAACTGTCATTGTGATGGAAACGCAGCGGAGTGCAGTGATGACAGCGCAGTGTGGGCCACATTGCAAGGCCTGGCGGGACGGATTTGGCCCGCGGGCCTTGTGTTTGACACATGTGCTCTAAATGATTATCAATAATAGAATAGAAAAATATTTACACACTAGAATACTTCAAAACAATAATTTAAAAAAAAACAACGCAGACCCAAGAACCTTAATAAACCACAAGCAGAATAGACAACACAGAGATAGACCTATTCTGTTACCTACATATATGAGGCCAATTATTTCCAACAAAGGTGCCATGATAATTTATTGGGAAAAGGAATTCCAATTAATAGTGTTAGAACAACACATATCCATTTGTAAAAATAAATAAATAAACTTTGACCTTTTCATACCATACACACAAAAAAAAACTCAAAATGGATCTTAGACCTAAACATAAAAGCTAAAAGTACAAGACTTCTAAATGAAAACTTCTAGAAAAAAATCTTTGTAACTTTAGAGTAAAAATATTTCTTGCATAGAAAGCAAGACCCATAAAATATCTGTTGATAAATTTAATTTAATTGAAATTAAAATCTTTTGTTCTTCAGAAGAACAGACAGGGAGAAAAGCCAGACAAGGAGAAAATTTGCAATACATACAACTGATAAAAAAATAAATAAATAAAAATAAAAAATAAAAAAAAACTTTTGTATCCAAAACACATAAAGAACTCCTACAACTGAATACTGAAACGATTTACCAACCCACTTTTTTATATATATATTTTATTGATTTTCCACAGAGAGGAAGGAAGAGAGACAGAGAGCTAGAAACGTCAATGAGAGAGAAACATCGACCAGCTGCCTCTTCCACACGACCCCACCAGGGATGTGCCTGCAACCAATGTACACGCCCTTGACCGGAATCGAACCTGGGACCTTTGAGTCCGCAGGCTGACGCTCTATCCACTGAGCCAAACCGGTTTCAGCAACCCACTTTTTTAAATGACTTAAATATTTGAATACACATCTCACAAAAATTACACAAATGTCTGATGAGCACATGAAAAGATATTCCACATCATTAGTCATCTGGGAAATGTAACATAAAACCACAGCTACATACCACTACACACCTACTAGAATGGCTCAGATTTAAAAGACTGACAATAAAAAGTATTAATGAGGATGTGTGAGAAACTGAAACTCTCATATTTTACTGGAAGGAATTGAAAAGACACAACCATTAAAAAAAAAAATACTTAGGTCATTTATTATAAAGTTAAATTTACATTCACCATAATACCTAATTATTCCACACCTAAGTAATGACCCAAGAAAAATGAAAACCTATCTCCACACCAAGACCTGTACATGTATGTTCTTAGCTTGATTCATAATAACCAAAAGCTGAAAACAACCCAAACATTTATCAAGAAACAAATGGAGCCCTATCCAGTTTGGGTCAGTGGATAGAGCATCGGCCTGTGGACTGAAGAGTCCCAGGTTAGATTCTGGTCAAGGGCATGTACTTTGGTTGCAGGCACATCCCCAGTGGGAGGTGTGCAAGAAGCAGCTGATCGATGATTCTTTCTCATTGAGGTTTCTAACTGTACTCCTCTCCCTTCCTCTATGTAAAAAAATCAATAAAATATGTATTTTTTTTAAATGATAAGCTACCTAAACCACACCCTAGTGGTCATTTACTCTAAGTTATGTCTGATGTGGTGGCCTTTTTTAATAGCAGGAGAGAAGACTGGAAGGGGTCTTAGCGTGAAGTAGGGGGGCAGAAGAAGGAGAAAATAAAAGCTTGGGAGGAAAATTGGCAGCATGGACACACTTCCAAGCAACATTCCCCCCCCCCCCCCATGTTAATAGACATGAGGAAACACAAGAAAAATGTGTTATTTACCAGTAGGGGTCATGCAGGAGGCAGCTGATCAATGATTCTCTCATCATTGATGTTTCTCTCTCCCTTCCTTTCTGAAATCAATAAAAATATATATTTTCAAAACAGTGATGGAGAGGCAAAGTCACATTTGAGAACCCAGCATTCGCTTGCTCTTAGCCCTGCCTCTCTGGCGGCCACAGAGCCCTGGGTAGATGGCACCCAGAAAAGCAGATGTTGCTATTTCTGTTCCTTCTTAGGAAACTGGAAGAGGATCCACATGTTTCAAAGTCCAGTTAATTAGTAAACAGACACATTAACTTTGTGTTCCAGGCTCTGAAGACACAATGATGACCAAGAGATTTTGCGTGTGTGTGTGTGTGTGTGTGTGTGTGTGTGTGTGTGTGTTGTTTTGTCTTTGTATTTTTGGTCTTCATGTCTAATAGAAGAGAAAGATTCAGAAAATGCATGAGAAAGACCCTAGTCAGTTTAATCAGTGGTTAGAGCGTTGGCCGATGGACTGAAGGGTTGAGAGTTCAATTCCAGTCAAGGGTACATTACTCAGTCATAAGCTGGATTCCCAGCCCCAGTTGGGACACGTGCAGGAGGCAATACTCAATGTGTTTCTTTCACATAGATGTTTCTCTCTGTGTCTCTCTCCCTCCCTTCCATTCTCTAAAAATTGATGAGAAAAAAATATACTTAGGTGAGGATTCACAAAAAAAAGAAAGAGAGAGAGAGAGAGAGAGAGAGAGAGAGAGAGAGAGAGAGAGAGAGAGAGAGAGAAAGAAAGAAAGAGAGAAAGAAAGAAAGAAAGAAAGAAAGAAAGAAAGAAAGAAAGAAAGAAAATACAATAGAAAGTACAATAGAATGCATACGAAGGGTACCCGGTCTATCCTTTGGGGGTTGGGTGGTGTGAGAGCTGATTTTCATGAGAAAAATGTTTCCCTTACATTCATGCACTATCTCATGACATGACATATCTTGTTTCCTTTAAGAAAATAAAGGAAGCAGGGGAGGCAGCAGGGAGGTGCTGGTTATCTGGCTACACAGGACAAAGAGCATTGGTATGGGGGCCAGATTGGTCACAGTCCAAGTCAGGTTACCCAGCTTGTGTGGTCTCCTTCTAAGATAACACAGATTTCTTTTCTTTTTTTTTTAAGTTGTTGAGAAGGCCAGGGTTGAGTGTCAGATTCATCCAACCCATAAATCTGAAAATAACAGGAAATGCAAGACAAGTCTGACCCCAGTCTACCCTGCTGCTTTGTTGAAATTACCCTGATCATCCTGAGTTGCTGGGAGAAGCTCTGGCCACCACTAAACTGAAATCAACAGGTTGGAAAATAATGATCAAACTCATTTTTATTCATCTTTCTTATGTTTGTACTAGAGGCCTGGTAAATAAAATTTGTGCATGGGGGGAAGGAGGCCCCCTCAGCCCAGCCTGCACCATCTCCAATCCAGAACCCCTCAGGTATGTCCAACTGACAGTGTAGGCCAGATCCCCAGGATTGGGCCTAAACAGGCAGTTAGACATCCCTCTCACAATCCTGGACCACTGGCTCCTAACCGCTCACCTACCTGCCTGCCTGCTTGAGGCCCCCTCACTGCCCCCCTGCTAGCCTGTCACCCTTAACTGCCTCTGCCTGCTGACCTGATCACCCCTAACTAACCTCCCCACACTGGCCTGGTTACCTCTAACTGCCCCCCTGCCATCCTGGTTGCCCCACACAGCCTGCCGTTTGGTCATTTGGTCACCCCTCACTGCCCCTCCTGCCGACCTGGTTGCCCCCATGCAGCCTGCTGCTCGGTTGTTTAGTCATCCCTCACTAACCCCCCTGCAGGCTGGGTCGCCCCATGCAGCCTACCTCTCAATCGTTTGGTGGCCCCTCACTAATCCCTCTGCCAGCCTGGTTCTCCATTCAGTCTGTTCAGTCGTCTGTTTGGTAGCAATGATTGCTTAGACTTTTATACAGACAGATAACTCATATTTATTTCACATTTATTAATATCAGAAGTGTTTGGGGTATTTATTTAGATGTTTTGTGGCCAGAAATATAATGTAGGAACTTGAATCTTGTTTACACCATGTAACCTCTGGAAAAATGGGTTTCATTATGTGTCATTTGATTAAAATCAAAGTTTCCAATATCTTATCCTGGCCAATCACCAGCTCCCAGGGACAGAGCCAAAGCAGAAAAAATGTGAGTCCGCCGGGACCAGTTTGGCTCAATGGATAGAGAGTCAGCTTGGGGACTGAAGGGTCCTGGGTTCGATTCCGGTCAAGGGCATGTACCTTGGTTGCTGGCATATCCCCGGTAGGGGGTGTGCAAGAGGCAGCTGATCGATGACTCTCTCATCGATGTTTCTAACTCTCTATCTCTCTCCCTTCCTCTCTGTATAAAATCAATAAAATATATTTTTTTAAAAAAATGTGGGTCCCAGGAGCAAGGTATTGAAATTGAAGACAGGGTCCATCCATCTCTGGCCCAAGCAAGGAGGCTGCAGAAGAGAATATAAAATATGCAATGCAACCTAAATTGCCCCTTAACTAGAAGGGAGGTAGGGAGCTGGATAAATAGATGGATTGGGAGAAGGAAGAAGAGGGAGAGAAGACAGAAATGCGACAGAAAACATCTGGGGTAGAAGGGAAAACTAACCACATGTGTGCAACCAGTTGGGAAATACCTCTGGTTATAAATAAGTCAACTAAACCTCCCTGGAGGACCACATGAAAATTTTCTCTAGTTTTCAACCAAGACCATGGTTGTGCCAATCAGGGTTGAAAAAGCTTAAAACTTAAAGGAAACATTTCCGCTGCTGTGGGTAGAGTTTGGGGAAGTCCATGCTAACTCTACCCTGACCTGAAGGATGATCACTCACTTTCAGGACAGGGACTAAGAGAGAAAGACTAAAAATGAGACCAAAGCAATCACAACCACAACAAAAAGAGAGAGAGAGACAAAGACAAACTTAGAAATGAATACCGACTTGCTTTCGGATGAACAAGTTGAGTCAAAGTGGGGTTGAGGTGATAGATCCTATAGGGTAGCCAAGAATCCACAGAACTAAACAAATACAGTGGTTTTCTTCTCCTCCTGATAATTTGATTGCTGCAGCCTCTACCTGATGAGGACAGGATGGAGAAACAAGTTCTAAGATGCATATGGATTTACTTAATGGATATAATTCAATCAAGTGATTGGCCTGTCTCTTCTGTTTGGTTTGGTTTTGTTGAAAAATTCACATCAGTTGAACTAGCCTGGGTGAAGTAGGAAGAGATAGTTTGGGATAAGAAGAGATGGTTTGGAGCATCTCTGGAAAACTCTACCTTCCTTCCTCACCCTTTCCTTTGCAATCTCTTCCCTCCTTTCTCTCTGTGTGGGTCGTCCACACTTTTATCTACACTAGCCTCAAAATCAGGCTCCTCCTACTAGCTAGGACTCTTCAGCCCAAACCGGCCATTTATGAAGGGCTTTGATAAGCATCATTTTTGTCAATGTTTGCTACAACCATGTGAAAGAGTTTCCCCAAAGCTCATTTCTTGCTGTCCTGCGAATGAGAAAACTACAACAAAGAAACAAAATGACTTGTCCGAGAGGAAGGGGCAGAGTTCTGAAAAGAACCCATGTCTTAAGCTCAAGTCTGCTTTTCTTCAAGCAGGTCACACTGAATAAATGAAATGAATTTTATGTCAAATCAAATTCACACTGAAACCTAGCAGCTATAGCATAAGTACCTAAAAATGATGCTTCCAAACTAACAACGAGACATGATACATCCCCAGATTAACACATTCCACTTTACATATATGAAATCAGAAACACCAATCCTTGGCAAAATGACTGGACTCTAATACTGCTTATCTATAAGAGTTTCCTGAGTATTGTAGTGCATGCTGTGGGGTGCCAACCAGATCCCTGCATTCAGAACTGAAGCACACTCAGTGTTCCCCAGCATTGGGAGTAGGGAGCAGTGGACAGCTCTGGGTTGAGTCATTCTCTGCAAACTGCCCTGTCCTGTCTGTGAAGCTGCTTTGTCTGAGGTCTTGCCTCACTGGAAGGGCCAATCTTTATCCAACAATTAGGGGGATGAGCAAAAAAAGCCCTCTTGCCTCAAGATGGAAGGATTCTAACAGAGTCCTCCCAGCTTTGGAGTTATCCAAAGTGTCTATTGGCTCTTATTTGGCCTTTATTGTAGCTGTTTCACATTTCAACTTTTTCCTTTGCATGATCCTACTGCCTTCATTCCCCTGTAGATATTGCTCGTGAGAATATCCTATCTCCTGTGGGAGTTTTCCAGTGAAATCCTATCTAAGACAAAGTACAGTGAGGCAGGCACTCTTAGCTGCCTTTGAAAGACTTGGCCTAGTGAGGGAGGCAAAGAAGCAAAGGAGTGGTTACAGAATAGGGTGTTAAATCCACAATGGAGCCACATATCCTGGGGAAGAACTGGAATGGGGAGAGGGTAAATTCTGATATTTTTAGTTATAAAATGTAGATATATTTATCTCATTATACTGATTTTGATGGTTATAGTAATTCATTTGGGAGAGTAATGTTGTTCAGATATTGAAGAGAAAATGCCAAAAGACTTAGCTGGACAGGATCAAGGCTTGACATTTACATGATTTCAGGGCATGGAAGATTTTTCTGCCTATTTCCTTAAAATATTTTTTCTACTGCCTACTTCCTAAATTTTACCATGTTTTATCAGAAGATTCACACAAATAAGCAAACCTCTTATCTACTATATTTAGTGAGGTGAATAATCATTAAACCACTCTGGTTCTATTCCTATTACCTGCCTTCCCCTTATCAATTGGAACAATTAATTTGCTTCTCTCATAAATGCTTTTTGTATTGACTGCTGTATGAGCCTGGAATTACGGCTTTTTCTGGGACAATGCTTAACAATGATTTTGCAAAAATAATTAAATTTATAATCATGAATGCAGAGTTCATCTGTGGTCTCAGAACTTGTGATGACTGGATTAATTGTAATTGCAGCATCTCCCCAAAGTGAGCAAGGGTGTGGGGATGGGATTAGAAGGGTATAGGGTTTCCTCAACTACAAGCACTAAGTTATGTTTAAACCCGTCCTCAAATAGCTAAAATTTCTATTGGGCTGTTTCTCTGTTCACAGGAAGGCGTGTTTTACTGATCTGTTTTATGAGATCAAAAAATTCCTCGGCTCAATAGGTTATTGATGGCTGCTTATTATAATCCCCAACCTTTTCCAAAATAGATGACAATGATGACAGACAGACAGACAGATAAAATAAAAACTGATGTTGATCTTTAAAACCCCTGGGGATGACCAAGTACACCCAGAGTCCACCATATTAAGGGTTTCTTCAATCAGGAATTTCCTATGAGAAAGAGCAGAGAAGAAGAATAAAGGCAGAAAACCTCAGTCATTCATGGAAGATAAGAAAGATAGTATCTGCCACAGGTGTAAAGATTGCATTTTATCAGCCCTTAGAGAATCTCAAAGGTCTCTGGGGCAGTTGGTTGTCTTGGAGGAATTTTCTTAGTTAGTGTAGGGATTTCCCGAAGAGTCTCGGTCAAGTTTCTCTCTCTGTAGTTGTGAGAGCCAACTGTCTCACTGTCCAAATGAACTGGACTATGTGGATCATTGAATGTGCAATGCTATATGCATGAACTAAAGCAAGTGGGATTAATTTTTAACTAACCTTTACTTTCAGGTGGAGAGAAGTTTGCTTCCCCATCCTCAATAAATAAAATCATAATTTCCAGTGTCCTGGAATGAGTAAGCACTCCATCCAAACTGCTATAACTTCTGTGATCAATCTCCAAAATGTTTACTACCTTGTTTCCCCAAAAATAAGACAGTGTCCTACATTAATTTTTGCTCCCAAAGATGCGCTAGGTCTTATTTTCAGAGGATGTCTTATTTTTCCATGAAGAAGAATACGGTACACATTTATTGTTAAATGAAAATAAAGGAAATTTATTACCTATATACAGTACGATAGTACAGTAGTTGTCAACACAAACCAGAGAAACTGAATCCTACAGTATCAAGAATTTACTCATTTATTCAATGACAATCATGTCATCATCTTCTGGAACATCATCATAACAATCCAATTCCTGAATTTCCTGGTGAATTTCTTGTGACTCCATTTCTTTCAGAATCAGTGGACCAAATCTCTCATGTTTAGCCTAGGGGAGGGGGCCTTATTTTCGGGGGGATGGGGAGGTGCCTTATAATTCACTCAGAAGGAAACCTGTAAGTAGGTCTTATTTTCGGAGGATGTCTTATTTTCGGGGAAACACGGTATGAGTTAATCCTCTTTTTACAGTAGCAGCATGGTGTATAGGAGAGTATATTTGACCTTGAATCCCAGGTCTATCAAGTACTGTCAGTCTGGCCTTGAACAAGTTACTTAGGTCCCTGAGCCTCAGGTGCTTTATCAGTAAAGCAGAGGTTCTAATGCCTATATCGATGCAATTCTTATAAAGAGCAAATAAACTGTTTGCAAAACACATGATCTGTAGGCTTAACAAATGACAGCCATTGTTGTTATAAGAGTTTCACTCCATATACTCCAAAATCCAGCCTTTAAAGGGGGGTGGGGAGGTTCATTTAATTAATGGATGTCTAAGTCTTGATATATATGAAATAGTACTGTTGGATTAGTTGAATTATACCATTGCTTTCAACTCAGATTTTCTGATTCAATTATACCTAGTTTATGAACAAAGCAGATAGAGAAACTATTATTTTATATAGAACTTTCATATGGTTTTTTAATATATTTTATTGATTTTTTTTTACAGAGAGGAAGGGAGAGGGATAGAGAGTTAGAAACATCGATAAGAGAGAAACATCGATCAGCTGCCTCCTGCACACCCCCTACTGGGGATGTGCCCACAACTAAGGTACATGCCCTTGACCAGAACCGAACCTGGGACCCTTCAGTCCGCAGGCTGATGCTCTATCCACTGAGTCAAATCGGTTTCAGCTAGAACTTTAATGTTTTGATAGAAAGTTATCTATAATTACTTCATTTACCCTCCCCTTGATAAAATCTCAAGCAGCTCTCATGATTTTCCAATCACTCTCAGATAATAAAATATTACTCTATTCCACCTACTCTAAGATGAACTTATTTTTCCAATTTAACGTATCACCTCTGAATCTCAACGTCATCTAATAATCAAAACTGGAAGGGTTTTTCTTTCCTTTCTTAGTAGTATATTAAAAAATGGGGCATCTGCATCTTATATTCAATGAAATTTAGTAATCTCTTCATGTATTAAAAAAAAACTAATCAAGTATAGTAATCCAAATATAAACCTTCTTGCTTCTCTGAGCTCTAACCTACTTCAGGCTTAGAAGTTTATAATGAGAGAAAATGGGTGGTTAGATTTCTATCCAGCTATTATTCCTCCTTCTCCTTTATTCCCCAGCTGTTGCTTTGGGACTTTTCAGGGATTGGAGTGAGATGAGTGAAAAGAAATAGGGTAAATGAAAGTATTCTTTCACAGTACAATTATGTTCTGGTATAGTTTTTTTCTCTGTGAGGGATGTTCTAAATGTCAATTTGGGGAGGGAAAAGAAATGTCAATTTGTTCTTTCTTGGAGTAATTTTGTGACTTTTTCAGACACAATTTCCATCACTGAGGGTCTCTCACCTACAGATCCTTTGATATATGCTGTGCCTCCTCCAGTGGGTCACTTCCAACTTCCCTTGTAGCTACTGGTTTCTTATGGTCTATCCCTCTATTGTGTTCAGTTCTCTTGGGTGGAGTCCCATTCAAAACAACCCAATACAATTTCCTCCTATGGGCCCTCATGGGTTCATGGGAAATCCGAGCACCCTTCATCACGCCAAAGGCTAGAAGTTGTGATGGATTCCAAAGGAGCCACTTTCCCTTCATCTGCTTCAAGTAATGGAGCTCTGGCCACTGGCTCATTAAAACAAGCCATGTGGAGGGCAGCATGAAGGTGGGGGGTATGTTTACTGGTAATAAGTAGGTCTAGGCCCACAAGGTTTCTCAGCCTCAGCACTATTGGCATTTTGAGCCAGATAATTTTTTTTGCTGTGAAGAGTAGTCCTGTGCACTATAGAATATTTAGCAGTATGCCTAGCATCTACTAACTAAATGCCAGTAGTTCCCTTCCCAAAAATGTCTCCAGACATTGCTGAGCGTCCCTGGGGGACAGGGTGGGTGGGTGGGGTTAAAATCACCCTTAGTTGAAAATCACGTGTCACTGGTCTAAAGTATAACCTTGGAAGTGAATCTAAAGACAGTGATTCTCAAATTTCTGGAATAGTAAGCTAAGGCAGTGCTTAGAACAAATCATAGCTTTAAATGCATGGACAAGAAGAAAGACAGAAGATCCATAATCTAAGTACCTATTTATTTCAAAAAGCTAAAAGAGAGAGAGAGAGAGAGAGAGAGAGAGAGAGAGAGAGAGAGAATATCTAACCCAAATCAAATATAAGGAAAAGTAGTAAAAATAAAAGCAAAGATCAACAAAAATAAATAAACATACAATAGATAAAAACCAACAAAGCCAAAACCTATTCTTTGGGAAAAAAAAAAAAATTAGATATCCCTAGCAAGAATAATCCAAAAAAAAGGCACAAATTATTAGTATCAAGCATGTAAAAAGGGTCAGCACTACAAATCCTACAAACATTAAATCATTAGAAAATGTTAGGAACAACCTTTTGCCAATAAATTTGAAAAATTGGATGAAATGGCCGAAACTGGTTTAGCTCAGTGGATAGAGTGTCGGCCTGTGGACTGAAGGGTCCCAGGTTCGATTCCAGTCAAAGGCATATATCTTGGTTGCGGGCACATCCTCAGTAGGAGGTATGCAGGAGGCAGCTGATCCATGTTTCTAATTCTCTATCCCTCTCCCTTCCTCTTGTAAAAAATCAATAAAATATATTTTTTAAAAGAAAAAATTGGATGAAATGCTTAGGTCTTAGAAAAATGCAAAATATCAAAACTGAAACAAAATTAAATAGAAAAGATGAATTATTATAAATATTTAAATAAATGTAACCTAGGCATTCAAGGAAGATAGGGACACTGCCAAATCAGGGCAATTTGAAGGCTGATTTATAAGTATTGTTGATATCAGATTAGAACCCAATGAATCAAATAGGAATCCATGAGTCCATACTTATATAAATGAATGGATTAGTTAATTAATTAATTGACAAATATAGATTAGAAAACATTTTTACTTATAGCAGAATGCCAAATAGCAAATGAAGAGTGAATGATTAAATTAAATTAGAAAATCACACTCTAGCCACCATCATAATACTATTGTTTCAGACAAGACTTATCAATTGATGCTAAAACTAATGAGTGAACATTTGATGCAGAATGGGATATTTAAATAGACTCAAAGTACCTCCTACAAAATAGACATTTTAAAGGGAAAAAGAAAGCTTTTACACTAAAGAAGCCTGACCCATATTCCTAATTAAGTGATCAAAGTGAATGTCATCGTTAATAGAAAAATTGAAATTGTGCACCACCTACTGGAGGCAGTGAGAAGCCCATCACTTCTATGATATCCCTGCCAAAAATAAAATTTTAAAAGCATTACCTAAATCTAATTATGAGGAAACATCAGACAAATCAAGTTGAAGCCCATTCCACAAAATACCTATGCTCTGTAATTGTATACGGTGTCAATGTCCTGAATGTCAAGGAAAGTCTGAGAAACTCTCCTACTGTGAAGACTAGAGAGAGATGACAACTAAATGGAATATGTGATTCTGGACTTGGTGAAACTCAAATGCTTTTGTAGATTACTGGAAATTGTCACTGGTCTAAGGTATAACCTTGGGAGTGAATCTGAAGACAGTGATTCTTGTTATTTTGTATTTGTATTGCGTATCCTTTTTGTATTCCCTCAAGCTGCACATATAAGGTTTTTGTTTGTGTTTGGGTTTTTTTTTAATGTATTTTATTGATTTTTTACAGAGAGGAAGAGAGACAGATAGAGAGTTAGAAACATCGATGAGAGAGACATCGATTCAGCTGCCTCCTGCACACCTCCTACTGGGGATGTGCCCGCAACCAAGGTACATGCCCTTAACTGGAATCGAACCTGGGACCTTTTAGTCCACAGGCCGATGCTCTATCTGAACCAAATAAGTTAGGGGCTACATGTAAGGTTTATGCTCTTTTCTGAATGCATGTCATGCTTCAATAAAATTAAAAACTACATAATCCCTAATCTTAAAAAAAATTATCATCCACGAAAAATATTAGATGATGACAGCTTTGTCAGAACTGCATTCCAACACTCACAAATCAACAATGCTCCATAAAACAAATCCACAATAGGTTTCGAGACAGAAGGTCACTGAGGCCCAGAAGAGTCATAAAATCCATTCACCACTCTCCATGTCACCCTATGCAAAAGTGGTAGATGGATGCCAAGATGCTGTTTTAATCCCAGGTTGCTAATGCCTTCCAACAGTCACATATGTTTATTGTAAAGGGACTTAGTCAGTGTTACGCCTTAACAGTTATGAGCATGTCTAAGTGAGCCCACAGGGCTGGTGGCAGTACGCCAGAGTGTGTGGGTAGAAATAAGGAGCCCTTCTTCCATTGCTGGTTGGAATAGGAATGTACCTTCTCTGTCAACATCTGTCTAAGTGTACCAGCCCTTTTTCTCCTCAGCATGAGTAATTCTCACTTACAAATTTCAAGTCCCACAATCAGAAAACACTACAATCATCAGAAAACACTACAACTGTGCAAGCACTTGGTCCCTGCTCCTCAGGTCAGTCTCATAATCCACACCATGGTTCTTCCCCCCTTTTTTTTTTCCAGTTACAGTTGACATTCAATATTATATTAGTTACAGGTATACAGCTTAGTGGTTAGATGTTTATATAATTTACAAAGTGATTGTCCCCATGAATCTAGTACCCACCTATTATCATAGTTATTACAATGTTATTGGCTGTATTCCTTAGGCTGTATTTTACATCTCTGTGACTATCCTTTAACAATTTGTATTCTTAATCCCATCTCTTTCACCCAGTCTCCCAGCCCTTCTCCCCTTTGGCAACCATCAGTTTGTTCTGTGTCTATGAGTCAGTTTTTGTTTTGCTTGTTCATTTATTTTGTTTTTTAGATTCCACAAATTGGTGAAAGCATATGGTATTTGTCTTTCTCTGTCTGACTTACTTCACTTAGTATAATACCCTCTAGATCCATCCATATTGTCCACTTCTGGATATTTTCCAAAGAAATCTAAAACACTAATTCAAAAAGATATATGCTGCACCCCTATGTTCATTGAAGCATTATTTACAATAGTCAAGATATGGAAGTAACCTAAGTGTCCATCAATAGACAACTAGATAAAGAAGATGTGGTACATTTATATTATACAATGGAATATTACTCAACACAAAAAAGGAATGAAATCTTACCGTGTACAACAACGTGCATGGTTCTGCCTCTGAATGCTTCTCAGACTTGAAACCCAGTAACTTTGTTAAAAACGTGGGTTCAGACTGGAGTTGGGCTTCTGCTCCATTGGACCCAGTCAGCTTCATTTCCATCTGCTTCCCAGGGCAAGGAAGGGTGAACTGGCAAACCTTACATGGACCAGTGAAGTCATTGAGCTTCTTTACACAGACACTCTCAAAGCATAAGCCATGAAGCCTGAAAGAAGATGTGAGTAGTGTCTCCTCCCTCTCCTATGGGTGAATGGTTCTCTCCACTTTGCCCTTCTTGGATGCAGAATCCCACAGCCCACATCTAGACCTGTGCTCTGGCACTTACACTACCTTATTCTGCATGATAACCCTGTGAGGCAGGTATTGCTATTATCCCCCATTTTATAGACAAGAAAACTGCTGGCTCAAGAGTTGATATGTTGGTAAAACATGGCCAGAATTGAAATCCAGGTCTGTCACAGCCTGACCTCTAAATAACAAAATGAGTTTCAGAACAATCTTTTTTATTATAATCACCTGAAGGGCTTGTTAATATCACAGATTTCCAGGCCTGAGTCAAGACCCACTGAAGTGATTCTTACCCACCCGGCCCCAGGGCACCTGTCTGGATTTAGGAATCACTGCCCAATGTGCGCCTTCTGCTAATCATGTGAGGGAACATCAAATGATGTTTATTGTAAACAGACATGCTCAGCAGAAAGACTCTAATGAATGGTGCTGAGCATGTCTAAGAGAGTCACGTGGTGTGGTGAAAGTGGGAGGCAGGAAGAGGAGATCAGAAGAAAGGCCTCCCAGGTTCACCGTCTTCATGCCCTTCACTATCCAAATGCCCATCATATCCCACCTGTGGCCAACGAGAAGACCCTGGTGCTCCTGGAGCTGAGTCTTGGTCCAGGACTTGCTTGGAGCTGTGTGAGTCCAGCATTGAACCCCAGGTTCCTAGGACTGACCATGGCAGAATGGAGCCTGGTATCCTGGGGTAGTACCAAGGAGTAGCGAAACCAGTACCCAGCCTGGACTAGTCCTGGAGGTGTTGTTTTTTCCTTCATGAATGTCATTAATGCTTTTGTCTGTGACAGGAAGGACCTTGGGAAGTCCCTCTGACTTCCCCCTGCTCATACTGGTTGGAGTTAGCCCCTCAACTAGTGTTGACTCCCTAAAACCTCTGCCACCACAGACCAGGGCGATCAAAACCTTCACCCACCTGAAATGGGTTCAGTCTACCCTAAGCCTGAGGCAGAGGGCGTGCCACTCATGGTCACCCACAGGCCCTACTTCACTAGACTGAGAGAGAGTTCAATCGAGGACATCTGGATTTTAGCTGTGGCTCTGGAGTAGTTGTGGTTCTGCCCTAGCTATGATGACAAGAAGATTACTGTGTCCTCACCTTGGGTTTCCTAATCTGGAACATAAGAAAGTGTTTTTATAATAATTTCCAAAATCCTCTCATGTATAAGCTCCATGAGAGTATCAGGCTACAGAATAAGCACTCCATCAATACTTTATCGAGGAATACTTAAAAGAATAATTGTCAGAGATCAGTGGCCCTGCCACATCCTCAGTGGGCAGCTGTTGATTTCAGCCACAACCACAGTGGACAGCTCCTGGGAAGCTCAGAATGGCCTGTTCTGACCTTCCCTGCCTCAAGGCCTTCCTGACAAGTTTATGCCTGGTTCAATATCTTGTCAATAGTTTTGTTTTTTGGGCCTAAGTCAACCAGAGTTTGTATATGTTGCTTGAAACCAGGATCCCTACCTGATAACGGCATACTTCCAGAAAACAGCATACTTCCCCTTTTATGATTAATACCAGTTTGCTTGCCACATGAAGAAACCAAGCCTGAATCAAAAGAAGTGGTTCCCATGCTGTCATTCGGTCACAAGGAAGGTATTTAGTGGTAAACAAGCCCTTTACCACCCCACAAATCACATGGCAGGAGGAAAAGGGAATAAGCTCACTAAGATGTTAGTTACTCAGGAGATGAGGTTGTATTCGTTTGCTAGGGCTGCTATAACAAAATACCAGACACTGGGTGGCTTAAACAAAGGAAACTCATAGCTCTGGAGACAAGAAGTCTAAGATCAAGGCGTTGTAAAATGTGGTTTCTGGTGAAATCTCTCTCCCTGGCATACAGCCAGCCGCCTTCCTGCTGTGTCCTCGCATGGTCTTTCCTCTGAGTATGAGAGAGAGAGAGAGAGAGAGAGAGAGAGAGAGAGAGAGAGAGAGAGAGAGAGAGAGAGAAATGCCTGGTGTCACTTCCTCTTCTTACAGGGCAACAGGCCTATCAGGTCAGGGCTCCCTCCTTATGACCTCACTTAACCTTAATTACTTCCTTAGAGGCTCTACCTCCAAATAGAGTCACACTGGGGGTTAGGGTGTCAATACATGAATTGTGGAGGACAGAATTAAGTCCATAATAGATATCTTCCCAGTACTGGGAAGAGGAACATGAGGTTAAAACCCAAGGTCTGCATAAAGCCTTTGTACTTTCCAGGCCTGCTTGTGGTAGAAAGGATCAAATCCAAGCAAATACTAGCTTGCAGAGCACCAGCCTAGAAGCATGTGGATGTCCCAGAGCAGTAAGAAGTGAACAAACATGGGATGAAGCCAGCATGACTGTCAACCTTGAGCCAGTAGCTGCAATATCCCAGAGACACCCACTGGTGCCTCTCTGAAGTCCAGCTGTGTCCATGGCTGGCACACTGCCCAGCCTGACTCTCAGCATTCCAGGGCCTCACATTAAGGTCCTAACTCTACAATATTTTGTTAGTGCTGGCAAAACCCCCTCCTAGACAAAACTTTAGTCAACCTCCTTAGACCTCTCTCTCTTGTCCACCAGGCCTCCCTTGGCCTGCTGAGCCCATTTTTAGCAAAGAATCCTACAAGCCAGCCAATTGAGAATCCCCCCACCCTTGACAGCCAATTAAGCTCCTCTCTCTGTACCCTGATACTTAGCAATGTTTGTCTTAGTAACTTTCCATCCACTCCCTCACCCTTCCCATTGGCTATAAATCCCCACTGTTGCATTAAGAGTTGAGTTCTATTTTCTCACCTACTGCAGTAATTTTGAATAGTCTTTCTTGCCATTTTTAACAAGTGTCAGAATAATTTTTCAGCTTAGTAGGGGCAAGACCCACATCTGACATTTCTCTTTCCATGTCTCCACAACACTTAGCATATGCTTCCGCTGGTACTTTGTCAAGAGGCGAGGGAGTAGGTGGGTGGTTGAGTGACAGCAGCGAACCCTTGAGGACTAGCTAACGGAGAATGCCAAATGCACCTGATGCCTATGAAGAGTAGTAGGTGGGCTCCACCGTGGAACAGAAGGATGGAGTACAGCAAAGGGAAAAAGAGGGGAGCCTTGTCCACGTGTCAAAGTCAATTGGAACCACGTAAACAGTCACTTTGGACCACTCCGGGAGCAAAGGGTCCCAACCTTGATGGTCCCAATGACTCCTGAGGGTTCCAGGTCCAAGAGGTGGCATTTGGCAGAGGGACAAACTCTGGATGATTGATCATTCTGGTCCTGGCTCTGCTGTTCTTAGTTGTATGAGATCGAACTTTCTGGAGCTTAGTCTCTCCATGTGTGAAATGAGATTAACAAGCCTTCCTCTCAGGAGTAACACTTGATATTTATTGAGAAGAATGCAAATGCTGTTTCCAGGGGGAATCAAGGCGCTGGGCTGAGTGCCTGTCTTTGTTTTGTTTTTAGAATGTGTTATCCCAATGCACACATCCACCAGACTGCTGCAATTATAACAGAAAAATGACAGCTGTGCAAAACCGATGAAGAGGATAAAAGGAATGCGATGCTTTGGCTGCCAGGATATCTTGGGAGCAGGTAGGGAACTAACCAGGTTAGAAGAATGGCCCCATTGGGAGTTGATGAGCTGATCAGACCATCATCTTTATTGTCAACTCATCCAAAGTACTACATTTTATCAAGGACATTATAAATGCTATTTTTTAAATATATTTTTTATTGATTATAGAGAGGAAAGAAGAAAGAGAGAGAGAGAGAGAAAGTGAGAGAGAGAGAGAGAGAGAGAGAGAGAGAGAGAGAGAGAGAGAGAGAGAGAGAGAGGGAGAGAATATCAATGATGAGAGAGAATCATTGATTGGCTGCCTCCTGCACGCCCCTGCTGGGGATCAAGTCTGCAACCCAGTCATGTGGCCTTGACCAGAATTCCACCTGGGACCCTTCAGTCTGCAGGCTGATGCTCTATCCACTGAGCAAAACCAGCCAGGACACAAATGCTATTTTTAAACCACACAGGTTCCTGGCAGAAGGTGTGTAATCTCAGCACACATTTTGAAAAATGTGCTTTAATCATCACAACACTAAGACTGTGTCAGTATCTCTATTTTACGGACAGGAAAAAGTGTTTTCTGGGGCAGCATTTCTCAAATAGTGTTCCATGGAATGATAAGAGTCAGGCTGAGACACAAGTGTCATACAGATAAAAAACAATTGTCACCAGATATGTTTGAGAAATATTGCAGCAGAGGATTACGTTCCTGAGCCCAGATAGGGGTCCTGGGTTTGAGGCCAGGCTCTGCCAACTATCAGCTGTGTGTGTTTTTCTGTTTGTTGGTTGTTCCATTTTATTTTATTTGTTGATTGAGGTATTACATGTGTGTCCTTACCCCGCCCCCCCCTTTGCCTCCCCACTCGTGCCCTCACCCTCCTGGTGTTTATGCCCATTGGTTATGCTTCTACACATGCATACAAATCCTTTGGTTGATCTCTCCCACTTAACCCCAGCTTCCTCTACTTTCCCTATGAGGTTTGACAGTCTAATCTCACAGGCGTCCTCAAACTTTTTAAAGTGGGGGCCAGATCACAGTCCCTCAGAGAGCTGGAGGGCCGGACTATATGAACTACTAATTCCTACTGTAACACCTCGGCTGCGCTCACTGCCCAAAAAACCTGGCGGGCCGGATCAGACTCCTCTGCGGGCCGCATGTGGCCCGCGGGCCGTAGTTTGAAGACGCCTGAATGGATGCTTCTCTGTCTCTGGGTCTGTTTTTGATCATCAATTTTAGCTATGTGGTTTGAGCCAGTAATAACCTTAGTTGTATAATCTGTAAAATGGGATTGATGAAACACCTACTTCACCAGGTTGTTGCAAAAATTCACGTTATAAGTAACAAAGCTGTCAGCACATTCCTGGTGCAAAGAAAGTCCTCAGTAAATGTGAGTTGTTTTGTTTAAATATTGTTAACATCTTAAACCTCATCCTGTCATTCTTTAGAGCAGTGGTTCTCAACCTTTCTAATGCCTCGACGATTTTTATACAGTTCCTCATGTTGTGGTGACCCCCCAACCATAAAATTATTTTCATTGCTACTTCATAACTGTAATTTTGCTACTTTTATGAATCATAATGTAAATATCAGTGTTTTCCGATGGTCTTAGGCAACCCAGCTAGCGGTTCTCAACCTGTAGATCACCACAGAAGAAGAGACAATTTCCTTTAGCAAAACACCTAAATAGACCAGTAGGAGGAGTGGGCAGAAATGAGATTCTGAAGTTATAAGACAACAAGAGACTGTCTTAGAAAAATCAAGTTGGAGAAACCAGAGTCCAATAGGGCCGGGTACCCAGTAAGTGGTTGGCTGATTTCTCACCCCCGCTGGCCTTATCGCAAAGAGGTTCTGTCCAGAGGACAGGGTCTCCTCTGGTCTTCACCTCCCTCTTTTCGGCCCCTTACACACTATTCCACCCCTTACACACACGCACAGATGCACACGCTCACACAGTATTCCCTTTCAGGAAGAAAGTCACAAACTCAACTGAGTAGAAATCCTACTAATCAAATGTCCTTTCTTCCTCTTAGCTCCCTAAACTTCTCCTAAATGAACCTATTTTCATAAATTTTAAATTATTTGCAATGAGAGGTGTTACCTTTGTAACTCTCTTTTTAAAGCACTTTAGGAAAATGTTGGAGACTCATCTTAGTCATTATGATTTCCAGAAAGTCTTCCCTGACCATCCCAATTAGACGCCCCTGTTCTGAGCTCCACCTCCCACCCATGCTACAGGACGCACCATGATGCCCTGAAATTACCCAAGTGTTTATGTCCCTTGCCTTAACCAGGCATGAAGCACCAGGCCTGCCAGGACCCTGACTTTCTCATCCAGGTATTCCCGGCACCTCAGTTCATAGCCGCAGGCAGTGCCCTGGCACCAATGAATCTATGATTCAACCTGGACCTCTTCCCAGGAAAAGAGTGCTTGGCACGGCAGAAATGCTACCCCCTGCCCTGTAGGGTGGGCGCTCAGATAGTGCCCCTTGCAAGGCTCAAAGCGGTGTTCTTATTAAATCCAGGAAATCCCCTGGTTGGGGGCTTTTGGGGTGACATCCAGTATGTAAATGCACAGGCCAGGTCCCCACAAGCAATAGCAACAGTGCCCAGTGGGAAAGTTCCACCAGCAGCAGAGGGCTCTTTCAATAGTCATTTCGATGTGCACAGCTGGAAGGAATCTGGTAATGCTCGATTTGGCTGGGGGGAGTGCATTTTCCACTCGTGGGCGTCTTGAAAACTAGAGAGAGAGAGAGAGAGAGAGAGAGAGAGAGAGAGAGAGAGAGAGAGAGAGAGAGAGAGACACACACAGACATGCACCAAAATGAGAAGCCAGAAATGGAAAGTGGGGACACTAGGCAGCAATATAATGGAGAGAAACCTGAACTTAGGTCAAAGAGCCAGGTTGCCCTGCCACTTACTGATGTGTGATGGCCTGGGACAAGTCCACCTCCTCTCAGGACTCTCACATGCAAACAGAGATATTAATGCCTCCGGGAGGCAGGAAAGGTGGTCTGAGTTAGTGTATGTGAAAGCCTGGGCTGACTCTCAGGCAGACGTCAAAGGTTAGGCATTATTGGGGGGTGCACAGGTGGAAGACGGGGTTCAGAGAGAGGAAAGGAAGGCAAAAGCTGAGGGAAAAGGCGCTGATCACACCAGCTCCAGCCCTTCCTGGAATGTCTGCAAATGAGCGTTGGGCAGAAGAGAGAACAAAAGGAAACAGCTCTTCTTATCTTGCTGTGGCTGGGTGAGGCTCAGAGGACGGGAGTCACGCCACTCATGTCCCTGCTAGCGTGGACTTGAGGATTTTTAAAGATTTTTTTAAATACATTTACTTTGAATCCTGGAGCTAATTCCCCTGATCACTTTACCCTGGATTGCGCCTCTCCTGATTTTGACCTGAGTTTGTTTGGTTTATTCCTGTGTAAGAGGAGAGGCCGGATCTTTGGGGGCCCCACTGTTTTTCTTCTCACGCTACATTTATGCTTTGAGAACTGTGTTTTGAATGAGCTGCATGCAACAGGGTGCAAATAAAATGCACTTTTTTTCTTTTTTCTCTGTCCCTTCAACGCTCCTATCTGCATCTGTGCTTTCTCTGCCCTTTGGGTGAAAGCTGAGCAGTATCATCGACTTTCTAGCCATTCTCAGCTTTGTCTTGGTCTTTGAAAGGCCGACCCAGTTCTCCAGTTCTCAATGCAAAGTTTCCCTCAGTGGCCTTTCACTTCAGGCTTGAAACCACAGTGCCAAGGGGAAGGTCATGGACTTCACATTTTCCCTGCTCCACTTCCCTTATTCAACTACTCATTCTCAACCTCAAGCCTTTGGAAAGAGGAGATCTGGGGGAAGGATACAGTTGTTTGTGGCTCTTAATGTCATGACACTGCCTTAATGTCCTCAGGATTTGGCAAAGGTCAAATGCTGACTTTAGGTCAACTTTTAAGCACATTGCAGTAAGAGGGTATGACCACCAGGTGGCAGTAAGGCCCTTTATTTCTTGCCAGAAGAGTCTACTACCAGGTTTAACGTGGCCAGGCTATTTCCTTAAGATAAAACTAAATATGTTTTCCCAAAGAAATAAAGTAAAAGGAATACCTAAAATCATAAATACCTTAACTTGACTAACATAAACTAAATATAATTTTAAACAAAGATCCTTTACTTAGCCAAACTTTAATCAGGCCTCAGAACACTCCCTCTCGTAGGCCACCTGTGCACGTCCTTATAAATTCTAGTTTTTAGCAAGAGCACTGCTAAGTTAGTTTAACCAGAACCCCCACACACACTCAATATCTAATCACCTTTGATACCTGCTCAGCAGATACCTGCTCCAGCATCTCTCGGGTGATATCCAATTGTAGCCAGACAATCCATGGGTCCAGGCTACCTGTCACTACTTGAGCCAATTTAGCAGAGACAGGGTTGAATCATATCTGAGCGTTTATTCCAATACTGCAGGCAGTATGAGAGAGCAGCAGGCCATTCACAAAAATCTGTTCTGCACCCCATCATAAGCCAGCCTCCTGTTTTGGGTAGAAGGATGAGATTACATGGGAAGTAGGCAAAGGGATAAGAATGGGTATGCAGCTGAAACCGGTTTGGCTCAATGGATAGAACATCGGCCTGAGGACTGAAAGGTCCCAGGTTCGATTCCGGTCAAGGGCATGTACCTTGCTTTGTTGTGGGCACATCCCCACTGGGGGGGGGGGGGTGCAAGAGGCAGCTGATAGATGATTCTCATCAATGTTTCTAACTCTCTGTCTCTCTTCTTCTCTGTAAAAAATCAATAAAATATATATATTTTTTTTAAAAAAGAATGGGTATGTAAAATGGGCGGTTTACAGGTAATGAGGGCTGGGGGTTTGCAAAGGCCTGGTGCCTCTGGTTTCTGCAACAGAGTTGCTAATCTTTCCATGATTATAGGCAGCTTCTGGATGTGAAGGATGGGCCGCATTTCCTCTCAGGTCCCCCTTGCAACTGTGCTTTCTTTTCTTCCTTTCTTTCTTTCTTTCTTTTTTTTTTTAATATATTTTTGTTTATTTCAGAGAGGAAGGGAGAGGGAGAGAGAGGTGGGAACTTCAATGATGAGATATAATCATCAACTGGCTGCCTTCTGCACACCCCCACTAGGGTCCGAGCCCACAACCTGGGCACATGCCCTTGATCGGAATCAAACCCGGGATCCTTCAGTCCGCAGGCTGATACTCTATCCACTGAGCCAGACCAACTAGGGCTGTGCTTTTTTTCTTTTTTAAAAAATATATTTTTATTTATTTCAGAGAGGAAGGGAGAGGGGTAGAGCAATAGAAACACCCATGATAAGAGAAAATCATGAGTCGGCTACCTCCTGCAAGTCACCCACTAGGAATGGAGTGCAGAACTTGGGCATGTGCTCTTGAGCGGAATTTAACCTGGGACCTTTCAGTTCAAAGGCTAATGCTCTATCCACTGAGCCAAACTGGCAAGGGCTAGACTGTGCTTTCTTTAATCAGAACAAATCAGTCATAGTTGACAGAGCATGATTAATATTTCTTATAATTATAGCTGATCACCAACATTCTATTTCTGCCCCTAACACAATCACCCTGGCTTGTCTTTAGCAAGAATCCCATTAGGTTAATTTCACCAGCACCTTCTTAACCCTGATATTTCCTCTTAGTGAATTTTCTTTTTTCTCTCCTGCTTTTACTTTTAGTCACATTTATTTTATGCTGAATTTAATAAGCATAAATTTATGCTGGGCCATGAGTTTTTGTGTGTTTATCCAAAGGAAATGGAAACAAGATACTAACAAGAAGTGTACACTTCCATGTTCATGTTCATTGCAGCATTTTTCACAATAGCCAGGATATGAAAACAACTTGTGTTGAACAGATAAATAAGAAGTGGTGTATAAACACAATGGAATTAATGTTATTCTGCCATGGAAAGAAAGAAAGGAAGGAAGGAAGGAAGGAAGGAAGGAAGGAAGGAAGGAAGGAAGGAAGGAAGGAAGGAAGGAAGGAAGGAAAGAAAGAAAGAAAGAAAGAAAGAAAGAAAGAAAGAAAGAAAGAAAGAAAGAAAGAAAGAAGAAAGAAAAAGAAATCCTGCCATTTGCAACTACATGGATGGACCTTGAGGGCACTATGCTAAGTGAAGTAAGCCAGAGGTAGACAGACAAATACTGCATGGCATCATTTAGATGTGGAGTTTTTAAAGTCTAACTCATAGAAACAGAGATTACCAACTGGGAAGGGTGTGGGAGGAGGAGAAAGGGGGTGAGGAAGAGAGGTTGGCAAAAGTGTACAAACTTTCAGCTCAGAGAAGAATAAAATCTGGGGATCTAATGTAAAACATGGTAACACTGTATTATATAATTAAAATTTCCTGACACAGTAAAACATAAAGATTCTCACACAAAAAAGGGGAGGGAAGATAAATATATGAGGTGTTAATTAACTAGATGGAATGGGGGGGATCCTTTCTAGTTAAATCACCAGGATATAACTTTAAATATCTTACAGTTTTATTTGTCAGTTATACCAAAATAAAGCAGAAAAAAAATTTTAATTAAAATAAATGCCTTTATTAATATTAACTATTCTAGTAATATACATTTGTTCAGATTTTGACTAATCACCAGTAATTGGGTTAAGACTTAAATGTGGTATGTAATTTTGTCCTCATAACATACATAAAAGGTAATTATGTATGTCACCCCCCTCACCCTCACTCAGGGTTGCCAGATAAAATATAGGGTGTCCAGTTAAATTTGAACTTCAGATATTTACTGTGAGCTTGTCCACACAATATTCAAGGCGTCCTTCTTGCACGGGACACAAATATTTCATGGGGCACATTTATATTTTAAGCCTGTTGTTTATCTGATATTCAAAGTTAACTAGGAATTTTTATTTGGTACATTTTACTTGGTAAAACTGTAAACTGGATCCTCATTTTTATTTGATAAAATTGGCTACCTGACCCTTATGTTCATGGATAAGGAAAATGAGCCTCCAGGAAGATAAGTAACTTGACCAAAGCTAACACCTGGTAAGCAGTGTTGCTGAGCTCTGAACCCCAGGCCCTCTGAACCCCATTTTCTCATATTATGTTGCCCCCTCCTTGTCTGTCCTGGAAGTTTTCGTCATCTGCCAGCTGCTTCCATCGTCTGGTAAGATAACTCTTGTCACCATCCCACCTACCCAGAAGACCTTTCCTGCCCAGCCAAGGATAGCCTGAAAGGGGATCCCCCTCGACTAAGTTTATCAAGTCTGTCTTCCTTGCAAGTTTACCTCTTTTTGAAAAAGAATTAAAACCCCCCTCATTGTTTTTGTGTGATTTTCCACCTGGTAGTCATGTTTCTGTAACTCTTTCAAGGCTGCCCCTAAGTAACCAACATTTAAATACAGTAGCCCAGCTTTGCGCAGTAGCAGTATCTTAGCCAAGGAGGTCTATCTGAGGCGCAATTATTGCTAATTGGAAAAAAAAAAAAAAACAATAGCCCATCCCACGTTGTTCTTCAGGCTTAAATTACCTGAAAGGTAATACAGTAATTTCAACCTAAATATAAAGAGGAAGAAAAAAAAACTGTCATGTCTAAGCTAAAAGGATATCACAATTAGTATCTTTTTGTTATTGTTTTTTCTAGTCCTATCTCCCAATATTTGAATAATAGATTTAAGCAACTGGTGTTTCACTGCTGGGTTTACCAGATAGGGTGGGATTGCAACCGGACCGTACACCTTCATGAGATCAAAGGTCATCTTTAGCCAAAAAAAAAAAAAAACATTTGCCACAAAGGAGCACTTAAAGTGCTTGAATTAGTCCCAGGCGAGAATTAAAGCACTCAGCGGGTGTGAGCTAGAGTTAACACTGTTAATGAAAAAAAGCCATTGAAACCTGTAAAGAATTCTTGTGAGTTTATTTGAGCCAAAGTGTCAACATATGCCAGGAAGCAGAACCTTGGTGAATTGAGATAATGCTCCAGAGAATGGCATATTACATTGCAATCAAAGGAGGAACGTAGGTGGATTACATGAAATTCATTGGTGATGGATTAAGGAGGTGGGAGAAAGCAAAGCGGTGGGAAACCCCTGGGATTGAATAAAAAGTAAAATGATGGACACATACTTAGGTGATTGCAGGAACAATTAACTTGATAATGAAGGAATCTGTGGTAACACTTGGTGCCCACTACATCTGGTTGTGCTCAGGGGATCCAGAAAAAAGGGAAGTTACAAGTTACCTAGACATCTCACAGATATATTATCTTAGAAGCAAAAAGGCAAATGGGCTCAGGAAAGATCTAAGTTGATCATTGTCAGGGAAAATATCAGCTTAGGACATGACTGCCTACTATAACCTGTTTGTAGTTAAATATTTAATTTTCAGACCTCTTGTGGTTATTTTAGGTCTCTGAGTTTGTAAGACTGCCACGCAGGCCTTCCCTGAGCTGTCAGGTTAGCATATGGCTCCTTTTGTCCACACCATTATTTTCAATTCCTGAGGATTGTATTGATGGTAAGATCAGGAATCGGTTTTGTAACTGAGAAATCATAAACAACACAGAAAGAGAGAGAATGGTAATGTCCAGAGAGAAAAGGGCCTGGGAGAGAAAGGACTAAGTCCCTGCCTTCATTCAACAACCACTTTTTAAATACGCGCCATCCTTGCCAAAACCGATTTTGCTCAGTGGATAGAGCGTCAACCTGCAGACCAAAAGGGTTCGATTCCGGTCAAGGGCATGTACCTTGGTTGTGGGTACATTCCCAGTAAGAGGTGTGCAAGAGGCAGCTGATTGATGTCTCTCTCATCGATGTTTCTAGTTCTCTCTCTCTCTCTTCCTCTCTGTAAAAAATCAATAAAATATATATTTTTTTAAATAAAATAAAATAAATAAATACGTGCCAGCCTTGAAGGGTGGAGAGCCTGTGCAACATAGAATCACCCAGTCCCACATTCCAGTCATGTAGGGTTGAGAAACCTGCCTTACAGGCTCCGTCAGACCAAGTTCAGGAACCGCGGTGACCTTATAAAGATGCCCCGATGAAAAGGAGAAAGCTTATCCCACCACTTATGAAGTTATTTTAACAGAAAAGGAAACCTGAATCTGACCAAACCTCTAGAAATGTATATACAGACTAGATGCATCATGATATTAAAGAAGTGTTGCTAACTTGGTGAATTGTCTTACAATTACTATTTTAAAAGTAGTCCTTATCAGAACTACTATACATGTTGAAATGTTCACAGATGAAATAATATGTCAAATTTGCTTCAGAATGATAGAGGTGAGGAACTGTGCGTGAAATCAGATTAGGCCATGAATTGATCACTGTTGAAGCTGGGCAGAGGACACAGGAGGGGTTATTATACTCTCTCCTTTTATGCATGTTTAAATTCTTCCATACTAAAACATTTTTAAAGATAAATGCAGATATCTGTTTCTATGAGAATTTTATATTTTTCAGAAAGAAAAAATGGCCTTCTCCCCTTTCCTCTAGTCCCGCATCTCTCCAAATGACCTGCTTACGTTTGACATGCTTAGAAATGTGAGCCCTGTCAAAACAGAAAATAAAACATGCCCAGAATTCGCTCACCAGTTGCTAAGTGCTAAATAAATAGAAACCTCCCCTTTGATTGTGAAGAGAGAATACCTGGGAGGGGCCCTTGGTAAGGTAACTCAAGGAGAAATTGATTTTCCAAAGGCTGACCCAGCACTGGGCACAGGGTGAGCCATCACCTCTGTCACTCATGAGGAAGAGAACACGTGGCTCCCTAACCTTTGAACTCCCAGCACCTGGCACTGTGCCCAGCTAATAGTGGGTACTCTTCCAATGTTTTTAGAGGCTGGGAGGAGATTGATGTAGTAGGTTTCGATTTTTAAAGAAAACGAATGAAATGTCTTACAGAGCTTTAGCCATGTTTTCCAGTCCTCCTCAGATATCTTTGTTGCAGATCCACCACATCTAAAAATGACATCACCACATCACCAAGGCAGAAGAAGGGGCTCCCTGAATTAGCAAGAACTCTCAGGCAGGTGCTGGGCTGAAACTGTAAGCTGCTGCTTTGCCAAAGAAATCTTATACTTAAACTAGAGGCTCGGTGCACAAAATTTGTGCACAGTGGTTGGCGGGGGCGGGGGGGTGTCCCTCAGCCCAGTTTCAATCTGGGATCCCTCTCACAATCTGGGATTGCTGGCTCCCAACTGCTCGCCTGCCTGCCTTCCTAATTGCCCCTAACTGCTTTTGCCTGCCAGCCTGATCACCCTAACCACTCCTATGTCAGCCTGATTGATGTCTAACTGCTCCCCTGCCAGCTTGTTTGCCCCCAACTTCCCTCCTCTGCCAGCCTGGTCACCCCTAACTGCCCTACCCTGCAGGGTTGGTCCCTCTCAACTGCCCTCCACTGATGGCTAACTTGTGGTGGACATCTTGTGTTCACATGGGGGCAGCCATATTGTATGTTGGAGTGATGGTCAATCTGCATATTACTCTCTTATTAGATAAAATAGTTACTCCTCACAAGCCCACTCAAGTGCTACAGGTTACTTTAAACCTTCATCACAGCCCTCAAGTCAGAGTACAGAGGGCCTCGCCCACAGCTGTTGGGTCAAACCCAAACCCCCTCCCCACGCCCCACCTTGCAGCCTACAGATCATCTGTGCATAACGTTATGCTAACTAAGTGTTCCTATAAAACACACACACACACACACACACACACACACACACAAATAAATAGGGTGAGAGGAAACTTTTGAAGGAGATGAGCATGTTTATGGCTACATAGAATTTTTAAAGATAGTGTTCTTCTTACAGGTCCAGCAACTTTCTTGATGACCTCAAGGAAGTAAGAAATTGTATGGTCCTTAATGCACATTGCTATATTATCTCCAGAATTTTCCAGTTTTACTAGAATCACATAAAACTGAAAATGTCCCCTTGCCACTCTGAGCAGGGTAAAACAGTACTTATGAATTGAACAAGCACTTATTTGACTTCCATGAATTTCAATGATTTCCACATATATTTACTGGCTAGTAATATTGCTTTCTTTGTCAATTGTATTTTTTGCCTGTTTTCTATATTAAGAATAATAACACTTTAACTTACTAAGTAGAAGTGTTTTTCCCAGCATGTCATTTGCTTCTTAATTCTGCTTACTACGTGTTCTGATATGTGGAATTTATAAGTTTTCTATCTATGCAAATCTAATCAGTTACGTTTGGGAAGTCTTCCAATTCAAAGATCATACAGTAACTGTGTATATTTTGCGTGTTCTGATATGTGGAATTTAAAAGTTTTCTATCTATGCAAATCTAATCATTTAGCTTGGGAAGTCTTCCAATTCAAAGATCATACAGTAACTGTGCATATTATCTTCTAGTCATTTACATGTTCTATTTGTTTTATATCGCACGTTTAAATTTTAAGTCCCTAATTCGCATTGGATTTGTATCAGTTTATGGTCCAAGTAAAGTGAAGATTGGGTAGTGCTTTGAATTTTAAGGGTTGGCTTTGTTTAAGTCTGTATAGTGAATCACGGCCATCTTCGTTTTTGAAGTTATTCTGTGTCCAAGAAATTTGGTTTCCTTAGTAATTTTTAAGACAGAATTTCTTGGCACACCCTCTTCAGTGGAGTAATAATATGTTCCCATTATGAAAGGAATTCAAGCAATTACAGCTAAAGCCTTCTTACTGGTGTCTCTGACCAGGTATATTTCAGAGTAAAGCACGTTAACTATCCTCCAGTGGACAGCGGCTGTCCCTGAGGCTTCTGTGAGTCCTTTGAAGGGCTGCAGAGTTGAATAAGTTGTTTTACCAGCAGCATCTATAAAGGCGTGTTGCTACAACTCCCTGGAAAGGTCAATACCCCGAGGGTGCACAGAAGGTTTGTCTAAGAGCTTAGCATTCATACAGAAAAGCTGCTCAACCAAAGGAAAGCATGACCTTCTGAGAAGTCAGATGTGTTTAGCTGACCTGACCCAAGATTTCCAGCAACCTACACAGCAAAGCCAATGAGCAGGGAAAAACCCTCCCCCAACAAGTATTGAACCACATAGAGAACATCAACTTGAATGTCTGAACACCTGTTGTGGAGTGAACACAAGTGAAGGACCACTGGAGTCCAGATCAAATTAAAATTTATTAGCTGGCTGGCGACTGCTCTGCCTTTCTCCTCGCAGGGAGTCCAGAGAGCAGTCCCGACCCTTTGTGCAGGACCGCTTTTAAGCACATTCACCGCATCTTGTTTTTGCAGAGCAAGCAGTTTAAGACAAAACAGTTTTTCTTAAGTAAAGTCAGGTCATGTTATTGATGACCATGTTATTTGCAGGGTCATCCTGTTCTTAAGAAAGCCAACAGTGTTCTATCTTGCAAGGCTATTTTGTGAGGTGCAGTTGGGATTCAAGGCTAAGTCAATAGGAGGAAGCATGCTCAAAAATTTCTACTCTCTAACAGTCCTTCCTCCATCACCGATGGTTCGACCTTGGGTAAATTACTTAATGAATTTGTTTCCTCTTCTAAAATGGGTAACCTCAAAGGTTTGTTGCAAGAACGAAATGATTGGGGGAGAGGGGTAACTGGGGGATAAGAATACATATGTAATACCTTAATCGATAAAGAAAAAAATTTTTTAAAGAAATGAGAAAATCCATGAGAATGTCCTGTGTAAACTGTACAGCACTGATCAAATATTGGTAGTGACTAATGAGCTTATGCTTGAACTTATAATATTCGACTCTTCTTGCAAAGGATGAAAAGGGGGTGCCGGCTGAACTGATCTGGCCACCTCATCCTGCAGGAGCACTATCTAGACCCACACATGTCTCCTGTCTGCAGCACTTCCCAGGGTGGACATGTACATTAGCTTCCAAGAAACTCAGCACTGCATCTAGGGAGGAAAAAGAGAAGTAACATTTACGGAGCACCTACCACGTGTCAAGTACTGAAAGACAGGCCAGCAAGATAGAGATGGGTAAGCACTATCACTTTTTTAAAAATATGTTTTCATTGATTTCAGAGAAGGGAGAGGAAATGAGATATAGAAATATCAATGATGAGAGAGGATCATTGATTGGCTGCCTCCTGCATGCCCCCTACTGGGGATGGAGCTTGCAACCCAGGCATGTACCCTGACCGGGAATTGAACTGTGACCTTCTGGTTCATAGGTGAGCCACACTAGCTGGGCCCCAGTCACATTTTTGTTTCAACTTTCCACTGCACCAGGCTCATGCAGTCCATAATGGTCCAACATAAGCCACAGGCGAGAGGGTATTCACCAGCATGGACTACACTTCCACCCATGGACAGTGTTAGGACTGGACAAGGGAGGGGATTTGTTTATATATTTCTAGTTAATAAGTCTAATATAAAACATTTTGAAGCATTTCAAATCCCAAACCAATATGAAATACATCTGAACATAATGAACAACTTTTCAAACATCTTAAATAATCAATAAAACAAACAGGACCACAGACATTACCAAGTTATTCCTGATTTTGTACAAAAGTATTATACCCTGGGTTTTATTTACTTCACCATCATTATACTTATGTGTGCACCTTCCCAGAGTTCAAAAGTCCTTTATCAAACTCAAGGCACCATTTCCTATTTCCAGGATGGTGAGGTCATGCAATCCAAGGCTCAGGACTGCAATTTGGTTGTGGATTCATGTTTTGGTCCAGAATTCTTGACAAAAACCCAGGACCAGTAGAGGGGAGAGATAAAGATATATTTCAGATTTGATGGATATGAAAGTATGAGCACCAAAGGCAATGTTTTCAGCTTGACATTGAGACAGAATATCCTGGCTTCAGACAGTGAGGTGATTTTAAAACACACTCATTCCCTAAATGGTCTGGCTCAGTGGACAGAGCATAAGCCCAAGGACTGAAGGGTCCCAGGTTCAATTCTAGTCAAGGCTCGATCCCTGGTCCTGGTCAGGGCTCATGTGGGGGCACGTATTGGAGGCAACCATCAATGTGTCTCACATTGATGTTTCTCTCTCTCTCTCTCTCTCTCTCTCTCTCTCTCTCTCTCTCTCTCTCTCTCTCTCTGTGTGTGTGGGTGTGTGTGTCTGTCTTTCCCCCTCCCTTCCACTCTCTATAAAAAAATGGAAAAATATCCTTGGTGAGCATTAAAAATTAAAAAATACACTCACTCGTGACCGGCCCCAGCCCACCCTCCCCAGTCATCCTGGGCCATTCCCTTCCTCTCTTCCCAGCCTCCAGGCTTATCTGCCACCTTCCAGTTCTTTGTCACCTTCTAGTTCCTTAGCCCAAGCAAGAAGACTTGCTTAGCCTCCAGGGTCTTCTCACATATCAGTTCCCTCAGCCCATCAGTTCCTTTATCCCAGCTGAATAAAGACCTAAAGGATGGGAGTGTTACACTTTTACCGTAAGTTTCAGCTTACAAATGGAGATTCACATTTTCCATGAATTCTTACATTAAACCCAGTGAAGTGGGCAGAGCAGAGATCACTATTCTCTGTACAGATGAGGAAGCTGAAAAGTCATCATCTTTCCCAAGCTCATGGGGCTGACAAGTATGAAACCAGATTCAAGTTCAGGGCATCTGCCTTCAAGTTCACAGCCCTTTGCACTATTACCATTTAGCATGTATGTTTGTGCACCTACTATGTAACAAATAAATGGGGTCCTGAGGGAGATGTAAAACACAATTCCTGCCCTAAGAGAGTCAAACACTTGCATCTATCAAACAATTTGAGACTGCTCCCACCATCAGAACACACTGAGCTGACAGACTAGGAACTTGGGGGTCAGAGGAGAGCGTTTAGGCGTACAGCCAGCAGAAGCTGGTACAGAAGGTGAATTTGAGTTCTGCAGACCAGTCCGGAGACCCTGTCCATGCGGAGGAGGAGACGAGTTCACTGTGTCCCCTCTGAGTTCATCTCCTTGACTTTCGCTGATGAAGACATTTCAGAACAAAGAGCTTCTTTTCTAATCAACAACATGCTGTACATGCAAATATCTGACACTGCTACAACCTGCAGGACTCTTCTAACCCTAGTTATTCCAGGATGAGTCTGGCATCCTCTTGTTTCTTCCTACTGCTCTGCCATTTTTTATCTACAACATTCAGTCCCTGTTGACTCAGTGACACACAACAGTTTTCTTCTCCTTGTATGGCCTGGCACCCTTGTCAAAGATAATTTGACCATATACGGAAGCATTTATTTCTGGCCTATTTTGTTCCATTGGTCTGTATGTCTGTCCCTATACCAGTGGCACACCATTTTAATAGCTGAAGCTCTGTAATATGTTTTGAAATCAGAAAAATATAAGACTTCTAAGTTTGCTCTTTTTTAAAAAAGATTATTTTGCCTATTAAGGATACTTTGACATTCGAAATGGATTTTAGGATGAATTTTTCTACTTCAGTAAAAAAATAATAATAATTGGAATGTTGATAGGAATTGCATTGAATCTGTAGATGACTTTGGGTAGTACTGACATCTTACTAATAAGTCTTCCAATCCATGAACATGGGATGTCTTCCCATTAATTTGCATCTTTAGTAATGGTTTATATAGTTTTAAGTGTAAACATGTTTTAAATTTTAAACACAAAAATTCCAAGTGGTCACTCACAATAAAATAACTTAAGTTCTGTTACTTTAACTTTATAATCACTGAGCTATTGTTACTTACTTTGATACTACTGTTTAAATGTCTGGATTCAAGAGTTAGAGACAGAAAGCGCTCTAGAAGACAACTTGAACCACAACCAAAGTGATTTGGAATTTCTTCCAATTCACTCCCAAAATAAATGAGCTCTGAATATATAGAGAAAAAGTGGAGAATTCTCCAAATCAACTGCTATGTAGAATACTTTTTTAAAACTAAAGAATAAAACGTGCTCATCTGGAGCATATGTGCATGTGATTAAAACTCAACAGTAACTGTAGCAATGGTTCAGAATTTAGATCAACATCAAGATTTTTCTGGGGGGAGTATTTCATCACTAATTTTGATTAGTAATCTTTGTGTTAATAACAAATAGACTAATGTTATAATTACCATTATCTTTTGATTTTCATAAAATGCATACCGGTAGCTTACTTTTCTGAACATGGGGAGGACTTCTCCCACCACCCACCTTTAGTTCTCCCCTGGCACTGAGTCTCAAAGAGTTTGAGTTTGGAAGCTTACAGGTTACTTACCATTAAGGACTTGTTGGGTTATCTTGCACCCTTCAGCATCAGGCTTCTTTGCTTCTACAGTCCCTGCCACTCCACTCTTCTGGCTTCTGCTTACCTAACCTGACCATCTTTCAGCTTCTACCCCTACTGTGAGCCACTGACTGAATCCACTGTCTTGCCTTCCAGTCACCAAGAGAGAATCCAATAATAAAGCACTTTGTGCCATGCCCCATCACAGGCTGTCAGCCAGGCTGTAGGTTCATTGCTGCGGTGCCAGTCTCTAGTCCTGTGCAATCTCCAAAGGCCAGCACGTGGCAGGGCCATTTGCTCAGCTTTTCTTGGGGGAAGGAGGGAGGGAGCCTGGGCCAGGTGGGCATGCAAATTGGTTCCTCTCAAAAACACTTCCCTTTCTCGTGTTTCTTTTTTCTTCCTTTCCCAGTTCCTGTACTTAAAAGAGTTCTTGGTATTACAAATGTGTTCTTATGTAATACCATAAGAACATAAGACTTCTTTGCTTTCTCTCTTTTCTCTCCCTCTTTCCCTTTCCCCTTTTTCATCTCTTTGACAGTCTCTGTATAAATACAGATATGAAGCTTCAGAAATGTATATCCACTGCCCACTCTGTAAACATAATAAATTTTTTTCTCGATAGCATGGGGCCTCTTATGCTTAACTAAAAGCAGATGAGAGAATTGGTTAACCTAACTCGCCATCTTTCAAACCATTCCAGGTTGGCTTTTGGTGTCTAGCTATCCAATTATTATATCATGTTTTTAAATCTAATCCTGTAACTATTTAAGAAAAACTTTCTGCTCTCCTCCCCAAAAGTCATTATTTGTGAAACTTGCTAAACAGTATCTTTCAGGTATACAGTAAACTTGCAGGATGCTGAATTTTGGACAAGAAGTGTTGGAATTTGCTACTCAAAGCCCCTCTGTGAGTTACGCAATCATCTAACTTTTTAACAACTGTTGTCTTTTTATTTTTGCTCCCCCATTTTCTACTCTGATTTCTCTCCAGGTTGTGGATGTCCCACAGCAGATACAGAAGGGAGGAGAGCCCATATTCCTTAAACACAATAAAGAAGAGCAGTGGGGAGACCATCAGCCCTTCTCACATGGCAGGTAGATGGCACTGCCTTTGTCTGTACATGCTCCAGCCCTCCTATTTTTTTTTTTTTTTCTGCAAAGACCATCAAATTTAACAAGAAAGCTTATGAGAACTGGTTTTAAAACAGCCTCCCTAAGATTAATTTCAACTTTCATTTATCTCCTCCCACAAGCATAAGAATTTTTGCCTAGCTATAATTTTAACCAGGGACACATTGCACCTTTATTCCCAGCTGCAGGCAGACAGGAAACTGCTGTGGTGGCTGCAGGAAGGTAGCCAAATGCTTCTCTGGTCCTTTGTGCAATCTAGCCCCATGCCCACTCTAATGCTTAGTAGGGCCACACCTTTAGGAGTTCCCAAATGGCCACTGCCCATCCTTTCTCCTTTTCCTTTCATCTGTCCAAAGCAGTAAGGACAGAAGAGACTCGGTCAGTCAGGAGTCATGGCCCTCTGAAGGTCCTACATTCCTTCCTTCCTGTTACTTAATGCTAAGTAACCTGTGAGCTTCCAAAATCAAACTCTTTGAGACCCAGTACCAGTGGTCCTAAGGTCAGCTGCATAGAAACTTTTTTTCTGATCCCAGAGCCTCTACCCACTCTGCAAAGTAAATGTTTTCCTCAGCCCAGCTTTCCCTCTTCCACATTCTGGTCCCTCCCTCCGCCCTTCTCCTTTCCTCCTTTCCCATGGCACTTCCTGCATGCCCTTGGGAGAGCAGCTTATGTTTTCCACAGAGCACCCACCTTCGGTGGGGTGCAGAGGTTAATCCCAACTTTTTTGCATATTAAGTACACAGGATCATTCTTTTCTTTTACGAAGAAAAATGATCTATCTTGTTCCTCCTGGAAACACAAGGCTCTCAGGCAACCTTTCATTTTCAGTGCTGATAGAGATAGGGATATATTAGTGTAGGATTCATTTTCCTCTTAATCCCTCTCTAATAAAAGTAACAGTGTGAGCTGAAACCGGTTTGGCTCAGTGGATAGAGAGTTGGTCTGTGGACTGAAAGGTCCCAGGTTTGATTCCGGTCAAGGGCATGTAGTACATTGGCTGCGAACACATCCCCTGTTGGGGGTGTGCAAGAGGCAGCTGGATGTTTCTCTCTCATCCATGTTTTTGGCTTTCTATCTCTCTCCCTTCCTCTCTGTAAAAAAATCAATAAAATATATTATAAAAAAAAAGTAATAGTGTGAGAGGGGAGCTAAAGTGACTAAAGTGACAATAGACAATGTCAGTAAATATTGGAGAACTTTCTGAACAAACAAGAACAGACAATTCCAAGGTGGCTACTCCCTAGTCAGCATTTGCCAAATGGAACATTGGCCCAGCATGGCTAGATCTTCTGATGTTTTAGAAGACAGATATCCAGATTTTTATGAAAAATCGTATTTTTTTAAAAAAAATATTGACGGCTAGTTCAAAAAAGAATTGAAAACGTTTCAAAGATTAAAGTAGACAGGTTTTGCAAGGAGCAAGAGGATTATGGGATGCAGTCCCTGGCACTGTAAATTCTATAATAACAGGCTCTTTCTTATTTTATTGTACTTGCTCAATTTACAACAGTCAGTTCCATAATTATGCCCTTTATGGAGATCAGTAACCTGTTCCTGTATTCATTCTCCTTATTTGTGGTAATAGCTTTGTCTTCTAGTCTGGCTCCATAATGCTACTAATAGTGCCTCAAGGTCAGATTGCTCTCCCTTTCTTCTCTTTCTCCCCTACAAAAGGAGCTAAAACATCGAGTTTTTAGAACCAAAGATTGGAGTCAAATTAATTTAGAGATTAAGTTATAGTAGCGTTATAGTTTTCTTGAGTGTTTAGAAATTTTAGCAAGAATTTTACTGCAAGTCCTTGCTCAGAAGAGAACTGATTAGTATGCGCCCACACACGAAAACATCACTGTGCTGAAAACTGAAATCAGTGAGTCACTTCTAGTTCTGCCATGTACCTTCCTTAAACCTGAGAATTTCCCCCCCTGCTGAACTCAGACCATTTGGCGCCCTCCCCCTATCAGCAGTTATTCTGCATTTTTATCATTATTGCATGCATGCCACCTTCTTCCCTGTAAGAGCAGGGACTATATTTCCATTGCAACACCAGGCCTGGCACAGTGCCTAGCCTATAGCTGGCAAAGCAAGTTATTGTATAAATTATCATCATCCAGGAATTAGCTGTCATTTCCAGAGCACTTCCTATGTACTAAGTAGTTCACCTACATGATCCCGGAGGTTTCCCAGATCAGACTATCCAATCCAAAGCAGCACCAGTTACCACTAGCACACCTTATTTTGTTCCTCCGAATAGGATGTCTGCTACCTAATATATTTTTATTTAATTATGTCTCCCCCACTAGAATGAAAGCTCCAAGAGAACAGTCATCTTGTCTAAGTTGTGCATGGACAGAGGATCACAACAAGTATGTTCTAAAATTTACATTTAGATTTCAGAATAATTGTATTCTTTTATAGTTCATAGTGAGCTCTGGGAACGGGGAGTGAGTGGAATAAAAAAATGAAAACTTTAGTCACATTCCCCCAAGCACTGACTAACATGGTGCGAGAATTTCTGCTGCAATAAGAAAGCCACTTCCTCTGAGGTAAGGTCCTCCACACATCTGGATCTTGCCACACCCTCCGATATGACACTATTCATGATGGCTAGGCGGGCTGAAGCGGCCCAATTCCAGACACTCACACTGTTAGAGCCAGGAGTGCAAGGTCGCCCTTGGTGGGTGGGCAGGAGGATCTGGGCGGATTCTGCGGCTCCAGGGTCCTGGGGCGGCTGTGGGATTCCCCCGGTTGGGGCCCATTCCTACCGTGCTGTACTTTTTCACCTGCAAAGCGTGCACACACACTGCAGGGTCAAAGGCTGCGCACCCCCAAGCCTGCCTGGGGCGACCTCCCCTAAAGGGACAAGCACACCAGCGCCCACTGGCCGGCCTGGGCCTGGCCCCGCCCCCGCCGGCTGAAGCCCCGCCCACCCGCCCCTCCGGCCGGATCATTCCGCAGGAGCACCTCCTCCCGAACCCGCTGTTGGTTCCGTGTCGCTGCCGCTCCTTGTCATCCTCCCTCACCACCGCCGCCGCCATGCCCGGAGGTCTCCTTCTCGGGGACGAGGCTCCCAATTTCGAGGCCAATACGACCGTCGGCCGCATCCGTTTCCACGACTTTCTGGGAGACTCGTAAGTGGCCACCCCGGCGCCCTGCCCCGGCCTCCGGCTTCGCTCCCATCCGAAGGCGTCTCCCTCGTCTTCTCCCTTCGTCCTCCGGCCGCTGGGCGCCTGCCCGCCACCGCCTCCCGCAGCGGTGCCGGCAGGTGCCCCTCCCCGTGCGCCCCTCCCTGTGCGCCCCCGCCCCGCGGCCGCTGGGCTCCCTCCCGCCGCGCGGCCCCCGCGTGGCCGGCAGGCTCCGGGCGGGGACGGGGGAGGGGAAAGAAACTGGGTTCCGCAGGTCCCGGTGCCCGAGCGCCCTGCGGAGCAGGGCTTGTTGCTGTTTAACTCGGTTTGTAAATTGTGCAAGAGACACGTCCAGCCAGGCCCGGTGGGGACGGCAGCCGGCGGCCTCGGCGGTCACCTCCTGGGACTCCTGCCTGGACTCGGGCCCTCTCCCTCCCTCTGTTCTGGAACTTGCTCCCGGGGAAGGTGGGTGTCTGAGGCCAGAGTCCCGGGACTCTGCTGCTGGCAGAAGGGCTCTGCTTGCTGCCTGGGATTTGCAGGCTCCTCAGCGCAAAAGGAAAATTTAAAGCCACCAAGGCCGGAAGACTATTTGGCCTCAGCTCCTTTATTGGCCGGGATAAGATTTGATAAGAACTTTGGGAGGAACCAAGAACACTCTGTGCTTAGGTGTGCCCTTAATTCCAGAACTTGCAACACTGTTGAGGGAAGGCTTTCTGAGGCTGCCCAGTTGCAGTGGCCTGTTCTTGCCAGGACACGTGTACCCCTGCTCCCTGAGACCCTTTGTTCCCAGTGGTGTGCCCCTCCCCCTGCCTTGCTTCCAGCAGCACATGGCCTGGATGGTGCGATAAAAATTGGTGACCTGTCATCTGGCCTGGCAATCAAACCATTATGACTAGGAGTAAGTCGCTGTCACCTTGGTTTTATAGCTCCTGAATCTGCAAAATTTAAGTTGCTCGGTTTCAATCAGAAACATCCCAGACATGTCTAGTTACATTATAGTTCAGGAGCCCCGTGGTCTTCTGAGGCGTAGTAATTCCTCCCTGGGTTTGAATCCTTTTATATGTGATATGTATAGAGAGAGAGAAGAAAGTTTATGAGGCCAAACCAACAATTGAACAGGGGTGTTCAGAGAACCTGAGAGAGATTCTATATCTTAGGCCTACCCAACCCCTTAACAACTCTAAGTCCATTTCCCACCTCCCATCAATGGAGTAGCTAGCGTTTGTGAAAGAGAGGGCTCAACTAGAAAATGATGAGACATGGACCATTCGGACCCTGAAGGTAGGAAAGGGCTTCAGAAACACAGACCAAGGCCAGTCTATACTTGGAATCTAGGTATTAGTATTTCTTCAAACCCCATGGTATTTTTCAGAGTATGTTCCTTCCCATTTCCACTCTCAGTCCTCACCCCCACATAACATAGGAATCTTTTTTTTTAATATATTTTATTGATTTTTTTTACAGAGGAAGGGAGAAGGGATAGAGAGCCAGAAACATTGATGAGAGAGAAACATCGACCAGTTGCCTCCTGCACTCCCCCCCTCCCCACCAGGGATGTGCCTGCAACCAAGGTACATGCCCTTGACCAGAATCGAACCCCGCACCTTCCAGTCTGCAGGCTGATGCTCTATCCACTGAGCCAAACCGGTTTCGGCCTACATAGGAATCTTACCAGAATTCCTAGGCTGTGTGAATTTAAGATAAATATTAACATAAAGTATAATTACTCTAGCAATAATTATAAATGCTGTCACTATCTCAGCTAACTCCACTTTCTTGGGTTTCTGTTGTTGTTGTTGTTGTTGTTGTTGTCGTTGCCATAGTTTATTGGCTAGTTCTCCGTTGATTTTATTAAAAAACAGTACCAGCCGAAACCGGTTTGGCTCAGTGAATAGAGCATTGGCCTGTGGACTGGAAGGTCCTGGGTTCGATTCCGGTCAAGGACATGTACCTTGGTTACGGGCACATCTCCAGGAAGGGGAGTGCAAGAGGCAGCTGATCGATGATTCTCTCTCATCGATGTTTCTGACTCTATACCTCTCCCTCTCTGTGAAAAATTAATAAAATATATTTTTTAAAAGAAAGAAAGAAACAAACAAACAAAAAAACAAACAAACAAACGGTACCGTATCTGGGAACCACCAGTGGGAAGATGAGAAAAATACCCACATCTATAAAAGACTGTACAAGCTCTGGCCAGTATGCCTCAGTTGGTTGAGCATCATCCCATGCACTGAAAGGTTGCTGGTTGGATTCCCATTCATGGTACATACCTGGGTTGCAGATTTGAAATCAGCGTGCATTCCGAAGGCAACTAATCAGTATTTCTCTCTCACATTGATGTCTCTTTCCATCTTCCTCTCTCTAAAATCAATAAAAATATTTTTATTTATTTAAAAGGCTGCACCACCCCTAACTGGTTTGGCTCAGTGGATAGAGCGTCAGCCTGTGGACTCAAGGGTCCTGGGTTTGATTCTGGTCAAGGGCATGTACCTTGGTTGCGGGCACATTCCCAGTAGGGACTGTGCAGGAGGCAGCTGATTGATGTTTCTCACTCATCGATGTTTCTAACTCTCTCAAAAAAAAAAAAAAAAATGAATAAAATATATTTTAAAAATAAAATAAAAAATAAAAGGCTGCACAAGTCAGCCCCACCTCCAAATGACATTTGACCTCTTTATGTCTTATTATACATGGACTTTTGCCTAATATAATATTTTCCAAACTCCATTCTGTATGTGATCTCTATTCAGACTGCCAATTTTTGATTTGGGTGTTTTAAGTCAGAAAAAAAAATAAAACAAACATAAATTTCACAGGTACCAACTCCCCCTCCCCTTGTCCACTCCCCCAGACAATGAGATACAACTAAGAGGTTTGGGGACTGTGTTTGGTGAGTTTATTGAGCCTTAATCACTGTTTCTTTATGTATGTGGTGTAAGCAGCTTCTTCACGGAACATTTTCACTAAACAAAAACGTGTGTTTTCCCGGAGTTTTCTGGGGGGTTAGTGAGGAGGGACTGTTCCCTTAAAGGAGGAAACCTATTGTCTTTTGAAAATGAGGAAGGAAGGAAGGAAATGGGACCATGTAATTAACTTACTCTCAGCAGCAGCAGTGGGGAGACTCAGGGAAGACAGGCCATGGTCAGACATGCCAGTTTACTGCTATTCCCAGCTGAGAGGTAAACTGGAGTTAGGCTTCTCCAGAAGGAGAGGGTTGAAGTGATTCAGAGAAATTGTCTCTTGACTGGAAATGGAAGGAAAATGCCTTATTTGCCCAATTCATCACCCCATTAACATTTCTTCTCAGAAGTCTCGTCTGAACCCTAAACAGATCCTTTTCCATAGAATCTAAGGCCTACGTTTTACTCAGAGCTACATTATTTATTACAAAAAGATATATGTCACCCTGATTGCCCTTTAAAAAAAGTAGACCTACCACACAGTGTTAAAGATACTACCGCTTTCTTCCCAGTCTTTCCGTAGCACCTCCATCCTTTTTGTAAGGTCTTTTCCTTCCCCAAAGCCTTGGAGCTGAGTGACAGATGTGAGTGGAAGGGGGTACCTCATTTCTGCTTTGTTCTCTGTGCATCAGGGAATTTGGCAAACTAGGCGAGCTCAGCTTGGCATCTAAGCTAGATCCAGTAATCTAGGTTAGGGTCCTGCTTTAATGTTGTAAGCCTCTAGGAGTGTGGAAAACCTAGTGTTAAATTTCCCTTTTCAGTAGAAAGTAGTTACCATGGTCACCAAGGAGAACTGGGACTCCAAAGTTTCTTGGTGGCTCAGCTTAAAGCATGCTTAAAATCTCTACAAGTTTAATTTCAGGCAGTGATGATTTGGATAGTATTTACCTAAAAATCTGTAGTTCTAGAATCTACATTGTAGCTTATCAGGTTTCTACCTTCTTGGTGTGAAGCAAGAAGAAAAAGAAACCACAAATGAAGAGATAGATAAAACTCTTTGAGACAGCATGGAGGGACCTGGAGAGTATCATGCTAAGCGAAATAAGCCCATCAGAGCAAGTATCATGTCATCTCACTCATATGTGGAATCTAATGACATACAAAATAGATCCAGAGACATAGAAGCTTGGAACAGACTGTTGAGTCTCAGAGGGAAGACAGGAGTAGGTGGGAAGAGATTAACCAAAGAACTTGTACGCATATGTACATAACACATGAACACAGAGTAGTGTGGGGAAGGCGGGGGATTAGAAGGGCTCAATGAGGGGGGGGGGGGGGAGAGGACATATGTAATACTTTCAACAATAACGTTGTTTGTTTTTTTAAAGCTGTGACGGCTAGAGAGAGAGAGAGATAAAGGTAAAACTCTGAAAGTGCTGTTTTGTCAAGGTGTAAATATTGGGTGTCCTGTATAGCTGTCTTATAAAAGGGTTTTTTTTTTGTTTTGTTTTTTAAATTTCTTTATTGATTAAGGTATCACATATTTGTCCTCAACCCCCTATTCCAATCTCCCACCACCCCCACTCATGTCCCCACCCCTAAAAGGTTTTATTTTATTTTTAAATATATTTTTTATTGATTTTAGAGAGGAAGGAAAAGGGAGAGAGTGATAGAAACATCAATGATGAGAGAGAATCATTGGTTGACTGCCTCCTGCACACCCCCTACTAGGGGATCAAGCCAGCAACCCAGGCCATTGGCCGGAATCGAACCTGGGACCCCTCAGTCCGCAGGCCAACACTCTATCCACTGAGCCAAACCATTTAGGCCTTATAAAAGGTTTTATAGCCATTCCCTTCAAAGAAGCCACATGTCAACTTTAATTTTACATATAAATAGAGGATACCAGCCTTTTTATTTTAGATTACATAATCTGTTTATTCTTTCAGTCAGCCATTTGTTTGGAGTCAGAGACTGGGGATACCCATTATTGGAGCTGAATGTTGGTCTGTGTAACTAGGAAAAAAACAAAGAAGAGGGCAAGAAGAAAATAAGTTATTTTAATAAGCTAGTTAGTTTGAGTAGCACAGATCTTATTAGTTGAAAAGGAGTCGGGGTGGCTCAAAAGAGGTAGCACCCTTAAATTATCTTGATTGTCATTATCTTCAATTGAACTGGGCTTTAAACATTGGTTTTGCTGGAAGTAAGGAGATCAAAAAAGCATTCCCCCACAGAAAAGTTTAAAAGTAATTGTCTTCATAAGCATTCATTTTTTTTTTTAAAGAACATCATTTTTTATCCCAGATTTGTGACTTCCCATTCTGCATGCTATGCTGTTGGTGATAACCTTGTCATTCAGTTTTGTGACCTTCTTTGTCTCCATTGCAGATGGGGCATTCTCTTCTCCCACCCTCGGGACTTTACCCCCGTATGTACCACAGAGCTTGGCAGAGCTGCAAAGCTGGCACCAGAATTTGCCAAGAGGAACGTTAAGCTGATTGCTCTTTCAATAGACAGTGTTGAAGACCATCTTGCCTGGAGCAAGGTAACGTTTTATGGCATATGAGGTTATAAATTGTAGAGTAGAAATAAATGAAGTTTTATGGAGGGAGTGAAAGAGAAGAGGCAAGTACATCCTTCCTTTAGTTCAGACTTGAAATGTTTTGTTTTCTATGTAGATTTTACTCTAGTGATTTCCCTTTGACTTGTCCTTGAAGTCTATGTTCAACTCTCCATTCTTATATTTCCTTTGAGTTTTGTGTGGGGTTTTTGTTTTGTTTTGTTTTGTTTTTAATATTTCTCTTCCAGTAGCTTAATGTCTGAGTCAGGGTGTTTTTGAGGCGGGGATCAGATCTATAAAATTATCTTTGCATGTGGCATTGTTTCCAGATGTGATGGACTTAAGGAACCCATTATTTCTGATGGTTTTTACATATAAATAGAGGATACCAGCCCAGAGGTATTGTACCTTGGATTGGTATCTGATACTATACTATTTGGCTTTTAAAGAGGTTCCTGCTGTTTTCTTAAAGCAGTAAAAGCAAGCTGCATTTTAACAGACGTGGGCATGAAAAGGGTCTGTGCTTAGCCGGGCCTAGTGCCTCATTTGAATGGGCATCATCCCATATACTGAAAGGTTGCAAATTGGATTCCTGGTCAGGGCACATACCTAGATTGCAGGTTCAATACCCAGTCAGGGCTTATGCAGAAAGTAAATGATTGTTGTTTCTCACATCAGAGTCGTTGTCATCCCCCTCTCTAAAATCAATAAACATATCCTCTGGTGAAGATGTAAAAAGAAGAAAGAAAGGTTATGCTTATAACCTAAATATAGTTCCCTATTGCTCTTCCTGTCAATGTGTTTATTCATTCACTTACTTAGTAAAATTGCTTAGAAAAATTACTATGATTATGGAATGGCTATTAACAGATTGAATTCAGAGGATGTGCCTGGTTTACATTTCTCTTTCCTCTTTCATCTGCATTTTAGGATATCAATGCTTACAACTGTGAGGAGCCCACAGAAAAGTTACCTTTCCCCATCATCGATGACCGGAATCGGGACCTCGCCATCCTGTTGGGCATGCTGGACCCCGCAGAGAAGGACGAGAAGGGCATGCCTGTGACGGCGCGGGTGGTGAGTCTTCAAAGTCCCTTCTGCAGTCCCCGTGACTGGCCAGCTGGATGACCATGAGGAAATAGGCGAATTATGTTAATATCTACATATTTCCTCGAGGAAATAATGGTGCTGGTAGCAATCTCATTGATTATATGTAATGCTCATTCTAAATTTTCAGCTAAAATTTTAAACTGGATAATTCATAGCTTTTGGAAACCTACTTCTAGAATTGGGTAATTTTTCCTATATCTCTCCAGACAAGCCCTCTTTAATTGGGTGGTCCATGTCCTTCTTCCTTGGCGGCTCTGGTTTTGAATTCTGGTTAGTTCTGACCTGAGAACAAACTTAGTCCCTCATCTGCAAAAAATACAACTACGTGAGGGCCAGTATCCACTCCCATTAGTGTTATTTTTATGATAATCATTTCTACTTAACATAGTACCTTCCAAGCCCTTTCCTGGATTCAGTTTGCATATCAGTTTTTCTTACTGGGATAGCCAGAACCAAATATAATCAATCTCCTTTGAAGTGCAGAAAAATGACATGAACACTGATGTACTACTATACCTGAAGCTAATATAATACTATGGGTCACTGTAATTGAAAAGTTTTTTAAAATTTTAATAAAATTAATAAGATATTAAAAGTATCTGTGTTTCTGCCTCCCAGTGAAGTTTGGCGTGCCATGTTAGATACTGGAGAATGTTTGTGTTCATTTTGTGTTTATACCCGGAACATTTGTAATGACAGGCAAGCATTCCAAGAGGCTTTCATATCAAAGAACTCGTCCTATATAAGTGTCTGTGTTTCCAGGTGTTTGTTTTTGGCCCTGATAAGAAACTGAAGCTGTCCCTCCTCTACCCCGCGACCACCGGCAGGAACTTTGACGAGATCCTCAGAGTAGTTATCTCTCTCCAGCTGACAGCGGAAAAGAGGGTCGCCACCCCGGTTGATTGGAAGGTAAAGATGCTAAAGGGCAGGTCCCCGGCGCGCCTGAAAGGCCTGCGTGGCTAATGTCCACTAGCCACCCTCGGGCTCTCCGTGCACTGGGAGATTTTTCCTCATGGCTGAATTTTAGATTTGCTATTCAAGGTCTTTAATTAATTAACACTTTTATATAAAACACAGACTCCCTATATTGCTTTCTAGCTTTTAGCTTATTTGGACAAATTAATTGGTCAGAATGATTCCCTTCCTAATAAAAGGATTTTTTTTTTAACTTTAATCCTTCCCTGATGGCAAAATATTTACAATAAAACTTTGATTGGCCACTTAAGTCCTGGCTGTAAAACTTTTCGGTGTCTTACTGTCCTAAAGTATTTTCTTCTCTTAAGCTTCATTAAATCTGTAGAATTCTGATACTTTTTTTAAGCTTATAGTCTCTAGGATTTCTGCAGTATGTAAGACATGGTTAATATCACAAGAATATTTTAATGTCTCTACATTTTTTTTAAATATGCTAACCTGTGTACCAGTTTTTGTGTTTCTGAAAAGTATATCAATTAAACTGCTGTGTTCATTCACTGAACATACATTTATTGAGCCCAGATACAGCCGTGAACAATTAAGTTCCAGACCTCTTAGACTCACATTCCGGTGGTAGAGACAGACAATAAACTAGCTAATAGTGTATTAGGTACGCAGAATACTAGTAACGGAGAGAGGAGGGGAAAGGGGAGGACAGAGGTGGGAAGACTGGCTTTCTGCCTGGCTGTCAGGGAGGCCGAGAGCAGGAAGCTTTACCTGAGGTGAGTGGCATGTTAGAGGACCAGAGGGAGTCAGAGCCTGGGGACTCGCCATGGGATTTCACCATTCTCCATGTCTGTCCGTAGGTCGGAGATAGTGTGATGGTCCTCCCAACAATCCCCGAAGAGGAAGCCAAGAAACTCTTCCCTAAAGGAGTTTTCACCAAAGAGCTCCCATCCGGCAAGAAGTACCTGCGCTACACGCCCCAGCCATAGGTCTCCCCTGCACAGTGAGCCAGCAGGTGCCAGCTGCCAGTCACGTGTCCTACAGCGATTCCGTAGAAACATCCCACTATGATCATAGCCACCGTCTCTAGGTTGCTGTACTACTGGCTTATTAAATGAAAATGGCACTAAACACCCGTGGGATTCTTTGCTTCGTGCCTTCACCAGCATTCTGTTCTGTTCCCGTGTCTCGGCCCTCTCTCCTGGCTCTCTGAAATATAGTCTGTATTTGAGACTCACATCATATTGGATCTCTGCAGGTTTGTGATCAATAACGTAAAATCCACTGATGGTTGAAAAGCTGCTTTGCTCCAGCCTGGAATGACCATCAAGTTTTTTAGCTGTTCTAATCAAATCCTCTCTTGCATTACACATTTTGGGGAGCAGCAGAACTTGAGGTTCTGTCAATCTGTAAGTATATAACCCTAGCAGTTAAAGTAGCCGGATATTCTTCAATACTCTGTGTTTTGATCACAACTAAGGGAAAAGACTTCAATTCTGTATTTTCATAGGAGAGACTGAAGTGGGATGAGAGTGGGGAGGGATCTTTAAATATTTTACTAAGAAAATTTTTCAATACATTTCTATCAAAGGAAAAAAGGCTCCACTCATCTGCTGAAGCTGTAGCAGAGGTGTGAGCAGAACAACATTGCCACCTGCCTTTCACAGCAGGTATTTCTGTGTCAGAGCTCAGCCATGATGAAAAGGGTTCAGCTTGGGGATGAAATTGTTTACAGAACTATTCTTACTAGGAGTGGGTCGGTACTTTCTAAATTTTGCTTTTTGGGGATCTAGCAAATAAATCCGTTGTTAAAACCAGATCAGAGAATTCTGTTGTCACGTTTTAAAATCCTCTGTTAGACCCGTGTCCTGAGGGCAGATTTTCCTCACTGGGATTGGCATTGATGCTTCTCTCCAGAGACAGATATATAACATTTCTAATGAACATGGAGGTGGCACCTGGCCCACTTTGCTCCTTCCTGGTACCTGCCTGGGTCCTAGAGTCCCTTGAGTTTGTGACCCCTGAGGTAACACGCTCACCTAATGCCTTAATGCAGTGTTTCCCAAAGTGTGGTACCTGTACCCCCAGGGGTACAGGAAGAGTTTGGTGGGGGTACGCGTTGCACCAGAGTTGGGTAGGGATATGCACTGCACCGTGCTTAGCTGCGCCTAATTCTACGTTCTCATGAGTACGAGGGGTATTCAGCGTTACGAAAATTATATGTCAAAAGAGCTTAAGAATTTGAATCTTGAGCTGAAACCGGTTTGGCTCAGTGGATAGAGCATCGGCCTGTGGACTGAAAGGTCTCAGGTTCGATTCCAGGCAAGGGCATATCCCCAGTAGGGGGTGTGCAAGAGGCAGCTGATCAATGTCTCTCTCTCATCGATGTTTCTAACTATCCCTCTCTCTTCCTCTCTGTAACAAATCAATAAAATATTTTATTTTTTTTTAAGAATTTGAATCTTGAGGATAATGGTACACATAGGTATGCTTTTCTGGTTACTCTGAACTCACGGTCCTTGGACTTATGCTGTGCTAATAAGGCCTCAGTTGGAAAGAAGTGTCACATACCTGGTACAGTCTCTTGCATGTAGCCCTCTATATTCCTGCTGAGTAAAATATGGTCCCTGGTGCTATGTGTCAGAGAAATCGTTGGGCCTTTTAGTTTCCTTTAGAAGGTGGTGACACTAAGAAGGTTGAGAATGAAGGTAAAAATTCCAAGTTTTCACAGTATCCTGGGGAATGCTAGTCTGAAGGAGACCTACAAAGGCTGGCATCCTGTTCTCACCTCCTCAAGTCACGATGTATTTTGCCTTCACAGAACTATACTATCTAGTACATCTACCCATAATGATGACATCAGTATAAAAACACTTTAAAAAGCTCAAAGGAAAGGGGCTCATATGCTGTCAAATTTAGTTCTGGCTCTACCACTAAGCAACCATGAAGCCATGAAATGGAACAAGTTCCTTTCCAAGTAAATATTACATAATATGCATTTCTAGGTAGAAGTGATCCTAAGCATATTTTTAACAATGTTGGGCATGAATAGTAAAGTTCCCCTATAGAGAATTGTTGCCCTCAATTTTCATTGGAAGAACAGAATAAATTATGCATCCAAAGATTTCTTAATTGAAAGTGAATGTATGACCATGGTGACTATGAGAGAAGCATAAGGAATTTGAAAGTCTATACTACTTAAAAAACTAAGCATAGATTAATCTTACTTAATAGTAGAGAAACATGTAAATTAACTATACTACACCCACATCAGAGTGAGCATGCAAATTAACCCAATAAAGATGGTGATTAATTTGCATACATAACTGGGTCCCAAACCCTCATGGGCACCCGGGTCACTCCCATTCGGCCATCGGAAGGGGAGGGCCCGCTTCCCAAGCCTAAAGTCTGGGGTGGAGGCTTTAGGGAGGGGCAGAGCCTGCGATCAAAGGAGTAGGGGGAAAAAATCAATGGAAACATATCCTCAGGTGAGGATAAAAAAGAAAAATAAATGTCATATCCTATGAAAGACACATCTTGAAAATGTTTAAAGAAAGTTGTCTTTTTCATGGTGAAGGGACGAGTCCATGTTGATGAAAATACCTTGGTAGCTGTGGTGACTGGCAGTGGCTGTAGCAAGAGGGGTGATGGGACTGGTGCCTTCTGCTGATCAGCCCAGTGGCCTCCTGCAAGGGGAGGCCAGACTGCGGCTTAGGTCCCCCCTCCCAACAGGGAGTGGGCCTAAGCCATCAGTAGGACATCCCCTGAGGGCTCCCAGTATGTGAGAGGGGGCAGACTGGGTGGAGGAATCCCTCTGCGGTGCATGAATTTCATGCACCAGGACACTAGTCTTCTAAGATTAGTAAAATGATCGTGTGACTCCTGTATTGTCTTGCCACAAATCTGATTTCATCTCCAACCTTCACCCTAAGGATAGGAATATGCATTGAGAAACTCAGTGAAGGGTTAAGGAGTCAGAGTGGCTGTGCCTAAATGGCCAGCTCAAGATGCCAATTTGGATACAGTAAACTGGCATTTGTGATTTACTCCAATAGACCATGCCCTTTTGGGGCAATGCAAATTGAAGTACTATAACTGATTCTAGCTTAAATGGTGCATGACTGGGAAAAGGTCATTACTACCTTCTTGTCAGTGATTGTCTAAAAATGGGCATGTGACTCAGTTCTTGGGGAGGAGACAAATACAAGATCATTAGAATTTCTAGAAGAATTCTTTCTCACTATTGGAAGCCATTCTTTTTGGTCTCATATTGAATCTGAACATGAAAACATGGAAGCCTGGATTGCTGTTGGGAGGGGCAACCAGCCATGGAATAAGACAAAAGGTCAATAGAGTGAAGAGAAAGGAAAAAATCTGATCACCACTGAGTCCCCTGCCCACAAGCCATGCTACCTCTGGACTTACATAAGGTATTTCTGTAGTGTTTAAGCCTAATGGGTGTGCATGGTGAGGTGCCTCCTAAGTGAGCTAGAGGGCAGGCATCTGTTTTCTGTTACTTTATTCCCTGCATTGCAGATCTCAGGCTTCAGAATGCATTAAGTCACATGACCATGTTAAAACCCAGGGCCCTCCCGACACTGATTCTATAGGTGACCAGGAGTTCTTCATTTGTAGGACAGCAGGCATGGCAGTACCCAATATCCATTTTCCATTCTTTGCTAAAAACACTAGGTTGTGTTAGGGTTGGCAAGGTGAGGTGCCAGTTAAAGATCACTTAGGAGAATAGGTGTGGGCATGTGACCCTGCTTCCCCCAGTGGGGGCCCTTCCTGACTAAAAGGCAAGGCCTCCTATGCAGAAAGCTCCTTGTCCGACTGAAACGCCAACCAGATGCCTGGAGTTACCAATGATTTACCATCCGAGAATCAGTTACTGGCCAAGGATGGAGGAGAAGGCGACAAGGAGCCTGGGTCCGTGCTTATTCCTCAAGCCAGCCCTGTTCTGCCTGTTTCCAGGTATCTGGTTACATCAGAAAAATGAAGCCACATGGGTTTCTGTAATGTGCGGCTACACTGATGTTTGCTACATGAGTGTTACATGGCCAATCAGAAATACTGCCCTCCATGCTCGGTATCCAGAAGGTTCTTCATAGTTATGCTTGACTTTTTCTCTTGTGTTTCCTTCTATTGTGATTTCCTCTAGAGTCGAGATTCTTGCATTCTTTCAAAGTTATGTTGAAATGAAAAGGACAATGGAATCTAATAAATACACCATGAAAATCAACTTTATTTGACTTTAAAAATAAAAATGAAAATAGTATCAAACAGTACTATGCAAGGTAAGATTGTTAACTTCTCAACTTTGCTTTCAGTAACTAATATGGAACATAGACCCATTTTTCAAGAGTCTGTGTTCTACTAAATTGGGGAGGGAACAATAACTTTGGAAAATGTTAAGGGAGCACTACTTATCACAATATCACAAATCAGAGTTTAGATTCTGTGCTTCAGATAGTAATATATTGTATAATGCTTGTAATAACTTGCAAACACTGTAACTTGCTCTTAGCTGGAGCAGGGTTCTGTTTGTGGGTCATGAGTCTTGAGGCAATCTTACCCTGAAAAATTTTTGAGCCCCTCAGGTATAATGCAACTACTTAAAACTGGAGCTTTTGCAGCAGCCCTTCAATCACTTAGAAAATAAATGCAGCAGTGAATTGTTCAGCAACTTCTAAGTAAGCTTCTCATCAGATGATCCTTCGGCACATGAGCCAGGATATTGGCTCAGTCTGAAACACCACCTCTCATATCGTGTTAGTGCCATTAGTGTCCTTTTCTATAATGAGATTCAGACTCCAACTATAAAAGAAAGTCAAAAGTAAAACATTAGACTGTGTGCATTTCAGGAAAACAACAACTAATAAACTTAAACGCAGAAAACTTAGGAAAAGTTTCCATTTTATTATCTGGAACCTTCCCTTCAAGGACCTTGAGTGATACCTTGTCAGTAAATAGACGTACATCTTTATACCAGCCAAGGTCCACTTATAAAGAGATACTACATTGATTCAATCGGAGTAGTCTGTCTCTTAAGGAAAAGAGAAATATTAGGAGCACTGAATTCCAATTAACTTTGCGACTGATAATAGGGTAACAGGAAACTTTTTTCCTAAATTGGAATGAGAATTTTTTAAAATAATCAAAACAGTGACAAATGAGGAACTTGACTCCCAGATAGGTTTCCCGTTTGTGAAATAGCGTTTCTATAAGAGGAGAGGATGACGATAGATTGACCGCCTAAAAAGAACTGCATTGCTTTGTTTAAAAGGACTATCAACCATAAGTTTTGTCAATGCAACTTTCTGTCCTCTGAAGGGAGAAGCATCAATACTTAGATGTTAATGACCCTTCCCACCCCTAATCCCAGAGATGCCTACTTTTGAACTAAACGTCAGGGGAAAGGAGTGGGGGTTGAAAAGTGGGAAAGGAGTGAGATGGGGCAAAATGGCATCTTCTGAAAATATTCTATAATTTTAATTATTAAGTAACTCAGGTGAGTTTGATCCTGTATTTTCCAATTCAGTGAGTTTCCACTAAATCGCTTTCACCACCTACATTTTGCTATTTGACTTCACCGTGTATTTCAGCTGGGTACTTTCATATTCACACTAAGAAAAATCTGACTCAAGTACCAAGTTTATTACCTCATCTTTTCTCTTCCAAGTCTGATCTTTGCTGGCCACTTGAGGACCAGTGTTGACTGGGCCTATTCAAACATGCATCAAACAAAAATTAAATCAGGAGTTTAAGAATAAAAGTAGCAGAAGAATATTTTAAAATATCAATTTGCTTTCTCCCCGTAGGCCTCCCTTTCCCTTCCCTTATAAATGGTCCCTTAACTTTCTTCCCACGGGGAGACTTGTTAATAGGCTCCCGAAAGTCCAATAGGGACTGAGAAACTCAAATGACAGCAGGCAGGTCATACATGTGATTAAAGTGGGCTGGATATAAGACAAGAGGGAGCAGTGTGGACAACACCTGCTTTCCCAATGGCAGCCAGCAGGTACTCGGCTCTACCTGATTGTTGCCACATACAGGAATGAGGACTGAGTGTTGGCAGGTGTTCTGATGTTTTCAAGAGAAGCTCAAAATCTGGATTTTTTTTTTTTTAATGTGAAATTCCTGGATGTTTATACTTGGCAACTAATTTTAAAATTGCAAAAGTAAACGTGTGCGGGTCAAATCCAGTGTCCTGGCTGCATCAGTCCACGGGCCTAGCATATGTGACTTCTGTCCCAAACTCATCGGGGAAATCAGAGCGATATATTTCCCTCAGTGTCTCTGGAATCATTCAAGGAAGGAGAGAGGCCTGCAGGCCCCAGAAGGATAGGGACCTACTTCCATGTTGGATCTCTGACTCAACAGCCCGGTGTCCTGAGGCTTGTACACTGCTGTGCCCCATGAGTAATGTGGAGCAGCTGAGCTAAAGAGACTGAAGGGTGCAGTGATGGCCATCTCAGTGTTAGCCAGCACGGGCAGGAGGCCCAGGAGCAGAGGGAGCTCCCAAAATCAGGTGCCGCATATAACCAGAACAGAGCAGGGAAGGTGAGCCCTAAGAATGTCTGAGTTGAACTTGCTTCTAGGGGAAAAGTGAAATTACATATTGAATGTCTGTCTCTCCTCCCCACAGGGGTAGACGCCTTGTTTGGCTCACGCACTAACTAGCACCTGGCTCAGTGACCAGCACACATTGGGGTTTCATTTTATAAGAATTTTTCAAATGAGAAATAATGAGATATAAACTAATAAAATGTCACTTTAGGCACACAATTTGAAGTCATATATACCGCCGCCCACCCCCCACCCCCAATTAACAATTCATTAAAAATTGCATCATGTCTAAGTCAGCAGGTCACATGAATTGTGAACACTGGAAATGGTGCCAAGTAGAGGAGTAAATTAAGAAGGACTCTTTTCAAGCTGGGGCAGCTGGGAGAATGATTATGGGGCTCTGTAAGGAGGGGATGCTGAGCATTGAATGAAATACCTTGAATATATTTTCTCTAGAGCAAGGCCTTCCTATCTAGTTTTCTTTGTTTACTGCTTAGCACAGGGATACATAAAATTGGGTGCTGATACACATTCAGTGACTATGGTTACTTAGTGACTACCAAAATATACCTCAAAGCAAGTTATGACAGTGACCATGGTTTGGAATTCTCAATGGGGATGGGTAAGGTTCCAAATATCCTTAGATTGGGAGGAAACCAGCTTGCCACACCAGGGCCCACTGAGTCTGAAATTTCCAATCCCCAAAGGTGCTGTGTGGCTCCAGCTTCCCAGGGCAGAGGGTAAAACATAAAAGCTGCTCCCCCCACCTCACAAGGGTTTGTAGGGAAGGTTGGAGCAGAAGGAGCCACCCGATTTTAGCATCTAGAAGTCTCTGATACGTGCCCTCACAGAAGCAAGTGGCTGTCAGGTTGGGCCCAAAAATGGGTGTTGATGATAAACCCACACAATACCCTCAAATCATTTTCTTCTAATTAAATTAATTTTTATCAAAATTCCTTCCCAATGGTTTTCCTACCACTAAAGGGATATCCCTTACCTACGACCTTGGCATCACTGGAAATTTTGACAGGCTCCTCTGCTTGAATAATCAGTAGCTTGCTTAAATCTGAAGTTCCCTGAACCTAAAGGAGAAAAGTGCAAATTAGTCAAAGGAACATTCTTTGATCTCTAAGCTGGCTGCTTCCTAAACTTTCCCAAGAATATTAGAGATAAGCCAAAACCTAGAACTGGGCCTCCAACCTAAACTCTATCTTTCTCATTTTGATCCTCTTTAATATTGCTTCAAAAAGCCCTGTACCAGCAAATTATTTTTTGCTTATTTATAGACATCAGAAAGGAATTTTCTGCACATTACTTGTAACTGGATTGGAAATTCTCAGCTTAAAACAGAAAATCCATAATCCACTGAGTTACTTTTACTCCCCCTTTGAAATTCAAGGGCTCAGGACCCAGGGAATTTGGAACCTTATCCATCCCCATTGAGAATTCCAAACCATCCCCCATGGCAGGATGATCTTCTTAGAGTTTTTGCCCACAAAATCTGCCCTTCCAGAATGCAAGTAGTGGGAAAGTAACAATAACTATCATTTCTAGGGAGAACCAAGATGGCAGCATAGGCAAATGCCTGTACTCGCTGCCTCCTGCAACCACATCAAAATTACAACTAAAATACAGAACAACCATCATCCAGAGCTGGCTGAATGGAAGGCCTACAACTAGAGAAGTAAAGAAGAAAGCACACTGAGACTAGTAGGAGGTATGGAGGCGTGGAATGGGCAGGTACAGCACCCATGTGCCGCTTTTTTAATTGGGAAGGAGATAGCCTCTGTGGAGGCCGCCCATGAGGAGCAAAGGGTCCCAGCTCCACACCACATGTCCAGCCCAGGATCCCAGGGCTGGGGAAAGAAGTCCTATGGGCTGTAGAATCCAGTCAGGATTGGGGCTCAGAGACACAGAGGCTGCTGGAGACGTAGCTGCTCCTCTTAAAAGGCCAACACCATGAACTTAACTTAAAAGCTCCCACTTCCTCTGAGCTCCAGTGCTGGGTGAGGCTCTGGGGGACCCAGACACATACTAGGAGAAACTGGACTGTCTGGCATTGGGGCAGGAACTCGAGGACGACTTTCTTCCAGACAGAGGTGCTCGCAAGGATCATTGTTCCTGTGCTGGGACCTACCCCCAGCAGAGAGTAGGCTGATCCCAGCTCTTACCTGCCCCTCAATCACACCCTTGTGCAAGGCACAACCTACACACAGTACACAGAAATCCTGGGTACGTTTTGACCATTTTGTTAAGGGCAGGTGAGACCTGCAGAATCTTTCAGATTAAATTTATTTTTAAGGTGGTCAGTTGAGTATTAAAGCCACTTATGCAGCACTGTGGAATGTAAAGACTCTAGAAATGATCCTCCTTACCTGCTCACAGGTTTTAGGTAAGATGCAAGGTGCAAGATATGGTGTCTCTGTCTTTGTGTCGATCACACTACCATATACGACAATCACCATCTTCATGATCTCCCAGTCAATAGTCATCTCATTACAGTTTGATAAAGTATCCACGTATGCCACATTGAGTGCCACACACCTCTCGAACGTTATATCCTACAGTAAAATTACAATTTTCTGTAAGTCATAAACAATGACACAAGGTATCAAAAAGAAAGAAAATTCAGCTGAAACCGGTTTGGCTCAGTGGATAGAGTGTCGGCCTGCGGACTGGAAGTTCCCAGGTTCGATTCCAGTCAAGGGCATGTGCTTTGGTTGCGGGTGCATCCCCAGTGGGTGGTGTACAGGAGGCAGCTGATCGATGTTTCTCTCTCTCATCAATGTTTCTGGCTTTCTATCCCTCTCTCTTTCTCGTTGTAAAAAATCAATAAAGTATATTTAAAATTAAAAAAGGAAAGCAAATTCAACAGCAATACAGTCATAATATGGGACTTTAACACCCCACTGTCATTAATGGATAGATCTTCCACACAAAAAATCAAAAAGGAGACAGCAATATTAAACAACAGTAGATCAGATGGATTTGATATTTACCAAGTATTTCATCCCAAAGCAGCAGAATATACATTCTTCTCAAGTGCACATGGGATATTCTAAAATCTAGATCACATAGAACACTAAGTCTTAACAAGTTCAAGATTGAAATCATACCAAGCATCTTCTCAGATCACATGGCATAAAACTCAAAATTAACCACAATAAAAAAAAACCTCAAAAACATTCAAACACATGGAAGCTAAATAGCATGCTATTAAACAATGAATGTGTTACCAATGAGATCAGGAAGAAAGCAAAAACTACCTGGAAACAAATGAAAATGAACAAACAGCAACCCAAAATTATAGCATTACAGGTCTACCTCAAGAAACAAGAAAAATCTAAAAAAATAAAATAAAAAATAACCCTACACCTAAAAGAACTAGAAAAAGAACAACAGGAAAAGCCCAGAGTAAGTAGAAGGAATGAAATAATAAAGATATCAAAGCAGAAATAAATGTCATAGAAACTAAAAAACAATATAAAAGATCAATGAAACCAAGAATGGCACTTTGAAAAGATAAACAAGAGTGATGAGCCTCAGTGGATAGAGTGTTGGTCTGCATACTGAAAGGTCCCAGGTTTGATTCTGGTCAAGGGCATGTACATTGTTGCGGGCACATCCCCAGTAGAGGGTGTGCAAGAGGCAGTTGATAGATGATCCTTTCTCATCAATATTTCTAACTCTCTATCCCTCTCTCTTCCTCTCTGTAAAAAATCAATAAAACATTAAAAAAAAAAAAAAAAGATTGATGAGCCTTTTACCAGACTCATCCAGAAACAAAGAAGACCCAAATAAAATCAGAAATGAAAGAGGATAAGTAACAACTGACATCACATAAATACAAGGATTGCAAGAAAATATTGTGAATAATTATAGGCCAACAAATTGGACAACCTGGGTGAAATGGACAAATTTCTAGAAACATATAATCTTTCAAAACTGAATCAGGAAGAAACAGAAAACCTGAATAGACCAAAAACTATTAATGAAATCGAAGCAGTAATAAAAAGACTTCCAGCAAACAAAAGTCTTAGACCAGATAGCTTCACAGGCAAATTTTGCCAAACATTCAAAGAACACATATCCTTAAACTATTCCAAAAAATTCAAGAGGAGGCAAGACGTCCAGATTCTTTTAACAATACACTCAATAAAATTCAGCACTGATTGATGATTAAAACTCTCAGGAGAGTGGGAGTAGAGAAATCATACCTCAACAAATTAAAGGCCATAAATGAAAAACCTGCCAACATCATACTCAATGGACAAAAACTAAAAGCATTTCCCTTAAGATCAGAAACTAGACAGGGATGTCCACTTTCACCACTCTTATTCAACACAGTTCTGGAAGTTCTAGTCACAGTGATCAGACAAATAAAAGGCATCCAAATTGGAAAGAAGTAGTAAAATTCATTATTCACAAATGACATGATATTATACATAGAAAACATTAAAGACTCCACCCAAAAACTACTAGATCTAATAAATGAATTCAGCAAAGTAACAGGATTCAAAATCAATATCAAGAAATCGGTGGCATTTTTATACACTAATAATGAACTAACAAAGCGATAAACACTTAAATACTTAATCGCTGAGGCACCAAAAACATAAGAAAATAAACAAATATCTGGACTTTTGCAACCTGAGAATTGTTAAAATTCTGGAATCTAAACTTGTACTCTTAAAACTTACAGAATTTTATTAATGAATGTCACTCCAGTACATTTAATTAAAATAAATAAATAAATTCTGGAATCTCCAGAAGAGAGATTTTTCTTTAGAAGATCAGACACAATTGCCCTTTCTATCTTTGTCACAAAAATATGAAGCATTTTGTAAAAAATACAGTAGATGCAAGTTCACTTACATTTTCATCATGTCACTTACCTCATCAACAAGAGCTGATTCAAAATACTGATAGGCAGTGTTAAGAGAAAGCTTTAACCATATTTTGTATTCCAGGGATGGCCAGAAGACATCAAAGCCCTCATATAAATCCTCCAGGGAGATAAAGCAGGCCTGAAATGACAAGGTGTCATGCAGCAAGCTCAATTTGTACAAAACCATCAGAAAACAATATGCCTGTCACTTTCATCAAACTCTGCCATTTAAAAGCACTGTATTGTCAGAGAGGTTGTTCTTTATGTATAAGACAGTTCAATTAAAGCTATAGACCTACTAGTAGGCTAGGAAAATCCATGCCGGTCAATAGCTAAGATAAGGATATGGCTCATGAGCCCAGGATTCAGGAACTAAGCCACATAAGTTACCTATTTTTATTGCCACAGTAGATAAAGTGGGCTCATGTACAATCTTTGTTTCCAGAGGCGACGTGCTTACTTGCATAAGGAAGACTACACTTCCAGGATTCACGGTACATGAACTCCAATGAGTTCAATTCAGCTTTGTGACTAAATTCATGCTTCCTATCCTCTTCCAGAAATGAAATGGTATGAAACTGATACAGCGACGCTCCCCCTGTGCCACACACCCCTGAGACTGGTCCCTCTCAGTTTCATCCAAGAGTTCTAGAAGCTTGAGAATTCTGAGTAAGCAGAAACTTTGGCTCTCTTCTGATTGTGCCCACCCTCCAACCCCCAGCAAATAGAATACCAAGCTACTTATTTGTTGAATAGATAACTTCCTACGTAGCAAGTGAAAAAAGAAAAAAAAGGGAGATTCAGAACAAGCATTCTTTGAAAACACTGCTTTCGTATGATGGCCTATACATGAGAGGCACTTCACATAGGTGTTTTCCCAATCTTCATAATATCAAAAGTTGGGTATTCTCTCTCTTTTTTTTTTTTTTAATATATTTAATTGATTTTTTACAGAGAAGAAGGGAGAGAGAGAGAGAGAACTAGAAACGTCGATGAGAGAGAAACATCGACCAGTTGCCTCTTGCACACCCCACACCAGGGATGTGCCCACAACCAGTGTACATGCCCTTGACCGGAATCAAACCTGGGACCTTTTAGTCCGCAGACCGACGCTCTACCACTGAGCCAAACCGGTTTCGGCGGTATTCTCTCTTTTAATGAATGAGGACACAAAGACTCACAGAGGTTAAAAATACCGCGCTCCAGATGGTAAATGTGCCCTCCCAGTTACTGGTTGAGGGACTAAATAATATATCAGAACGCCAAGGAAGCAAACACGCTGGCATTCGTCATTTACTTGAGGAAGAATTCATGAATAACCCACAAAGTAGACAGAATCAGGGCCTTACCTGTAAAATAGTTTCACAGATGGCGGTATATTCAATTTCACGCTTAAGCAGACAGTTCAACTCTCCAATGATGTCCCCACAAGTACAGAACTCTGTAAATATGGTTTGGGACCTTCTATTAGCCCTATGGTCACTGTCGATTCCAAAGGTAGGAGGTGAACTATGCAGCTGCAAAGGGAAATCCCAAGTTAGAAACCCTTGGCCAGACCATAGGGGCTCCCACTCTCCCTCGCATTCATTACGATGGAAGGTAAAGGTGCTTTATATGAATCCTCTCAGGTGTGAATTTGGCTTCACAAAAATCACGGTTTCTTTCAACTCTCTGAGGCATGAATTGTTTCCAATCTTTAGCTTTACAATTTTCTCCTTATAAACCTTCCTTATGTAAAATCCTACACAAAGTAGTTATTGCCATCTGCAACTAATGTCATTCCCTCTGAGTCCATTAGATACTCTTAAAATATATATATATATATACACACACATATATATTTTTTTTACATATATACATATATATACACACACACATATATATATATACATATAAAATTAATTTTTTTACAGAGAGGAAGGGAGAGGGATAAAGAGTTAGAAACATTGATCAGCTGCCTCCTGCCCACCCCCTAACTGGGGATGTGCCCGCAACCAACCCTTGGCGGAATTGAACCTAGGACCCTTCAGCCCGTAGGCTGATGCTCCATCCACTGAGCCAAACCAGCCAGGACCCATTAGATATTCTTATTGGAACAAGCCAGTGCCTCAAGTGAAACAAACAAACACAAACACACCCTTTGATTCCATAAATGCATAAATCAGACATCTGAATTAATTCACCTCCGAACCAAGCCACGAGTTCAGTAAAAGCCTGCCTCCCTTTCAGGTGCTTAAGAATAGCTACCAGGAAACAGCAGAAGGAGACGTTTTTAAGGTGAACACAAGATGGTTGAGTTCCCCCAGGAAAAGAACGGGTAGGCACAAGTGGGGGAAGAAGAAAGGCATCAGACTTGGGGAGGAAGCTGCAGGAATCAACCAGAAGGTTTACAGAATTTCCCAGAAAGTTTAGCTGTAAACATCAAAGATAAAGGTTCTTGTTCTGGACACAGGAGATGGGAAACCAAGGGTCACTGAAGAAGTTGCTGTGACAACTGTACCTTCTCCTCATGATCTCCATTCAGACTTTGGAGTCATTCATGCTTCCAAAGGACTTGGACATTTTTAAAACTTAATTTTGAATGCAGTTCAAAGGCCATTTGAGCAACGAGGAATGTCCCTGCTCTTTACAAACCAAGAAAAGAAGATAGCATCTGTGGCAGGCAGAATTCTAAAAAGCCAATTATACTTGAATCTTGGTATTGCTGTGAAGGGATTTTGGAAATGGAGTTAAGATTTCTAACCACCTGATCATAGGGATGATTATGGATTGTCCTGGGGAGCCCAGCATAATCACTTAAGCCCTCAAAAGTAGAAAAGGAAGTAGAATCACTCAAAAAGATGTAACTGTCATCTAGGATCTGGGCATGATTGGGGTCAGGAGCTAGGGCTCACCCATGCATTCAGCTAGTAGTATTTGGATTCTAAAGCATTCCTGTCCCCATCACTTCACTCACATCTTTCTTTTTCTTTGGTCACCGAAGCCTCCTATTGGTCAGATTAAAAATTGTATCTTTGCCGAAACCGGTTTGGCTCAGTGGGTAGAGCGTCGGTCTGCGGACTGAAAGGTCCCGGGTTCGATTCCGGTCAGGGGCATGTACCTTGGTTACGGGCACATCCCCGGTAGGGGGTGTGCAATAGGCAGCTGGTCGGTGTTTCTCTCTCATCGACGTTTCTAGCTCTCTATCTCTCTCCTTTTCTCTCTGTAAAAAATCAATAAAAATATTTTTTTAATTGTATTTTCTATTCTCGTCCTATTAGACCTCCAAGGGGATGTGACATTGTGGTCCATTTTCCTTAATCCTGACTCTCATTTTCTTTAGGTGAGTAACTCAACCACTCCGAGTACTGGGTTCCTTAATGGAGCATCATGGAAAAGACTGCTTCCTCCCGGGATTGTTGTGAGGAATAAGTAACGGCTATGAAAACCATTTGTGAAACGAGATGCACCTTTCCGATGTGAGGCATTAGTATCCTCCCTCCGCTCCGGCACTCACACTGGGAGAAACGGTTTCATTTGGAAAAGAGATTGTTAAAAGTTTGAAACTTTTTCTTGATTCCTAAATTTCTCCTTATGCTATAATCACATATTTCAAATGTAATGATAAAAATAATTTTAAATGTTAAATAAGATAATAAGTAGTCCCTTACAATTGCCATTCCTGAAATAATTAGATAGATTCCTTGCGGCATTTCACCTTCTCTACAAATGACATCTCCATAGTCAAAACAGGCAAGTTTGGCTCGCTCCTGAAGTAAAAAAGAAAAGAAAACGTCAACACAAAAGCTTCATAGTCTACTTTTTTAAGTAGAAATATTTTAAAGCAAAAATGGCTTTCAAGTAGCATAAAACCCCAAACTATATTATTTGGTTTGTTAATGAATTATAATCATGTGCTGACATTCATTAACCTTTAGGAAAAAGAGGGAGAAGCAAGCAAACCATAGACTTTGTGATTAGTAATCAGCACAGTGACTGATAGAAACATCCAATAAATGCGAGGTTGGGTAGACATTTGCAATAAAGTGTGATAAGAAGACAGAGACAGGACGTCCTGAAAAAATCCAGAAAGGCCACAGGACTGTGTCTTGAGTGTCCAGGGAAGACTTTACAGAGGAAAGAACAGCCAAGCTGAGACCTGATGGAAGAGTTACACACGGCCAAGATCCGGTGAGCCGAAGACCATTTGGGCAGAGGGTCCAGTATACGCAGAGACCCGAAGCAAACTGAATGCCGCAGGCAGGGCGCGGTGGACACCTGGACATCAGGCCTCAAGAGGCGCAGAGACCAGGGTTCACAATCGTTTTAGGGACTCAGCAATATTTTAGTTTCTTTTAAAGTCAGAAAGAATGAAAGAACTTTTAGGCAGAAGAGAATGTTTTAACACTAAAACAGCTAGTACTAGTTAGTACTAATGCAATCATCTTCATCTGAATACAGTCAGTATAATTTTTGTGACTTTTTTATGGAGGAAGAGACCCACTGAGGCAAAAGCGTGCAGGGCCCATGAAAAGTCATGATGCAGCCTGGGGGAGGCAGGTCTGGGAGCTGGGCCAGAGCCAGGTCTTGCAGGATCTGGAAGGCCCAGTAAAGACTCTATTTATTTTTTTTCCAAAATCAGGGGCAAACCACTGAAGAGTTTGTAACAGGAGAATTATGGTAACAGATTTGCATTTTACAAAGATGTGTGAGAAATGTATTTCCAAGCCATTCATAGTGGTTATCACTGAGTGTGGGATGGAAGAGTGAATAGTCCTCTCTCTTCAGTTTACTTTTGGATTATCTGAAAACAAGCATGGATGACAACGATTTTTTTTTTTTTAAGTTCACCTAAAGCCAATTACCCAGAGCATGGATTATTCAGACCTTGTTTTTCTACCACTATCTTCTGGATTACCTTTATAGAGTATGTATGGGCTTTTAGTAAACCATACATGCTGGAGAATGAAAGAAGGGAGTGGTGAGAATTAACTATTGGGGCTGTGATGGAGACCAAGATTGAATTTGAGTCTTCATTAAGGGGTGTTTGTGTTTGTTTTCCATGTGGTCAGTCATCCACACAATCCCTGGGCTATTTCTAATGAGAATAACACCCCTGTGCTCCCAACTCATTACCATTTTTATCCTTTGAGATCAGATTTAAGTGGCTATCAAGAGCCAGCATACTAAGGAAAAGGACCACTTAAAGAGTGAGAGGTATCTGAAGGGGATAGAGAAAGCCCAACAGCTTTGCCTAGGATGGGGAAGAGGAAGATTGTGCCCTGTTCATAGATTCACCTCAGTGTCTGTGAATCATTAATTTTTGAAATTTTCTTCTCACCGTTTTCCCCATTGCTCCCCCATTCACTGTTGGATATCAGTTATAATTATACTTGTGAAAATTATTATCTATAAAGAACCAAATTCTAATTTTATATTAAAATTGGATTTTTGAAAAACTAAACAGGTTCCATAAAAGCAGGGACTTCATTTATTTTGTTCACTGCCATATCCCCAAACCTAGAATTTATTCTGGCACATAGAGGATATTTGATAAATATTAGTTGGAAGAGCCCCAATTCAGTTGACATTAGACAACACATGAACTCTGGAATATACCACAGTCCTCACTATTCCCTATTACACTATGCCCAGCTGGTTTTACTTTTTTATTTATTTATTTTTAAAATTTTTAATTATTTCAGAGAGGAGGGAGGAGAGAGAAATAGAAATATCAAGGATGAGAGAGAATCATTGATCAGCTGTCTCTTACATGCCCCCTACTGGGGATGGACATATACCCTGACTGGGACTTGAACTGTGACCTCCTGGTTCATAGGTCAACGCTCAACCACTGAGCCATACTGGCTGGGCTAGTTTTATTTTTATATTATCTTCCTGACCTGTATAATCATTTAAATTTGAGGACCTTGCTCTAAAAAGTCTTTTCCAGAGTGGTCATTTGAAAGTGCAGACTCTACAACATAAAATAAGATGGGATTGGTAACAGTCAGGTAATAGAGCTCATGCTGAGCAGATAATGCATTGTGAGAAAACAATCATTGCTTTGTAGGCTTAAAATGAAATCTACTCTTCTAGGTTTTGCTGGGCCTCTATTTGACTTGTCCTTTATTGGCTACTACAGGAGTCTTGCTTTAAATTTTATAGTTGTTAATTTTATATTAGAGAGTGGGAAAAACTAAAAATAATTATCAAACTTGAGCTAGAATAGGAGACAGACTCTTTACCTTGAAGAACTCAATGAGAACATCTTTATTTTCCAACCAAATAATATTATGAAGATATTTGTCAGGAGTAGGGGGCGGGATTGCCATTGGAAAGTTATTCAGTGCTTTTATTTTTGAAAGAAGTACCTAAAAACAAACAAACAGAACAAGGGTGATCAGATCCTATAACAGAAAAGATACATTAGGCTAAACTGAGGAAATCTGCTGAAACCGGTTTTGCTCAGTGAATAGAGCATCAGCCTGCGGACTGAAAGGTCCCAGGTTTGATTCCGGTCAAGGGCATGTACCTTGGTTGCGGGCACGCCCTTGACCTGGGTGTGCAGAAGGCAGCTGATCGGTGTTTCTAACTCTCTATCCCTCTACTTTCCTCTCTGTAATAAATCAATAAAATGTTGGGGGTTTTTTAAAGAAAAAAAAAAACCTGAGGAAATCTAAACAGTTATGCAAATTTAACCTTGATTTTTTATTCAGAGCTTCTCTCGCCATATTTAAATTGTCCTCTGACTTTTTTGTCCCTATTCTTCTCTCATTATTATTTTCACTGACATATTATCTCATATTCAATTTATTATCTTTCTCATCCAGTTAACACTTATATTCTACCCTGCCTTAATCTTAAATTATCTAAACTTCAAGGTTGATTACTGTATGATTTAATGCCATGTTCTCTCCATTATTTTCATGTGTATGATTTGCTTCTCTAAACCCTTCTAATTTGGGAGGATACCACTCCAGTTTTGCGGACCCTGAGAAGCCCTCTCTGGATTCCCCCACCAGGTAAGAGATAACCATTTATCTGTCTTATTCCCAAGGCATCTACAAGGTCTCCCTTACAGAACTCATTGCATTGTAGTCGTAGTATTTGTACTTACGTGTTTCACCCTCCATATTATGTCACTTTTGTTGATTGGATGAACAAGTGACTAAGTAAAAGAATGAGGAAGAGCCCATGGACCTTAGGTGACAGTGTATCCATTAATTATCCCCATCTCCTCAAGAGTCCATAACATATAGTAAGTATCCAATATATATTTAATTAAAATCACCTTATGACCTAGGATTGAAGATTATATCTCTTTGGCTGACAATTTGAAAATTAGCAGGCATTCAATTAGTAACTGTGGAATGATTGTTTACCCATTACTTTTCTAAACAAATTGACAGGAAAAAATGAGTCTGTCTCCTCATAAGGGTTAGCATTTATTTATGGGTATCAAGCATTCAATTGAATCTCATATAGCCTTCAAAGTGATAAATGAAAAAAATATAAAACACAATGCATGTAGAGGTGTAATTTGAAGAATACTCTAAAGTAGCCCTTCCACTCTCTCTAAAAATCAATGGGAAAATATCCTTGGGTAAGGATTGAAAACAAACAAACAAATAAGTAAATGAAGTTACAGTACAGGTTGGGTGTTAGGCTAATGGAATCAAGCAATATAAAAATTGCTTTGTTACCTTATTCATCTCGATGCCCTCGTGCTTATCGATAATGCCTCTGGAGCAAAGGAAAGCAAGGTGTTTCAGAGACTTGGCAATCACGGTCTGGATTGCCTGCCTGGTCTTCAAAGCGATGACCACATCACGACCCTCGTGCTCTATGAGCCCTGATTCAAATAAACCTCTCAGTAAGCAAAAAATGCAATAACGCAATGACTAATCTATACTAATAAAAGAGAAATATGCAAATTGACCATCACTTTGCAACATCCATCAGGAGTGAGTATGCAAATCAACCCAACAAAGATGGAGGTGGCTCCACCCCCAGCTGCTCCAGGCCTTTGGATAGCATGCATGAAGGTGAGGAGCAGCCAGGCAGGGCAAGACGCCTGCTTTGAGGGGGAGGCGGAGAGAGCTATAGGAGTGGCCCTCTACCTGAAGTGAAGACTGAAGGCTCCGGCCAGAGCAAAGGCCTGGGTTCCAGGTGCCCGGGGAAAACTGGTGCTAGCAGCCAGGGGAAGGAAGGCCTATGGCAGGAATCTACATGTATTCAATAAGTGTTGTTGGACGAGTAAATGGGTGATTGCAGAATTGAATGAAAACATGAATTTGTCTTCATTTATTAAATTATGGGATGGTGGGTCCTGGAGCAAATTAAGCCTGAAACATTGCTGGAGGCAAAATGACAGAAATGAAGCTGTCCTACTTCGGGCACAACATGAGAAGGCAGGGTTCTTTGGGAAAAACAATAATGCTGGGAAAAACAGAAGGCAGCAGGAGAGGAGGAAGACCAAATATGAGATAGATTGGCTCCATAAAAGAAATCAGAGGCATGAATCTACAGGAGGTAAGCAGGGCTGCTGAGGATGGGACATTATGGACATCACTCATTTGTAGGGTCACCAGGAGTTGAAGCCAACTCAATGGCACATAACACACACAAGAAATTAGATACTCCACCGACCTACCTAGTTCTTTGACAGCATCTCGTTTGTTGGTCTCTAAAATTTCATATAATTTCTGTAAGAAGTTAGGAAAAAACATTAATTTCTTATACCAAGTGCATTTCTAACTTTAAAATCTGAGCGGGAAAATACAATAGTCAGAATCTCCCTCGGTTTATGATTTGGGGAGATATTTGGCTCAGTTCTGCCCTCTGTGCGATTCTGCTGCCTTCCCCTCGCTCATGCTCATGTTACAATGAATGTTGTGCTTGCCTAACTAATATTTCTCAGAAAAGACTATTGTGCACCGCACACACACCCAAGAGAATTCTCAGAGATAGACCCTCAATAGGGGAGAGTCAACTGAAGCAGTTATTTGGGGAGCCAGTCTATTGGGAGCACAAAAACTGTGGAATAATGAGAAAAAATATGCTGTCAATTAGTTCATGCTTCCTACTGGATAATTCCTGACATAGCTCCACTCCGGGGTCACCGATCTCTGTTCAGTCATACAATAGATGTTTGTCAGATGTCCCGGCCAGCACTCTTCAGGGGACTACTCCCAGACTTTGAGTCTTTCTGGAGCTTGCACTTGGCCACACCCAAGTCCCTGTTACCTAAGGACTGAAGTTTCCGCAGACGGCCAGGCACCTGTGACTGAAATTCTGCTCCCTCGCAATGCTGGCATGGTGCTAGTTACAGAGCACAGCTGTTGGTTATCTCGAGTTTAATCAGTGTCAGTCTTGAGAATAGGCTGTTATTGTGTTAGTTTTAGAAAAACACATGCAATAAATCCCTCGTTTTGAATATAAGAGTAAGATGTACAATTTTTATTAGGTTTTTATCCTCTCCTGATAACGTCGAATCAATGTTGAGACGATGTCAAACTACTGGGCAGCCACATACTGTGGCCCAGCCCCCTTCACACCAATCAAGCTTCCTTTTGCCTCCAACTGTAAGGTGGCTGCAGAGCGACCCTGACAAGAGCGTGTCGAACCAGTTCTGCCTACAAAGAGACTATAATCGTGAAAGCGTGGACACAGTGTGACTTCTCCCACGGTGAGTGGCCACTGCCTGGCTTCTTGAACACATAAGCAGTTAGGTTTCGTTGTTTGGGTTTGGGCGTGTGTTTTTCCCCATAGGACCAGTGCTAGTCTCTTACCTGATATATTGATTCTCGTCCAGAAATCTGTTTTATCAAAAATTTGGCATCCTCTTGACTTTTGACATAGCCTTTGGTGATACTATACATCAAGCTGAGGCGCTTCTTGATCTGCACGTCCGTGATGTTGATCAGCGGGGGGATTAATATCTGCAATCATGGAGAGGGGGGAAACCTGAAAACGTGACAAGGAAAAGCATGCTCCACAAATCTTTATTCAGTACTTAGTATATGCATATGCTAGACTTCATTCAAGAACTGTAAGGTTTTATCAATGACAAAAACAAAAGACTGCTACCTAGCAGAGAGTACATTGAACATACAGGAAAAGGTGATAATGCTGTGAGGGAAAAATAACCTTAAGCAGGTAGAGAGGGATCAGGAAGATGGGAAGGGAGGCTGTAAGTTTATTGAGGGGGTGGGGCACCTTGCCATTTTATGTAGGTGGCCAGGGAAGACCTGTGTAAGGAGAGATTTGAGCAATGACTTGAAGGAGGTGAAACTGTGAACCAATCAGATATCCATAAAGTGTTCCAGGGGAAGAGACAGCTCCTTCCCTCATTTATGTCAAAACAGTGAGGTTTCTGTCTGTCCCGTGTTGCTCAGTGGTTGAGTATCGCCCTATGAACCAAGAGGTCATGGCTTGATTCCCAGTCAAGACACATGCCTGGGTTTTGGGCTCAATCCTCAGTAGGGGATGTGCAATGATTCTCTCTTATCACTGATGTTTCTATCTCTCCCTCTTACTTCCTCTCTGAAATCAATCAATATATATATAAATCAGTGAGGTTTCTGAACACATTTATCAAAAGGTATAGGAAAAAAAAAAAAAGACCCAAAATTTTAAAATGTGAAGTTTTACCTTGATCAGAGGAATAAATCTAATTATTCTTAAATACCCAAATATTATTGCTAACTGAATAAGAACCAAGTTTTCTGGTCTCAATTTGACAAAGTATAAACAAAACATATCAGTAATTCCGATGAGCAGGATACAAAATTCCAGAGTATTCCAATGTTGACTAAAATATTTCCTTTTCATAATTATTATCTGTTTAGAAAACAAATAGAACATATGTCATTTCATAGTACCTATAATGATGTATGTAGAGGTAGGAGGGAGTCTTAAAAGTTAACAGTTACATTCTCAACAAATGAGTTATATTCCAAAAGTTGGGTTTTAAGTTATTCATTTTGAATTTTTTAAAAAATTACTTTTAATTTTCAACATAAAAAAATCACAATTTAATTCAAACTATATAATTCTCTAATTAATCTGAAGTACCCAGAACAAACCATGAAAAATATTGATAAACAGGTTCATTGTGATACTATTAGTAATAAAATATGAAAACAATATTATCTTTTGAAGTAAAACATAGTTCTCCTGATGAGGATCTAGCAAACCATTTTGTATTTACTCATTTATTTTTTGCATCATTACAGAGAAAAATTGAGGGGAACATCCTGTCTGAACTTTCAATTCTTGGCGCTTGAACTTTGAGAGTCTGTTCACTTTATGACAGTTGCCATATTTGCTATCCAAAACTGTGGCTATTATACTGATTTCATTATTAAACCCAGAAAATTAAAAAAGATTACTAAAATTCTAGGATTCTATCAACTGTTAGAGCAAGTGTCTTTTAGTATCAAGTTATTTCAAAAGTAAATTCACAATATCTGAATTGTTCTTTTTATAAGATATATTTCTATTTAAAGCAGTACCTTCAATGCTGTCTGTAATGCATATAAAAATACAAAATAGTAGTTTACTAATATCAGAGATATCTCATTTAACTTTCTTGCCACTGCACATAAATGAAGTATCATAGGATAAATGTATATAAATGATATAATGTGTCCTGCATAGTCAAATTCTTCTGAAAATACAATGTGATATATAAATAACAGAAATTTATTATTTCTGAAAAAAATAGAGATCAAGTAAAATGTTAGATCACTTTCAAAGTATAACAAGATGTAAAGTTTAACATTTATTTAAACAAATCATGAACAGTAATTTGAAGAAAGTATAAGTAATATAAAATAATAGATAAGCAAAAATCTAAAACATATTTTCTATATATAAAAATCATAGTGGAGAAATAAAACTTTAGCTCTTATTAATCTATGTCAGTCATAGAAAGTATTTTTTAAAATCAAGGTGAATGTACATAGGAAACAGTGCAAAGATTTATACATTGAAAACAAGAAACAAAGTTAGAGCAGAAAGTAGCATTGTTTAAAATTAAGGACAGGGTCCAGTTGAGGTGACTCAGTGAGTGATTGAGCATTGGCCTATGAGACAGGAGGTCACGGTTTAATTCCCTATCAGGGAACATGCCCAGGTTGCAGGCTCAATCTCCAAGTGTGGGGCTTGCCGGAGGCAGCTGATCAATGATTCTCTCTCATCATCAATGTGTTTCTCTCTCTCTCCCTCTCCCTTCCTCTCTGAAATCAATAAATATTCTATATAATAAAAGGCTAATGTGCAAACCGACCCAGCTACGGAACAGCCAGTCACTATGATGTGCGCTGACCACCAGCGGCTCAACACAGGAGCTGCCCCCTGGTGGTCAGTGTGCTCTCACGGGGGGAGTGCCGCTCAGCCAGAAGCCGGGCTCACGGCTGGGGAGCACAGCGGTGGTGGCAGGAGCCTCACCCACCTCCATGGCAGTGCTAAGGATGTCTTAGGTCTGTTCCTAAGGGACATCCCCTGACCGTCTAAAGTAGAGTCTAACCAAAAGAGATTAACTGTGTATATGTCAAGACTTTAGGGTTTTAATTTTTTATATTTCTCTTTAAACTCAATAAATAAATAAAAATTGTCCAAATTTGTTATGAAAGGTATGTTATCCACTTAAATTTAGTAGTGTCACCCACCCAGGCCAGTGTGGTTCAATGGTAGAGCATCAGCCTGTTCACTGCAGGGTCACAGGTTCAATTCCCCGTCAAGGGCACATGCCTGGGTTGCAGGTTTGTTTCCAGCTTTGGGGAGGCAACCAGTCTCCCCTCCTCTCATGTCTCTCCCCCCTCTTCCCCCAACACACACACACACACACACACTCTCTCTCTCTCTCTAAAAAATCAATGAGAAAAAAATATCCTCAGGTGAGATTAACTAACAAACATAATTTAGTAGTGTCAGTGTTCCCAGTAACTTCTTGTTTTGACATAGTCTATTAGTAGAAAAAACCTTGACTTCCTGCTCTGACAAATCTACCAGTTCACAGCTTACGTAAGAGTCTACCCAAGTTAAGTAAAAATCTATATCTTGTGACACTTTGGAAAGCTGGTTATAGGTATGGTTAGTGCCATGTGTGGTTTTCCCTAATTACAGACCCTCAAGAGAGCCACTCTATGGCACAAATGGAATTAAGTAGAGAGCTTTAGTCCACATGCCTGATATTTCTCACCCCAGCTTGGTGTTAAGCCCAGGAAAATACCAGAAGAATATGTGAGCAAACTCGGTATGAAGTATGACTCTAAGGTAGGGGTGTCGAACTCAATCAGAGAAGGGGCCAAAATCTAAAATCCAGCCTAAATCGCGGGCCGAATGGTTTACTGAACAGTCATAAACTGTCATTGTGATGGAAACGCAGCAGAGTGCAGTGATGACAGTGCGGTGCGGGCCACATTGCAAGGCCTGGCGGGACGGATTTGGCCCGCGGGCCTTGTATTTGACACTTGTGCTCTAAGGCATGGCAAATAAAACTTGAAGCAGCCAAACCTGACCCTCTGCTTCTTCCTGCCCCTCTCTCCCAGAGAATTCAGGATCTGCTGAAACACAATGGCAAAAGGCAAGCAAGCACTCTGCTCGGTCGCCACTCAGCCAGTAGCAGTTGACCATAATGTCAGTGTGTTTTTTAAATAAGAAAAACCAAAGTGATGTATTCCGATGATGTAAAAAGGTCATATTGTCAAGTATATTCCTATGAACGGTTCACAGTACTTACCCAATTGGAATGAAAAGTGTCGTTTCTTTATGATATTCCAAGAGAGTTAAAATTTTTTTAAACTTCATAAGCCAACTTCTAGCTTTTACGTAAGTTGAAACATCATAAATAGTCATGAATCTAAGAGAGAAACGTATGCATATGTTAAAAGAAAGAGTAAGCGTTAGCTGCCCTTGGGGCAGTGGTCAGCAAACCGCAGCTCTCGAGCCACACGCAGCTCACAAGCCATGGTCTGCCGCTCTGTTGCCTAATGAGTTTGCCGACCACTGCCTTGGGGTAATCCAAAAGGAAAAGTTAGACTCCTTGTAATGTGGGTTTATTAAGCATGCTGAGGGCTAAGCCTCTGTACCCATCCACTGACCACTCATGGTATGGGGCAGGAACATACTTAGCATCAGACTCCCTCTGTGTCTGTGCCTGGAACCATTCCCGACCTGAGTATAGCATAATTAAGATTTCTCCAGACCCATTCTTTGGGGTTCGGAATCAAGCTTCCCTTTGTCACGCCTTGCTAGCCCAAACCTCTCCAGGTCCTGCAGGCCCTGGCTTTCCCAAGCTTTATCTAGGAACTGATTCCAGATCTCCCAGATGGATTACCAGGCTGCTAGACTGTCAGCTGTCACCCAGAGGGGATCCCCAATCGTTGTTGCCCTGCAGCTATGTCTTGAACCATCCATTAGCTCCTGTTTGCCAGTACTGTGATCAGGTATCAGTGTATCTCTGAGATTCTGAGCCTTTCCCACCAGGTTTAATTGCATCTAGTAGCTGGGTCAGTTCCTCCAGAGTGTTTCAACTCATGGATTGTCTAATAGCAGGCTTCAGGCTTCCCTACCTCTCCTAGCCAGCAATTTAGTGAATTTGATATAAAGACAAAATGATTATAATAGTAATTGAAACTACCTGGGTGCTCTTTCGTGACTCTCCTAGTCTGTAATTTAATTACATTGTAGTCAGATCTTCCTTCCAAATCTCCTAATGTCGCTAATATTCAGGGAGGGAACTGTAAACAACTCAAATAGGAAATAGACATATGGATGGATGGATGGATGGATGGATGGATGGACAGGTAGATGGATGAGATAATTAGATTGGTCAATCAGTACATTTAACTCTCAGTTCATTCATTCCTTATCACAAATCCATTCAATTTTAGAAATATCAGTTAAATAAAAACTATACTTACTTTCCTTGGATGGGACAATAGCTTTTGGTTGCACCAATTAGTATTCGGGCTGCCTCTGTATCAAGGATTCCATCCTGACATTGTTTTTCAAAGCTACTCTAAACATACAATTTTAAATAAAAATTACAAAGGACCAAAACGTAAGTGCAGTGAATTCTGCTTAATCTTTATGTAGCCCTCACTATTATTATTGAACTCATTACAATGAAAGTATTCTTTTACCAAAAAATGCTATAGCAGGAAATACTTTTTATTCAATTTAAGTATTTACTGAATACTCCTTTTTTTTTTTTTTAAAGTACTGTTCTGGATGTTTTAAAAGATAAAAAAGTTTCTAGCTTCAGGAAACTTAAAATTTGTACTATTCAAAGAGTTTACTTTAGTAATGCAAACAGGATCAGTAGCATCATCTTTACAGCAGCATAGATTATACAAATTATTTATTCAAAGGGTAACTATCCCACAAAGAACTACCAATAGATAAAAGTAAACTGTCCTTTTTTATTTTTATTTATTTATTTATTTATTTATTTATTTATTTTTTAGAGAGATAGTTAAATTTAATTGACTGATTTGGGTAGGATAAAACGGTAATAATTGTCGGACATGGTATTTAAATTTCATTGCCTGACTTTCTTATTGCTTCTTTCACATGAGAATTACCTCTGCAAATGCGACATAATAGAAAGCTTTTCTCTCTGAGGGTCCTGTTGTCCTGTCCGAGGATTGGTGACTTACAAGGGCCTAACGAGGAGATGACTGTGCTCCAACCTTACAAGTGTCTCCAGCTACTGACGTCTTTCTTTCCCTCAGGCTGAATGAGGGGGAATGTAGAATATCTTGCAGTGGAATAATTTGAATTGCTTTTAGGCAAGAATTTTTGTCATGTTATAAAAATTGAGATCTAAAAGGAAACTTAACCTTCAGTTCATTCTTTTGATGTATTTTGCCTGAAGCATGGTGCTGGGGCCTGTTCTCTCAAATAGGCAATATAAAAATATCTTTCTAATTCACGCCTACAGCCGAAAGATCCGTGTGGACTGAAATTACTGTGATCTATGAGAATTCACTATGTTGTGGAAATAAAGTGAAATCGAGGGATGATGACAACAATGGGCCAGCTTATGATGAAGCTTGAGACAAAAATGATTTATTGGCGACACGTTGGACTTTTGAAACATCAGAGAAGCCACAGGGTTGGTGTTCATTTTCATCGATGGGGCCTTGTTTGCCCATCGTAAAGGCCAAGCTTTTGAAATCAGTGGCCATATTTGACTTACCGTATTTTCCGGCGTATAAGACGACCCCCCAATTTTTTTTTTTTTTTTTTTTTCGGTCAAAACATAGGTCTAGCCCTACATTCGCTGTACAAGACCACCCCCCACTTCCGAGGCAACACCAGTTCCCCCTTTTAATAGACCGCCTCTCTGACTCTGGCCAATCCGAGCAGGCTTTTTACTAGAACACAGTGTAGCTTCAGGCACAGAACATGTATAATTTACATGCATAAAAAGCCTGCTCGGATTGGCCAGAGTCAGAGAGGCGGGCTATCAAAAAAAGAACTGGTGTTGCCTTGGAAGTGGGGGGCAGTCCCACACAGCGAATATAGGCCCAAACCTACTTTCCAACAGCAAAACTAGGGGGCTATCTTATACGCCGGAAAATACGGTAAAGGCATGTCTTTTGTTGTTGTTGATGTTGAGGTGTGCTTTCCACACCATAAAATGATCATTTTGAAGTGTACATTTCAGTGGTTTTGAGCACATGTATCAATCCAAAAAGATGACATCACTAATGTACTTCCTGTCTCTGTGGATTTGCCTATTTTGGTCATTTCCTATAAACTGAGTCCTATCATGTGGGCTCTTTTGTGTCTGACTACTTCTTTTTTTCTTTTTTTTTTGCTTTGAAAAAAAATTTTTTATTATTATTATTTATTTTTATTTTTTTAAAATATATTTTATTGATTTTTTTTTCCCCCCTCTCTCCCTCCCACACATCCCCTCCCTCCCCAGAGTTTTGTGTCCTTTGGTTGTACTTATATGCATGTATAAAAGTCCTTCGGTTGATCTATTATCTCCCCCAGATCATCCTCCCCTCCCCGCTGTAATTTGACAGTCTACTTGTTGATATACTGTCTCTATATCTATCTTTTGGTTCATCAGTTTATAATGTTCTTTATCATCCACAAATGAGTGAGGTCATGTGGTGTTTCTCTTTCATTGATTGGCTTATTTCACTCAGCATGATGTTCTCCAATTCCATCCAGGTTGCTGCAAATGATGAGAATTCCTTCTTTTTTATGGCAGCATAGTATTCCATTGTGCAGATGTACCATGGTTTTTTGATCCAATCATCTGCTGATGGGCACCTAGGCTGTTTCCAAATTCTGGCTATTGTAGATTGTGCCGCTATGAACATAGGGGTGCATATATCCTTTCTGATTGGTGTTTCTAGTTTCTTGGGATATATTCCTAGAAGTGGGATTACTGGGTCAAATGGGAGTTCCATTTTCAGTTTTTTGAGGAAACTCCACACTGTTCTCCACAGTGGTTGCACCAGTCTGCATTCCCACCAGCAGTGCACGAGGGTTCCTTTTTCTCCGCAACCTCGCCAACACTTGTTGTTTGTTGACTTGTTGATGTTGGCCATTCTGACGGGTGTGAGATGGTACCGCATTGTTGTTTTGATTTGCATCTCTCGGACAATTAGTGATTTTGAGCATGTTTTCATGTGCCTTTTGGCCTTCCTTCTGTCTTCTTTTGAAAATGTTCTATTTAGGTCCATTGCCCATTTTTTAATTGGATTATTCATCTTCCTTTTATTTAGTTGTATAAGCTGTTTGTAGATGTTGGAAATTAAACCTTTATCAGTGGTATCATTTGCAAATATGTTCTCCCATACAGTGGGCTTTCTTGTTGTTTTGTTGATGGTTTCTTTTGCTGTAAAAAAGCTTTTTATTTTGATGTAGTCCCATTTGTTTATTTTCTCTTTAGCTTCCATTGCCCTATGGGTAGTATCAGTGAAGAAGTTCTTTTAGCATACGTCTGAGATTTTGCTGCCTGTGGATGCTTCTAGTATTTTTATGGTTTCCCGTCTGATGTTTAAGTCCTGTATCCATTTTGAGTTTATTTTTGTGAATGGTGTAAGTTGGTGATCTAGTTTCATTCTTTTGCATGTGTCTGTCCAATTTTTCCAACACCATTTATTGAAGAAACTGTCTTGACTCCATTGTATATTCGTGCCTCCTTTGTCAAATATTAATTGAGCATAGTGATTTGGGTTGATATCTGGGTTCTCGATTCGATTCCATTGATCTATATGTCTGTTCTTGTGCCAGTACCAGGCTGTTTTGAGAACAGTGGCTTTGTAATATAGTTTGAAATCTGGTATTGAGATCCCTCCTACTTTACTCTTCTTTCTCAGGATTGCTGTGGCTATTCGGGTTCTTTTATTGTTCCAAATGAACTTTTGGAGAGTTCTTTCTAGGTCGGTGAAATATGTCGTTGGTATTTTAATGGGGAGTGCATTGAACCTATAGGTTGCTTTAGGAAGTATGGACATTTTGATGATGTTGATTCTACCAATCCACGAACATGGTATGTTCTTCCATCTCCTTACATCTTCCTCTATCTCTTTTTTCAGTGTCGTGTAGTTTTCTGCATATAGGTCCTTTACTTCCTTAGTTAACTTTATTCCAGGTATCTTAATTTTTTTGGTGCAATGGTAAATGGAATTGCTTTTTTAGTCTCTGTTTCTGCAGTTTCACTGTTGGTGTATAGAAATGCCATGGATTTCTTGGCATTAATTTTGTATCCTGCTACATTGCCAAATTCATTTATTAAGTCAATTAGTTTTTTAATGGAGTCTTTTGGGTTTTTTATGTACAATATCATGTCATCTGCAAATAAGGATAACTTTACTTCTTCTTTTCCAATTTGGATGCCTTTTATTTCCTCCTCTTGTCTAATTGTAATGGCTAGTACTTCCAGTACTATGTCAAACAGGAGTGGCGAAAGTGGGCATTCCTGTCTTGTTCCTGTTCTTAGAGGGAATGGTTTTAGTTTTTGCCCATTGAGTATAATGTTGGCTGTGGGTTTATCATCTATAGCTTTTATTATGTTGAGGTATGATCCTTGTACTCCCACCTTGTTAAGAGTTTTTATCAGAAAAGGGTGTTGGATTTTATCGAATGCTTTTTCTGCATCAATTGATATGACTATATGATTTTTATCTTTCAATTTATTTATGTGATGTATCACGTTTATTGATTTGCAGATATTGTACCATCCTTGCATTCCTGGAATAAATCCTACTTGATCGTGGTGTATGATCTTTGTGATGTTCTTCTGGAGTCGATTTGCTAGAATTTTGTTGAGGATTTTGGCATCTATGTTCATGAGGGATATTGGCCTGTAATTCTCTTTCATTGAGTTGTCTTTATCTGACTTTGGTATTAGGGTGATGCTGGCTTCAAAGAAGGAGTTTGGAAGTGTTCCTTCCTCTTGGATTTTTTGGAATAGTCTGAGGAGGATAGGTTTTAGTTCTTCCTTGAATGTTTGGTAAAACTCTCCTGTGAAGCCATCTGGCCCTGGGCTTTTGTTTGCTGGAAGCTTTTTGATGACTGTTTCAATTTCTTCCCAAGTCACTGGTTTATTGAGATTTTTAGATTCTTCCTGATTGAGTTTTGGAAGTTTGTATTTTTCTAGGAATATGTCCATTTCCTCCAGGTTGTTCAGTTTGTTGGAGTAGAGTTGTTCATAGTATTTTATAACAATCTGTTGTATTTCGGTGGGGTCTGTTGTTATTTCACCTCTTTCATTTCTGATTTTGTTTATTTGGGTCCTCTCTCTTTGTTTCTTGGTTAGCCTGGCTAGAGGTCCATCTTGTTTACCCTTTCAAAGAACCAGCTCTTGGTTTTGTTGATCTTATGTATTGTTTCTTTGGTCTCTATGTCATTTATCTGTGCTCTGATATTTGTTATTTCCTTCCTTCTGCTTACACTGGGCTTTTCTTGTTGCTCTAACTCTTTGAGTTGTAGAGTTAGATCATTTGTTACCTTTTTTTCTAGTATTTTGCAATAGGCTTGTAAGGATATGAACTTCCCTCTCAAAACTGCTTTTGCTGTGTCCCATAGATTTTGGATTGTTGTGTTTTCATTGTCATTTGTTTCCAGGATGTTTTTAATTTCTTCCTTGATTTCTCTGGTAACCCAGTCCTTGTTTAATAGCATGCTGTTTAGTCTCCAGGTGAATGATTTCTTTGGATTATTTTTATTGTAGTTAATTTCCAGTTTTATGCCATTATGGTCTGAGAAGATGCTTGATATGATTTCTATCTTCTTGAATTTGAAGAGACTTTGCCTATGTCCCAAAATGTGGTCTATCTTTGAGAATGTCCCATGTGCATTTGAGAAGAATGTATATTCTGTGGCTTTGGGGTGGAATGTTCTGAAGATGTCAATTAATTCCATCTGGTCTAGTGAGTCATTTAGGATTAATATTTCTTTGCTGATTTTTTGTTTAGATGATTTGTTGAAGGGTGACAGTGGGGTATTAAAATCTCCTACTATGATTGTATTGCTATTAATCTCTCCCTTAATGTCCTCCAGCAGTTTTTTTATGTATTTGGGTGCTCCCGTATTGGGTGCATATATATTTACCAGGGTTATTTCTTCTTGTTTGATTGCTCCCTTTAGTATTATGAAGTGGCCTTCATTATCTCTTGTTATGTCCTTCGCTCTGAGATCTAATTTGTCAGATATGAGTATTGCTACCCCAGCTTTCTTTTCATTTCCATTTGCCTGGAAAACCTTTTTCCATCCCTTCACCCTCAGTCTGTGTGCATCTCTTTTTCTGAGGTGGGTTTTTTGTAGACAACAGATGTATGAGTTCTGTTTTCTTATCCAATCTGTTACCCTATGTCTTTTGATTGGAGCATTTAAACCATTTACATTTAATGTTATTAATGATAGGTACTCATTTGACGCCATTTTTATTCCATACCCCTGTGTTCCTTCTTCGCTTCCTATTTATTTATTTTTACAGTAGACCCTTTAGCATTTCTTGCATTGCTGGTTTGGTGGAGATGAATTCCTTTAGTCTTTTTTTGTCTGTGAAACTCCTGATTTCCCCTTCAACTTTGATTGATAGTCTTGCTGGGTACAGTATTCTTGGATTCAGACCCTTTCTTTGCATGACTTTGTATATTTCATCCCATTCCCTTCTGGCCTGATAAGTTTCTGTTGAGAAATCAGTTGTTAGTCTGATGGGGGTTCCTTTATATGTAACTTTCTGTCTCTCTCTGGCTGCTTTTAAGATTCTTACTTTGTCATTGGTGTTTGCCAATTTATTTTTTTGTTTGTTTTTTTTTTGTTTTGTTTTTTATTTCTTTTTTTTTTTCTTTTCTTTTTTTTTCTTTGGTGTTTGCCAATTTAATTATAATACATCTTGGCGTCGGTCTTCTGGGATCCATTTTGCTTGGGACTCTGCGAGCATCTTGGATTTGTGTGGGTTTTTTCTTCTCTATCTCAGGAAAGTTTTCTGTCATTATTTCTTGAAATACGTTTTCCATGTCTACCTTGGTTTTCTTTCCTTCCGGAAACCCTATTATTCGAATATTGTTTTGTTTTGCATTGTCCCAAAGCTCCTGTAGGCTCTCCTCCTGCTTTTTAATTTTTTTTTCTAGAAGCTGCTCTAATTGGGTATTTTTTTCCATCTTGTCTTCTAGCTCACTGATGTGATCCTCTGCTTCTTCTAGTCTGCTCTTGATGCTTTCTATTGAGTTCTTCATAGTAGTGATGTCATTTTTTATTTCATCTTGAGTCATCTTCATTTCCTCTTGGTTTTTTTTCATTTCCTCTTGGGTCTTACTCATATTGTCAAATTTGTCTTCCATTCTTTTTAGCCATCTTAAGATCGTTACTCTGAATTCTTGCTCAGGTAGGTTGCTTGCCTCTAACTCGTTTACTTCCTTTTCTGGTGATGCCTGCTTTTCTTTCATTTGTGGGCTGTTTCTTTGTCTCCCCATGGTCTCTCTTCAGGATGTCTCTCTCCTGTGTTGATTTATCTCTCCTTTCCATGGGTGACTGAAGATCTCCCTTGAATCCACGCGTTTGCGCCAATTGGGGTGTCTCAGCTGCTCGATGGTCTCCTCTGCGGTGGTTTTTCCAGGCCTCCTGTTCCAGTCTTACCAGCATAAGGAGATCAGGCTCACAAGCTGGGAACTCTGTGATCCATCTCCAGCACGATTGGCTTTGGATGGAATTTGTTGAATTTCCCCAGGGCAAGCAGACTGTGGGGAGGAAGGAAAAGGATGGAGGAGCAAAGAGCTGTCCACGTGGGCCAGTATGGTGGAAACCCTAAACTGTCCTTTTTAAAAAAAACTTTTTCCCCTCAGGCTTATTGAGATATAATTGACATTTACTATTATGTAAGTTTTAAATGTACATGATGATTTGAAACATATATATTACAAGCTAATTACCACAATAAGATTAGAACACATTTATTACCTCACTTAATTACAACTTTTTATGTGTAGTGAGATTATTTAAGATCCACTCTCTTGGCACCTTTCAAGTATATGATGCAGTATTTTTTTGTAATATATTTTAATTGACTTTTTACAGAGAGAAAGGGAAAGAAATAGAGTTAGAAACATCGATGAGAGAGAGACATCGACCAGCCTTGGATGTGCCCACAACCAAGATACATGCCCTTGACCCAGAATCAAACCCGGGACCTTTCAGTCCGCAGGCCAACGCTCCATCCACTGAGCCAAACCGGTCTTGGCTGACATTGATATTTTAAACTTGGAGGTTAAAGTTACCTCCTAGGCCTACTTCTTTCTTCACTAAACTTCCTCATATGCTGATCATGTACTCTTGCCTTATAAATGTACACATTGCTTCTACTCATTGTTCATTATTGTATTCATTGTAGAAGCTACAAATATTCCCAAGGCCTAGGCTTTTGAACATTCCCCAAATCATTTTTCCCACATTTTATTAGTCAAAACAAGTGACAAGAGCAGCCCAAATTCAATGGGAGAAGTCACTGGATAAGAGACTTCCCAACTCTGAGAAGGACATATCCATTATTTGAAATGTGTGAACTTTATTGGAATCTAACTTAAAAATATAAACTAAAAATACACATTGGTCACATTTATCAGACAATTGGAAATTTGATCATTGATTTGATATTTGATGCTATTAAGATATTACTAATTTTAGGTCAATATATTATTTTTTACTATACTTTTTTTAAAAGATTTTAAAATTATGGAAGGTGGGGGAGTGAATGAAGGTGGGAATAGGGTAGGGTTGGTCCTGTGTGGATGGGTTTTTAAAGATGGGTTCATGACACTATCATACCTACTTTTGTATATGTTAGACATTTTTCAAAATAATACATTTTAAAATAAAAATAAAAAAGGACTCTGTAAATAATGAGTATTTTAAATACTTGTAGTATTGAATAACATTTGTCTTATTTAGAATGTAGTCCCAAGTTAAAATGTGCAATTTGATAAGTTGACTTAACTTGATTTTACCTAGTAATCTTCCTATGTTAATAGTAGAACATTTAAATATTAAGTTAGAAATATTTTAAGAGGATTTTTGATTCTTTAGATTTATTTTAACTTATTAGATTTATAAGAATTAAATGATTACTTGAGAGAATTTTCTATAAAAGGAACTCAAATATTTGAGGATATTTACTTTACTAAATATGTAAATGAAATCATGCATCATTCAGACCCCCAAAAAGTGAACTATAAAAATCCACTAGACTTAAAAACAGAATGAGATTTGTTACTTGAACTTTAAAGCCTAAAGAGATTTTTAATTTTTATTTTTAACTTTCATAAATAAAGCATAAATTTAACAACCAATAGACTATCAAATGATGGAAAAAAAAAATGTTTTTCTAAGTCACCTGTAAACCATAAGTAAGAACTAAAAGCATTGCAAGAATGCTGAAACCAGTTTGGCTCAGCGGACTCAAGGGTCCCAGGTTCGATTCCAGTCAAGGGCATGTACCTTGGTTGTGGGCACATCCCCAGTGGGGGGTGAGCAGGAGGCAGCTGATCAATATTTCTTTCTCATCAATGTTTCTAACTCTCTGTCCCTCTCCCTTCCTCTCTGTGAAAAATCAATAAAATATATATTTAATAAAAAATAAAAGCATTGCAAGAATTAAAAAAAACAAACTTAAAAGCAGATTATGTGAACAGTACCAACCATTTGTATGATGGCCACATGCAATCTGGCTTCTTCTATTAAAACTTCATCAGTTGGGGACTCCTGCTCTTTTTCATCAGTTGAAGTGCGGTGAAACTGAATGGCTTTAGACTGTGTATAGATAAAGTTAAAAATAAGTGGGAATGATTAGTCACTTGGAGATTTAAATATTTATTCAGAATTGCTCAAATGAAGGACCATGTTAATGTGGATAACCTCCTACATATTGTGGCAAAGTAACTTTTTGAGGAGATTTAGAAGTGAAATTCTTGCCCCATATGGTCTATGCTTTACTGCTCTTTTGCTTATTATAATACGAATCTGGAGAGAGATCTCTCAGTTCCTGAACTGGTTGGAAATATCAGCTTGAAAGTCCATTCATGATTATTCATTCAATCAGCCAATTGGTGAAAACACTAATTCTCCCAGGTTTGCCAAATGGGTTAGATCACCAAGACAACATTCAAAGAAGTCTTTTCACCAAGATAGCAAAGCTAGCAAACATAACCCCTCCCAAGTTTCTGACATTTTATTAGCAGAATTAAGTTTTTCATAATCAACTAAAGCAAGAGAGGCAGACCCAGGAAGGGAAAGAAGCCAGGCATCAACTCACAGAAATTCTGTATTTAATCTTTGTTTTTTCTTCTACTAAGGTCCAATTAACATTTGTCAAAATTTTCTCTGTTTTAAATAAAGTTATTGTGTTCTGTATTATCTCCTGGATGTGGTTAATGGCGTTTTGCATGGCCATCTGTCTTGGAAGAGAAATAACACACAAACCTGTAACAGAGAAAGCAAGAGCGTTAGATAATGCACTGACGACGGCAAGCGGAAGTAAGAACATTGCGCGATGTAGTGAAAGCGCGGCCTGGCCTGCATAGCTTAGGGCAAAGACAACATTTTGTCCAGAGCTTTCCAGAAAACCACTCAACCATTTGTTTCCTTTTGGCTGTATAAGCTTACCTTTATCTGACTCAAATACTAATGAATGTTTTATTAGTTTCCTTTCATTCCCCCTAGCTATAGACCTGACTCGCTATTTCAAGGCACCACTGGATATTTCTCAAAGTGTGGAGAACTCCATGTGTCTCCTATAGGGAGAAGGGCTGCTTAAAGTATGCAAGTCCCCGGGCTCCATTCCATGCCAGCAGAAGCAGACTGGCCTGGGAATTTGCATTTTAACAAGTTTTCCAACTGATTCTTTAAAAAAAAAAAAAAAAGTAGATGTTATTGATTTTTTACAGAGAGGAAGGGAGAGGGATTGAGAGTTAGAAACATCAATGAGAGAGAAACATTTGTCAGCTGCCTTCTGCACATTCTCTACTGGGTATGTGCCCACAAGCAAGGTACATGCCCTTTACCAGAATTGATCCTGGGACCCTTGAGTCCGCAGGCTGACGCTCTATCCACTGAGCCAAACCAGTTAGGGCCCAACTGATTCTTATACATAAATAAAGTTTAAAGGCCACTGCAATAGACATCTCTCAAATTTAACATCTCTGTTTCTTTGGCCAGCAAACCTACATGTCCAAACCTTGTAGCAGTTTGCATTTGCTTGAGGTAAGAATGTGAAGTTATAGGTATGAGGCTCACTTGCCAAAACCATGAATGTAATTAGTGAGCTTAGCCTACTTGCTCTTGCTCGAAGGTCCATCTCAGTCAAAACAATTCTTTCTTCCTAATTGTAAATGCCTCATAAGTGGTTTCACAATGTTTCTGTTTAACTTGATGCCTTCTCTATGGGCAGTGTTCAATGGTAGTATTTGAAATTCTGGGGATTCAGAAAGGTCTGCAGGCATACCCTTGTCGGTTCTCTGTGGTCCCCTATGGTCCCAACAAAGATGTGTTTGACTATAGTTAGAAGCTTTGGATTTAAGATACCCCTGGCTGAGACCACACTGGAAGAATTTATTCATGTGCCTAATTTCATCCTACCCATGTGATGGCGCCACAGCCCCTTCTGGGAATGTTGCTCTGGGGAAACGAGTATGGGTGGGGAGGGCGGAGCAATGCATTTGAATGAATGAACATGTTGAAGATGATCTCTGTCGCTGGTTACAATGCTTTCTAAGAAACCGTATGATTAATAACTTGGTTTATCAAGGGAAATCGGCATTATAAACCCTAGCCAGTTTGACTCAGTGGATAGAACATCGGGCCCATTGGCTAAAGCATCCTGGATTCGATTTCTCCAGTCAAGGGCAGGTACCTCAGTTGTAGGCTCAATTCCCGGCCCATGCAGGAGGCAACCACTCACATTAGTGTTTCTCTCTCTCAGTCTCTCCCCCTCTCTTCTACTCTCTCCAAAAACTCAATGGAAAAATATCCTCGGGTAAGGATTAACAACAACAACAGCAAAAATCTGTCCCTACAATCCCCAACAATAGTCTGTTTACATTATTTCCCCCAATTAGCTAATGAAATATAGATATACGTTACCTAATGTCCTGGCTAAATGAATCATCATGTATGAATTTATTCCCATAGTCATTAATGATAGTACTTGTACATAAAATATAAACTAAAAAACAAACAAAACACACAAGTAGTTAGAGCCAAAACATTAATAAGTTATCCAAAGGGAAACATTGTTCAGGTAACCACCAACAAAATTCTATCTTAATCCACATTTTTTAATCCTGCCTCTGATAAGTAAATTGAGGCAAAAGATTGTTTTGTGAGCAGTGCATGAGTACAATATACTAGGGCAGAAATCAGCTTTCAGTCCGAAGGAGAAAAGAAAGATTTCGAGTTTCTGGGCAAGAGAAGAACCCCAAGAGGCAGCAGCCACCAAACCAGCACAGAAGGCAGTGCGAAGACCCCAGCAACAGCGGGCAGTGGGGACCACAGGCGGGACGGGGACGTGTGCCTACCACCAGCATTTCCTGAAACTGGACAGGAGGCTCTGCAGGAGGCAGAGCTGTGCTAGGGTCTGGAGAGGGGCCATGCAGACGCAGAAACACAAGCACATGTGGAGTTCTTGGCTTTGCTATTTTTTCCCATGTACTTTGGGACCAGTTAAGCACTCTTGAGCTTCAGTGTCCTTCACTGAAAAATGGAGTTAATAGCAATATGTCCTTCAGGGAGCATTTCCCAAGCTTCACTGGTAACAACAGAGCACCTGGCATGCCAATTAAAGATACCAACTCCCCTTCTGCCATGCAGACTCTATTCTGTAGGTCTGGGGAGAGGAGCGGGGCGCAAAAGGGATTCTTAACATCAGACAGATTTGGGAAACACTGTGAAATGATAGTCAAATGTGAGTTAACATGTCATTGACTTGCTCTGAGGCCAATTTCTTGCACAAAAGAAAACTGAAGGATTTCAGATATTGGTTATTATACTTTTCTTTGGAGGGTGGAAGAGCCCAAAGTCTTGTCAAAACTACAGGCTAGAGAGAAACCAAGATGGCGGCATAGGGTAGACACCCGAATGCAGCCTACCACAACAAATTTGAATTTAGAACTGAAAAACAGGGGAGGCATTGCCCTGAAGTGCCAGACGGCTGGCTGAGAGGAGGCTCTGCCATCTGGGAAGGAGAGAGAAGGCACGCTGAACCTCAGGAACTGTGAAGGTACGGAGAACTGTGTGCGCGAAAAGGCGCTGGCTTAATCCCGGTGCGGAGAGGAAGGGCCGGACCGAGATTGCTGCTGGCTTACTCCCTGCACGCAGAGAGGGCGGGCCAGGCTGAGTTTGCTACTGGCTTACTCCTGGCGCGGAGAGGGCAAACAGCTAACGCGGCTGGCTTTCTTGTCCGAGAGGAAAACAGAATCACCCTATTGCTCTGATAAACGGCCCCAGACAGAGAGAGGCCAGACTGTCAGGCAGTGGGCAGAGATCTCTTGGAGGTGTGTGAAGCCAGAGGCCATTACTGCGGGACTTGGGGATGAGCCGAAGGGAAAACAAAGTTTGTCTGCACCAACCCAAGACTCCGCCCTACCTGTGGCTGAGCACAGAAGCTCTCCCAGAGGCTGGCTTTCTCTAAGGAGGGGCTTGCAGGAATCCAAAGCTTGTCTGCGCCTTTACCAAAGAGGTGTGCGTGCCTGCAACCAATCTTCCAAAACTCTCCACGAACAGGACTTTTCTAAGGCAAGACTTACAGGGAACCAAAGATTGTCTGCGCCACCCCGAGACCCTGCCCTATTCAAGCAGAGTAGGGAAACCCTCCTATCTGAGACACTGCTGATCCTCACAGCCAGTTGGCTTGGAGATCAACGCTTCCCAGTGATAACAACAATAAGCAAGGCTTAACAACAAGACTGCACACACAGCCCACAAAGGGCTACACCAAGACTGTCCACTGCAGGTAACTGGGAAGACTGTGCTACTGGGCTCTACCAGAACACCTAGCACACAAAGCTATTCCATCAAATCAGGGAAACAACTAAAATGCAGACAAGAAGAAGGACACAAAGGAAGGAGATGGAGGAAAAGAAAAGATTGGACATTGAGTTCAAAACTACAGTTATAAGGTTATTCAACAATATCCTAAAAAAGGCCGATAAAATAAATGAGACCTATGAGGATATGAAAAGGGAGCAACTAGAAATAATAAGGGATCAACAAGAAATGAAGAAAACATTGTCTGAAATAAAAAATATTATACAAAGTCCTAAAAACAGACTGGAAGATCGCAAGAATCAAGACAAAGATTTAGAACACAAAGAGCCAGAGGACACTCCTCTGCAGAAGGGAGAAGATAAGAGAATCCAGAAAGTTGAAGATAGTGTAAGAAACCTCTGGGACAATTTTAAGCGAACCAACATCAGAATTATGGGGATTCCAGAAGAGAGAGAGCAAGATACCGAAATAGTGACAGAAAACTTCCCCCACCTGGGGAAAGAAATAGACTTACAAGTCCAGGAAGCCCGCAGAACCCCAAACAAAAGGAATCCAAGAAGGACCACCCCAAGACATATCATAATTAAAATTCCAAGAGCAAAAGACAAAGAGAGAATATTTAAAAGCAGCAATAGAAAAGCAGGTAGTGACCTATAAAGGAGCACCCATATGATTGTCAGCTGATTTCTCAACAGAAACCATGCAGGCCAGACGGGAATGGCAAGAAATATTCAAGGTGATGAATAACAAGAACCTACAGCCAAAAATAATCTACCCAGCAAAGCTATCACTCAGAATCAAAGGACAGATAAAGAGTTTCACCAATAAAAAAAAGCTAAAGGAGTTCATCACCACCAAACCAGAATTATATGAATTGCTGAAGGAGGTTATTTAGGAAGAGGAAGAAGATAAAGACAAAAATTATGATCAACAAATACGTAGCTATCAACAAGTGAATCTAAAAACCAAGGGAATTTAAAAATCTGATGAACAATATTAACTGGTGAATATAATAGAATCAGAGGTATGGAAGGGGAGTGGACTGACGATTCTCAGGGAAAAGGGGAGAGGGGGTGCGGGAAGAGACTGAACAAAAACTGTGCACCTATGGATGAGGACAATGGGGGATGGGGAAAGGACAGAGGGTGGGGTGGGAACCTGGTGAAGGGGAGCAATTGAGGGGGGGAAGAGGATCACATTTGTAATAATCTGAATAATAAAGATTTATTTTAAAAAAAAAAAACTACAGGCTAGTTTGAACTCCAAATTAATTCCCCAGACCACTCCTACAGATCTGCTGTGCGAACCTCAGCACTGTCACAAATGGCGAGGTACTCTTACATGGTCAGCAGATGCACTAGGATCCTTGGATCTCCGCACAGATGCTGCCACCACCAGGTTGCCCATTGGCCAGCCCCTGGGGGAAGGGCTTTGAGAGAGAGTGGAAAGGAAACCAAGCTTTGTTTGTCAATATACATATTGTGCTCTTAAGCCAAAAATTTTTTTAAGAAATTAACTTTTAAAAATCAGCCATAAAGACATAAATGCAATTCGATTCTTAATTCAAACATTTTTAAAAATCTTTCTTCCCCTAGTATATATTTAAGTAACATCTCAGGTTTTACTCTAATGGTTATAGGGATTGGACTGCTCTACACAGGGTATTTTTTTTATGCTTTCTGACAGCTATTAAACAATAGCATGTATATGCCCAATAACATTTATTGAGCTTTTACTAAACATCCTCAACTGGAAATGATGGCTCCACGAGTTTAGGGAACTTGCCCCAGGTCACTCAGTCTGTGAATGGTAGGCCAGGATTCGATCCCAAGTCCGTCTGTCTCCCATGCCCATAATCTGTATTTGACTGTTGGTCCCTTTCACATTGCCAACATCAGTCAAGTTTCTTCTGCAGGTTCCTTTCTACTTAAAATAATGTATTTTTCAAATCTAATTTTTAAAAGGGTCAACTTTGTTATTGGGTAAAATTACAAATGTTACAAAATGAATAAATATGAATAATCATGAGACATGATTTTCCTACCAATTCTGGTGAATCCTCCTTATGTGCAGCCAGATTATAAATTTCAGGAGCCAAGAGCAAATTAAAAACACCTTTGATACCAGACCATGCTATCACAACTCCCCATCTCCAATTATATTCATAACTTGCACGCATCAGAATAGGGCTCACTAACACAATAGTAAACAATCTGAGGAGAGAAAACACATTTTTAAGTCACACCTTATGTATTAATGTTATTCATGGTTGAAACTAAGTACTAGATTTCATATGAAATTTTTCAGGAAAGAGAAGACAGTCCACTTTATTGATAAATTGTTCAAAACTTTCTGGAACTAACCAAATCTACTATTTTGTACATAATACTCAAATCTTGAAAAGTAATGCTAGCAGTTCTATACAAATGTAAGGAATTATCATTTACACTAGTGGTACTGTTTTGATTTTGGTGGTAAATTCCAAAGTTTCCAAGTAGTGAAACTTCTTCCAATAACATCAATGAATTCATCTATTCCCTGAAAGGCCATTTCTAGATTCAGAAATTAGCCTGGAGGACATACAATCATGGCTAAAAAGCTACATTATCGTAGACACATTAATAAACTTGGCTCAACCACATTTTTCTTATGTTCTGACAAGAATCATACATTAAATGCCAAATATATCATTTCCATTTGTGCCTTATTTCTCTTTAGATAATTTTTCTATAGCACCCTGTACCAAAATTTAGAATCCATCTCCAGGGTCTCTGCACCAAAAGAATATCAGTATTGTCCTTCAAATAAGATCTCAGTAGAAACAGAATTGATATGTTCTCAGCCTCAAAAAAATACACTGTGGGGAGAATCCAAGATGGCAGCATAGGTAAACACCTAACCGCAGCCTCACACAATAATTTCAATAAAATACAACTAAAATACAAAATGGACATTACCCAGAACTACAGGAAAGTCAACTGACTGGAAATTCTACAATGAGAAGGAAAGAGAAAACCAGAAGGAAAAGCAGAGGAGCTTAAAAGCCTAAGGTACAGAGACACATTGCGTGCGCGGAGAGGACAGAGCCGGAGAAGAGGGGGAGGCTGAGTGCCTGGCTGGCGTTCCCTAGCAGGAAGGAGATAAAAGCTCTGGACTGTGCTGAACCCCAGATCTGACAGTACTGAACCCCAGTTCTAGGCCAAACCCTGGGGACCCAGGCTCATACAGAGGGAGCCTGGGCTGTAAGGCGGAATCTCAGGGGAGCGGCCAAAGGCAGTCCCGAGGCGCGCACATTGCACGCAGAGAACGGACAGTTGACTGTGCCACTGGATTGCCCTAGTGGGAAGGAAACAAAAGCTCCAGACTGCTCTGAGCCCCACTTCCAACTCCACTTCCAACTGAACTGAACCCCAGTTCTGGGCTCATTGTGGGAGAGCCTAGACTGTTTCATAGCAGGCGAAACTCAAGGGTAACTTTCTCTCAGAGGTGCTTGAAGCGAGTACTGCAGGACACTGAGGAACACTGAGACTCTGGAGCCTTATAGGACAGGGCTCACAGAAGCCAAGGCTGTAGGCTCCACCCTGAAACTCCGCCCCATTCAAGCTGAACACAGAGACTTTTAAGGCTACCAACTCAGGGAAGCTGCGAAAATGCTGAGACAAGGAAACAGATCACAAATGAAAGAAATGGAGGACAAAAAGCGACTGGATATAGAGTTCAAAACCATGCTTATAAGGTTTTTCAAGAATTTCTTAGAAAAGGCCGATAAAATAAACGAGATCTATGAGGATATGAAAAGGGATCAACAAGAAATAATAAGGGATCAACAAGAAATAAAGAATACATTCTCTGAAATAAAAAATATTATACAGAATCCTAAAAACAGAATGGAAGATCGCAAGAATCAAGTCAAAGATTTGGAACATAAAGAGCCAGAAGACACTCCTCCACAGAAGCAAGAAGACAAGAGAATCCAGAAAGTTGAAGATAATGTAAGAAACCTCTGGGACAATTTCAAGCGAACCAACATCAGAATTATGGGGGTCCCAGAAGAAGAGAAAGAGCAAGATACCAACAACATACTGAAAGAAATAGTGACAGAAAACTTCCCCCACCTGGTGAAAGAATTAGACTTACAAGTCCAGGAAGTGCACAGAACCCCAAACAAAAGAAATCCAAAGGGGGCGGGGGGCAATGTTAAAATATGTACACAGATAATAATTTAATAAAAAAATGTAAAAAAAAAAAAAAAAAAAAGGAATCCAAAGAGGACCACACCAAGACACATCATAATTAAAATTCCAAGAGCAAAAGACAAAGAGAGAATATTAAAAGCAGCAAAAGCAAAGCAGGTAGTTACCTATAAAGGAGCACCCATATGATTGTCAGCTGATTTCTCAATAGAAACCATGCAGGCCAGACAGGAATGGCAAGAAACATTCAAGGTGATGAATAGTAAGAACCTACAGCCAAAAATAATCTACCCAGCAAAGCTATCACTCAGAATTGAAGGCCAGATAAAGAGTTTCACCAATAAATAAAAAAGCTAAAGGAGTTCATCACCACCAAACCAGAATTATATGAATTGCTGAAAGGGGTTCTTTAGGAAGAGGAAGAAAATAAAGATAAAAATTATGAACAACAAATTTGTAACTATCAACAAGTGAATCTAAAAACCAAGGGAATTAAAAAAAAATCTGATGAACAATATTAACTGGTGAATATAATAGAATCAGAGGTATGGAAGGGGAGTGAACTGATGATTCTCGGGGAAAAGGGGAGAGGGGGTTGTGGGAAGAGACTGAACATAAACTATGCACCTATGGATGAGGACAATGGAGGGGGGAATGAGGAACATTTGTAATAATATGAACAATAAAGATTTATTTTAAAAAAAAAAAAAGAAAGGGAAAAAAAAGAAAGAAAAAAATACACTGTGTCTCAGTTGTTAAGCTGAGAATTTCACACCATGTAAGAGTTCTTGTCACTAAGAAACAGAAAAATCTACAATTACCATTTATAACGTCTGTAATTAATTTAGGCAAACTCCTTGGCTTTGCATTTAAGCCTTTTGCAAAGTAATTCTCTTCTTTTTAAAAAAAAATTTATTTTTTTACAGAGAGGAAGAGAGAGGGATAGAGAGTTAGAAACATTGATGAAAGAGAAACATTGATCAGCTGCCTCCTGCACACCCCCTACTGGGGATGTGCCCACAACCAAGGTACATGCCCTGACTAGAATCAAACCTATGACCCTTCAGTCTGCAGGCCAAAACTGGTTAGGGCTGCAAAGTAATTCTTCCCAGTCTTACTAAATAATCTTTCTCTAAAATACCAGTGAGTCCAGGCCAGATAGAACAACGTGTGCTATGTCCTGGTAACAGACATAGAGAGGCAGCATAGCAAAGGCTCTGGAGTAGTTCTACCTGGGCTCACATTCAGGCTTCTTTCACTAACTATATAAACTTCAGCGTGTTATTAACCTCTCCGGGCCTCAGTTTCTCCTTCTGTAAAATGGAGATAATTGTGATGATGATTGTACTTGCCTCAAAGGATTGTTATGAAGGTTCAATTAAAGGATAACAGCATTCATAGCGCTTAGAATGACAACCTGAAATTGGCCAGCGCTCAGTGCATTAGCAATGATTATTTTGTCCTGGCCTTAGTTTGACTCATTCTCTCTGAAATGTGCTTCTCCACAAGTCTCTTATGGAAAGCCCACCCCCGTACTGAGGCCCCCTTCAGATGGCTTTCTCCATTAAAGGCTTTCTTCTAAGGCGGAACCATAAGTTCCCATGATGTCTCTGACACTCACTAACCATCGCCCCTGGGCAAGGTACTCTGCCTTTCTTTAGCCAGTGTCTTCATCTCTAAAACAGAGATAATAATTCATATCTCCTGGTGCTGTAAGGAGCTGTGTCCACCACCTCTGAGTGACAGTGACTATCTGAGTGGCACGAAGAAGCCACATTCCAAGAGAACATCCTATAATAGAAAGTGATCAACCTTCGCCAGGCCTATTCTGAACAGAAGTAACGATGTTTCAAAGACACTGTCCCAAATTCTTACGGTAGACAGGAGTACCACGAGTGGGCCATGGCAGTTTAGAAAAAGCGTGTTTGTGGGGGCCACGTTTAAATCCCAGCTCTGCCTTTACAAGTTGGGTGATGCTAAGCAAGTTTTTAACCTCTCCGTGTCATCTGTGAAGTGATGAAACAACCCATACCTCATTGGATTGTATTCAAATGAGTGGCCTAACGTACATGGTAACTGCGTTTAATAAATGGCTTTATCATAGCTATGATGATAATTAGTGATGACGAAAGTCAACAAAAATGTTAGGAGCCATCAACCTGGTCCAGCGATGCTCAAACTTTAGCAGGCATGTTGAAACAGTTTCCTGAATCTCATCCCCAGAAGTTCAACTCAGTAGACTGGGATGGGCCCATCCACTTGCATTTCGATCAAATTCATGGGTGATGCGGCTGCTGCTGTTCTGCCCTGCCCCTTCTCACGTTACAGGTTGTCGAGGAAGTCTTGACCAGTAAATAGACTCTCACACCCTCGTGGCACAGCGAGCTAATGCCAGGACCTTCACAACAATATAGGCTCCCTGACAGCACAGCCAGCGTGCTTTTTTTTGTTGTTGTTGTTGTTGATAGAACCCACTGCTTCCCAACTGTAATTACGAGCTTGGGAACCTAAGACCGGGAAGTGAATTTTAAAATGTAATTCTTACCTTACAAAATTCAATGTTACATACAAGATCAACGTGAAAGCGAATGTGTGAAATTTAAAATACTTGTTTTCTCCGCATCCAATTAAAATGCCAAAGAACGTGTATATTAATTGTTGGAGCACAGATGAAAAAATTATTAAGAACCTAGGATGAATAGAAAAGAAATCATGTTTAAGTAATGTGTTTGTTTTTTTAAAAATAGTTTCCTTTTCACAAGGAAGCATGTATCATGTATCTGCCACGCTTGCCTTAGAAGAGGTCCTTGCCTCACAGTCAGCATTCAAAAGTATTCTGTGGGAACTAGAATACACCCAGTTCTATGTTCCCCATGGCCCTCATCATACCAACACCTGTGGGCCTCCTCTCTCAGCAAAATAATAAAAGCAAAGGCAGGAAGATAAGGAGACCTACCCCCTACCCCACACCCTTGGGTTAGTAGATGTGGCAGTTTTGCTGAGATCAGCTGGCAGCATATCAACTGTGGGCCGGACACAGCTACACCTGGGTCACCTTGACTTTGTGAGAGCTGACTGGACCCACCTCGATGCCCACTGCCTAACTTCTTCCTTTGTGATCTGCAAGGAGTCTCTCCCGTCTGCTCCTACTGAATTCCTAACATCCTGCATGGCTAACTCTTCTTCTGTGTTCTCCACAAAACCTTGCTAAGCACTGTCTCTGGAGGTGATCCTCCTCTGAATCCCTCCAGTGCCCATTACCTACACCAGTGGTTGGCAAACTGCAGCTCTCGAGCCACGTGCAGTTTGCCACTCTGTTGTCTAATGAGTTTGCCGACCACTGGGATAGGGGCTTAATCACAAGGAACAACAACAGCCTATAATTATTGGCATCGAGAATCTAGGTCAGTGGTTGACAAACTCATTAGTGAACAGACTTGGCAATCCGCGGCTCACAAGTCACATGGGGCTCACGAGCCGCCGTTTGATCCTATACCATTTGTAAGCAGAGAAGAGCATTAAGGATAGCCCAGATTGCTTTCCAAAAATTTACATGCGGGCCCCACCCACCTTTCAAAGACTCTTACTGAGTAGACCAGAGCACAGAAGTTAGGGCCTGGGACTGGGCTGTGTCCATGTGGTGACACACCTGGGGTCAGGCCCAATTCGAACCTCTACAGGCAGATCTCAGATCTCATCTGCTCTTTCCTTCAGCTGACTGGGTGAGACCACTTACATACTTAGGTTGCAGGCTTGATACCAGCCCTGGTTGGGGTGCATGCATAAGGCAACCAATCATTGTGTCTCAGCATTGATGTTTCTATCTCTCTCCCTCTTCCTTTCTCTCTGAAATAAAAAGTATGTATATTTTTTTAAAGAACTAGAAAGGAAGGGTATGAGTGGGACTGCAAATTCCAATGCTTAATTTTCTGAAAATTTAGAAATGAAGGAATAACTGATAGAATACTTTTTAAAAAGTCTCTACAGGACCTTAAAAATATATACCTTATATATAGAAAGATCCCAATAAACATCTAATTATTTTCACTTGTTAGTTTCTTACATACCCACCATTTAATGATGAGTGTCTTCTGAGAGGGACTTATTTTCATAGCCCAAATCTAAGATACAATGTTCAGCTCATAGCAGACTTTAAACAATGATTGAATAGGTAAAAGAATAAGTAGTTAAATAAAAAGAATAATTTATAATGATGCTGACAGACAGCACAACTGAACTTAGAAACTGCCCATATTCAGACAAAAAGTATATGTTTTATGAATTAGTTATTCCCAAACTTCAGGACTTTAAAAGCCAATTTTAAAAATTTGGTCAATTAGAGCTATTAAAAAAGTACAATCTTTTATCACAGGACTTGCATAAAATAAAGAACATTTTAAATACCAAAAAAAAGTAGGAAGGCTAAAATTTCAGAAGAATAGATAGTCTTTACATTAAAGAAATAAATCTTGCCCAACTGGCATGGCTTAGTGGTTGAGCATCAACCTATGAACCAGAAGGTAATGGTTTGATTCTGGATCAAGGCACATACCTGGGTTGTGAGTTCAATCACCGGTTGGGTGCATAGGGGAGGCAACCGATAGATGTTTCTCACATCAATGTTTCTCTCTCTCTCCCTTTCCCTCTCTCTCTCTCTCTCTCTCTCTCTCTCTCTCTCTCTCTCTCTCTCTCTCTCTCCTCCTCTCTAAAAATCACGTGAACATATCCTCTGGTGAGGATTTTATTTTTTTTTATGACAAAGCAGGAAAAAAAGGTTATGAAAAGAGAGTTTTACTAGTGTCCAGGAAGTGCAGGACCACTTAAGCACTAAATTTCTATGAGATGTATACCAAGCACACAATAGGAGACTTACTTGGTTATTATTAACTCCATTCTTGGTTTAAAGCTTAAGGAATCTAAATTCAGTCCTACAGTGATTAAAGCGACCATACCTGACAATTTTAAAAATTCCACTATGGAGAAAAAAAAAATGAATAAAATTAGTCGCATTCAGATCTGCACCCTGAGGTATTTTATCTCTAGCAAATGATTGGTGGGGAGCATAAGAGTAATAGTTCTTGCCGAAACCGGTTTGGCTCAGTGGTAGAGCGTCGGTCTGCGGACTGAAAGGTCCCAGGTTCGATTCCGGTCAAGGGCATGTACCTGGGTTGCGGGCACATCCCCAGTAGGGGGTGTGCAAGAGGCAGCTGATCCATGTTTCTCTCTCTTTGATGTTTCTAACTCTCTATCCCTCTCCCTTCCTCTCTGTAAAAAATCAATAAAATATATATATATTTTTTAAAAGAGTAATAGTTCTTGGAAAGTTGCTTCAAGGGATTGGCCTAATCCTGTAGCTCAAGGGTCAGCAAATCCCTTCTGTAATGACCAGATGATAAGCAGACTTGGCAGGCCACGTGTTCCCTGTTGAAACTACTCAGCTCAGCTGTTGTGGTACATAAACTGCCACAGGGAGCTTGTAAATGAGTGTCCAATAAATAATGACACGGGAACTTGAATTTCAAATAATTTTCGCATGCCACAATATACTTTTCTTTTGAGTTGGTTTTTTTTAAACCATTGTAGAATGTAAGAACTTTTCTTGACTGTGCAAAAATAGGACTATTTGGTCCACAAGCTGTAGGGCCAACCCGCGTTGTAGATGGTTATTGAGGACAGGGCTAATAGGAACGTAGCAGCTTCTGCTCAGCACTTCAGGCAGGGGAGGCCTAGGGGCTGTGGTCCAGGTGACTGCAGGTCCTGAAGCCTGTTGTTCTTTTGCATGATACAGACTCCCCTATAACGGCCATTCCTTGGGCTCTAAACAGTTGTGTAAGTATAGTCTAGGGCACGAAAAATAACTATGAAGGCCATTTGAAGACCATAAATGATAGCAGTTCTAGGCTGCAGAGCCTGTGACTGGAACCTTAGAAACATCAGGCAGAAAGGAAGAAAAGGAAGCACTTTGGAGCAGGGCAGAGCTGGGTGCTCTGGGAAGGTGACCGCCCCACTTTCTCCACCCTGCATCTGCAAGAGACCCATACCCCATAGCCCTGCCGTGAGGATTGAATTAGCTGAGGATGAATAAATGACCATCATTATTGTTATTATGCTATCTGTTTTTACCATCTGGCTGTACTACTTAGTAAATCAAAACTGTTTACTAATTTGAACAGAATTTTACTTTTCCTTTGGTTATCTCATCCCTTAAATCCGCTTTGGATCTCTTTTTACACACTTTTAAATGGAATTCAATATAAGTAACAACAGCAGTAAAACCACTTGTGCTGGGAACTGTGATGATAGGGGAAATGTCTCTCAAATTCTTATTTCCAATTTTCTATAATTAGTATCACTTGATTTTAAAACTCATCACAGCAGAAACCGGTTTGGCTCGGTGGATAGAGCGTCTGCCTGAGGACTGAGAGGTCCCGGGTTCGATTCCAGTCAAGGGCATGTACCTTGGCTGCGAGTACATCCCCAGTGGGGGTTGTGCAGGAGGCAGCTGATCGATGTTTCTAACTCTCTATCCCTCTCTTTCCCTTCCTCTCTGTAAAAAGTCAATAAAATATATTTTTAAAAATAAAATAAAAAAATAAAACTCATCACAGTCTTTTTCAGTAACAGTCACTGCTTAGAGACAACATCTGCAGTGAGGGAACCACTGAACAACTTTATCTTAAAACTGATGTCATCTTATTTCGTATGATCCCACTGCTATAGGAATATACATGGCATGAATGCCTACATTAATATATGTATGTACATTCATTACATATATTTTAAAGGCTGAGGTGCATGCACTCCGCTCTCAAACAGGCCAGAGCTGTCTCCCACACACCAGCATGAGCGAGCCTCGCGGCACACAAGATCTCATTCCTGCCTGCCACACTCCTGTGAAGGCAGTGTGACTGTGTCACTTGTATAGATGAGGGCATTAACTCTAACGAAAAATTCCTAAGTCACGAGCTAGTAAATTGTGAAGCTGGGATTCGAACGCCAATCTGCCTAACTCCAAAGCTCTTCACAGACTAGCATTTGCGTGTTCAACCAACATGCGCTGGATTACTGCTGGACATATGGCAAGCACTGGGCTTGGCTGGGAGAACGTAGAAAAGAGAATGAATAACGAGAAATGAGAGGCAGCCTCCATCTCCAAGGACTCCTGGTCAAGTGGAAACACTGGATATAGTAAATTAAAAATTTATGATATGCTTTCTTCAGATATTTAAGGCATCCATAAAATATTCACAGGGGAGGGGAAATAGGAAGAAAGTTGAAGGAAATGACCCTTCCATGAATGTTTTCTGTCAGTTTTACTGACTGGTTCAGGACAGTGAGCGACACCCAGGGGCACTCGTTCTGTGTAGAGGAAGTCTGTGTTTAGGTGACAGAATACTAATTATCCTCTAAACACAGAGGCCTTTTGTGCATGGAGACTGTCCCGCTGTGTGAAGTGAGTGAGGGCAGCCGAATTTTCCTGTGTCACCGTAGTTGCTACGGCTCTCCGGGACTGGTGGCCTGAGGCCAGTATAAACTCCCCACTCTCACTGGACTAGACTGGCGGGTGATGGTGGGAGGCGTGCCCATGCGATTACTCCCCTCTCCTGCTTCCCTGTCAGACACGCACGTGCCTGATTCTTCCCTCTCCTTTCCTGCCCTCTCACTTCAGGTGAGGGCCGCAATTTCTACAGTCCCCTCAGTCTGGTGCCTATTGAATTAAAGACTTAAGCATCGCCAAAACCGGTTTGGCTCAGTGGTAGAGCGTCCGTCTGCGGACTGAAAGGTCCCAGGTTCGATTCTGGTCAAGGGCATGTACATTGGTTGCAGGCACATCCCCGGTAGAGAGTATGCAAGAGGCAGCTGGTTGATGTTTCTCTCTCATCAACGTTTCTAGCTCTCCATCTCTCTCTCCCTCTCTGTAAAAAATCAATAAAGTATTTTTTAAATAAATAAATAAAGACTTGAGCATCTCCCCCCATCTCCTCCTCTGAGAGGTGGGCTGTTGAAAGTCAGAGCAGGAATCACGCAGAGCTGATTATTCTGCAGGGACTGCCGATGACTAGATGTAAGGTCCAGTGCTAGAGCTCAGAAAGAATAAGAGAGTCACTACACTGAGAATGTGGAGGGAAGGGTCATGGAGTTGAAATTCAGGGGATAGTAAGAGAGACCAGGGAAAAGCTGGAGATGGCAGGAAGATAAGATGACAAGATGCACAGAAGGGCCATAACAAGGGGGAAGCGGCTGGGAAAGGGCAACTGGATTCAAAATCAAGGGAAAACAGATGTACGAAGTTCACACTGAGGACAGCACCTTTTGTCTTTGGTTCTGCCTTACCGATGTAGAAAGTCAAGTACACCATTGAAATGCAAAGAATGACGCTAGTCAGCGTGTTGCTAAATAGGTCGGTCAGTATGAACTGAATGATTCTTGCACTCCAATATCCAATTATTATGCTCCCCACAATGTGAATGACAAAGTCCAGGAGTACATGGAACTCTAAAAGAAAAGAAAATGAGAAGAAGAAAGAAGTTGAACTTCTGTTTCTTTTGTTGATGGTATTTGTGTCTACCTACTTTGGTTTGCTCATTTTTTGAGTGGAGACCTTGATCTTCAGCAGATGGGCGTTTCCCAGGAAAGGCTGACAGGAGAGACTCTCTGGAGATTTCCCTCACCCTCTGCAGCCCGAGGCTTGTTCATCCAAGGACAGCCCCCAGGAGCCAGTCTGGGAGAATTCTGTGAAAAGCCCGTGACAAGCTGGAAAGTGAATGTCCATCCAAAAGATACCTGACTGTCCATCCAAATTCAAATGTTTTACAAAGGACGTCAGGGCCAAGCAAACCTTGTCCAGGATCCTCACCAACCTGCAGTCCCTTTGTGGCTCCTGCCCCCAGGCCTAGTGGCATTTGAGAACTATAGAGAGGGAAATTTTCTAGAGTCACAATAACTGGGGGCAGTAGTGACAATTAATGAGCAGGTTTCAAGGCAATGCCATTGGCAGTTCTACATAATAAAGATTGCCCATCCTAAATGCCTGTCGAGAAGCACCACAAACACCTCTGTAATCCCAACATTTCTTTCTCCTCCTAGCCCTCCCCCTTCCCACATTTCAGGAGGGTGGATGCCTTTTGCTTGTTCATGCTGTGATTGTTTTTCTTTTCTACTCTGCTGTTACCATATCTGGAATCCTAGCGGAGACCATGTGCTCCACAGCCCAGTGAACTTGAATCACAGGAATCTGACTATTAGCACTTTAAGGACCTGACACTCCAGTACTGCCCTGAACCACTCTGCTTTCACCAGCACCACGCCAGATCTTCACATCCAGCCTCTGAGATCCAGGTTGATCCGGGAAAGAAGGAAATCTGAGCCAACTGGGGAAATGTGCGTGTTTGTGTGTGGGTGTGCACATGCATATTGGGGGAGATGAAAGAAGTTAGCATTCTTTCCCCCTTCGTGTCCAAGAAAAGACCTAGATGGCCTCTAGTTATTTTCTTGTTGCCTGATATGCTGTTTTAATTGGTCCAAGAGTAAGTATAGAAAAAGAGGTAAAGATATCTCGAATGTGTTTTAATTTCAGTATGAACTGAAATGCACCCGGTAAGCCCAATTTTAAAAAAATATACAGACAAAAAAAAAAAAAAAAAAAAAAGTTCTTACCCTTAAACACAAACATGTAAACTAAGTTGTTTCGAAGAATTCCAAAAAAAATGCTTGTGACGCCACAGATGATCATGGATTCTCCTCGAATGATATCAGTATACATTTTGGAAATGCCTGGAAAAGGAAATATGGTACATGAAAATGATGCTCTTGCACAAGAAACACAAAGGCAGAAGAGGAAGAATATGCTAGAAACAAAAGAAGGCAGCCATGCCTGGGATAGGTCTGTAAGATGGTTGCAGTCACCAGGTTTTAATTCCTCCACTGCGCCTTCTCTATCTCTAACGGCAAAGGGACGCAGCCATGGCGCTCCTTGAAGTGTCCATGGACTCAAACCAGGTTTGAGCTTCAGACTGAGTCAAAACACTTCTCAGGACACTACATTTGGCTTGAGTAAACATGAATAATTAGACTCAAAAGAATCATGTCTTAGAAATAAGTACAAAATGCAACCCAGCTATTACACTTTTTAAAAAATATATTTTTTTAATTGATTTTTTTACAGAGAGGATGAGAGAGGGATAGAGTCAGAAACATTGATGGGAGAGAAACATGAATTAGCTGCCTCCTGCATAACCCCCACTGGGGATGTACCCACAACCAAGGTACATGCCCTTGACCGGAATTGAACCCAGGACCCTTCAGTCTGCAGGTCGACACTCTATCCACCAGTCAGGGCCCAGCTATTACACTCTTATGCGTGCATCAAAGAGAATTGAAAGCATGTGTCTACACAAAAATCTGTACATGAATGTTCACAGCAGCATTACTCACAATAATAAAGGTGAAACAACCCACAGTCCATCAGCTGATGAGTGGATAAACATCTGTGGTCTCTCTCTCCAATGGAATATCATTCATCCACCAAAAGGAATGAAGTCAGCTATTGATGAACCTTACAAACATTACATTAAGTGAAAGAAGCCAGACACCAAAATCACACATTGTATGGTTTAATTTATATGAAATGGCCAGAATAGGCAAATTTTTCTTACTAGGAAAAAAGGTTCTTAGGTCCAGAACCCATGTACCACTGAGCATTTTTGACACAGAGAAAATACCAACTAAGAGCCAAGTACCTTTGCTAGTTTTCTTTTCAAGAAATAGGCCTTCTATTCTACTCCTTTGCTGAAAACATTTCTTAATATGGAAGCTGCAATAACTAATTAGAGTATATAGTTTATTATAGCCCCTGAGAGAAAAGAGACTGCATAAAAGGGAGCAGGAAGAGAAGGAGGTGAGTAAAACAAGGGGGAAATACCAACTACTAAAAGAGGACAGATGAAGAAAAGATAGAAAAAAAAAATTGTACTTAGAAAATAAAGAGAAAGAAAAGAAGACAGGGCCAGATTCTTTGAGAATTTAGAATATTACCATCACCAGTGTCTTAAAACCTCCTGTTTTCCCAACTGTAGGGATAAAAATGGGTGTAAAAATGGGAATATCACTTGCTAGAAAGCTTGGAGACCACCCACTCCAATCATAGGCAATATATTTCCATAAAATTATAACCTGAAAATTGGTTAGGGACATATTTCTGAGTCCAAAACCAGAAACATAGCATCTAACCACTTCATGTTTGTATTGCTGAGTTAATAAAATGTGACAAAGGAGGATATTTCAGCATGAAATCATCTTTTACCAAATAAGATAAGATGGGATGCTTATATTGAATAACATAGTTGCCAGATTATACTCTTATCTGTTTTCTTTAAATCAACCACAACCACCCACCCAAGCCTAGCTCATCCAAAATGGAGTTCCAGCCGGAACCGGTTAGGCTCAGTGGATAGAGCATTGGCCTGTGGACTGAGGAGTTCCAGGTTCGATTCCGGTCAAGGGCATGTACCTTGGTTGCGGGCACATCCGCAATGCGGGCACATCTGCAGGAGGCAGCTGATCGATGTTTCTCTTTCATCAATGTTTCTAACTCTCTATCCTTCTTCCTTCCTCTCTGTAAAAAAGCAATAAAATATGTTTTAAAAAACAAAAAAACAAAATGGAGTTCCAACTAGAGGTAGCGAGGCTTTGAAAACGTTTCACTGGAGTAAAGCACCATAAGTCTTTACTTAAAGTCTCTATAGCTTAGAATTCAGTAGAATGGAATAAGAATGCTAATTTTTATCACCTTCTTTTTGGGGGGGAAAAAATTTTTTTTTTTTGAGATTAGAATTGGTGTTGTTTAACCCTGATCCTGAGTGGCCTTATTTACATTGTGCCCTTCAAGTCAATCAAGGCTCCATCTCCAAGAATTGCAGCACAAACACCTACTCCGCTGGGTGCACAATTTGTCAAGAAAAATATCATCAGAAGCAGATAATTTGTCATCATATCTTCAAGATATCAGAGAGTAATACGTCCGACGTACCGATCGTTTTCAGGGTATTCACAGAGTGAATAGGATCTATGATGCCCAGTGTCATGCTGAAGATCAGGCAGCATTGCAGATCCCACTCGGCCTTATTGAATTTTATAACCACATATCCCACTATGATGAATGCCGAGGAGAAGCTAATGAATCCAGTTAATATGACCTGTGGAACCAATTCATTACACAGCATTAGTTTAGGTATCTAAAGATGGCATGACTGCATGTACTTGCGTAAGAAGCACATCTTGGTTACATATTTTTTGTTGTTATTGTTAATCCTCACCAGAGGATATTTTTTTCCATTGATTTCTAGAGAGAGTGGAAGGGAATGGGAGAGACCGAGAGAGAGAGAGAAAGACATTGACATGAGAGAGACGCATCTATTGGCTGCCTCCTGCACACACCTGACCGGGAGCCGGGGATCGAACCTGCAACCAGGACACATGCCTTTGACTGGAATTGAACCCCCAGCCCCTCAGTCCTTGGGCCAACACTTTAACCATTGAAAAAACTGGCTAGGCTGGTTACATCCTATATAATAAAAGCGTAATAGGCTAAGTGTCCGACTGATCAGTTGACTGTTCAGTGGACTGCCCAACCAGTTGCTATGATGTGTACTGACCATCAGGGGACAGATGCTCTGATGGGTAGGTTAGTTTGCTGCTAGGGTCCAGCTGATTGGGACTGGAAGAGGGGCAGACACACCCTGAAGCCCTCCTGCAGTCCCTCCCCGGCTGGCCAGCCTCCATTAGTTGGGACAGGGCAAGACAGCCCCAATTGGTCCCGATCACTGGCCAGGCCAAGGGACCCCATCGTTCACAAATTTGTGCACCAGGCCGCTAGTATTTTATACAATTCCTCTGGAAGGTCGCTTCAAAATGTATTCTAGTTTACCGCCCACAAAGAAACCATCCCTTCCAAACAAGTGAGATTCTATCTTATTGTTAAAAGACCGATTCCCGCCAAAACCAGTTTGGCTCAGTGGATAGAGCATCAGCCTGCGGACTGAAGTGTCCCTGGTTCAGTTTCGGTCAGGGGCATGTACCTTGGTTGTGGGCACATCACCAGTAGGGGGTGTGCAAGAGGCAGCTGATCGATGATTCTCTCTCATCGATGTTTCTAACTCTGTCCTTCTCTCTTCCTCTCTGTAAAAAATCAATAAAATATATTAATTAAAAAAAAAAAGAAAGAAAAGACAGATTCCCCAAGATTTCTTGTTGTTCTTCCAGCTCAAGAGTTCTCAAGATCAAAATGATGATCTTAAAATGGAATGCAAACTTCTCCCACGGCTTTGTAAAACATTTCCTGGTTTCTTCAGTGTCGCCATCTGCTGGGCTCCAAGTAGAAAGAGAAGGACAGTAAAGGGCAAAAGAACATGCCAGCTGACTGGGGTACCTGGTTAAGGGCATTCTAAAGGAACCTTATTTAGCAAACTTCTGTACAGCACATTTCAATGGCCAAACTTTTCTAAGGCTACCACATATTCAGAGATGCTGGAAAATGTGGTATTTTACCGGGGGCCCCCTACCATACTGAGAGTGTACCCCCACGTCCTGCATGGTTCAGGGTTCAGGTTCAGAGTTTGGGATCTGGAGGAGGCTGCACACAAATTAAAGAGACTAGACAAGAAAATAACTAATTTGGGAATTGGGGGCCAGATGGAAGCCCAAGAGAGGACTCAGCTTTGCTCTGGTCCCTTCTATTCAGGTTTGGGATCCACCTATAGCCCTCAGGCAGGCAATTTCCAGTAACAGGCAAACTATCTTATCAGCAAGGATTTATGTACATAAGACCAAAAGGTGGAAGTTGCTTCAGCTATCTTTGTCTCAACTGGACAGTGGGTGTGTGGCTCTAACCCTTGCCAGAGCCTCAAGGTTGACCAGCCTTTGGACTCCTTGTCCACACCTCTCTGCTAGTGAAGGCAACGGGCAGCTTCTAACACCATACCAAACAAACAATAGTAAGTTCCTGTTAGTGAGGGGAAAGGGATAATGCATATCAAATAGGCCATCGGCTGGCTGTGGCTGCCTCAGAAACAGAAATAGAATGGAAATAGAAGAGACAAAAAATATATAAAGAAAAGTGAATCAGCCGAAACCAGTTTGGCTCAGTGGATAGAGCGTTGGCCTATGGACTGAAGGATCCCGGGTTCGATTCCTTCAGGGGCATGTACCTTGGTTGCGGGCACATCCCCCAGTGGGGGGTGTGCAGGAGGCAGTTGATCGATGATTCTCTCTCACTGATGTTTCTAACTCTCTATCCCTCTCTATTCCTCTCTGTAAAAAAAAAAAAAAAAAAAAAAAAAAAAAAAAAAAATCAATAAAAATATATTTTAAAAAAAGAAAAATGAATCAACTTGATTGAGAAGAAAGTGTGAGAAAAAGCAAAGGGACATGCTAACTACAGAGTCCAAAAACTATATGGGAGAAATAAAGCTAAATCCATTTCCTTTTACTTTTAAAATTTTATTTTTAATTCAAAAACAGTAAAATTAATTATTTTGGTGTACTGTTACATGAGTTTTGACAAATGCATACAAGTCATTTAGCCAGGACCTCAGTTAAAAACAAAGCAGAGCCCTGGCCAGGTGGCACAGTTGGTTGGAGCATCATTCCTGTGCACCTTGAAAAGGTGGCAGGTTCAGTTCCTGGTCAAGGCACATACCTAGGCTGCAGGTGTGGTCCCCAGTCCGAGCATGTGTAAGAGGCAACTGATTAATGTTTCTTTCTCTCTCTTCCTCTTCCTCTCTCTACAATCAATTTTTTAAATATTTTTTAAAATAAACCAGATCCATGTCCTATGCTGCTTTGTAGTCAATTTCTTCCCTCGTCCCCAGTCCCTGGGAACCCATGATCTGTTCTCCACACCTATAGTTTTGCTGTTACTGGAAGGAAGGCATATGAATGGAATTGTACAACATGTGGCCTTTGAGTCTGGGTTTCTTTCTCTAGCCTTTGAAAGTCTTCCATGTAGTTCCTGTCAGATGTTGTTTGTTGTTGCTGAGTGATATTCTATTACCATACCAAACTCCATAAGTAACAAAACAATCTACTGAATAAATTCAGGCCCTGTACTCAACAATTAGAGAATATACATTTTTGGAAAACACAGAACATTTGGAAAACTGATCACAAACGAGACCCCAAAGCAAATCTCCACAAATCACAAGAGTTTATATTCAAAGCACATTCTCTGGCTGCACTGTGGGGGAAGAAATAATAATAAAAAGCCATATTTGGAAATTTTAAAGTAATTTCAAAATGATTAACAGGTTAAGGAAAAAGTATATTAAAACTTAGGTAGGATTTGTATGATACTAAAAATACTAGTAATCAAATCATGTAGGATTACACTAAAAGAGTAGTTACAGGAAAATTTAAAACCTTAAATGTACCAAGTACAAAAAATAAGTAAGCTAAAAACGAAACAAACTAATATCTAACTCAAGATGTTAGGAGAGGGGATCAAAACCAAACCAAAGAAAATAAAATGTTCTTTGAAAGGAAAAATAAATTAGTCTGGCAAGTATGATTAAGGAAAAAAAAGAGAGAGAAAAAGAGAGAGAGAGAGAGAGAGAGAGAGAGAGAGAGAGAGAGAGAGAGAGAGAGAGAGAGAAGGCACAAAATAAAACACCCAAACAATCTTAGCAACAAAAGCTGTACAGTTGAGATTAAGTCTGCTGTGAAATTAGAATCCAGGTTCTGCCATTTGTCAGCCTGGTTTGTGACCTCTGAGCCGCAGTCTGTTTATACGTCAAAGAGAGATGGCATTTCCTCAAGCACAGTGGTCACTCGGCAAATAGTCATCTCTCCTCCCTCCCCTCAGCTCTCTCTAATTACTGGTTCTGCAGAACGAGGAAGGCACAACAACTAAAAGTGTGGGATTTGTGACTTACGTAGTACCTTTCTTTACAGACAATCATATTCTCTGTCAACATGAATAAAAATTGACCATAATTTCTTTTCTTTTTATTTTTTAAAATGTATTTTTATTGATTTCAGAGAGGAAGGGAGAGGGAGAGAGAGATAAAAACATCAATTATGAGAGAGACTCACTGATTGGCTGCCTCCTACACACCCCACACTGGGGATGGAGTCCACAACCCGGGCATGTGCCCTGACGGGAAATTGAACCATGACCTCCTGGTTCATAGGTCAACGCTCAACCGCTGAGCCACACTGCCTGGGCAACCATAATTTCTTTTAAAAATGTGTTCTTACCTGCCAAAGCACATTCTTGAGGATATAAAAATCCACGTCCAAGGCAGCCATAAATATAATTAAAGGTGAAACATAACAATAAAGTGAAAAACTTGGAGTTCTTAGAAGAGCATAGACAACTTGATGTACCTAAATCAACAAAAGCAAACAAATTAGTTTGCTGCCATTCTGAGGAGTTAGAAATCTGGTTGAAGGTATGTCAATCAGCATATTTTAGAATAATCCAATTTGCAATTTGTGAGGATTATCTGCAAGGCCAGGCCTGGGGGCCCAGGAGACATTCTTGATCTAACTGTCCCCGGTGTCTTGTATGTGTTAGCCTTGTCAGCAGAGAATTGTGTGGGCTTGGGCTGCATGCATATTGCTTGTGTAAGCAATCAGTGTTTTCAAAAGTGAAACCCCTACGATTGGAGATCTCTGAGATGATTTTACGTGGTTCACAGATAAGTATTTTTTATTAGACATTTATTCTAATTTGCATTAAGAGGGGAGGAAACCCCTTGCACAGACATTTGCTTAGGATTTAAAAACCTTTCAGTGTATTTATATTATATACGATGTGTGTCGTATACACTGAATGGTCAGATTATTATGATCTCTGAACACATAATAATCTGGCCACTCAGTGTATATCCTATATAATAAAAGGCTAATATGCAAATTGTCCCCTCTACCAGGAGTTCAACCAGCAGGCAGGCCAGCCAACCACCTATGTCCTCTACCCCTGGCCAGGCTGGCTGGACCCCACCCATGCACAAATTCATGCACCAGGCCTCTAAAAATATACATATATATAAAGACAACAGTCCGGAAGAAGCCAGTCTATGTCCAGGGGCAAGAAACCAGGGCAGGACTCCAAAGGAAGACGAAGAAGACCCATTCGCAATCACATTGTCCACACTTAGAAATCAGTACTTTTTCTTAAGCACCTCTAATTTATGTCTCCTTTACCGAACAGTTTTTCATTTTAAAAAACACTACTGTCAGATGATTGCTTTTCAGCAGCTGTTCACATTAAAAAAAAAAAATCTATACATTCAGATGGGTGGAAGTGGACCTTGTTTTATGTCCTTTTTATTTTATTTACTCTCTAGCTTCTGGCATATACATCACCTGAATAAAACTGTAGGCCAGGTGTCCTATCACAAATCCTGCTATAGAGAGAACTGCCAAGACAGTAACTTCAGAATTCTTTATAAAGGACCTCAGAAATCCTAAAGAAATAAATGTATGTGTTATTTAGACATCAGGTATAGTTTCAAAATGGTTTCATATCCCCTCGCTCTAGTTATTTAAGTTTAAAGTTACTCTGAGTGTCGTATAATTATGAATAAATAATTTAACAGGGGGGAAAAAAACTTCCTCTGAATGTCATTTCATAACAAATTCCGCTTTTTAAATATAAGATACACAGAATGAGGTGAATTTGGAAAATTACAGGTGAATTTGGAAAATTCTGAAGTGCCAAAAACCTCCCATTTGCCCACCCAGTGTCACTTACCTATGGATCTACTGAGGAGAAATTATGGAAAGTCAAACTCCATTGCTACGCAGTACACTATATATTAATAATTACTCATCCTGAGCTAAAGCCACATAGATGCTATAATTTTCCTAAAAGCCAGAAGTACTTTTATTTTTTTTTATTTTTTTTATTTTATTTTTTTCAGAAGTACTTTTAAACTGAGTTCTAACCACAGTGAAAACTGCCTTCACCAGGTAAGTAACAAAAGATACTTGCTAACTCTGTCTATGTGCATTTTCTTGCCTTGAAAAGGCGCTGCTCTACCTTGTCTGCTCACTGCCTCCAGAAGTATCATATATAGACTATCATCCAATGAAGGGGTGCCCCAGGCGACATTCATTGGCATTTTAGATCCTGCCTTTATTGACATCCAACTGCAGGTCAAGCCAAATCAATAAATATGTATTGGCTACTTCCTATTTGTGAAGCCAGACAAAGATGTGTTCCTCGAACTATTTCTGCCATGCCCTTGACTGCTGGAGCACTTATCTCTTTGGATTCATCGAAGCTCTAGAACTAATGAAATTCATGGTCACCGGACCTCCTGGTAGCAACAGGGACCCAGGTCATTAGTGAATATCCTAAAGACCTAATACAATGAGTAAAATGGAAGTTTAGGTTTGTTTGCTTCTTTATAATCTTCCTAGTTCCAGAAAAAGATTTTTTTAAATTCTTTATTGGTTAAAGTTATTACATGAATCTCCTTCCCCCCTCCCATTGACCTCTCCCCTGTCACCCCCTCCCCCAAGCGCAAGTCCTCCCCTCCCCCCCCCCAATGTCTGTGTCCATTGGTTTTCCTCATATGCATGCATACAAGTCCTTTGGTTGATCTCTTACCCCCTCAAACCTCCCTCGCCCCCCTCCCCCAACTTCCCTCATAGGTTGTACAGTCTATTTGATGCTTCTATGTCTCTGGTTCTATCTTTGTTCCATCAGTTTATGTTGTTCGTTATATTCTACAAATGAGTGAGATCATCTGATATCTTTATCTGACTGGCTTATTTCGCTTAGCATAATGCTCTCTTATCCACCCAGAAAGGATTTTAAAGTGGCTGACATTTCCCCCAAATTAACATTTTTAAAGGGAACTGGACACTTCTTTTCATCACTAGCATTGAATGGTGGAGCCAAGCACCTGCGTTTCTGAGTGCTGCTTCATGTGCATGGACATGGTTCACCACACATGCTGGATTCCTCATAACCAGCCGTGTCAGGGCCCTTCCTGGGGAGGCCGCTCCCAATCCCTTCAGCCGGGGGTGGGATGGCGGTTCATCTTCCCACTGCATCTATGCAAACTGTGCACTGTCTGTCTAGGCTCCGTGTGCCCCAAGTGCCCTCCCCTCGTCCCAGCGATTTTGGTCAGGTGTAGAGGCAGCGGAAGGCCTCCTGCATGGAGAGGGCCGCCCATGCCTTTTATTACACTGACCACCCTGCGTCGTACTGCTCTGCTGGCCACTGCCCCAGGCGAGAGCTCCTGAAGGTTCAGGTCTGTCTCATTCGCCTCTGCCGACCACACTGCTGTGCTCCGCCAGGGTCACTGTGCAAAGGGACACGGTGTAGGTGCTGCTTATAATTAAAGGGAGCTGGAGGGACAGCATTCACTCCCATCTTATGATTGCATGCGACCCTTCTTTTAATGTAGTTGTGCTTACTTTCTGCACTGACAAAGGCCGAAAGGGCAGGGGAAAGGTAGGATTTAAAAACCGCCACGTAGCCCTAGCTGGCATGGCTTGGTAGGGATAGAGAATCAGCCTGAACTGAAAGGTCCCAGGTTCAGTTCTAGTCAAGGGCACATGCCCAGGATGCAGACCAATCCCCGGTAGGAGATCAATGATCTCCTCTGATCCTTAATGCTTCTATCTCTCTCTCCCTCTCCCTTCCTCTCTGAAATCAATAAAAAATACTTTTTTTAAAAAAAATAATAAGTAAAAGCCGTTACTTACCTCCCAAAACAGTAATGAAACATACAAGCATTGTAAAATACCCATGCACGAAAGTGTAGTCAGCCGACCTTCCACAGAGCAAATCCGGTGAGGAACTAGTATCTTTTAACTCCCAGAAGGTATTATTCATTTTTCAACACTGCTTTTTCAGTCCTTCCTTGAGGAACTCCTAGGTGAGTTATTACTGATACTTGCACGGTTACACACCAACCTGTGGTGATATGCAAAAAGGAGGAAGTGAGACTTGCCAGGAGCCCACGCACACACATCCTTTCTTTCCACTGAGGATTGGACCTCACTCAGATCCCAGCTCATTTCTCGCCACAGGGCACCTACCCAGACCTCCTGTTGCAACTTGTGCTCTGGGACCTCATGCAGGAAACAAACAGCAGTGTCAGTGCTGCTCTGCCGCTGCCTGCCCCTCAGGGAGGGCTTGTGTGTGTGGATTTCTACACTTCCCGCTGTTAGATATGGTGATGTGTTTGCCTCCCCCTCTGGACAGTGAGTTTCCCAAGGGCTAGGGCTGGATATTAATTTTCCTGAAGGCTTTGGACAGCGCATGGCACACAATAGGCTCTCCCTGAACATGTGATGAACTGAGTCTGTGAGGGGGCACTGCCTTCATGGGTACAAATCATTCTGGAATTCCCTTCTCCTACTGCAACCCCATGGCCCCTTTTCCTCTCTAGGACCCTCCAAAACCAAAATGGCAAACAGAAAACAAGGTCAAAGTTGAGTCACACCAGTTAAGTGGGGGTGGTAAGGTCTATGAATAGCCCGAAAACAAAGGAAAAAACTAAAGTATGAGGTATCTGTGAGTGAATTAGAAAAAGTCCCCTCTCCTGACCGCAGGGCACATGGCTTGACATGTGAACAACAGTCTGGTTTCAGCCTCCACACCCCCAGGTCCTTGTGTGGCACAGGACCTGCATGGCGGTCCTGAGAAGGACTCCTTCTGTTTTATTTTTCCTTGTGGCTAGTCTTAACCTGAAAATTCCTAGAGGCTCCTGAAGTATTCCCAATAATATTTAGAGCTGGCCTACAAAGCACAGTGATTCCCGTTGGAAGCAGAGGGTGGGCCAGAAATGAGAGTTAAAACGATACGTCTTCAAATCACTTCACCTGTCTTTAGGTCCTTGGCATCGTCACATCCTGTATCTCCAGCTTCACTCTCAAATCAAGTTCTCCAAAAACTACCAAGACCAGTGGTATCTTTCGAGGCTCAGCGGTTCCAAACTGAAATCCAGATGAAGGCTGTTAAAAACCACCAAGAACAACGCTCACTCAAGCCCTGCGACTGTTTGCCAGGGTCAGTACTGCCAACTGTTATCACCCTGAAAGCCATTTCCATGCCCAATTCCTATTGGTTTCTTGCCAACTCACTTTCATTCTGATTGGCTACATACACCATCCCCACCTCCAATCCAGAAGCAGCTAAGTGATCCAATTCCAGGGAAGCTTGTATTGCTTACTGCTCAAGCTGTGTCTGTACCAGCAACTGTCTTAACTGATTTTCCTTGCCTGACATAATAGCTGACCTGGTCATTGACCATGTAGACAGAACCTCCTCCTAAATTTTTAAAAAGATATACTCTGTTTTTCTTTCTTCAACCCTAACCCTTTTCAATACTGCCTTGTCTCCCCTCTGACTTTTCATTCATCCTTTTCTATTTCCTTTTTCTATCATTCCTTTCTTTTCAACGGGAGTTTCTCACTCCCATTTTCCTCCTTGACTCCTATTTTTCATTGGCTTTTGGTCCAATTTGAAGAAACAATCTCACCTGCTTTCATCGGAGAAGAAATGCACCCCAAGTTCTGTGATGCCTTACTTATACATTTTTGCCTCAACTCTGATCACAAAAAACAAATTCAGTATAAATTTAATCTGATGAACATTAATCAATCTGTAGTTTTCTTTCAAAGAAGTTACTTTGTCATAATGAAATTCTACTCTCTCATTCCTATCTAACCCTCCGTGTTCACATGCGTAAGCAGTCATGTGGCATCCAAGGTGAATGTCCCAGATGAAACTAGATATGCTGTCCTGGCGCTGGTTGTGTGCAGTGGGAGTGGGAGTGGGGCGGGGCTCTGGCACAGCACAGTGTGGAGAGTGGCATTCGGGGCTCATTTTTGTAAAGGTGACCAAGCTCTATTGATGAATGAAGACCAGTGAGTTCTATTAGTCAGGTAGCACCCAATGAGAATTCATTCAACTCTTATTATCTTATAGGCTCTTTAGATGTGAAGAGAAACAAGACCAAACCCCTACCCACAAAAAGCGCACGATTCACAAGGGAGACATGTGAAAGGTTACACAGAACACAGCATGAGGCTGTTAGCACCATGGTTATCCCCAAAGCACGTGGATTCCTTCTCCCTAACGTTAGGGATACAGAGGCCGTGGGTGGGGGGTTACAGAGTGCTCCGCCCGGGGTAGGAACTGACTTTCTTGCTTCCAGACGCGTTGAGGTATAATTGACATGTAAAATTATAAGACAGGATTGACTTTGGAAAAGTCAAGCTGGAGGCAAGATGGAAAACAGGAGGTGGTGTCTTAGTCTGCTTGGGCTGCTATATAACAAAAAAACTATATCAGGTAATTATAAGCAAAAAAAACACACAAAAAACAAAACAAAACATTTTTTTCTTTCTGTTCTGGAGGCTGGGAAGTCCAAGATTGTGGTGCCTGCAGATTCGGTGTCTGGCGAGAGCCGGCTTCCCAGATGCTGTAACCTCACTCGGTGCTGGGGCCCAAATATGGGGCCCATTTATGCGGGCTCTGCCCACATGACCGAATCACCTCCCCAAGGCCCCACCTCCTCGCCTACCGTATTGGCATTACATTTCAACACAGGAATTTGGGAGAAACTCAAACACAGCAACTGGTGAAAGAGGGGGAAGTTTGTAAGAATGTACAGCAAACATGTCAAACTCGCAGCCCAGGGGCCTCACTGCTAATATTTTTGCTGTGGCCCAGCCAATATAACAGAATGTAAGAGATGTTTTAATAAAAATGTTGTAACTTAATTTTTACAGTCTCCTGTTACATGTAATTAGAGGCCCAACGTAAGAAATCTGTGCAAGAGTGGGTCTTCCTTTCCCCAGCTGCCGGCCGAGGCTTCCCCCCCGCACCCGAGCTTCCCTCCAGCTCTGGCTTCATCCGTCCGGGAGGTCATCTGGAAGGACGTCCGGGAGGACATCCAGTCTAATTAGCATATTACACTTTTATTATTATAGATGATTAATCACTACAATGTTTGAATAACTGATTACTTATAATCGTGTTGCATTCATTTCCCTTATTCGCTTCTCCACTAATACCAGCAGCGAACATTTTAGCAGCTGATGGGCACCTCATTAGTCTTGGACTGACTTGTTTGGTGTGTGTAACAGGAAATGTTTCACTTTCAGACAATAAGAAAAATAGGTTTATTTGCGATACGCTTATTAATTTGTGCAGTTATTCAGTGTCTGGTAAGTTAATGTTCAAGAAAGAATACTAATTTTTATTAAAATGTTCTATTTTATGTTAACAATTATTTATTTCGGCCCTTTGTATTCAGCATGTCTCTATAGAAATAAACCTACATTTCTTTTTTTTTTAAAGCTTTTTCTTCTTGAAAAAAATTTTTTTTCTTTATTGATTTCAGAGAGGGAGAGAGCGATAGAAACATCAATGATGAGAATCATTGATAGGCTGCCTCCTACACGCCCCCTACTGGGGCCTGAGCCCGAAATCCGTGCCCTTGGCTGGAATCGAACCTGGGACCCTTCAGTCCACAAGCTGACACGTTATCCACTGAGACAATCTGGTTAGGGCAAACTACATTTGTATGAAAATTGAAGCCTTTGGGGGTTTTTTGAGGCCCACATAAACTTAAACCTTGTTTATTTGGCCCGTGTTAAGTCTTTGAGATTGACGTGCTTACTGTAAAGAAACCATAAGGGCATAAGATGCCAATACAGAGCGTTTCAGGGAGTCAGCATTAGCAAAAAGATCGAAAGCTACACAATATCCGAGGATAACGACTAAAAGGGGAATAAAGGAGAGAGAGGCTAACTTTATCCTGGGGCCTCCAGAGTGCCTCGCTCTCACCGAGTATGCTCTGCAGTGAGGCCCGGGAGTCCCTCCTCGTCAGGGAGACCACCTGCCCGGAGAGCAATATCATATCCAGGAGCGAGGCTCAGAGAACGGAGAATTAGAGTAGCGACAACATGGCCCCAGGCCTTGTCTCAAATCACTGCAGCGCTTCTCACAGCACCCAGGCGGGGAAAAACAGAGCAAACACAGCTCCTTCTCCATACACCTCCCCAAACACCCACAGCGTCTGCTGTCCTTTTGTTAAGGCAACGGAATCGCTCAGCTACAAAAAAAGATCTCAAAACTTTAACATTTGAGAGACAAGTTTAAAATAGTGTTACCTCAAAACCGCAGCTGTGATGGAATTGCTTTTCTTTTCCTTCACCTCTGTAATAAAAACTAGCTTTCAGGGTAAGATAAAGAAGAGAAAGTCATAAGAAAAAAACAAATAAATGTGGTTTTAAAAAAATATTTTCTTTCTGTAAAACTTTTCCAGAAAGTCATAGTAGATCAGGGGCTTCCAGAAAACTAGGGGGAAAAATTCCAAATATTCCAAATCACGAATATGAAACCAACTATGATATTTAAAAAACCTAGAAAATATAAAACAAAACAGAAGGAAGATGGATGTGGAGTCCAGATATAATAGCTGCATCACTAATCCTACAGAATAGAAGACATCTAAATATAAAAGTAAAGAGATTTATGTTTATTAATTCAAAGGCAGAATGAGGCTAAAGACAAATAAGAAGGTGTACTAAGAGACTATACACCACCTTACAGGTAAATCTCATTTTGAACATAAAAAGTAATAGTTGGCCCTGACCAGTTGGCTCCGTGAATAGAGTGTTGGCCTGCAGACTCAAGGGTCCCAGGTTCGATTCCAGGCAAGGGCATGTATCTTGGTTTCGGGCACATCCCCAGTGGGGGGTGTGCAGAAGGCCTTGGCTGATGTTTCTCTCTCATCGATGTTTCTAACTCTCCCTCTTCCTTCCTTTCTGTAAAAACATCAGTAAAATGTATTTTTTTTTTAAATAAAAAGTAATAGTTGTATGAGCTGAGGATCCTGATCCAAACTCCTCTTAATACTGCCTAACTTCGGAATGATATCCCATAGCTTTCCTTCGGAGAGAGGGAGAAAAATTTTGCCTCTGGAAATAGCCACTGTGTCTTCTCTTTAAAGGAATTCTCTAACTGAACGGGCACTTCTGCCTCCATCATACAGAAGGTGGTTAGGTTCTGTGGCCAGCTTTTAAAGCCTCCCTGTGGTTTGTGTGAGGGATTCGCACCCAAGCGCACTCTGGAAGGAGCAGGCGGAGCTCACGGGCGTTTGCACCCGGGGGAGCAGTCAAGGTCAGAGTTCGGACGTGAGCACGCTGACGGGGGTGGAACAGAACAGGGCGGATCCCGTTTCATACTCAAACATTTTTATAAAACCCCACATCGATTTTCTCAGCTTCCGTTGTCATGAATAGGTGTGGCTTTACAAATACTGGCAGGAAATGTGGCTTTCTAAAAAAGATCTGCTCCGTAGAAGGCATGGTTGTGGCTTCTTTTCTGACCAAGGCTTAGGCTACAGACTTGGCACTTCTCACTTGACCTGAAAGGAAGCAGACGTTTAAAGGTCCATTTAATCAGTTGGCAATATAAAACACAAATGAAGACAGTTTGTACGTTTTTACTAAATTTATTGGGGTGGCACTGGTTAATAAAGCTGCATAGGCTTCAAGTGTACCATTCTGTACTATGTCATCTGTATGTTGTATTTGTTGACCCAAAGTGGATATGTTCAGTGGATAGAACGCCGGCCTGTGGACAAAGTCAAGTCTCCTTCTGTCACCATCCTGCTGACATTCAAACCACTTTTTATCCCAAACTCACGTGGTGTAGATATTTTTAGGAAGATAGGAGTCACAATATCTTCCAACTGTTGTTTCTGCTCAAAAATCTCACTGATCGAAGCTTCCAAATGGGCTTCCAACCAGTCACTCCTTAAACGGCACGCATTGAGGATGGTATTCTACAGGCAAACCCAGAAAATGTGCTTAATTATTGAAAGACAAAGCTCTGTACATCTCTACACCAGCACTGCCTACCAGAACTTTCTGTGACGATCTGAGTCCGCATTGCCCAATACAGCCACATGTGGAACATATACGGCCACTGAGTGCTAAAAAAGCGGCGGCTACTTCATGTGAGCTTCATTTTGCCTATGTTTTGTTGGTTTCATAAGAGATCTCGTAAAGTGCTTTACAAACCACGAGTGAAATGTGTCACTTAACACGGTCCCAGACTTGGTGACCTCTATGCTTTAGAAATATCTAATTCTTGCTGAAACCGGTTTGGCTCAGTGGATAGAGAGTCGGGGTGTGGACTAAAAGGTCCCGGGTTCGATTCCGGTCAAGGGCATGTACCTTGGTTGTGGGCACATCCCCAGTGGGGGGTGTGCAAGAGGCAGCTGATCGATGTTTCTCTCTCATCGATGTTTCTAACTCTCTATCCCTCTCTCTTCCTCTCTGTAAAAAATCAATAAAATATATATTTTTAAAGAAATATCTAATTCTTTTCATCAGAAAGTCACAAGAAAATTCACAGAACATCCTGCAGAGAAATGTAGGAAACAACACCAAAACACATTCCTGATACCAAGTATATCTTTTGTATGAGTGTGTGTGTGTGTGTGTGTGTGTGTGCGCGCACGCACATGCTAGCACCCACATCCAATGCAGAACACTAGTCCACATGCAGTACTCATTATGCAGCAAATATGGCAAGCTACCTTTATAGCTGTGCATCTTTTATACCATTACGTAAACTGTGATACATTGATAAAAGTATGTAGTGGATATTGTCAGATACACTAAAACACATGATGCAGGTCTGTTTTGAAGCACAATAATGTCAGTGGTCCTCTCCAAACAGAAGATGCAGACAGACACCTTCAGGACTATTCACCCTGCTTCTGTGCCCTCCCGACCCCATCCCCCACCCACCTCAAGAGGCTTATATCTTTGCTTTCCTTTTAAAATAGTTTAACTCCAGCCCTGACTGGAAGGGTTCCAGGTTCGATTCTGGTCAAGGGCATGTACCTTGGTTATGGGCATATACCACTTGGGGGTGTGCAGGAGGCAGCTAATCAATGTTTCTCTCTCATCGATGTTTCTAACTCTCTATCCCTCTCCCTTCCTCTTTGTAAAAAAATCAATAAAATATATTTTAAAAATGAAAATAAAATAGTTTTATCCCATCTGTTGGCATCCCTAACAATATAGTTTGGTATTGCTTGCTTCTGATTTATAAATTTTATAGATTTATAAAAATCTATGTAGTCTTTGGTAAATTTTTTTTCACTCAGCACAATTCTGAGTGAAAAAAAAGATTCATTCATGTTGTTGGGTGAAATACTTGTACATCTCTATGTCACTCTTTAATATGTTGTCATTATTTATTTATTTTTTGCTGCAAAAAGCTGTATTGTTTCATTTGGTCCAGGGCATGGGAGGGGGCCTTAGGGTGGTTAAAAGAATGGCTAGTAGTTTCCGGGAGAGGCTCAGGCACGAGGCAGACACCAAGGGAGGCAGAGGGGCCCCTCAAAGGCCTCTGGGCTGCAAAGGGTTCTAGTGGTGCCTGCGGGGGAGCCTTTGGAAGAGACACTCGCCCGCCCAGCCTGGGGGCCGGCAGCCTGGGGATGTTAGGCAGGTGTCGCTCATCCTCTTAATGCATGTCACCAAAAGTGGTTCTGCAGGACGTGGTTCTGCAGGAAGTCTCGGAGCTGAGGGCCTGCGGGTAGAACCCAGAGCACGCAGCTCTAAAAGGACCTGGGTCCGGTCTTCTCCAAGGCCGGTGGTTTCCACGGCGTCCGGAGCTCTGCCCACTCCTCCTGGGGAGGCTTCTCCAGGAAGAGAATGTGGCCGCTGCACTGGTTTTGCATCTTTAAGAGACGCTCGGAGCCCTCGCGCCTCTTCTCCGCCAACGCCAACACTCGGAGGAACTGGCCCACGCCCTGGAGAGCCGCATCTCCCGTGGAAATATTCAATAGAAGCCCAGCGAGAGGTAGGTGTGGGCGGCCCGCAGAGGCGGGGGCCAGGCGGGACCGCAGCCTCCACTTCGTGGGAAAATTCTGATGAATTTGGGAGCTCATGGTTGTTCTGGAAAATTCTGATGAATTTGGGAGCTCATGGTTGTTCTGGAAAATTCTGATGAATGTGGGAGCTCATGGCTGTTCTGGAAAATTCTGATGAATTTTGGAGCTCATGGTTGTTCTGGAAAATTCTGATGAATGTGGGAGCTCATGGCTAATCTGGAAAATTCTGATGAATGTGGGAGCTCATGGCTGTTCTGGAAAAATTCTGATGAATTTGGGAGCTCATGGCTGTTCTGGAAAAATTCTGATGAATTTGGGAGCTCATGGCTGTTCTGGAAAATTCTGATGAATGTGGGAGCTCATGGCTGTTCTGGAAAATTCTGATGAATTTGGGAGCTCATGGTTGTTCTGGAAAATTCTGATGAATGTGGGAGCTCATGGCTAATCTGGAAAATTCTGATGAATGTGGGAGCTCATGGCTGTTCTGGAAAAATTCTGATGAATTTGGGAGCTCATGGCTGTTCTGGAAAAATTCTGATGAATTTGGGAGCTCATGGCTGTTCTGGAAAATTCTGATGAATGTGGGAGCTCATGGCTGTTCTGGAAAAATTCTGATGAATGTGGGAGCTCATGGTTCTGGAAAATTCTGATGAATGTGGGAGCTCATGGTGGTTCTGGAAAATTCTGATGAATTTGGGAGCTCATGGTTGTTCTTTGATAAGGAGTTAAGGTAGAAAGGAAGCCGGTGTGCTGAAACCGGTTTGGCTCAGTGGATAGAGCGTCAGCCTACGGACTGGGGGGTCCCAGGTTCGATTCCGGTCAGGGGCATGTACATTGGTTGTGGGCACATCCCCAGTAGGGGGCATGCAGGAGGCAGCTGATCGATGTTTCTCTCATCGATGTTTCTAACTCTCTATCCCTCTCTCTTCCTCTCTGTAAAAAATCAAATATATATATATATATATATATATATATATATATATATATATATTTTTTTTTTTTTTTTTTTTTTTTTTTTTAAGAAGAAGAAGAAAAAGAAGAAGCCGGTATGTTGGCTGGTCCCGGAGGTGGTTTGAAGGTGGTGACTGGATAAGATGCTGGACGGTGGTCAGAGGCTGGAAGAAGGGGCATCGTTGGGTCTGTTTCGTCCAAACACTGTCGAAGCAAGAGACAGATCTGGGGCTGCCAAGGGCACTGCCTTTCATTACTTTTTGTTAGTCCATCTCTTATCAGCCTTTAAGGAAGAAGGGAAAGAAGGGGAGGAGGGAAGGAAAATGGAAGGAGAAGAGAGCAGGAAGGACTGCTGCCTGCCTGAGCGTTAGTGTAAAATGAAAGATATAAGGTGAAAATCTCAAAAGACTTCAGAACAAGCAATGATCGCAATGTAGTACCTTGTCTTCTTTGAAGAGTCTCCCTGGTCCCTTTTCTAATTCTGCAAGAGTTGTAGAGACCTTCATAATATATTTTCTCAGAGCCAGCCTTGCAGCTGAAAGAATAGACAGTAAGATGTACAAAAATAAGACAAAGACCAAAAAATATGCTCAACTGTTTGTAATGGACTGTTACATAGGCAGAGCTTAAAGGGACTGGGTGGAGGAGATTTTTTTTGTGTGTTTGTTTTCATTGAATTTCAAGAAAGATAACAACTCGCCGAAACCAGTTTGGCTCAGTGGATAGAGTGTCAGTTGGTCTGCGGACTGAAATGTTCCAGGTTCAATTCCGATCAAGAGCATGTACCTTGGTTGTGGGCACATGCCCGGAAAGGGGTGTGCAAGAAGCAGCTGGTCGATGTTTCTCTCTCATTGACGTTTCTAGCTCTCTATTTCTCTCCCTTCCTCTTCTCTGTAAAATATCAATAAAATATATTTTAAATAAAATAAAATAAAAGCACCTTCCAGATTCCAATTCTGACCCACACATGGAATAGAATTAATGTATATGGGCAAGCTAACTGGCTTTTTTGCTTCTAGCCCTTCACAGCTTCAAACCCATCCTTTATGTTGCAAACAGAACTAATCCCCTAAACTGGAAACCGAGGTTTACGTTTTGGCTCCACTAGTTGGGAGACCTGGAGTCAGTGGTGGTCTCACAATTTCAATACAGAGTGGAATTTAGGGAAGGGACTCATTGAAAGAGGGAACTAAGGGGTTTATCACAAAACTGCATTTGTATAATAAGCACGCTGATATTATTGAGAGAATATATTTATTTTGGGTGGCTTGGTAGAAAAAGGAGCTTATTGAAAGCATCCTATCAATGCCACCACGCCTGTCTTAGTCCATTCAGGCTGCGACAGCAAAGCACCACAGACTGGGTAACTTATAAGGAACAGAAATTTACTGCTCACAGTTCTGGTGGCTGGAAATCCAAAATGATTGTAGTCAGGTGAGAGCCCTTTTCCTTCATAGCCCCAAGGCCTTCTTAATGCATCCTCACAAGGTGGAAGGGGCTAGGGAGCTCTGTGGAGACTCTTTCAAAAGAACACTAATCCCGCCCTGACTGGTGTGTCCCAGTGGATAGAGCGTCAGCCTGCGGACTGAAGGGTCACAGGTTCGATTCCAGTCAAGAGCACGTACCTTGGTTGAGGGCACATCCCCAGTAGGGGGTGTGCAAGAGGCAGCTGATGGATGTTTCTCTCTTATCAATGTTTCTAACTCTCTATCCCTCTTCCTTCCTCTCTGTAAAAACATCAATAAAATATATATATATATTTTTTTTTTTAAAAGAACACTAATCCCATTCATGGGGCTCCACCCACATGTCCTTATTCCTGCTGGTCTCCCCCACCCCCTAAGACCATCATTTGGGCATTAGGATTTCAACATGTGAAATTCTAGGGACTCGAGCATTCAGATCACAGCAATTCCTTAACCCCTCTCACCTCAGTTTTCTCATCCATAAAATGTAAGTAATGTAATACAGACCTCACGGAGTTGTAACGATTAGACAAAATGTAGTATACTGCATACAAATATCTTGGCACAGTGCTTGGTATACAGTAAAGCACTCAATAAGTTTACCATGTCATGCTCCTCCTCAAACTCTATAAATGACTCCCTATTGGCTACTGAAGAAAATACAGGGCCTTCCAAGGTCTATCTAGCCACAAGCTATCTTAGCTTTATTCACCCAGAGAGTCTATCTATTATTTACTTCCTGTTCCCACTGTCCCCGGATGTCAACATGACTCACTCCTTCAGTTCCTCAGGCATCATCTTATCAGACAAGCCTTTCCTGATTGCCCTGGATAAAGTAACACACGCACTCACTCGTTCCTCCACTTGCGGGCCATGCCATAACCCCTGACAGCTCTACTTTGTTGTTCTCCATAGCACTCCATAGATATATTTTCTATTTTCTATGTCTCCCCACTAGAAACTCTATGAACATAAAGATTTTGTCTTGTGCCTCCTTGTATATTCATTCTGAGTTCCTAGAACAGTATTTAGCACATAGGAGGTGCTCAATAAATATGTTATATGAATGTTTACACAGAATTTCTTGCTTATTATGTTTTCTCAATGTAAGATGACTTGTCCTCCTACCAAAATTCTACTCACTCTTCAAACCTGACTTAAATACACGTCAGTGAATCTCCTAATTGTCCCAAGTAAAACTCATTGTGCTATCAGCTGTTACATGATTATAATTTGATTTAGCTCTCATTTTAGTCTACAGTATCTTGGAATTTTTATAACCTATTCTTTGCTTCTACCTCTAGATTGTAAGATCCTTAAGGGCAGGGTCTCTGTCTCGTTGTCTTGACAAATGCCATGGCCCCCTCACCATCTCATCTTTTTTTTCACATACCATGCCCATTTCCCACTCCTCACCCACTACCTAATAGTACCACATTGCTACCAAAAGGGGGGGTACTTTTTAAAAAAATATATTTTAATTGATTTTTTACAGAGAGGAAGGGAGAGATAGAGAGTTAGAAACATTGATGAGAGAGTCATCCATCAGCCGCCTCTTGCATGTCCCCTACTGGGGATATGCCTGCAACCAAGTTACATGCTCTTGACCAGAATCGAACCCGGGACCCTTCAGTCCGCAGGCTGACGCTCTATCCACTGAGCCAAACCGGTTTCGGCAGGGAAGTACTTTTTTTGCTTAACCGTTTGAAAGGAAGGATATTTCAGAGTGAAAAACAGAAGCGATAGTAGGTTGTGTAAAATGGCATGGCTACAGATATTTTTAAAGTAGATATAAAACAGCTATCCTTGAGAAGAGTTGGAAGGAATATAGTTAAATTGTTTCCATGAAACTCCATTAATATGATTATAGTTTTAATTAATTAGCTAGCAAGACATTAGTAAAGTCTTCATTTTTTTTTTTAAATAAAATTGAAGTAGCTCAAATAATTCTAGTATAAAGTAAGAAAAAGTATCCCCAGGTGACTGGCTAAGTAACACCTTTTAGTTCCAATGTGGTTATGATGTCACTGACTCTGTCCATGATTCACTCTGACTGATGATGTCACAATGATCAGCAGTCTTTATTGTGCCAAGTAGGAAGACAACCTTCAGTATTCTCATTTACTAGTGCTCAGGGCATTCCTGCTCTGTCTCTAACCAGAGTTTTGGCCATAGCTTTTTTTTGTTTGTTTTTGTTTTTTAATGTCCCAATTGAGAAAGATGTTCATTCAAGGACTACCCCTGATGTTTTTTCTGTTGTTTGTCTGCTTATTGAGGGAAAGTTCCTGCATTTGTGATGGAACTATTTGGGCTAAGGTTGGATGGGAGATACTTCCTGAAGAAATGCTGTATCTGAAAGTTGAGCCGGCTCCATCTCACTGTTTACCTTACCCTATGGACAAACTATGGTGCAATATTTTTAATTTGGATGCAATTGCGAGTCTTGTACATCTCGTGTTTGTTTTAGGACAAGCTATCTCTCTAATCCTACTTGCTTTATCTGTGCATTACCTGTGGATGAAGTGGAAGAGACATAAGAAAGAAGTAAGTTAACAATGCAAATAGTAATAGTCATAGGATATCAGAGTTTAAAAGACAAGATTACCAGCTTCTTTGAAGGAAAGTACAATGTCTTTTTCCTCTCTGCAGTCTTCCGCAGTCCCCGCCATTCACCCCCAGCATCTAGCACAGTGGCTGGCATGTAGTAGGTGCTCAACTAATGAGTATTAAATTAGAAGGTCCTTAAAATAACCTAGTACAATCCCCCCCCCCTTTCAAGTTACAAAATGCATCAAGAAAGTAATGAGCCAGGATGAGTAGAATGTAGAGGAAATGAAGTTACCTTTCTGGGCCCAGAGGTAAGTCATCTGATCCTTCTCAGCTGCCTCACCAATAAAATGAAGGATGTGGAATAAGGTATGTTAGATTCCTTCCAGGTCTGTCTAAGAAGGCTAAGTATGTGAAAGTTGGCATGTATTTTTTAAATAGACTGTAAACTAATGTGTAATGTTTGGATAACTTTCTGGGAAATGGCACTCTTTAATTTCCTACTGTGCCAATAACACCATATTCTGAGGCAATCTTAAAAGCTCATTGACTTTTACAATAAACATATTGCTATGAAATGACCCTGATGTTGCTGCCTTATACTTTGAAGATGTTTAGTGAAGGGAAATATTTTTCTAATATTCAAATAACTTCTCCCAAAAGGATGCTCTCACCATAATAAGCACCTTTTAAATGTTGTTGATGGTAATTATTATCATTGTCTTTCACAGAGGATACACGAAAGAGCATTTCTTCCGCCCTCAGACCTGTTTTCTGTAATGACCTTTCTTTCCTATCCATAAGTAATGCGTGGTGTTCCAGCATAGCTATCCAGAAAATTTCATTTGAACTACAGTAAGAAAACAACCTCTAATTTCATGTGCTTTCCCCCCTGTTAGCTGAAAAAACAAGCCTCCATAGACATAGTTAGTAATGAACCAGAAAGCCAGTCCATCAATGACATAGACCAACTGCTCTACAAACTGTTGGCCACGACGTCCATGATGAGTGAGTACCTGGACCAGAAGGCCCAGTGTCCTTCGTCTAAGAAATTCAAGCACGGAAAGCTCAAGTATAAGAACCGAGGAGGAACCAGAGGACACCAGAGACATGTGCAGGTAGTTGCGTCCAAAATGGAGACCACGCAAAGCGCCTAGGAGAGAACTCGCATGAGGTTCAGCATGGTTCTCTGTGAGCCCTTCTCATTTTTTTTTTTCTTGTCACATTCTTTACTGAAACTTTTCAAAGGAGCCCAGAGTGAAGATATTTCTATTCAGCTGAAAAGACATCCGTACTTACTAAAGTACTGGGGAAAAGATGGTCCACAGTCACTGCTTCAGATTTATGTATTTTGTTCTTTTTAATGCATCACATTACAAATCATTAATTGATCTGTAAATTAGAATCTTTAGTGTTTTAATAAATCTCTGATTTAAATATTTGTGATGTTCCTTGCTTTCCTGACCAAATGTTATGGCCACAAGAAGACTTAATTTCTCATCTCAGATGCCCTTTGCTAGAATAGTATGAAAGTATCAAGTAACAGATTAATTTTTAAAATATTTTTTTCATTTTTAGTATAATAAATGATGAATTGAGTATCAACGTGTTTTTCTTTAATTTGAGTTTTGTTGCTCAGATATCTCAATTTTTTTTTTTTTTTAACAATATGGTTACCATATCTTCCAACAAATACTGGGGCACTGATCTGAGACTAGGACAGAAAGTTTGATTACAAACATGAAAAATCCCAGAAATATATACAAGATCTAAGGCTGGGTAGAGAGAGCTCAAGGAGGGAGGGGCATCTGTAATACTGTCTCCAATAATATTTAAAAATCAATCCTTGGCCCTAGCTGGTATGGCTCAGTGGATAGAGCATTGGCCTGGGGACTGAAGGGTCCTGGTTCAATTCCAGTCAAGGGCACATGCCCAGGTTGCAGGCTCAATCAATCCCCAGTAAGGGGCCTGCAGGAAGCAGCCAATCAATGATGTTTCTATCTTCTCTCCCTCTCCCTTCCTCTCTGAAATCATTAGAACTCTTTTTTCAAGTTTATTTATGGTTCCACTTTCCAGACTTTCCTCCTTCCATGCTTCCTTAGCACAACTCTTCCCACATTCCCACAGACGTCTGTTCCATCCCTTTGGCATTTTGAACTATCAACTCAGTGCCGCTCAGAGAATGCTGATGTATTTTTCTTTTAATGGAGGACTCTTGAACACTTAAAAAGTGTTCAAACCTTGAAAATCCGAAGAAATTTTTTTCTAACAGTGGAATTTTCAGCAGTGTGGAGAGGACTCTTTGGATTAGGGAATCCTCAAGCCCTTAAACCTTTCCAGATGCCTCCTACTCTGATCACTAGGACAGGGAATGGAAGTGACATACACTTGAAAGTCTGAATTAAACAAACGTGGAATGTGGAAGAGTTTGTGTTTCTGACATTCCAGAGCTACATGCACTTGAAGCGCCAATCCTTACAATTCTATCACCGGTCTGCAAACAGAATAATAGTTGATAGTATTGGCACCTTTCATCTTCATCACTAGGAAATGATAGGTATCATTGCCCTGAGAACGTAAGGACCCAAACAAAACAGATTGATATTAGGGAGAGGAAAACAATAAAGCTCCACACACACACACACACACACACACACACACACGCCTCAAACTGTTTCTTTTCAGAAAAGTAATAGCACAATTTGTCCCTGGATTGTGTTTCTTAAGTACTAGGGGTCATTCTTCAGAAATGGGTGGGGTGTTGTGGGTTGTTGTGTGTGTTTGTTTTTTTGTTGTTTTGTGTGTGTTTTTGGTTTGTTTGTTTTGGGGGGGGAGGTTGTCCAAGGTCACATAGGTCTCAAGTGGAGATACCCCTACGTAAACTCAACAATCTGAGGCAAGAGCCCATGTACTTACGCTTTTATTACTCTGCAGCTTCCCTGTGCCAACCAGGACTTGTGTTCCAGTAAAGCAGTCTTGTCACTGTCCTTCATACATGCCACTGACTTTCACTCCCAGCTCTTAGAGTTAGCTCACGCCTGTCTCCTTCTATTGTATTTTCAAATCCCACCCGTTCTTCAAGGCCCAGCTCACCTTCCACATGCATGACTTCATGACCTCCGTCCACTTCAAAGCATGTATGATGATCTACTCTGCTGATTTTAACCCTTCATCATAGTCTCTCCGATATTATTACTGATATGTACCTAACAAATGTCCAGAGGGCAGGAACGACCTATTGTACCTACGACAATGCTCAGTGAGCATGTATTAAATGCTTGCTAAACACACAAGTCCAAATTACTGCATAAAATGAATGCCACAAACTTCATATTTACTAATTGTTCAACCAATGTTTGTATGCATGCAAATCTCTAAGCCATTATTCTACAGGGCTATGGAAATGACATAGACAAAATATTAGTATGGCTTTTTGACCTTGGATGGAAGCACGGTACACATACAACTGAACCAGTCAGCTTAATACTGGTTCAGTTGTATGTGTGTGTCCTTACCTGCCCAGTCCAGGAATTCAACGCACTCGGTCTGGGAATACCGAGCAGCCACATCTCGAGCCAGCTCTTTCCGGAAGTTCGGAGCTTCTATGTCAACATCCAGTTCCAACACGAGCACTTTCAAAGTTTCCAGACGCCCCCAGGCTGCAGCGCAGTGTAAGAGCGTATAACCTGACAGACAGCATGAAGACAGGCCAAACAGACTACACTCTTCCAGATTCATCATTGCAATAATAGTATTGAGCGGTTACCGTCTACCAACTTGCTATGTACCAAGGACTGTGATATTTATAATTCTGATTTGATGGTTACACCCTATGAGGGAAATCCACTTATTAGCCCCATTTTACAGATGAAGAGGAATACAAAATGATGAGGTAACTTGCCCCCAAGTCACACAGCAAATAGTGAAGTCTGAGTTCTTAACTACTATGCTGTACTGTATCAGCATGTGTATACACACATGCACATTCTTATTTATGTGTGTATACATTATATATGCAAAATATAAAGCAGGCACATTCTATTTATCCACCTTTAGGTAGTAATAAGTAATACTGATGAGATAAAAAAAAAAAAAAGGCAAAATACCTCTGGCTGTGTTGTCATTCAGATTCATGCCATATTTTGCCAAAACTCTAATCACTTCACTTTGCCCAGCCATGCAAGCTGCATACAACAAATTTCTTCCGACAATGTCTTCTTCCAAGAGGAGGTGTTCAGTCTGGTCATAAAGAGGGTTCTCTGGATCCTCAAAAATCTTCTGCAAACTGTCTACATCCCCTGTGAGAATGGGTTGCAAGAGAGGATTAAGAAGGCCCATCTTTACCTTCTCCTTCCCTTTCTCCTCCTCCTCCTCCTCCTCTTTATGCTCCTCGTCTTCCTCCTCTTCTCCTTCATCAAATTCTTCTTCTTCTTTCTGTGAGAAAAGTTCTGATTTTTCTGAACCCTCTGAGTCTGGGGCTTCTTCTAGATCCATTAACTCCAAAAATATTCAATACCTGAGACAAAGAGGCGGGGGGGAATAAAAATCTACTCAGACAAATTGTCATTTATTTATTGACTGATTCAGCCAGTCCACTGACAATGTAGATGGGATGAAAATTCTTAACTGGCTTAAAAGTAATTATAATATATCTCATCCATTCAATTAACAAAGTTTATTGCACACCTACCATAAGTCAATACAGTCGATGCACTGCCTGAATACATTCTAAAATGCTGAACGTGTGATATACATAGTAAATTCAAAAGGAACAGCACTATGGATAAGGACAATGGAGGGTGGGGAAAGGGCAGAGGGTGGGATGGGAACCTGGTAGAGGAGAGCAATGGGAGGGCTGAGCGGGGGAGAGGAACATTTGTAATGTTTAAAGGAACATTTAAAATTTATTTTTAAAAAATAGGAACAGCAGAGAGCAATGCAGGCTAGACTCATTGGGGAAAGATTGAAAGAGGATGTTAGAGAGAGACCCACTTCCCTAAACATGGGTCATACTGGGAAGAAGTGAAAAAATAGTTGCATCATTGGGAGCCAGATTATTAAGACCTTAAAAAAATTAGTCACTGATGTTCAGACAGAATTCAGTCTCTCAGTAATGGGTACTGAAAGCTTACTATTGAGGTAATATACTAAGTGCTATATAGGCATTACATAAATTACGAAGAAGAATCAACTTTATTTCCTGCCCTAAACAACTTAATTTTTTTTATGGGACAAAAGGCGACCTGTGCAAAATAAGTGTGATAAAAGGTGATAGATGCTAAGTACCTTATCACATGAGATGAAGTGCTATGGAAATTTACAAGGGACAAGATTAATTCCAGTTGGAAGGCTTAACAGTGCTCACGCTGGCATAATTTGTATGAAATTGGGAGTGATACAAAGGCCCCCGCATATGTGTGAGAGAGCTTGTAGCATCACTGTTCACAGAGCAAAAAGCCTGGGTGGGGCGGACAGCGCCCATTAACAGGAGCACAAACTGTGACACAGTTACACAAGAGAGTGCATAGTAGTTAAAACGACTACATTACAGGGACACTCCATGTGGTGGGCAGCTCTGACATGGTCCCAGAGCCGCTCCCCCTGCACCCTGGTATGCACGCCATGGGCGGTTCTCTCCTAGTGAGGAAGGCAGGTCATGGTGATTCTGTTCTAACGGGAAGGGATGCCACTTCCATAATGCACTTACAACAGGCAGGACTTTTGTCTCGTTGGCATTCTGTCCCTGACTCTTCTCGCGTTCTATGATGGAAAGAGACATGGGCAACCTCTCGCCCAGAGCCAGTAAGGAACCGAGGCCCTCAGTCTACCAGCCCAGAGGACCTTAAACTCACCAACCACGGAGTGAACTTGGAAGTGAACTTTGAGGTAACTGTGGCCTCAGGCAACACGCTTTTGTGAAACCGACTTACTGACTTCTTGTGGGAAAACAGCCCATCGGCTTTTCCTTTGAATTCTCAAGCGGGAGCTCTTTGGGGGCTGCTGAGGCACTAACAGTAGGCAGCCACATAGGTCATGGTCCTTGCTTTAGAGTCTAGTGGGGAAGACTCAGTGAGTCAGCGATGACCAGGATATGGGCTATAATGGAGATTAGCAAGGGGTGTTTTGAGAGTAGAGAATGGACATCTAAAGTAGACTCAGGCTTTCCAGAAGAGGTGGCCCTTCAGTTTTGAAGAGCAGGAGTCTTACTAGGGGGAGGAAAGGACAGCCTGGGCAACAGGAGTAGCATAAACAAACAGTGAGGAGGCAGTCAAGGCAGCTGAGGTGGTGGTAGTCCCTTGTCCCGGCTCTGGAAGGTCCCCAGGGCTAAAGGTCCAAAGGGGAGGCCTGAGGAAGAGGACCGTGAGTGGCAGGCCTGCAAAGAGGGGCAGAGGGGCACCAGAGTTCGCCTTTTGGCCTGAATCCCTTAGGGATCTCCCTGATCCCCGAGGCTGCCCACGAGGCGGGACCGCTCTGCAAGCACAGCTCGGGGCAGAGGCAAAGCTCCCTCCCGCCGTGGGGAGGTGCCCGTTCCCCACTCGCCCACCTCAGCCCTGGACACCCCGTGCGCACTCTCAGCTCCCGGGATCCCGGCGTCCGCGGTAACCATGGCGACGGCTGCCTCTGTACCCAGAGGTCAGAACGCGGGGTGCGAGGATGCGCGGCAGGCGAAGAGGGACGGTTAAAATCTGAATGATTAACATCGCTGTGCTTTGAAGGTGGTGTGCGGGGTTTTTATTTATTTTGTAAGTTTTCTGTCTATATTTGTTTTAGAACAAACAAACCAAAAAAAAAAAAGTAAGGTGTGCCCCATTGGTAGCTTATCTTTGGCCTTTAAATGGAAGAATTTTCCAGAAATAGGAAGATGCCACCTAAAAACGACGAAGGATAGTAATTATAATGGACAGCTTAGTCTATGGGAGAGCTTTCACCTATGGCTATGGTCACGGTCACCCAGTGGCATTTCCTGAGGCCTCATAAGTGCCAGCTATGGCAGGAGTGGAAGGAACTTAGGATCTCTCTCTCTCTCTCTCTCTCTCTCTCTCTCTCTCTCTCTCTCTCTCTCTCTCTTCAGTTATTTAAGACCCAAAGCAGATGGTTTTTTAAGGGGGAGTGGGGTGGGCAATGGGATGGGGTATCAAAAGCATGCGCCCTCTGGTCCCTCGCCTGGATTATAACTGCCTTGTGGGTTTCCCAGGCTTGCATTGTATGTCCACTCTCGCTTGCTCACTTTTTTTTGTTTAACGTTTGAATCCCTTGTTCCACAGCCTTGCATGGTAATCCTGGCATCGTGACTGCCTTTAGGATGGGCCGTCACTCTCTGTGCTTAGGAAGCCATGCTAGCGGCATGTTTGTACTGTCTCCTGAGATCTCTGCCATGGCCGTTAGGTCCCGTCTCCCAGGAGAGAGTTAAGTCTCCCCTATTCAGCTTTGTATTCTGTCCCCTTGTCCCGGCACCTTCCAAAGCCAGCCCTGTGTGTACTCCGCCAGATGTCTCCATTGTTAAGGTTCCACTCGTTCCCAGCTAGTACCCTGTCCTGGGCACAGCAGACTTGCCAATATTGAGAGTTTAATCTTCTCTGAGGCTCTGCTACTCTCATGATTAAGTCCTGGATCTGGTCCTCAGCTTACAGAAGAGGAAAGCCCCTGTATTTGTTACCTAGGAAATCCTTTGGCTTTCCTGCTCAGTGTTTGTGTGTGGGGTTTGTTTGTTTTTTTAAATATATTTTTTATTGATTTTTTACAGAAAGGAAGAGAGAGAGTTAGAAACATTGATCAGCTGCCTCCTGCACACCTCCTACTGGGGACGTGCCTGTAATTAAGGTACATTCCCTTAACTAGAATCAAACCTGGGACCTTCAGTCCACAGGCCAATGCTCTATCCACTGAGCCAAAAATGGTCAGGGCTGCTTAGCGTTTAGTAGCCAATTTATCAACCTATTTCATTAAACAGCATCACGTGAGCTTAGCAACAACCCACCCCTATTTCTTCTATATATCTCTCTGCCTGATACATTGCACCCACTGACCAGAATGTTTCCTTCCTTCAGAATATACAGTTTGCTGAGGGCAGAGCACCAAGAAATCTGGCCAAAATCACAAAACTAGTCAGTCACAGGGTTGGGATTTGAAACTATGCATGTCTAGACCCAAAAGCCATGCATTCTCCACTACAAGTTAATTAACAAAAGGTATTCTTTCTCTTTCAGAACCAACTGGACAGACCTTTGAAGATCCCGCGTGAAGAACCGTTAAAGGAAAATCTGGTTACGTTTGTGCTTAACTTGTATATTTATTAGGAAACCACCAAGTGTTTCACTGGTATTACTGAAATTGTATCCCCTACTCTACCATTCCCCCCCTAAATATATAGTAAAACTCACATGGCTACGTGCTGTGGGAAAATCGGGCGAATAACAAATTTAAAAGTTCTCCCCACCCTCAGAAGTGTTCTATTAGTACCTGGTGGTTAATATTAAGTGAAAGGGCAAGTTGACACATAGCCTTAGAATCCTGGGTAAAACTCTGGTATCTTGAAAGTTCAAGTGTGGGAACTCCCCACGGTGGAGTCTATTTCTGATGTGGCTGTGTATGCTCAGCAGTTTGCACATAGTCCGGGCCTAATAGATATATGTGGACCCCATGTGTCCCTCAATGTGCCTTCAGGAGACTCACCTGCTACAAATAAATCAAAATCCCTAGCTTTCTGTGACTAGGCCCATCTTTCTATTGCCTTCAGCTGGGGAAAACAAGGAAGCGATGTGGCTGCTTCAGCCAAAAACCTTTATGCATAGCCACAGACAACAGGGTGGTGAAGGCCTGGAGCGAAGGGGGAGAGGGGAGGTAGGGGGGGGGCCTGAAGGGGGATTATGGGGAGAAAAGGGGGACATATGTAATACTTTCAACAATACAGATTTTTTTTCTTTTTTTAACAATACAGATATTTATTTATTTATTTATTTATTCATTCGTTCGTTCATTCATTCATTCATTTAAAGGAGGCTTCCGTATTCAAATACTGCCAGTTCGGCGGTGAACTCGCCAAGTAGTCACTTTCGGGATAGAAAGAACTGGATGCAAAGGAGAGCCGCGCCGGAACCTCTGGGCGGCAGAAGCGCCTTCCGGGGGAAGGATTTGCGATGAGGACCACTTCCCGCCGCTGCACCGGGCGAGCGCCGGGGAGGAAGTAGCTCGAGGAGCGGCGTCCTGCCGGCGCTAGCGGCTGCAGAGGCGGAGGCGGAGAGGCGGCGGCGGGCGGACCGGGCGGGCGAGGCTGCGGCAAAGGGAGAGGAAAGTGTCGGAGCCGGTGAGTGAGCCGCCTTGGCGCGGAGGCCGCCCCGGGCCGCTGGGAAAACCCGCGCTTCCAAGTCGCCGAGTCCCGGGCGGGTGAGGGCCGAGCTCCTCCCGCCGCCTGTCAGTCGGCGCCGAGGAGGGGCAGCTGGGGCGCTTGGGGCACCGGACCGCACCCCAGCCGGCTGACACCCCCCCTCCGGAGCCCGGGGGCGCTGGGCTGCCTGCCTGGGGGGCTGGGGCTTCTCCGGGCAGCACCCCCAGACAAGGGCTGACATAGGGAGGGGCGCCCCGTTTAACCCCGGGGACCCAGCGAGATCGGGCCCAGGGGTGGCGGGCAGTGCTCCGGGGACAGGGGGCGGCTGGGAAGGAGAACGTTAATGTGGAGCGGCAGCTTCTCTGTGCTGTGAAAGCGGAGTCGTTTGTTTTCTAAGGCAGATGCCCCCCCTGCCCCTGCCCCTGTCCCTCCGGGACCAGCCCCTGGCTTTCGGGCCCGTTGGTAAGCCGGCCGCTCCCTGTTCTCCGTGATGGGCCGCCTGGGCAGCCGGTGAGCGCACTGGACCGTGAGGTCCGAATGCACCGCTTCCCGGCGCCGCGGGAAGAGACGAACCTGAAGATCAGACTGTTGAGCGCGCGTCCCCGCACCTCCCCTCACAACCGGTTCAGATTGAGGATAGTCATCCATCGCAAAGGTGCTAAGTAAAGGTTATGGCTGTGCATCTGCAGAAGGCCTGCAGTCTAACAGGCCGTGAAACGGTGTATCGCTGAGAAACAGTTTTTATTAAGTGACTGCTTTTCTGTTGTCTCAGGTTCGGCTTTAGCGTGTGGTGAAGGGTGCTTTTCATGGTGCATGGAAGGAAAGCCAATGCGCAGGTAGGCCTTTCACTGAAATCCACTTCGTAATAATCCGGGGCTTCATTGAAATGTTTTTAAAAGTTTACAAATCTGTTTTAAAGTTTGCAATGATTTTAAGAGCTTAACAAAAGTTTACAAACGATTCTTGTTCTAAAATAAATCAATAGTAAATATCAGAAATTAATAGCTTTTAAATAGAGTAATATGTAGAAACATTTCTAAGGAGTGCTTTGAATTTTGTGTCATTAATATGGTAATTTTTTGGGATAATCATTAAATGTACTATGATATATGGATGGATTACAGTCTTTAATCTCCTGTAGAATGTAGAGGGTTCTGTTGCCATATAAGTATAATGATTATTTATAATACACTGTACTGAATGTCTAATTATTCTAGTTATTTCATTGATATTTGGTAATGACAATTGCTCTGTTAATTAAAATAGCCTCATTGCAGGGAAGATTGAGGAGTGAAAAAGGGTATTGGACACCCCACTGGAGGGGTCAATGGTTGAGCCTCTCTACCCATGAACCAGCGATCACTGGTTCTGCACCTGGTCAGGGCACATGCCCAGGTTGCAGGCTAATCCCCAGTAGGGGCGTACAGGAGGCAGCTGATCATGATTCTCATCATTGATGTTTCTATCACTCTCTCCATTCCTGTCTCTCTAAAAATTAATAAAAATGTTTTTTAAAAAGATATTGGACATAATAACTCAGTCCGTAGAAAAGCAGAACAGTTTGAGGGGAAATGTAGACAATTATAGGTCATCCCAACCCTAAAACTCGGTAATACTTTTTCTCAATCTGTTCTAACAAGTAGGACAAGAGCCCTTATTGAAACAAAATCAGCCCAGTTCAAGTTCTTCATTTTTTTAACTAATTTTACAATACATTAATTGAACTATATTTAATTAATTAAATATAGTTCAATTAATGTAAAATTAGTTCAGAAATGAACTAATTTTAACATCAAAGATAAACAAAAGAAACATTTCATGATGGGGGTATGGCTTATAACTTAAAACTGGAAGCAAAAATCAGAATATATCCTTTTCCAGATCTGTTCCTGATTTTTTTATTGACCTTGAGCTGTTCATCTCCCTGTGCCTCAGTTTACCTCTAATGTATCTGATCAGGAGATTGAGAATAAGGAATGCTTAAAATGCTTTGAGATCTCCAGATGAAGAGATGTTATGGAAAGTAACAAATGCCATTATGTTATTTATATCTTACTCTATAGTAGCAATAATATTGGACAGGAAGCACATGAAATTAACAACACACGTACTTCATCACTTCAACACGGTTATAAAAACCACAAATTGCTTCTCATCCTCAGCTGCCATAAATTTTATATCTTATGTAATTGCTAAAATAAGAGCTTATTCTTCTTTAAAAAGAGGAGGCACGGCGTGGGAATGTTTTTTTCAGTAATTTCTATATAAAATACTCATTTGATTACACCCATTTTTTTTTCTGCCTTATTACATAATACTGCCAGTTATTTAAAGTCACTTTGGAGAATGCTTGTGCCATTGAGTTACAGCTCTTTATCACCATCACTTGGCTCAAGCCAGGGAGCGTTGCCAATTGGAATATGGGTCTGGAGCAGAAGAGCAGTTTGGGTTGGAGATTTTTTTTTTTAAATTGTGAGTCATGAGTGCGCAGAAGGTTCTAGAGGTGGTGGATGTAAATGAGGGTCAAAAGAAAAGAAGGATGCCAAAGACAGAACCCTGGGGAGCACCAGGAAATTTAAGGTGTGACCTAAGACAAAAAGCCTGTAAGGGTTCTAAAATGGGTAAGAAGCCTTAACCAGTTTGGCTCAGTGGGTAGAGCATCTGCCTTAAGGGTCCCAGGTTTGATTCCAGTCATGGGCATGTGCCTTGGTTGTGGGCATGTCCCCAGTGGGGGTGGGGGAGGGTTGCAGGAGGCAGCTGATCGATGTTTCTCTTCCATCGATGTTTCTAACTATCCCTCTCCCTTCCTCTCAGTAAAAAAAATCAATAAAATATATTAAAAAAATAAAATGGGTAAAAAGTTTTAGGTTCTTTGGGTCTTGTTTTATTTAATTGTATTGAGAGTTTCATCAATTTTCACTCACAGTGAAGATCAAACGAGTTTCTCCTTGAGTTCAACTTCAAAGGCAAAAATATATATATATATCCCATTCAGATCTCTTATTTTTAGAATTTCCTATTTATTGCAGTCAGTTGAAAATGTTTGCTTAAAAGTAGTAGTGTTTGATATATTGCTTAATCTGCATGCTCCTTGCTCAACACCTCTCCTTCCTTTTCTCTCTCCACTGTAGACTTAAGGAAATTAAATGTGCTTGATGGCTTAATCCTTGCATTTTGGGATAGCTACGTAACACAGAGCTACCAACGAGGTGTCAGCAGAGTTGCTAAGGAGAACCCGGGGAGGTTTTGCTCTCCTTACCTAGAGAGAGGTCAGTGGCTCTCACTGCCTTTGGCCCTGCCTCCTTCACCTTGCCTTGACTGCCGGGCCCAGGCACCCGTGCTGACCCTTATTTTGTCCAAGAAGCAGTGATAAGATGTCTGAGGAGGAATCATTCGTGACCTGTTTTCAGATTAAGGATTAACAGCTTGGCATTCTGGTATGGAATTAGGTATGGATGCAGTGGCTCGCAGGTGCCCTTCTAATAAGCAGAACTGGCACTTATAATAACAGGTGGTTTTTCTGTTTTAAGGATTTCCATACTCAAACCTCTAGTTCTCTTTATTCTAAGTGTGTTTGGGACTTTAAAGAGGGTCAAATCAGCTGAATCTTTTTTCTAAGCTCAGGCTGTTAATTTCCAAATTAAAGCAAACTGTTTGAAATGTAAAAGGAGAGATGCTCAGTTAGCCCTGGCCAGTGTGGCTCTGTTGGTTGAGTGTCATCCATACTGAAAGGTGGCCTGTTCAATTCCCGGTCAGGGAACATACTGGGCTGTGGGCTTCATCCCTGGTAGGGCGTGTGTAAGAAGCATGTGATGTTTCCTTTCACATTGATGCCTCCTCTCTCTCTCTCTCTCTCTCTCTCTCTCTCTCTCTCTCTCTCACTCACTCGCTGTCTTTGGTTTTTACAGAGAGAAAGGGAGAAGGAGAGAGAAAGGTTCTTAGCTTAGGAACATAATTCCAAGCTAAGGAAAGATTCTGTAGGTCTTTGAACAAAGAGGTAAAATAGATTATAAATGTTTTAGAATCAGAGACTGTTTTCTAAACTTTTTTGTGTGCTTGATTTCAACTTATCTTACCCACTTATAGAAAATGACTCTTTTCTCAATTAAGAATATTACTTTGGGATTACAAGATCTGAGGAATGTGTGACATGATAGCTCTGAAATTTGAAGTTGACTCACAATTTTGGGTGGACAGAAATTTTATTTACTTAGGGAGTTACCAGAGTTAAAACATTCCTTTGGTAAACATGAAGAATATTTAAGATGTTTGATTTGTTTTTTTGGTTTATGTTTCCAGGATGCACATGATTTGATTCTTCTCCTCACTATGATTTTAGGATATATTAATATTCATGGGAATGACACATCTATTTACCTAGCCTACACTCCCTTGGCTTCTTAAATTAAATTCTTGTGACTTTCACCTTCGCTCACTTCAACAATCCGCTTCTACTATCACTCAGGAAAACGCTCTCTGAAATCATAAGTGCTAATAATTCGTTTTCTAATTATAATCTCCTGAATGTTCATTCCATCTGTCCTTTGTCAAAATTAACATGCCATTGCCCCTTCTCATTTCACACAGTTTCAACCATTTTCTAGCCACCATTCAACTCTTTTTGTCTGCGGTATTTCAGGCATACCTATTATTAATTAGGCGTTTCTATTATGCCTAGTTCTATGCAGACATTTCTATTCTCTGATTTGGGCTGTTGATTACCAGTAGATAAAACCAGCCATGGGAGTTCATGAGTCTTTAATATCATTTGGGCCACAGCAGCTCTTCACACGGTTACCCATGTTCTCATGATCCTGCCACCATTCTGCTCACAGCCAGAAGGTGACCTGCCACCCCAGCTCCCAACTTCACAGAAAACAGGTCATTATGAACTTCCTAATTCCTGACACCTCCTTCCCCAAAATAAACGTGTCTGTTTCCATATTATCTCCCTCCCACTCCTTTCCTCTCATCTCTTACATCTAAGGTCCATCCCTCTGGTTTTGGTTCTGCGCACTTCCCCTCTTCAAGGATCTCATTCCATCATTTATTTATTCTCCTCCTCTTGCTTATATTTTTAAATTTCTCCCTCCTTTGGGTTCTTAGTGTCAGTATATAATTATTTTTCAGTTTTTGACTTCTTTAAGCAGACATAGCACTGTATCTTTTCTTTCTAAAAATGATTCATACTCGCTGTCTCTCTCTCTCTCTCTCTCTCTCTCTCTCTCTCTCTCTCTATATATATATATATATATATATATATATATATATACTTTATAATACATATATATATGTTTTATTGATTTCAGAGAGCAAGGGGAAGGGAGAGAGAGCTAGAAACATCAATGATAAGAGAGATTCATTGACTGCTTCCTATACACTCCCCCACTGAGGATCCAGCCTGCATACAACCTAGGCATGTGCTCTTGACTGGAATCGAACCTGGGACTCTTCAGTCTGCAGGCCAATGCTCTGTCCACTGAGCCAAATTGTGTAGGGCTTCACTGTCTCTTTCTTTGCCTCCATTAACTGCTGCCATTGAATACCTCAGGTTTAGGGATAGTGGAGAGGGTCATAAAGTATTTTGGACATTCATCATTTTCTCACTGGCTGTCTTCTTAGATCACAACCCACCGCCATTTTATTTATTTATTTATTTATTTATTTATTTATTTTTAAAGTATATTTTTTATTTCAGAGAGGAATGGAGAGGGAGAGAGAGAGAGAAACATCTATGATGAGAGAAAATCATTGACCAGCTGCCTCCTGCATGCCCCCCACTGGGGATCGAGCCCACAACCCAGGCATATGCCTTTGACTGAATCAAACCCGCGACCCTTCAGTCCCCAGCCATGCTCTATTCATTGAGCCAAGCCGGCCAGGACCCGCCACAATTTTAAAAGTCTCCCTTTCCTTCACCTTCCCCTTCGTTTCCCTTTCTCTTATAATTCTTCCTTTCTCCCCCCCCCTTCAAAAAAAAACAACAAAAACTTCCTCCCTTTAAAATTACTGTTACTTCATTCTACCAAACAGTTTAATTCTGTCACAATCCTTATACTAGAACCTCTGTAACAGGCTAAAAAACAAATAATAGATCTTTAGGTAGTTCAGTGTATGGCACAGCTTCACGTAAGACAGTATGATGGTGAACTAAAAGTCCTCCTAATGATATTCTATTTCCATTTCAAAACAAAACCCAAAATTCTGCAAACCAAGCACTTCTAATGGTCTTTATCATCCCATCTTGTCTTTTATAATTAAAAGGTCTAAATAAATGTTTAGAGAAAAGATTATAAATTAGCAAATGTGGAAGCAAGACCACTTATGAGATTATATTTTTAAAAGGTAAGGATAGCCGAAATTGGTTTGGCTCAGTGGATAGAGTGTCAGCCTGCGGACTGAAAGGTCCCAGGTTCGATTCTGGTCAAGGGCATGTACCTTGGTTGCAGGCACATCCCCAGTGAGGGGTGTGCAAGAGGCAGCTGATCGATGATTCTCTCTCATCGATGTTTCTAACTCTCTATTCCCCTCTCTTCCTCTCTATAAAAAAATCAATTATATATATATAAAGGTAAGGATAGCCTGAATTAGGGTGGGGCTAGTTAGACGTGTAGCGAAATGGTTGTATTTTAGGGATCATATTGAGGTAGAATGATAGGATTTGCTGATGGGTTGGGTTTCAGTGTCGAAGGGAAAGGTTCCAAGATTTCTGGCCTGAGCCAATGTAAGAATAAAATTACCACCAAAGCCGGTTTGGCTCAGTGGTAGAGCGTCGGTCTGCGGACTAAAAGGTCCCAGGTTCGATTCCGGTCAAGGGCATGTATGTTGGTTGCGGGCACATCCCTGGCAGGGGGTGTGCAAGAGGCAGCTGGTCGATGTTTCTCTTTCATTGACGTTTCTAGCTCTCTCTCTCCCCCTTTCTCGCTGTTAAAAATCAATAAAATATATTAAAAAAAAGAAAAGAAAATTACCTTTTATTGATCTGGGGAAGACTAGAGGAGAGACACCAATGAAGGAAGAGAATCAAGGAATTAGTTTTAGATACATCATTGATATACAGTAGGTCCTCAGGTTACGTAGGAGATCTGTTCTTTAGCGCGATGTACCTCGATTTTCCCTCTGAGTCGGAACCCACCTACATAAGCACCTACGTCACTCACATGGAGCGCATACACAGCAGTAATGAAGTGAAACAGTAAAAAAAAATGTGAAAGAAAGTAACAATTTCTGGCCTTTACTTGTGGTAAATAAATAATAAAAAACATAAAGCACATATGTACATATGTCAAAATGACGGAACTTTTAACTTATAAATAAATGGGAGATGGTGATGTAACCACGAAACAATGTATGTTGAGTCTGATGTAACCGGAAGACTGCCTGTAGGTGAACTTGAGTTATCCAGATAGGAGATAAAAATCCTTTGGCCATTCACACATGGGTGATGGGAACCAGGACATTAAATGAGCTTTCCCCACAAATGTGTATAGAGAGCAGAGAGGACAGACTTTGGAGAATGACCACATTCAAGAGAATTCCTTCCAAGTTTGTTAACCACGCAGTCTATAATAATATAGAAATTACTCATTATTTAAAGTGATGGTCTATACTAATATAATAATAGCACTTTTTTTTTTTTTTTTTTTTTTTTGCTATGGCATACTTTTAAAAGTAGGTATGTAGAAATTAGCTTTCATATTCTACTTAGGTAAAATAGAAAAATTGTTTATCTGATTTCAACAGTATCATCTTTATGTACAATACATAATTAAGTTTGCAACAGACATGCTTTAACGTCTACATGCAATGTCAGTATTACAACAGGAATTTTCGAACTGGTCTTGTCTTTAATGACCGGGTTTTTTAAAACCTGATTCTACCACTGTTACCCGTGTGGTTTATTCTTTCAGCTTCCACTACATACAAGGCACCAGCATGCACATGGCTAACCGCCTTCTTGATTGTTGGCGTGGGTGGTGAATTATCTAACTGCCCAGCTTTATATTCCAGCCTTTCACTTGTCAAGCATGTTCAGAACTGTTTCCGCCAGACGTCAGGAAGCATGAACCGTCTGCACTCTGGAACGCAGCTCCCTGTGGCCTGAGGCTGGAAAGATTGAATGTTTAGGTGCTTTGGAAAAACAGGTTGCCGGTGGAGAAAGGAAGAACCATGCTCGTGGTTTTTAAGTTTGTGCCTTTATAATGTAGTTATAGTTACTTACTACACTTCCTCACTTGTAAGACACACAGTTGATTTAATAACTTTTTAGAATTGTGAATATTGAATTAAAGGTACCCAAAGCTTTTCTTACTAGTTGCCAATACAGCAAGTATTTATCCATATAATTGATACCTCAGTATTCTTTAATATCACTTTTATTCTAAGTTCTCCTCTCAAAGGACTAAAGAATCCCTTGAATTATGTTTGGCCCTAAGCAGTTATCCGAAGCATCCCAGGAACACACTTGTGCTTGTGATTTTTTAAAAACTTTTTTAGAACATTGTGATTGTGTAAACTGTAAATTCTAGGCATCTTCGGGTGAAGGAAATATAGTACTATTACATATAAAGTTAATTTTTGGACCCTGGCCTATTTTCCTTCTGATCGTTTCATGCAACATTGGCTATAATTTACAGATTTTGTGCTAAACCTTAGAGCAATTTAAAATATCTCCCAATGATCATAAATAAACATTTGTGTGTGTTAGAAAAATGATAACTATCAAGATTTTGATTAAACCAGATTATGAAATTAAAGCCCATAGATCATAATTTAGAAATGTTTTTCATAATGTGTTACTATTATACTTTAGTACAGGCAGTTGAAAAAGATAGGGCCTAAACAGTCCTAGTCTGGCAACTGAGATGAAAAAAGAATTGTCCTTTATTTTATGGGAGGTCACAGTGAAAGTGCTCTGACTTGGAATTAATACTATTCATTCCTCGAAAGACTTTAAAGAAGTTTTTGAGTTCTAGGGTTCTTAGAATGGGAACTCTTTGGGGACTTAGCTCTGTCTTTTGCTTACTTATAGGTTTTCCTGTGTCTTGACTTGGGAATACTTTTGTGACAGGAGTGAGCGTCTAATAATACTGCCCCCTCTCCCCCCGCCGTTCCTGCAGGTGCACCAACATTCGACCAGGAGAGACTGGAATGGATGTGACAAGCCGCTGCACCCTTGGAGACCCCAACAAGCTGCCCGAAGGGGTTCCCCAGCCTGCCCGCATGCCCTACATCTCAGACAAGCACCCTCGACAAACCTTGGAAGTGATTAACCTCCTGCGGAAGCACCGGGAGCTCTGCGATGTGGTGCTAGTGGTGGGCGCCAAGAAGATCTATGCCCACCGGGTCATTCTGTCAGCCTGTAGCCCCTACTTCCGAGCGATGTTTACAGGAGAATTGGCGGAGAGTCGGCAGACAGAAGTAGTGATCCGAGACATAGATGAGAGGGCTATGGAACTGCTGATTGACTTTGCGTACACCTCCCAGATAACTGTGGAGGAGGGCAATGTTCAGACCCTCCTGCCAGCTGCTTGTCTCCTCCAGCTGGCAGAAATACAGGAAGCCTGCTGCGAATTCTTAAAGAGACAATTAGATCCCTCTAACTGCCTTGGTATTCGGGCTTTCGCTGACACTCATTCATGTCGTGAGTTGCTAAGGATAGCAGACAAGTTCACTCAACATAACTTTCAAGAGGTGAGTTGTACTTGGTGGTTTGAATGTCTTCATAATGTCTTTGTCAGGAGTGGGTAGGCTCACTCTGCTGACACATACACAGCTGCTTGGCTATTTACTGCTGATTCTGAATCATAATATTAAAGAAGTTGTTATAAATTCTAAACTTGGTTTTTATTTTAGAGTCCAAGTTTGTGTTTATCAGTAATAGGGTAGGACTTGATTGTGCCTAGTCATGTTATATTCATAAAAGTCAGAATACAGAATATCAATTCATAAGGAGATATGTGTCTGCTAGAAAACCTGGTATCAGTCATTTACCTGAAGCCTGTCCTTCCTGATTATATGGATTATTCAGCAGAATAAATTATATAGGTCAGAGGTTATTTGGCGAGTAATCAGAAAAAAAATGAAATTAGATATCAAAAGAATTTTTCATTAAACCTATTTTTCATTCAATATTTGTAAAGCTATGTTTCAGCCACTGGTGTTAGGAACAAAGGTTGCAGGGGTAAACGAGACCCCTGGAGTCAGTTTCCGTGGTGTATATAATCCAGCAGGGAAGGTAGCCCGTGAATGTACAGTTACACAATTACAGCAGTAGGTGCTACAAAGAACCACCCCTGGATGATTTAACAGTGTGTTACAGAATTTAACTTTGGTTCCAGAACAGCTCATGCCAAATTCTGAGACATGAAAAAGCATACTAGTTTGAAGAATGGAAAGGAATCCAGTGAGACCCAGAGAGTAAAAGAGGATGTTACATAACAATTTTACAGAAGGAACAGAGCCAGATTGCACTGGAGTTAATAGACCATGTTAAGAATTTGAAAGTTAACCATTAAAGTGTTTTGAGCAAAGGAAAGACATGGTTCATTTTGCACTTTAATATTACTCTCTGTTCCCCAGGAAAACCTCTAATGGCTCAGACTTAAAATACAAAATGAAACCATGAAAATATTAGATGACACAGATCAATTCCTTTCTAATTTTGAAGCAAAGAGGCTTAATTGACTAACCCAGAAGGCATAGAAAAAAATGTTGATAGATTTGACTGTATAAAACTAAAAAATTTCTGCATGGTAAAACAAAACAGTAAGTTAAAGACAAACTGGGGGCAAATATTTGCAAATCATATCACAGGCAATGACCTTAATATATCAAGAGCTTTTATTGGTCAGTAACCAAGATCAATAAAATGAGCAATAAAATAATAAATTTAGTTTGCACTTAAACATATGAATATCTGCTCAGGCTTGTTCATAATAACTGAAACATGAATTAAAACTATACAAAGTACGGTACTATTTTTTTGTCTACCAGATTATAAATATTTATAAGTTGGATTGCAAATCCTATTGATAAGGCCATAGGGAAAAAAGCTACATTGCTAGTGTGAGTATAAATTGATACAACTCCTTTGAAAAGAAATTTGGCAGTACCTATCAAAATTACACACTTAATTGTACACACTCGACTCGCCAATCCCATTTTTAGAAATTTGTACTACAAAGGTACTGGAGAGGGGGAATGTTTGAGGAAGTAAGATCATGGGTTCCAATTTAGGTATAATCAGTTTGATAGTAGGCTTCTGTTTATATGAGTCTGTATCTTAGGAAAGAAATTAGGCCCTAGGTGGTTTGGTTCCGTGGATAGAGCATCAGCCTGCGGACTGAAAGGTCCCGGTTCAATTTCAGACAAGCGCACATGCCCGGCTTGTGGGAGGGCGGGCAGGAGTCAGCCAGTCAATGATTCTCATCATTGATGTTTCTATCTCTCCTTTCCTCTCTAAAAATCAATAAAAATAAAAAATAAAAAGATTAGGGTTCGATTGAAATGTAGGAGTCATCAACATAGTAATTAAGTCACAGTAATTAAACTATGGCTTAATTTTTTTAAGGCCAGATATAATATAGAAGCCATAAAAGAAAAAATTGATAAATTTGATTACATAAAAATTTTAAACTTTTAGCCAGGACCGGTTTGGCTCAGTGGATAGAGCGTAGGCCTGCAGACTGAAGGGTCCCCGGTTCGATTCTGGTCAAGGGCATGTACCTTGGTTGTGAGCATATCCCCAGTAGAGGGTGTGCAAGAGGCAGCTGATCGATGATTCTCTCTCATCGATGTTTCTAACTCTCTATCCCTCTCTCTTCCTCTCTATGAAAAATCAGTAAAATATTTTTTAAAAAAAATTTTTAAACTTTTAAATAACAAAAGCACCATAAACAAGGTAAAAAAAAAAAAATCAATGCAAATGAAGTCGCCTAATTTGGAGAAAGAAGAAAAAAAGCCCTCCATTTTTCACCCATACTAAAGGATAGGTTAGCTAAAGAGCAGCTGGCAGAGGAAACTGGGAGTAAATAGAGAGAAGAGGAAAGCTAGGTGTGTGGGATTGTTTCATGGAGATAACATGTACATATTTACAAAAACTGAAGAAACAGAAAAATCTTTATCAATGAAAGAAGTTCCCATAATAGTGTGGGACTTAAAATGCAGATCTCCTGTAAACTTTTATTTGAGAAAGCAGATATTTAAAATATCTATACACACACGCGCACACGCGCGCGCACACACACACACGCACATATATATATTATTGATTTCAGGGAGAGGAAGGAAGGAAAGAGAGAAAGAATCGTCAGTGATGAGAGGAATCATTGATTGGGTATCTCCTGCACGCCCCCTACTGGGGATCAAGCTCTCAACCGTGGCATGTGCCCTGACGGAGAATCAAACCGGGACCTCCTGGCTCATAGGTTGATGCTCAACCATTGAGCCACACTGGCCAAGCAAGGCATTATTTTCTTCACCTGGTTGTTTGGTTCCAGGATAGATGTCAGTGCTAGATTTGCCCTAATGGTAGACAGTATCTTTTTCTTATTGGTGAAAAAGGAGAAGTGACATTTTAAGCATACTTTGTTTATCAAAAGTATTATTCTTACTCTTTGTCCTTAGTGCCAAACAAATATTTTCTCACACAGATTTTCATGTCTTCTTGCCATCTGATGTTTCCAGTAAGTGATATCATTTTTAATATCATTATTTAATATCATGGTGGTTCACTTATAAACTTTAATCTTGGTGATCATTGACACATAACATTTGGCTTATAATACTAAGTTGGGAAAAATTATTATGCTCTGACAAGATCCACAAAGAATGTTAAGGCACTCCACAAAGATATCTGATACCTTTCTTGTACTTTAGTAAAGAAAGCAGAGTGCAAAGGAAAGAGGAAAGTAGGATGCAATCATGGCTTAAGTTTTGCACAGGGTGAAGGCCAGCGCATTTAATTTGAAGCAAGGCCCCAGATTTGGCTCTGGCCTTTCTAGCCCCCAACATAGGGTTGCCAGATAAAATAACGGAGAATCCAGTTAATTTAATTAGTGTAAGGATGTCCTGTATTTTTATTTGCTAAATCTAACAATCCTGCCACCGAGAGTACAATGCAATCATTCTAACCACACTACCTGGCTAAGCAACCTAGCTAAAATGTAAACGTTACCTATTTCGTTTCCTGAAGTTTCTCACTCAGATGATTTGAAACTTTTTGCCATACAAATTAAAATGTTCATTAGTATTTTCTACTATAAGCATAGCTGACTTTATGGCTTGAAACTGTTTTATTTTTTTATTTATTTTTTATTTTTTAATATATTTTATTGACCCTTCACAGAGAAGAAGGGAGAGGGATAGAGAGCTAGAAACATCGATGAGAGAGAAACATCCACCAGCTGCCTCTTGCACACCCCCTACTGGGGATGTGCCAGCAGCTAAGGCACATGCCCCCAACCGGAATCAAACCCGGGACCTCTCAGTCCGCAGACCGACGCTCCATCCACTGAGCCAAACCGGTTTTGGCCAAACTGATTTATTTTGAGATGCACATTTTTTTGTAATGTACTTGGGAAAAACAATCAAATATCCAAATAGCAATGGCTTATCTCATATTCTGGGAAATATTCTGACTTTTTGATGAGCATGAAAATAACCTTGTCCCAAGAGAATACATCACCTGCATCAGAGGTCACACAGTAGGAATTGACCTCTTCACTAGATCCTTCCTGCACACATGGGCATCAAACGTAGCACGTGCACTGCGTGAGAAAACAAACCACATGGAGTGTAGCGGTTACCGTTCCCTCCCGCATTGCACCCTGCCCCTTGTACTCTGCACAGTCATGGCAAGATCTACAAGCTTTTGGGACTTATGGCTGGCATGCACAACGAGGTGATATCCTGGTCATTGCCTCTCCATTCTGACAGTTCCCTAGCCCTGGGTGATGATGAATTACTGGGGTGTGTGTAGCAATATCTGTAATGTATGCACACGTCAGGGAGATAGATAGACTGGGATAGGTAAATATAAGAGTGTGTTGGTCTTCAGAGGTTTTCCTGGGTCTGATTCTCATTATATCCATTCTTGCTTATAAAATTGCCAACACCCTCATTCTTTTTTTATACTGGCCCCTTGGTGTTTCTACTCCAACACTGCTCTGTCAATGCTAATCTTAGTCTGGAAGCTATTCTTAAGTTTTTTATATGCCTTTTATATTTCTGGAGTCATAATTTGGTATAGTTTAGTAGTTTACTTTGAATGTAAACTTTAATTTTGATACTTCATTTTAGGGGAAAAAAAGATGCATTTGTCTTAAATTATTTGAATCATAAATTATTATTTTCCCCCAAGTTTTGTGTCCCCTGTACTCTCCTTTGTATCCTTTTTTAAATTAATAAACATTTTTTAGAGCAGTTTTAGGTTTCAGCAAAATTGAGCAGAAAGTAGAGTTCCCGTACACCCCTTCTCCACACACACACACACACACACACACACACACACACACGTGTGCACACACAACCTCCCCACTATCAACATCAGAGGGTATATGTGTCACAACTGATGAACCTACATTGACATGTTATCACCAAAGTCCATAGTTTACATTAGGGTTCACTCTTGCTGTTGTACATTTTGTGCGTTTTGACAAATGTGTAATATTGTATCCACCATTGTAGTATTGTACATGATAGTTTCATTGTCCATAGTCTGCCCATCTGTTTCTTTTTTCTGCTCCACTGTTTTCAACCTCAGCTCTATTGTGGAATAGAATTTTGCTTCATAACCCTTAAGAAAAATGTTGAGGCAACAAATTAAGTATGATCACAGGTTTTTTTCTTTTATTCTTACCTTACTTTGAACAGGTGATGGAAAGTGAAGAGTTCATGTTGCTTCCAGCCAATCAACTCATTGATATCATATCTAGTGATGAGCTAAACGTTCGCAGTGAAGAACAGGTGTTCAATGCAGTGATGGCCTGGGTCAAATACAGTATCCAAGAAAGACGCCCTCAGTTACCCCAGGTATAAAGGAAATGCTTCTCTAAGTAACTGCTTTCATAATATGTATTTGACTTTTTGTTTTTTAAAGCGGGTATCACTCACTGCCCCTTATATTAGACTGTAAGAAAGACCATCTGTTTCCAAATAATCAAGGAGATATGTGTTTATCATAAACTTTCTGCTCCTTGCTTCCTCTCTATTTTGCATCAACTCTAGGTTTGAGCCACATGTGTCAAACACAAGGCCCACGGGCCAAATCCGTCCCGCCAGGCCTTGCAATGTGGCCCGCACCGCACTGTCATCACTGCACTCCGCTGCGTTTCCATCACAATGACAGTTTATGACTGTTCAGTAAACCATTCGGCCCGCGATTTAGGCTGGATTTTAGATTTTGGACCCTTCTCTGATTGAGTTCGACACCCCTAGTTTGAGCTATAAAGCCGGTCAGAACCTAAATGGTACAAAATGAACAGAACAGAGCAAGGAAGGCGACTTCCTGCTTCCTTTCCCTATGGCTTGGCAAGCCCATGCCGTTTTGAAGACTAAAGGGACAGTATGGGGCAAAAGTAGTCACTAAATGAAATGCTTGATGTTCTTGTTGTTATGACTGTAGGCTTTCGAAGTTTAATAGGATATTCTTCTAGATTTTTTATTAAAGTCAGTTAAATAAGCTAATTGTAGAAGAGCTTATAATGCTTCAAGTAGCATTCTAAAGTGATATTAGTGTGCTTTGTTTTCTGATTATTCTACTAATAATTACTAAGTTGGTGGTTAGAATAAATTGAATTTAGTTTTAGTATTTATGCCTTCTTTTCTTCTTCATTATATGCTAATTAGATCAATTGGTAAGTTGATTCTGTTAGATCCCCAAACAATTGAAATACAATAGGGGAGCGCCTATTTTCTTAAAAACCTGGCAGATGGACACTCGAGCCTTTAAGCATGTTCATTTTCTCGTAGGTGCTTCAGCATGTCCGTCTGCCTTTGCTCAGCCCCAAGTTCCTGGTGGGCACCGTGGGCTCTGATCCCCTCATCAAGAGTGATGAAGAATGCAGGTATGAATGGCCCTGTCAGGGAAAATCAGCAACCAAGAGTTCCTGTTTTCTCTTAATTTCCTTATTTCTATTACTGCCTACCTAGTGTGGTTCCTACTGCTGAAAGCAGAGTATTTAACACATTTTTATTCATGGCTGTGGTCAGGAGGAGGAGATGAAGAGGAGGGAATTGAACTTCCAGTATTTCATCCCATTAGTTTTTTAACGTATTGTGTTTTTTTGGTGTATATTTCTAAGATTTTAAACCAATCTTGAATTAGAAGAGGTAAATCTCTGCTGATACATTTCTTCTTGAGATAAATATACTATTGGTTCTGTCAAAAAGTGTGTCCAGAACATATTTTCATTCCATCATATATGCCCAATTAGGGATAGGACTGGCCTTGTTTTCTGAGACTGTGGACGAAGGTAAAAGTCTACCACACTTATGAAGTAGCTTTATAAATGCTTTTATAAAGGAAACAAAACACCTAAGTTAGAGGGCTATCTCTTTGATGTATATGAAATTTAATAAATTACATTTCCCAGTTTGACAGATTTTACGATTTAGGTTCAAATCTGAAGCCATGTGATGTTTTTAATCATTTTCTCCTACCATGGTCTGTACATAAAAATAAAAGAGCAAGTTAGTACGCAGAACTCCTTAGCCTACACTGAAGAAACATGTTCTAAAATCAGGAATTCCTGTAACAGAGGAAGGTCATGTAGATGCATTTGCACTTCTGTAATCTAAAGTCTGTCCCTTTAACAGATATTAGAGGGGCTTTAGATTTTTGTCTTTTAAATTTAAAAACAGACAAATGGCAGTTCCTCCCTACCCCCCCCCCCCCAAGATATTTCAGCACCTGCAGGAAACCCATAGGAATTATGGATGGTGAAATCTGAAGGAACAATACAAGGTGCCCCTTGTGCACAAAATAGAAATCGGATTGTACTGATTCTGATGCAGAGAGTAAAGGTGCAGTCACTCGTCAAAGAAGCCCCTTCCTGATATCCTGACGTCAGCATTACCGGCTCTGTGACCTTAGGCTGGTCCCTTTAACCTCTTTCTGCTATGGTTTCTTCATCTAAAGTCAGGACAGTAACGGCACCGATTGCATAGGCTGTGGTGGGCTCAATGAGCTAGTGCCGTACCGCACATGGCTGTAAATGCTGCTGCTGTTATCAATGGTGGGTTGGCTTGCTGAGTATCAGCTCTAAGTACTCTTTCTAGGAGCCCATGAAAACCTATTGTACTTAAAAACCAGCTGTTAGGAGATCACAGTCTCTTTTTAACGCTGAGGAAGCTAGAAAAGGCTCTTCATCGTCGGGAGAGATTTTTTGGGTTTTTGTTTGTTTTGTTTTTAAGATAAATAAACTCAGAGGAGCTTAGCAAAGCCATATATAGGAAATGCATTATTGGGTTACACCTGAGGACTAGTACAGCAGGAGAAAATTACTCTGTAACATACAATAACTAGAGAAATTAAAATATAGTATAACTTAGGAAACACTTTTAGAATTGAGAGAGGACAGAGTAACAGATGGATATGCACTAGTCAGGCACTGCGTCACGCAAAGGACTCAAGTGAAATAAGCACATGCAGAAGTAGTGTGCATTAGGATATTTTTTTAGCAGGTACAATTACTAGGTTCTTCTCATAAAATACCTTAATAGACAGGGAAAAACTCACATTTGTTCACCCTCAGTAGACTTGTTGAGAGGAAACCATTCAGACAGTACCAGATAGCAAATCAATATTAAATGATGGCACTGTGCTTCTTTTTAGCAACAATCTAATTTTTTACTTAGTTTTATTACCTTAATTAATTTAGCAAACATTTTGTGTCACGGCTGATATGCTATTAATACTTTGCCAGTATCCTGCAGAATATAATAAAATTTATGAGAAAGCAATAAGTAGGCTGGTAATCTAGTTGTAATTTTTAGTTTTCCATAAGTTATTATCGGCCCCAAGCATGTTGAGGTACATTTGCACTGAGATATGAAGTCATAATGGAAATACTAATCGGTCCACGACTCCAAGTATGACTGGCATCATTGCTCTCACGTTTGTGACGCTTTTTTTTTTTTTTTTTTTAAATATTTTATTGATTTTTTACAGAGAGGAGGAGAGTGTTATAGAGTTAGAAACATCGATGAGAGAGAAACATCGATCAGCTGCCTCTTGCATACCCGCCATTGGGGATGTGCCCGCAACCAAGGTACATGCCCTTGACCGGAATCAAACCTGGGACCTTTCCGTCCGCAGGCCGACACCCTATCCACTGAGCCAAGACAGTTTCGGCTGAGACCCTTTTTAATGTGGGCTGGCATTCAGGATTTGGTTTGATTTATGCTTGATCCCTTTGCCAACTTACCTATTCCTAAACTGTGCTGGGATTTGACTAACAGTGTTATTTAGACGCTTGAAATAAAGGCAGAATTTTCTCCACAGAGACTTGGTAGATGAGGCTAAAAACTATCTTCTGTTGCCCCAAGAACGTCCACTAATGCAAGGACCACGTACCAGACCACGGAAGCCTATCCGCTGTGGAGAAGTCCTTTTTGCAGGTTTGGATCTTAATTACGGTGACTAAACTGAACATTTTAGAGAAACTGGCAAGTGAGTAGTCCTTTGGACAGTTGTGATACCCGCTGTCATAAGAAACACATATGCTGTCATGTAACTTGAGTCTTACCTCCTGATCCAACCCTGGTATTCTCCAAAACAGTGCTCTGTTTGTATAAACCTAAAACCGCATTGCACAGGCAAAACCTTAGAGAGTCTCCAGAATAGTCTTACTTGGTAGCTAGCAATGTGTTTTTATTTGTTAAGGCTAGTTTCATGGTAAGGCTGTGTTAGATTTAAAAATAAGTGGATTAATTCCTTTTTGTTGTGTTGCTTTCATTACTGAAAATAAATGGAACTTTGTATTTGAGTCCATACATAAATAAGTAAAATTCTGAGGCGTGTTTTTTTTTTTAAAGTTTATGAATATAAAGAGCAAATTGGGAAAATTACCTAAAATCTATTTATAAATAAATAAAGCCACATTGCAGTGGATGTTTTGTTCAAATGAGTCATATGCATAAATTTATATACCAGTGTGCAAGTTGCCTCATAATTACATGAAACTGTAAAAAAATAAATAAATAAAAATTATCTTACATCAGTTATTTATATTCCTTCCTACTTTTCCTGGCTAAATGCAGCTCAAGACAACCTTACACTGTATCATTTTGCTCCTATTGTCTGCCCCTGAATTTGTTGATCCTGAGGAAGACTAGGGAGAAATTATCACCCACCCATCATGATTAAGGAAAATCAGATTTCATTTAAATCAGTATATTTAACTAATACTAAATGACACTAAGTTTTGTGTGTCCTAATTTGAATTCTGTTCTAGGATATACGCTAGGAGTTTCAATATCAGATAAAACATCTTAAAATGCAGAATAAAATCTGGCTCCAATTGTGAGGGTTACGAGTATTTGAGACAAATCAAATAGCCTGATCATTAAACCTCAGACACAATTTTATAATGGAAGTCATAAAAACCAGCTCTTTATTAGATCACATGGTTCCAAATCAAATTAATGTTACTTCATCAACTGTGTTCTTCCATCCTAAAGAAAAACACAGGCCTTTAGAAAATTAGTGCACCTAAGGAAAATATTGCTGGAAAAGGATACATAGTATTAGTTTAATACCTTGATTTATATGAAACCATAATAAAATAAAAATGTGTGCAAATTGAGATTTGAAATAAAGAAATTAATTTTAAAATCCAGCTAGAAGGTTAGAAACATTACTATTTTAGTCTAGCTCCTGAAGTTACTGAAAACCCTTAGAAAACAGTAGTTTTCAAACGTTTTGAGGTTAAGGTTCCTTAGGCTTCACTTTTTAAACTCTAGAATATAGCTCTTATTTGGATTGAAAGAATATAGAGATAGTTTGAAAGAATATCAGAAGTGCCGAAGCCGGTTTGGCTCAGTGGTAGAGCGTCGGTCTGCGGACTGAAAGGTCCCAGGTTCGATTCCGGTCGAGGGCATGTACATTGGTTGCGGGTGCATCCCCGGTAGGGGGTGTGCAAGAGGCAGCTGGTCGATGTTTCTCTCGCATCGACATTTCTAGCTCTCTCTCTCTCCCTTTCTCTCTGTTAAAAATCAATAAAATATATATATTTTTTTAAAAAGAATATCAGAAGTATCCCAAATAACCATGCTTTCAGAAAACACTTAGAGATGCTTTATGGAACTCAGTTTGAACTTGTTATGAGGTTATGAAAAATGTAACTTCTTTAAAACATTTCTTGATCTAAAATGTTATGTAGGGTGCTGGCCAGTGTGGCTCAGTTAGCTGAGCATCATCCCTTGGACTGAAAGGTTTGATTCCCAGTGGGGCATACTCAGGTTGTGGGTTGGATCTCTGAAGGGTTATGTGCCAGAGGCAACTAATGGATGTTTCTCTCTCTCTCTCTTTAAAATCAATTTTTTAAAATATTATGTTGCAAACTATAGAATTCAGTACAGATTACAGATGAAAAAGAAAGCAAAATATTTTGTAAATAAGTCATAAGAATTTTTGAATTATTTTGAAACAAGAGGACCTAGTAAAAGATCATGAGAAGAGCCACAGTCCCTCCCCCTAATAGAGTAAAAACAAAAAGAACAGGCTTCTGAATTATGGTTCTTTTGGCTCTTAATTACACATTATATTTATGTAGTGTGTGGTGCTTTAGAAAGCAGTTTCATGTATTTTGTTTCACTTTAAAGTTTTTATTTCTTATTTTACAACTAGGTCGTTTACAGGATTTTTTTCAAAGATCAGAGCTCAATAAAGGCAACAGTCAAGCTTTCTAGCTAAATTCAGTATTCTGTTATGTCACAGTATCTCCCAATCTCATTTGAATTGGTATCCTTGCCTGTCTCTGTAAAATGGACCTAATACTTATTTAGAAATGAAAGATTTTAGCAATCCCAGTGGACTAAGTAAAAGTCAACGTGTTAAGTCCAAGCACTGGTCAGTTTACAGGCTGGCAGTAAGCGGTACAGTCTGTGCTCTGGGACAGGCATTCTGACCATTTCGTTACTTCCCCAGTTGGTGGCTGGTGCAGTGGAGATGCCATTTCCAGTGTAGAACGCTATGACCCCCAGACCAATGAATGGCGAATGGTAGCTTCAATGAGCAAAAGGCGATGTGGCGTTGGGGTCAGTGTTCTTGATGACCTGTTATACGCAGTGGGAGGCCACGATGGATCGTCTTATCTAAATAGTGTTGAAAGGTAAGAAAGCTCAATGTGAAATTTTCTTCTGAACAATTCATATAGTTTCATTTGGGGTGGTCATTAGGATGCTTTAGTACTGCATCTGTGGCACCAGTTGGCAGCCTAGACCACTTAGCATGACATGCAAATCCTTTATGATCTTACCTCCACCTGCTTTTCCAAGTCTGTCTTCCCTGGCACACCAGTGTTCCCTAAACGTGCTGCTACAGACCCACTGAATTACCCGCTGGTCCTTAGACACGCTCTCCTCTTTCCTACCTCTTCCTCTGTGGGTATGCGTGCTCTTCTTCCTTCAGAAACGGTGCCTACTGAATTGTGTTATTTATGCAACAAAAGCATGTATATAAAGAATATATGTGTGGATAGATATATACCTTTTTTTAAAAAGGGAGATATGCCCACTCATCGAAAACATCATTTTAAATATATATTTTTTAAATTTTTTACAGAGAGGAAGGGAGAAAAGGGATAGTTAGAAATATCGATGAGAAACATCAATCAGCTGTCTCCTACACACCCCCTATTGGGATCAAGCCTGCAACCAAGATACATGCCCTTGACTGGAATCGAACCTGGGACCTTTCAGTCCTCGGCCTGATGCTCTCTTCACTGAGCCAAACCAGTCAGGGCTATACCTATTTTCAAGTGTTTTACTGACAAGTCTTATAGGCTATACACCAAAATGGTAAGAGACCGAAATCAAATGTAATTCAAAGGGAACTTTAGCTTTATATAACAACATCCTGAAAAAAAATTATATTCATATGTAACTTCTTTAAATAAAAATAAATTAAAAAACCATAGTCCTGGCTGGCGTAGCACAGTTGGTTGAAGCATCGTCCAGTACACCAGGAGGTGGAAGGTTCAATTTCACGTCAGGGCAGATACCAGAGTTGAGGGTTTGATCTCGGGTAGGTGTGGGTACAGAAGGCAGCCAATGTTTCTCACATCCATGTTTCTCTCTTTCCCTTCCTATCTCTCAAATATAAAAAAACACACCCATAAATCAGACTTTTATATGTCTTAGTTATTAGTCATATTTAGGGGGACGAACATATAATGTCAGTGAATGTGTAAACAAAGCCATACTTTCTTTGTGTAAGGCAAACTCTGCTCTTGATGTTCTCTGCAGATATGACCCCAAAACAAACCAGTGGAGCAGTGACGTGGCTCCTACAAGCACCTGCAGGACAAGTGTTGGCGTGGCAGTGCTTGGAGGATTTCTTTATGCTGTCGGTGGCCAGGACGGTGTATCTTGCCTCAACATTGTTGAAAGGTATTTTTTTTCCAAGTTATTTTCAGGTTTTAAAAGGCATATGGAGGGTGAGGAGAGATTAACCAAGAATTTTATATGCATACTAGAGGCCCGGTGCATGAGGGTCCCTCAGCCTGACCTGTGGGGATTGAGCCAAAACCGGCTCTCCAACATCCCTCTGGGGGGTCCCAGATTGCCAGGGAGCAGGCCAGGCTGAGGGACCCCACCAGTCCCTCACTATCACTATTGGGCTGGGGAGGGATCCAATGTGTGTTCGGCCCTTCTCACCCAGTCCTGATTGGCTGGACCCCAGCAGCAAGCTAACCTACCAGTCAGAGCGTCTGCCCCCTGGTGATCAGTCGGGTCATAGCAGCTAGTCAAAAAGTTGAGAGAACGGACACTTAGCATATTAGGCTTTTATTATGTAGATTCTATGTGTAATTCATGGACACAGTCAATAGTGCAGTGAAGGCCTAGAGGGGGGTGAAGTGGAGGGGGTCGAAGTATTGGTGAAGAAAAGGGATATCTGTAATCTTTCATCAATACAGATAAATTTAAAAAAATAAAAGGTAGATAGAGGGCTCCTTAAGAGCCAGTTGAGAACTAGCCAGAATGACCTTCCCAGACAGAGCCCACACTTTGGGTGTAGAATCAATCAAGCAGGATAAGGACAGCAGATAAAATGAAAAGAGGCCACGATACAAGTAGGATACATCTCGAGGCAACCACTGTTGTTTTTTACTGACATATGAAAAAAACTAGAAGAAAACAAAAAACTAGAGAGAGTTTCAAAGTTTAGGAAAACTCATTGCGTATAAAAATCAGAAACAGCCCTTTGTTTGGCTCAGTGGATAGAGCATTGGCCCGCCAACTAAAGGGTCCCGGGTTCAATTCCAGTCAAGGGCACATGCCCAGGTTGCAGGCTCTGTCTCCAGTGGGGGTGTGCAGGAGGCAGCCAATCAATGATTTTCTCACTTAATTGATGTTTCTCTCTCTCTCTGAAATCAATAAAAATATAGATTTAAAAAATCAGCAACAGCAAAGTATTGAGGTTAGATCCCATACAAAGTTAACATAAGAAGAAGCAGATGTTATTAACATTTCTGTAGACAATATAACACACAAGACACACATACAGAACAGATCAAAATTAATCAGCTACTTAATTCATTCCAGAATGCTATTTGAGAAGTGGTTTGTTCAAAATCCAAATCATTTTCCCCCATTAGAAATAATGTAAATTGAATTAATTTGTTCCAGACCCCCAAATGATTGATTCCCTGCTTCAACCTTTCTTATATGCAGTACATGTCTAATGTACTGTGTAATCTACAAGCAAACCCTTCTTAAACTGACCGAACCCCCCCACTAGCCTAAGGAATCACTGGCAGCAGTGGTTCCTTGGGTCTTTCAGGTCAGCGGGCTGCCTCTGCTTTTTCATGTCACTGCCTCCAAAACGGCTGTCCCTGGCTCACTGCTTTTCCTTCATTCAAATCAACATTTTTTCTCCCTGTCATTGCTTCTTTCACACTCTTAGCAACATTACCACTCTTGATGGCTTCTTTGTTTTAAAATTGTGTTAATCGTATAATTTACCAGCAACAAAAGCATTTCTTTGTTGCCTGAGAGACGCTTTTTGTCATGCTGAGGAATCAGCATGAAAAGGGTCGAACAACAACTGAATTGTTCTATGGGAAACATTTGAGAAATGAGTGGTGGTTATATTTCAAAATGTGCTAAAAGACATTAGGAAAATTATGCAAGATATGAAAACACTACATACATCAGAATTAGAAAAGCAGGGGGGGGAAAGCAAAAATGAACAACGGGACTACATCAAACTAAAAAGCTTTTTGCACAGCAAAAGAAACCATCAAAATGAAAGGGCAATTTACTGAATGGGAGAAGGTATTTGCAAATCATACATTTGACAAGGAGTCAATATTCAAAATACAGGGTGGAGCAAAAGTAGTTTTCCGTTGCTATTCCTCGCTGAGTTTCTTAGCAGTGGGTGCCTGGAATGTGGCACTTTCCCCGTTTTTTAAATTAAAGTATTATATGTGCACCATGCCCCACCCCGAACACTGGCACTCTTCTCTGAGGCTCCGGAGAAGTGGTCTCCAGAACACACGAGGGCTCATTTTGGAAGGGCCAGAAAGGCCAGACGTGGAAGTCACAGAGTGAAGGGCCATTGCTGAAACCAGTGACAAGGGAGGCAGGTTCCCTTTGCTCCCCTTGATGTCGTCCTTCCTGTGGCAGAATCTGATGGTCAGCTTGGCGAAGGACAATGTCTTTTTCAGAGCACTCGCCGTGGCATCAGAAGTCAGAGTGCAAATAGCTCATAACTGACACAGGCACTGGTCAGTTTTCTCCCGTAAAACTAGTGAAGTGTGTTAAATTCTCACTGTGCATTTGACCATCGCATGCCTATGTCTCCAGCATCTTTTGGTGATTTCACACCTTATGAAAAAGATGTCACTTACGGAAACGTGCATGTAGTCTGTGGTTTCTCTCACTGCAGGTATGATCCAAAGGAGAACAAATGGACCCGAGTGGCTTCCATGAGCACCCGAAGGCTAGGCGTGGCTGTGGCTGTGTTAGGAGGCTTCTTATATGCCGTAGGTGGCTCTGACGGGACATCCCCACTCAACACAGGTTGGTCCCTTCCAAAGTCAGCCTGCTTCCCCCAAAGCAACATGTTTTCTTAGGAGAGTCTCCCTAAAAAAGGATAAAAGTCGGATACCTGGCTGGTGTTGCTCAGTGGTTGTGTCAACCCATTAACCAGGTCAAGGTTCAATTCTGGTGAGGGCACATACCAGGGTTGTGGGCTGGACCCCCCGGAGGAGAGTGTGCAAGGAGGCAGCCAATTGATGTTTCTTTCTCATTGATGTTTCTATATCTCTATCCCTCTCCTTTCTAAGGGGGAAAAAAAAAAAAATCAGGCATACCCTGTAATTTGTTGGAAAAATTCTTTCCCCTCTAGCAGAGTGCAATTCCTAACTCCTCCTCAGCTTCCTGGGCAACCAGTCGTCTATTTTCAAAATATGTCTTTCTCCCTCCGCTGTACAAGCTGCTGGGAATTTATGATGAATAAAAGAACTGTTTTCTTAATATGACCAGTTCCCTCTCCCCAACCATTTCTCCTTAGAATACAAAAACTAAAACAAACAAAAAAAACCCTCTATATCAAAGTCTAGGAATAAATAAAAACTTATAGCTATAAATTGCTTTATGTATTAGTCCATTCTATTTAGAGATGATGAATATTTGTACCTAAAGATGTTGTCAGTGTTGCACTCAGATATATTCATTGTCAAATATCTTCTCTTTAATGGCTTAGAATGCAGTAGGAATATAAGCAGGAGTATGATAGTTGTCTAATTAAGACAATAAATTATTAGTACAAAATGGTGCTTATAGATCATAGACTCTAATGCCCCCACTTAGAGAGGGAAGCCAATGAGTTTAGAACTAAACTAGAAACCTTGACTCCAACACCTGCCCTTTCTACCCCCCGCACCTGGAAGACACCAGCCCCTGGTGAGAGCACAGCACTGCTGTCCGATGGCAAACAAGTCGTTCTCAGACAAAAACCAGGTTACTTATTGGGAACGTGTGTTATTACAGTTTCAGTGGCTGTTCAGAAAACTAGAGGTGAGAGGAAACGGTGGCTTTTCTTTTCCCTGCAGTGGAGCGCTACAATCCTCAGGAGAACAGGTGGCACACCATCGCCCCCATGGGTACCCGGAGGAAACACCTGGGCTGTGCGGTGTATCAGGACATGATCTACGCTGTGGGAGGCAGAGACGACACCACGGAGCTTAGCAGTGCGGAGAGATACAACCCCAGGACCAACCAGTGGTCTCCGGTGGTGGCCATGACATCCCGCCGTAGTGGAGTAAGTGCCCAGCTACTGAAACTTTTGAAATCCAGCACCAAGAGAGGGCAGTGCAGGACTCTGACATGTAACACATAGCACACCAGGACAGGGCAGAGGTGCAGGGCAGGCAAGACAATCCCTGTGCTTTTGTACCAGGGAAAATCTTATCCTGGTTGCTGTGGTCTCAAGTAGTTAAATACCCATCAGACCTAGAGATTTACTTTTTATGATTTAGTGTGAGGTGCATCTGACAGGCATCTCCCTGTCTTATCTACCTTCACCCATATTCACCCCGTATCTATTAGGGCTAAATATTTCTACCTAATATTCTAAGGAATTCACATGCCAGTATAAATGTTCTGGCAGAAATACGTCTGCCTTATTTATAGTACAGGCCAGACTGGGCTGACCTGTGTCATTCTAGAAAACCAGATCTGGTCAGGAGTCCGTCCATGTAGCACGACAGGTGGGAGAGCCCAGCAGTAGCTGAAGGCTCCATGACCTGAGGATAAAAGTCAATGTGGTTTGCACAAATCAGGGAGGAACACTGTGTGCGAGGCTCAGCAAGTCAAAGCATTCACATATCTGTGGCTCTTTATTACCGCTACTCAACAGCGTCCAGTTCCAGGCCTGCTGTTTTCACTGCTACATTCTGTTGATTTTATTTTCACTGTTTAGCAAATATTTACTGTGTGCGTGCTGAGAAACCAAAATTGGGTATGATAGGATTCCTCCCTCAAAGGGCTTCCAGTTTAGTGAAAGAAATGTTGGCAGCTAATGACAAAAGACAAGTCTATAGCAGTGGCCTGTGCGTTAGAGGAGAGCATGGAGGAGAGGCTTCATGCTTTGGGCCAGGGAATGTGTGCAGAGGCACGGAGATGCGAAGTGTACAGCATTTTCCGGGACTAGAAGCAATCTAGTATTCCTGCAGCATTGGTTTAAAGTTAACTTAGTGTATTAGAACAGGCAAATACCTAAAGAAATATAGCAATTTGGAGGTTCTAGTTCACTCCCAGTAAATGCTTTTTCTAAAATTTAATGTTTTGAACTCTGTAAATATCCTAATTGAATATATAATATTCTAGTTCCCGTAATTTAATAGATTTTTGTTTTTTCCTCTAACACAGACAAAAATCTATTAAATAATAAGTAAACCAAACAAATCAAGCAAACCAGAAGGTAAGGCTATAAAGAATTATCTTTTATTAAAGAGATTTATCTAGAAACCATTCTGCATTTCCCCAGAGATCAGTTTCTGTAGCAGACGCTGTGTTTCGGTCCTGTAGGTTGGCCTGGCGGTGGTGAATGGACAGCTTATGGCTGTAGGAGGCTTTGATGGCACAACATACTTGAAGACCATTGAAGTTTTTGATCCTGATGCCAATACATGGAGGTAACTTTTCAGCTGTGTTGTGAATCACCTCACTGCTGCCTCAAAAATAATGGGCTTGAGATAGCCCATGATTGTCAAAATCAGGGTGTCGGCGCACTGAATTACCTCTTGCAGTATTTTGAAGAGGGATGAAGTTACCCATGTTTGGTGGTTTAATTGCTTTAAAGTGGCCGACATCTTACAAAATTCTTCTCCGTGGTAACTGTCCAGATTTATACTTGAGAATGACAAACGAGGGGGCGGGAGTTGTCTCTCTAGGCCCATCATGTTTAGCAGAGGAAAAGGAGGCACAGAACCTTCATCTTTCAGTGCAGTTTTTTGGTGTCCAGTAAAAACAAACTGCAATTACCTTTTAAAAATATTTCATTTAAAACCAATATTTTTTCTTTGAGCTTTTAAAAAATCTTCTTAAAAAATATACTATTTTAATAGACTTTAAGTCACTTTTAGGAGGCTACATATTAAGGGTTTCATTTTCTTTAAATCTTTAATTGTCTAACAAATCCTTGCTAAGCACTTGTTTGCTCACGCATTTATTTTAAAATTTAGCAAAAGCTCTAAAGATATAAAGCTATGATTTTAAGTTTAATCACATATTTTATATTTGATTCACAAACTAACCTGATATGTTTAAGAAACACTGGCATAAGAACTTAATTCTCAAACTTAACATATTTGATATTTTAACTATATAAAAATATCAATACTGATAGTTCGATGTACCTCATACCAGCCTTTTAAGGAAAGTTTTACCCTCCACACAATTTGAGGCCTGTTTTTCAATAAATTGAGCCTCTTTGCCTAAACAGACTCTAGGGTAGGCATCTCAGTGGTCGAGGTTGCACATCAACCACAGGTTTGTCTGGACATGAGATCTGAGGCCACAGACGTCCTGAAAGGTAAGCTGACGTTTATGTTATTGCCACTGCTCCAAAAAGGGCGGTCTCATAGCCCATCCCATTGTGTTCTAAGTATACATTTTCTAATTTTGTGTCTGTAGCTACCCACCCAGATTTTTCATGTTTATAAGATTCAACTAATGAGTTTATTGAGCTATTTGTCTAGTCTTCATCTCTAAAAAAGCCAGTTTTCACAGATATTTAGGTGACATTGTTTGGATTCTGCATCTTACTCCTGGCTCTGTAAGACTAAGCCAGACTAACGACATTGTAACACTTTTTGCTTCAACCTTGTCCATTAAGTAAAGCAGCACTGAGTGTTGTAACACTTTTTGCTTCAACCTTGTCCATTAAGTAAAGCAGCACTGAGTGTTGTAGACCCTGGGAATTCAAAAGTGAACACAAAAGTGCCCTCTAGGAGCTGACATGCTAGTGAGACAGTGCCACTGCAGGGGGTGGAGGCAAGGAGGTGGCTCAGGAAGTCCTCACTGCAAAGGTAACATCTAGCAAAGCCTAGGACAGATAAGGGAGATGCAATGGCAGATTTTCATGAATAGGAGCCTTCCTCTTGGGGCATATTTCCTTCCACATACAGCTTTCTAACTTAAGTGGGAATTTGAGTAAGACATTTACTTCTGATCCTATATAAGGACTTGTTTTTCAATAACTCACTAAATAGAATCTGTTGAAAAAATAACAAAATATAGTAGTTATATATCCCCAACTTAACACATTTTCTCCTGGCTGGCGGAAGAGTTAATATTCTTTCCCACAGAAATCCTTAATTTGAAGATAATCTTGTTTACATGTCACAAAACTAGATGCTAACTCTATTTACTTAGGTCCAGTTTTCTTCCATGAAGGGTTTGTACATACAAAAGGCCCTACCTGGTTTGGCTCAGTATATAGAGTGTCGGCCTGCAGGCGAAGGGGTCCCAGGTTCTGTTCTGGTCCGGGGCACATGCCTGGGTTTCGAGCTCCATCCCCGATAGGGGTGTGCAGGAGGCAGCTGATTAATGATGCTTCTCTCATTGAGGTTCCCCCCTCTCTCAAATCAGTAAAAACAAATAATTGATGGCTAGGGAAACGGGTGGGAAAATAATACAGCCATGATGCAAAAAGTAGTAGATATAAAACAGTCCCCTATAAGTGATAGCATTTCAGTCAGCATCTAAAATAATTCTGCCACTTGCCAGTGCACACAATTCCAGCTCCTAATCTTTGGAAGCTAAAAATAATGTGATATAAAATATAGATGTTTCATTATCATCTCATTTATGGGAAAAATGTTTTTTTCCCCAGTTAGAAACCTGATTTTCTTTCTTTGCAGGTTATATGGCGGGATGAATTACCGTCGGCTGGGGGGTGGAGTAGGAGTTATTAAAATGACACATTGTGAGTCCCACATATGGTGAACGTCTAGAAGACAGCTGTGTGTGTGCTCCACTGTATTCTGGAGCGCTTTGACTTTGGAGCTTCTACAGCTCGGGAAAACACGAACAAATTTTATTCTTTGCCGGTGCCTCAACTATGGAAACACAAGTACTTCACCTTAGGATGCCATCTTTGCACAGTAATGTTCACTTCTGTGCAGAATATTTATTTTTTGTTTTAATTTATCATGCGTTTGTTTTTTTAGCTTTCCTCCCAACCAAAATAAAAAATTCAAAGCAGTGAAATTTTATTTTAAGATACTAACTTTAAAAATGCTAATAAGGGGAGAAGGGCTATGACCTAGCTATTATTTCTAGGCACTCCATCCACAATCCCACTCCAAAGATTGGAATGCGAAGTGTGTAAGTTAGCCATCTTTCTTACACTAACCCCAGAAGACTTGAAAACCTTTTTTAAAAGGAGTATTAAATCAATAAAGCCAGGACTCCAGTGGAACTTAGCATCTTGTTTTCTGCTCCATTTAGTTTTTTCTCCCCGATATTTTAGTTTCTGTAGAGCCCTACTGCGTGCCTCTACAAAACAGTATGTGATTCTCATACTGTCTTGAGAATCCCCCAATGGAATCATGTATAACACTGCATGTTTTTACTGAAAAACATTACTGACTGAAGCAACTTTCGATTTGCACATTGCTACCAAGGACCAGCAGGGAGAATGTGCTCTCCCCGGCAGGGAACTGTTGTGCAGCTTACCTTTGATGCTCAGGCCACAGAGGCTCCCCTGTCATCAGCTGCCAGGAAGGACTTCCTCAGTGACAGGATAGTACATGGGAAAGGGGTAAAGCAAGCTGAGGCATTTTATTAATATCTTGGTTCTTTTATACAGCTATATATTATTTTCCTCATTCTATAAAGTCACTGCTACTATCACATTGCACTTTTTGGAGAAAAGTTAAAAAGGAGAAAAATGCTAAAAATTTCAGTGGTTGAAATTTGTCATTGTGTTCATAGACATTTTGTGGGAAAATCTTTTAAGATTTTATCCACACAAAAGGAATAACCTTCTCTTCTCCCCTCCAAAAAAATATTTGGCAACTTTTGTGTTTACATTTAAAAATCATTTGCACCTTTACAAGGAAAAGTATTTGGTAAACAATTGTTTACGTGTATCATTATGCTTTTTTCTAGCATGTATAACTTTTTAAAATAAAGAGTACTTACCATAAAAAAAGATCGGTTAATGCTTGTGTCTTTACTGTTTAGGTATTCTGTTTCTATATCATTTATATTTCCTTTATATAAAGTTAATAAACCTAAAATAATAAGAGGATTGCTAAATGCTAGAATGTTGTTATTTAATAAAGATTTTATATAAAAAGTTTTATAACAATGTTTATATTACCTAACCACTACACTTGTTTTCTGGTATAGGACTTAGAATCATAGAATTTGGAGCTAGAAGGACTCAACATTCATCTATTCCAGACCCATTTGTTTCTTTGCTTTAAGACTGAAAACAGGCAACGATAAAACCAACATCAGAAATCAGTTGCCCAAACTCCCACTCCATTTCTGTCTGTCTCCCATTGCCCCTGCAGGCTGGCCTGAAGCAGCATACGCCAACAAACCTTTGAAAAAGTATAAAAAATATGAAATCCTTACAGTACTACATCCTTAACAGCCAGTCTTCAAGGCAAAATCGCCTATTTCTCAAGGCTCTAATATTACCCATATTGGAAGAAAAGGAGAAGACTGATAAGAACAAAATTCTAAAGGTGAGACTCCATAAATAGAGAATTCCCCAATGGGAACAATTCATATGGCTGTGATTCAAGAACAGAGACCCAGGAACTACGTTATTGGCCAGTGTTCGCTGGAGCCAGGTTTATTACAACTCTATAACTGGGCCACTGGGGTTTTTAACTGATTCCACAGAGCCTCCAGCATTTCACCCTGGCCCTGGTTCCCACGTAGTTTCTGCTCCAGTAAACACAACTCCCTGTATTCACCTGTTTGTCTCTACAGTCTTGGAGGCACCAATTTGTCCTGTGTCCTCCCCTCTCTTAGGGACTACAAAGAGTCACTGACTTCTCCATCTGTTCACCTTTTTACTTGTTGCTTAGGACAGAGTGGCAACTTACAACATTCCATATGAAACTAGAAGAGTGTAGTTTTGAGTAATCATCTTGATACAGAAAAATTAATTTCACAAGACTCAACATCCATTCATAATAAAAACCCCCTCAACAAATTAGTAATGGAGGAAGAACCTCTTTAACCTGACAGGACACCTATGAAACACCTACAGCTAGCATCACATTTAGTAGTGAAATATGCTTTCCCATTACCATCAGGAACAAGACATACTGAAGAATAGCCACAGCAATTTAGCACAAAAAAGAAATATAAAACATCCAAATTGCAATTAAAAAATAAAACCGGCTTTATTCACAAATGACACCAGTCTTGTATATAGAAAATCCTAAGGAATTCACTGAAAATACTAAAGTAAACTTCAGTGAGGCCATAGGATACAAGAGCAATACACAAAATCAATTGTATTTCTGTGCAACAGTAACAAACAGCCCCAAAGTGAAATTAACAATTCTATTCTCAACAGCATAAAATACTCAGGAATAAATTTAACAAAGTGCAATATTTGTATACTGGAAACTATAAAACTTCGTTGAAGGAAATTTTGAAAGTGGAAAAATATCCCACATTTATAGATTGGAAGACTTAATTTATGATGACAATACTCCCCAAATCTAGTTTCAACACAATCACTATCAAAATCAAAGCTATGTGTTTTACAGAAATTGACCAACAAATGCTAAAATTCTCATAAAAATGTGAAAGAACTGGAATAGCCAAAGCAGCCTTGAAAAAAGCTAGAAGTCATACTTCCTGATTTAAAAAAACAAAACCACTACAAACCTACAGTAACCAAGTCAGTGTGGTATAGGCATGAGAACTGACATATTATAAATCCATGAAATAAAGTGGAGAATCCAGAAATAAACATGTATAGCCAACTGATTTTTAAGAAAGGTGACAGAAGCCAAAACCGGTTTGGCTCAGTTGATAGAGCGTCAGCCTTCGGACTGAAAGGTCCCAGGTTCGGTTCCGGTCAAGGGCATGTACCTTGATTGCAGGCACATCCCCAGTAGGGGGTGTGCAAGAGGCAGCTAATCTATGTTTCTCTCTCATCGATGTTTCTAACTCTCTATCCCTCTCTCTTCCTCTCTGTAAAAGATAAATATATTTTTTAAAAATAAAATATATATTTCTTTTTTAAAAAGAAAGGTGACAGACAATCCAATGGGATAATAATCTTTTCTATAAATTGCGCTGGAACTAATGATATCCATATGTCAAATGAATCTGGATGCTTAACCTCGCAGCACACGTAAAACTGAACTCAAAATGAATTACAGACCTAACATTAAGAGTTAAAATTATAAGAAGACATAAAAGAGAAAACTTCAGGACTTAAGATTAAACAATGATTTCTTAGATGTGACAGCAAAAGAACAATAAAAACATTGATAAACTAGACTTAATCAACATTTAAAACTTTTTGCATTTCAAAAATAAACGAGCTCATTCTGATATTTCCAATTAAAATTTAGTAGTACAGTTTCTACTTAGCTTACCCGATTTTACAATTGTGTATCTTTTACACTATAAATCTTGGTTTCTAATGTTGTTATAATTTATATAGACCACTAACAGCGTACAGCCAAAATAGTAAACATACTAAAAATAATTCTGTGTGATTATAGCATAAACTTTATATTAGGTTCATTTGTTTTCAATTTTAAGGATTGCTTTTTAACCCTGTTTGGATCTAATTTTGTTTTATAGCTATATAAACCACTTATATGTTCCAAACTATAAATGGAATATTCAGAGAAGCCTTAACTTTCATTCCTGACTCCTCTCCCTAATTCCTTCATTTCTCCTATTAGTAACCACTTTTATTAGTTTTTGACTTGTCCCTTCCATTGTTTCTTAAACATAAGGAAATACACACACAGGTTTCCATTCCTTCCATAAAAGAGAACATACTATTCACTAACTTCTCCATAGAGTCTGTACCATTTCTAACACCCCTTTACCCATTTTCCCTCTTCCACTCTTGTCTACCTACAACTTATTCAATACCTTATAAAATATAAAGTGGATCATATTACTCTCCTGCGTAAAAACTTCAGGGGCTTCCCATTGCATTTAGGGTAAAAGCCAATTTCTTCACAGTACCTATGAAAGCTGAGATGATAGGAATCCTGCCTCTAGGTATTAGGATTAGGTTTGGTTATGAGCAAGAGACCCAAAAGCAATAGCTTAAAAAACAAGATGGAAGTTGACTTCTCTGACATGTCTGAAGGAATACCTCTCACGGCTGGTACAGGGTTCAGCTTCAAGAAGTCCTCAGGGCCCTAACAGGTTTGGCTCAGTGGTTCGAGCGTCGGCCTGCGGACTGAAGGGTCCTGGGTTCAAATCCAGTCAAGGGCACATGCCCAGGCTCATTCCCCAGTAGGGGGCATTCAGGAGGCTGAAATCAATAAAAATAGATTTTTTTTTTTTAAAGTCCTCAGGGCACAAACTCCTTCCAGGCCATGTTCCCCGGTGCTTAGGACCGGACCCTCATCCCTGTCTCCTAAAAGAGCAGGCAGAGTACCAGTCATTGCATGTCTGCCAAGCAGCCGAGTTGGAAGAAGAAAGGAGCAACGGGTGCATGCCTGCTGTGGCTTAAGGAAGAGTCCTGGAAGCTCTGCCTAACCCTTCCCTTATATGGTCAGAACTTAGAGACTTCTGAGAAAGGCTGGAAAATGTCTGTTTCTGGGAAGCCATGTGCCCAGCCAAAGGCTGGGCGTCATAACACTCCTCTCCTCTTCCTCACTGTGCTCCAGCCGTACATCCCCCTTGTTCCTCAAACTGAGCCCTGACCTGTCCCAAGGCCTTCGCTCCTGCAAGTGTCACCTGCCTAGCATGCTCGTCCTCAGATCTTCACGTGGCTGGCTCCTGCTCCTCACTCAGGACTCAGCTCCCATCACTTCCTCAGAGAGCCCTTCTTTGACATCGTAAGTAAAGTAGGCCCATCCCACTCACCCTTTTCTCACCTCACTGCCTTATTTTCTCTATAGTGTTTTATCTCCATATGAAATTAAAATTTCCACAGGGTAGGGATCTTTTTTGTCTTTACTACTATATTCCTATTACCCAATACAATTCTAAGTATATAGTAGGAGCTTAATATTAGTTGAATGAAAGAATGTGTGACTCCAAAGTCCATGCTTTTCTTACCACCTCTCCTGTTCCCAATATAAAACATTACCACACTCCAGAACTTGTGTGTGTTTTTTAGAATAATAGTCTTTTATAAAAACACAGTTTCTAAAGTAAAACAAAACTTTTCTATGCTCAGTTAGTAAAAAGAAGAGATTTAGACCTAACTGCTAAGGCAAATCTCTAAAGTCGGTAGATTTTATCTACAAAATAGAAGAGTTGGTTAAAATTCATTTATTCTATCTACAGATATTTACGAAGCACTGCGCTAAAGCAAAATTAGGGAATGAAGAAAATCTCTGCCTTTCCAATATACAATTTGTGTGACTCTCTGGAATCGTTGGTTTGTAACCTTTGTGCTAGAGAAAAAGCCCATGCCTTCCCATTCCTGAAACATTAAACATGTTACCAAAATACTGTAAACACACTGCTTCCTTTTAAAAGTGAATATATTTAATTCAACATTTCAATAGGAACTGAATAATATTAAAAACAAGCATTATTAGTTGCTTTAAAAAATCCATATTCATTTTTAGTTTCCTTTGCAGAGGGTTTGTTGATTGCTAGCTCTCTACAGCAAACTTGTGCTAGAAAAATGTCTTCACAAGACAGAAATTCTCTTAATGCAAGTCTAAAATGCTTTCAAGGAACTAAAAGTTTTAGAGACCCAAATCAGAAATACTGAATATTAGACCTATATCATTTGAATCCTAAACGTTTGACATACTAAACATTACATATTTTTTAGAAAGATGGTCAACAAATAACTCAGCATTTTCTAGAGACTGGCACCCCTGATCGTCACAACTATTATAGAAGCACCTGGCTATGGTTCATCCCCTACCACCTTCTGTTCTAGATCCTTCTTGGCTTCTACTGGGCACCTCCGAAGGCACTGTGAGGAAACAGGTGCAGAGATGGATGCCCATTTCTCCTGAGGTCGCTTCTGAGAAAGCAATTAGTCAACTAGAAAGGTATATAATCCATGACTTATGATCCCCACAAGGCCTCACTCAATTTGAAAAATTGCCAGTTCTGTCAAATATGCCAACACTCCAATAAGGTACTTATGACACAGAATCTGAAAAGAAAAAAAAGGACATTTAAAATAGAATTATGATAATAAAGCAGTTTGTATTTGATAAATATTCCAGGCTTATTTTAAATTCCCTATCTGCAAGCTAAGATATGAATATGAAACCAAAGCATTGCTGTTCCAAGTCAAATTTTATCTAATGAAGTCTTTAATAAATTTACAACAATGATCAATGTTACTTAAAAGTAATTAGACTAGGGTTCTTATTTATCCTGAGTTCTATGCTTGGGCTAACTCTCTGCCTAAGGAGGGGAGGAAAGGCATCTCTGAACCCCTTGAACTTATATACACAATGAGTATCTACATTTTCTAGAAGGAGGTTCCATAGCTTCCTTCTCCTCAAAGATATATATTTATATATATATAGATAGATAGATAGATAGATAGAGATATATATATATAAATTCCAAAAGTATCTTGTAGAAACAAAGTAGATGGTAGAAACCTGGCTAATTAAAATTAAGGTATGTTAAATTCCTAGCACAGTGACAAAGCCAGTAATCACTGTTTATGGTGGTTATATATTAATATATTTTAAATATTTTAATATACTTGAGGGCCTACTTTCAATTGGTTTTTGATACTTTCTCTAATAAGGACTTTATAAACAGTAAAACAATATCTCTATTACTTCTTTTCCAGCAGGGATAGAAAAGCCTAAAATATGAAGACGATTATCTTAGTTATGTGTTTCTGGCTATAATTTCCTTATCTAACAAAATCCATCTGATTAATTATGTCAAAGTTTGACAAGAAATTATTTTGAAAGTTTCAAAGTTACTACAGAGTAATTAGTATTATTTCCAAAATCTGTAGCACACAACACATAGTATGCTTACATAATAAAGCTGAACCAAGCTCTGGCCAGGATTGTGGATCATCCTGTACACTGAAAAGCTGCTGGTTCGATTTCTTATCATAGCACATGCTCAATCCCCAGTAGGGGGCATGCAGGAAACAGCTGGTTAATATTTTGCTCTCACATTGATGTTTCTCTCTCCCTCTCCCTTCCTCTCTAAGAATCAATTTTTTTTAAAAAAAGCTGAATCAAAAAGGTTAAAATTTTTTATAAATATTTTATAAAGCATAAAATAAAATCTACTGGCAGACATTCAATGTATTTAGTCCACGTGGAAAATGCAATCACATATATTTTGAAAACTGCAACAATAAGAAAAATTACTTAACTAGATTTGTTCAAACTAACCTTTATTTTTCCATTAGTATGTGCTGAAGCTACTGATGTTGAAACGCGAACCAATCTTGTGGCTGATAAGTGAATTTTGAAATGCCTATGGAAATGTGAACAAAGGCAGTCCATGAACAAGTCAACTTCCTCCTGGGTCACTTCCCCAGGGGCTTTGTGGACACTGTCCCACAGAGCTTTTGCATCCTCCGAATGTATGGCATAAGCAATATCCAGACTTTGAGGGCCGCACGGTACAGACCAGAGAAATTCAGTAGTGGCCACATAGTGGTCCATTCTGCATGCAGTCCACATAGCTGCCATCCAGGAAAGATTAAATGCATTGATTGCTAAGGGACTGAAATGACAGTCAAAAGTTTTCTGAAACCAGGTTCCAATTAAGGCGGTATTAGTCTCTGCTCCATTTGCAAGAAATAAGGGTAGACAGGTGAAATCTTCTGAAACAGTCTCCAAAAGATTGTCTCCAAATATACAGCAGAACCACCCAGTCCACAACACTTTGCCTTCTCTGTTCTCAGATGGCAAGTGAGATTTTGACAGAATCTACAAAGAAAATAGGTTCGTTGAGTTGAAAAGTACATTTACTCCGAAATTACATCACCTCAAATTTAATTAGTACATTTAAAACTGAGAAGATACTATATTACTTATGAAAAAACAAAGAACAGTATCCCTAATCATTATTAGGGTTCATCAGATTCACTGACCTTTTTCCTAATATTCTTATGCACGAGAGACATGGTATATGGCAAGATCTTTGTACAATCAAAATGCAAAACAAAGAATACCAATATGGTACAACCAGGTACAGTATGGGGGGGGGGGGGGACCTCAACTTTAGGAGCAGTAAAAGGTCACCAAATGCAATGTGCTAGAACTATAAGCATGTGCTCAGGTGAGGATTTTAGTAGGGCTTCATTTATTTAGATACATTTTAAATATTGAAAAGTTTAACACTGAAAAGCAAAATGAGCCCAGCCAGTGTGGCTCAAGGGTTGAGCATTGACCTATGAACCAGGAGGTAAAGATTTGATTACCCGTCAGGGCACGTACCTGGGTTGTGGGGCTGATCCCCAGTAGAGGGTGTGCAGAAGGCAACCGATCAATGGTTCTCTCTGACCATTGATGTTTCTATCTTCCTCTCCCTTCCTCTCTCTGAAATCAATAAATATATATATATATTTTTTAATTTGGTTCAGTGGATAGAGCATCAGCCCGCAAACTGAAGGTCCAGGTTCAATTCTGGTCAAGGGCATGTACCTTGGTTGCAGGTAACCCTGCACTGGTCAGGATGCATGTAGGAAGCAACCAATTGATGTGTCTCTCCCTCTCCCCTTCCACTCTCTCTAAAAATCAATGAAAAAATACTCTTGGGTGAGGGTTAACAACAACAAAAAATAAAAAAGTTTCTGAGTCTCAGAAAGTTTCATTAAAGATTTACACGGGGCAGGCATCCTGTTGGCCCTTCCCATTTTCCTTCTAATTCCTGTCAGAAATTTGCATATATCTAGAGCTCCAAGAGCCGTCTTAGACTATAAAGTCACCTTAAGGATGGAAGCCACACACCAACTATGAAAGAGAAGAGAGAAGGGGCCTATTATTAATAACTAGAGACCTGGTGCATGAAAATTCATGCGTTGGTGGAGGGGGGAACATCGTTCAGCCCAGCCTGCCCCCCTCACAGTCCGGGAGCCCTCAAGGGTGGGAGTTGACCCAGCGATCAGGGGAAGGTGACGCCTCCATCACACCTCTGCTGCTGCTACTGCCGACAGTGCAAGCCGTGGCCAGCCCTGGTTACCTGAGCCTCGGGCAGCCCTGGGTGGCTGGGCTGCCGCCATCTGAAGCTTGCCTGCGCCTGGGGCTGGTCCTGGGTAACTGGGGGGGTGAAGTGATTGGAGGACTCTGGAGGCAGGCCCGACCTTGCCACGCCTGTCACCCCAATGGGACTGAGAGGACTGGGTGCCGGCATCTTTGAGGGTGGGACAGTCAATTAGCATATATTCCCTCTTCATTGGCTTTGGGCGCCACTTTGCGACGGTGTGAGTTAATTTGCATATTCCCTTTATTAGATAGGATATCATAAAGCATATATATACCAGCCTTGAATAGCTTACCTACATACACCTCTTTAGAAGATAAATAAAGTTAAATTTCCTGTTATTTACCGTATTTTCCGGCGTATAAGACGACTTTTGAAACGAAAAAAAAGCCTGCTCAGATTGGCCAGAGTCAGAGAGGCGGTCTATTAAAAAAAGAACTGGTGTTGCCTCAGAAGTGGGGGGGGGGGGTGTAGTCTTATACAGCGAATATAGGCCTAAACCTATGTTTTAACTGTAAAATTAGGGGGTCGTCTTATACGCCCGGTCGTCTTATACACCGGAAAATACGGTAAGCTTTCTGTCATATGCAGCTGAATCTAATCCTAGACATCTTGAGATCTGTGCAAATACCATGACCTATATATACCATGGCTCAGCAAACTTCTTCTGTAAAGGTCCAAATAGTAAATATTTTAGGCTTTGTGGGCTATAGCAAATACTCAGCTTTGAAACTGTAGCACAAAAGCGCCATAGAAAATTCATAAACAAATGAAAGGGGCTGAAACCAGTTTGGCTCAATGGACAGAGTGTTGGCCTGCGGACTCAAGGGTCCTGGGTTCGATTCCAGTCAAGTGCATGTACCTCGGTTGCAGGCACATCCCAGTAGGGGGTGTGCAAGAGGCAGCTGATCGATGTTACTCTCTCAACGATGTTTCTGGCTTTCTATCCCTCTCCCTTCCTCTCTGTAAAAAATCAATAAATATATATATATATTTATTTTTATTTTTTTTTTAAATGAAAGGGGCTCTGCTCCAATAAATTCTGTTACAGAAATAAGCTGTGGGTCAGACTTGGCCATGCAGTCCATGGTTTGCTGACCTCTGATATATAACAAATAAACAAATTAGGTCTGTTCAACTGTTTCAGAATTTCATTTATCAATGACTAAGATGATAAATGAGATAGATGTAACAGGAATGAATAAAATTCAGTTTCTGAATAAAGCAAAAATTGGTTCTATTACTTTTATACACTGCACATAGGAAGGAATGTAAAAGGTTACATTTCTGAGAGTAATTTGATCTGTATCACAAAATGTAAAAATAAGTTACTTTTTAAAAAATATATTTTTTTATTGATTTCAGAAAAGGGAGAGGGAGAAATATCAATGATGAGAATCATTGATCGGCTGCCTTCTGCACGCCCCCATACTGGGGATCGAGCCCATAACTCAGGCATGTGCCCTGATAGGGAATGGAATCGTGACTTCCTGGTTCATAAGTCACACAACCATCATGCTGGGCTAAGTTACATATTTTGTTGTTAACATTGTACTTCTAGGAATTTAATCCCAGTAAAAACCATAAACCTGTAAAATTCCTAATGATATGAGTAATTATCTTCAACATTTATTATTAGTAAAAAAGCCATAATGCAAACAGTAGGGCAATATGATCCCAATTTTAAATAAGGATAGCTAAATGGATGTATCTATGTTCATGAGAGATATTGATTTGTAGTTTTCTTTTGTTATAGCGCACATGTGTCAAACACAAGGCCCGCGGGCCAAATCCGTCCCGCCAGGCCTTGCAATGTGGCCCGCACCACGCTGTCATCACTGCACTCCGCTGCGTTTCCATCACAATGACAGTTTATGACTGTTCAGTAAACCATTCGGCCCGCGATTTAGGCTGGATTTTAGATTTTGGCCCCTTCTCTGATTGAGTTCGACACCCCTATTATAGCGTGTTAATCTGGTTTTGATATTAGGGTAATGCTGGCCTCACAGAATGGGTTAGAAAGTATTCCCTCTGCTTCTATCCTCTAAAAGAGAATGTAGATAATTGGTTTATTTTCCTCAAGTGCTTGGTATAATTCCCAGTGAACCTATCTGGGCCTGGTACTTTCTATTTTGGAAGGTTATTAATTACTGATCCAATTTCTTTAATAGATATAAACCTATTAAGATCGTCTACTACCAAAAAGATGTATACCAAGATATTGAACTGTGGTTTTTTAACTTTTTTTGTACTTTATGTATTTTTAGGTTTTCTAAAATACACGATTATACAGGGCGGGGCAAAAGTAGGTTTACAGTTGTTCATATGGAAAATACAATAATAAATGATAATACAAGAATACACTGTTTCACTACTCACAACTGTAAACCTACTCTGAAATAATAATAAAAACTATTTTTTAAGTTGGTAATTATCTACTTTAAATTTGGTCAAATAAGACATAAGAAGTTATAAATCACAAGCTTAAGAATTTCAAAAACAGCCAAAACCGGTTTGGTTCAGTGGATAGAGCGTCTGCCTGTGGACTGAGAGGTCCCGGGTTCGATTCTGGTCAAGAGCATGTACCGTGGTTGCAGGCACATCCCCAGTAGGGGGTGTGCAGGAGGCAGCTGATCGATGTTTCTCTCTCATCGATGTTTCTAACTCTCTATCCCTCTCTCTCCTCTCATCTCTGTAAAAAAAATCAATAAAAATTTAAAAAAAAAAAAAAAGAATTTCAAAAAACAGTAAGAATTAGCAAAATGTCCAAACCAAGACAATGCAGATTCTTTTCCCTAGCACACAAGTATTGCCTATATACTATACCTGGACGAGAAATGCATCAGGGTCCCTTTGTGTTCCTTTCATTCCCAGGAGAGTAGAGAAAATCACCTTGATGTTCAAGTCTTCTCCCACTTCCACAGCAAGTCCTTTTTGTTTTTCAGCAACAATAAACGCACTCAGAAATTTAGAGTATTCTCTGAGATTAGTGTAGGAGAACTTATACAGGGGAGTTAAACTATACAGAGTCCATTGCTTATGTAGAAGGAATGCAACCTTTTGAGGATCAACATCTTCCTAAAAATAAAATAAATAAAATCACAGCAAATGAGGTTTAAAAATTAGGAAACTTTAGTAAATAAGAATTTAATCATAGTATATTAAGTATTTAATACAATACAAATCTAAGGTGATCTCTGCACACCAGCCAAACGTGTTTGCAGGACTCTGAAGGTCTTTGAACAGGTCTTTGCTTTTGGTGTACCTTCTTTTAGAATGCTCTCCCACAGGTGTTCACTTGGCCTGTCCCCTTCCTCCAATCAGGTCTCTGCCTAAATGTCACTCAAAAGGCCACTGTACCTAAAGTAGCACCTGCACCCACTCCAACTTGTTACTCTCTAACTCCTAACATGCTTTATATTTATTACTATCTGATATTATATACTAGAGGCCTAGTGCATGAAAATTCGTGCACTTGGAGGGGGTCCCTCAGCCCAGCCTGCACCCTCTTGCAGACTAAGGGTCCTCGAGGGAGCGGGCTTAAGCTGAAGTCTGGCCTCCCTCTGTGGGAAGCGACCAATGGGCCAATCAAGGGACGGCACTGGCAGGTGAGCGGCCAGCCCTGCCCCCCAATTGCCCCTCTGCCACCGCCAATCACCGCCGCCCCTCCAATCACCATCCCCTCCCTCTGGCCACTGGCACCTGCCTTGGCTAACCTGGAGCCAACCACTCGCTGGCCCCGCCCCTGCCAACTGATTGTCCCACCATTCAGTCAATTTGCATATTAGGCTTTTATTATATTGGCTGTGTGTGATTTTTACTATTTTTCTTACTGGAGTATCAGTTTGATGAAATCAGGAATTCTATTTTTTTCACTACTACCTTCTAGCACTCAGAACAGGGCCATCTAGAACAGGTGTTCAAAAATATTAATGGATGAATTTTATGTTTCACTTGTAGAAAAGTTATAGATTTTGAAAACAGTAATTATTCTTTGAGCAACTAATTTTATTGGATTTAATTACTTTTTTAAAAGTGTCTGGCAGTAAATCCATCCTATGGCACAAAGCCTAATTCAGTAAATTAAAAAGATACCTGGAAGTATTTTTGCCATCCTCTATTAAGAACCACAGGTACCATCAAAAACAAAAGCCCTAGCTAGTTTGCTCAATTCAGTCAGGGGCATATGCCCAGGTTGTGGGCCTGATCCCCAGTAAGGGGTGTGCAGAAGACAGCCAATCAATGATTCTCTCTCATCATGGATGTTTCTCTCTATTCCTCTCTCCTTCCTTTCTGAAATCAATAAAAATATATTTATTTTTAAAAAATAACACTTTACCTATAGTAGCACTATGTCATTACTGAGCAAGAGTCTTCAGATACTCTATGGCTTCTAGTTTTATCCTGAATTGAATTTTTCTATACAATTCATACTTCCTGAGATAGTCTCACCACTATCTTTTAGAACTTTCACTCGTTGTCTACTTACAAAAACATTTGCTCAGACAAAATTACTCATGGAAATAGTTATTAACTTTTATATAAAAGTTGTAACGTTTTTTCTTATTAGGCAAAAGTCATAGCAAAATTACTTGTATCATAAACATATATTGTACTGAATTGGACATTCCAAACTTTAATTAACATACAGTTTCTGTTTACTGGTTAGGAACCATCACTTTCATTAGCAGCACTAGTAATTTTTCTTTAAGAAAGTTTTCACAAAGAAGCAAAACTTTTCTCATATCCCAAAAGATACTGTGCACACAATAGTGTTAAGAAAACAAAGTTACTAGGAAGGTCTGAGTGACTGATAGCCAGGTTCCTAGCTAAGTGACTCAAAATCACACATCAAACTGCCTAGGGCAGTGGTTGGCAAACTCATTAGTCAAAAGAGCCAAATATCAACAGTACAAAGATTGAAATTTCTTTTGAGGCCACAAAGTTTCAATCTCTCTGTACATGCGCACCTGCACATGGTATTTTGTGGGAGAGCCATACTCAAGGGGCCAAAGAACCGCATGTGGCTCTCGAACTGCAGTTTGCCAACCACTGGCCTAGGGCCAGTAAAGTTACAAATTAATGTTTTATACTGTCTGGGTCATGTGCAAATGATCAAAACAGAGCATGACCAAAACTGGTTTGGCTCAGTGGATAGAGAGTCGGCCTGCGGACTGAGGGGTCCCAGGTTCAATTCCGGTCAAGGGCATGTACATTGGTTGCGGGTACATCCCCAATAGGGGTTGTGCAGGAGGCAGCTGGTAGATGTTTCTCTCTCATCGATGTTTCTAGTTCTCTATCCCTCTCCCTTCCTATCTGTAAAAAATCAATAAAATATGTTTAAAAAAAAAAAAGAGTGTAAATCCTAAGTTCTCATCACAAAGAGAAAACTTAAAAAAAAAAAAAAAAAAAAAAAGAGCATGATGCCACCAGATAAATCTAAGCCAATTTAAACAGCAAAATAACTTGGTAATTAATTATAAAAATATGAAAAACAGGGATTCGTGAGTTCAAGTCTCCAATAAATAAATAAATAAGTAAATAAGTAAATAAATAAATAAATAAACAGAGGAGGAAAGAGAAGGGCTTAAAATAGAATTCCAAAATCTGACTGGTAAATACGTAGTAAAGGGAGATTGGAAAGTCATTATTTTGCAACCATCATGATAAAGATGGGGCAGGCAAAAATTATCAATGGATATTAAGTCCAGGGGGAAATTTTGATGAGGAACATGGTATTTGCATTATTTTAAAGTGTCTCCCAACAGAATGCTTATTAGTTGCAGAGGGAACTAAAACAGTAATTATTAGGCAACACCTTGATAAGGTGATCAAAATTAACATTAACTACGTGGTACCAGATGTCATTCCCCCAGGACACAGTAGTACCTACCGTATTTTTCGGACCATAAGATGCACCGGACCATAAGACACACCAGTTTTTAAAGAAGGGAAATGAAGAAAAAGATTCTGAAACAAATAGTGTCCTAAAATATTTTATGTGCATTAAAACCCAACATCACAGTCATAAACACATGTAATCAACCCTGTAAAGTAAACAGCAGCATTTAGATCTATTTTAGAGCCGGGCAAGCACACAGAGACCACACAGAGCCGGGCAAGTAAAAAAACTTTTTTTTTAAAGTATATGTGTAGGCTATATTTGGACCATAAGACGCAGGGACTTTTTCCCCCCACTTCTGGGGGGGAAAAAGTGCGTCTTATGGTCCGAAAAATACGGTATATAGTATCCCAGCCAAGAATACACAACTTCAACCTCCTAATTGTGAGGAAATAGCAGACAAATACAAAATGAGGCATATTCTATTTTTAAAAGTAAGAGAAAACTATACTCTTCAAAAATGTCAATGTCGTAAAAGACAAAGAAATATTGTGGCAATGTTCCAGATCAAAGGGCTTTAAAAGACATAACAAAGGAGGTACTTACTTTCTTTTTGCTGTTTCTCATTTATTTTATTACCTGAAGGATGGAGAAACTACTGAACGTACTAGAAATAGTAACAAAAAATGAGATGTTTTGTTCACATCTATTCTCAATTATTGAGGAACACAAAAAGCATACCTGCAACTGTGAACATTGGGGAATTTTCCTTTGAGGTGAAGGCGGGACAAATGAAGTCAGCTTCCTGACTGATTCCAACCGCTTCTGCAGTGGGGTGGCACCTATAAAGTGATCTTTAAGCCTTGAGGATGTTGATTCTGGGATGTCATAAGAATCCATGGTCTACATAAAAAGAAATAAAACCAGAATTCTAAACACAAACAATTCTAACTCAAGCTCACAGTTACAATGCTTTCTCTGCTCATTATAAAGGAGTTCTTTCTCACCCTTCCCCTCCCTGCTTCCCATTTTGACTTTTTAACCAAGTCCAGTATTTCTCCTTGGCCACAGGCTATTTTTATGAATATGACAGATAACTCAGACAATATTCTGTCAATATTCCAAGTTAACTTAAACTCATTAAAGTAGTCTCCCATTTTCATTCTTTAACATGCAGTCCTTAAACACATTCTATTGAGAATTTCCTTTAACAGTCTGTCCCCTATTCCCAGAGCTACTTCCTTAGCCAGATTCTATTACCACAACTAACCCTTTCTTCCATATCTAAAGGTAATCATCCTTCAGAAATGGCACTTTATTGTTAGATACCTGTGCAAAAACCTTTATAGTGATTAAATGAACTCTACTCTTCTGCTCTGTACTTAAAAATCTTTTATAATTCAGCAGTCCTTATCTTCCTACTTTCCCTAGATATACACATATTCTTATCTTCGTGTTTTTGCCTATCAACTATATTCCTTAACTAGAGTGTCCTTTTTCCATTTCACCATTTTTGAGATTATGCTTCAATCCAATCCAATTTCAAGTAAGTTAGGGTTTTATTAACCTTGTTTCCCAAAACACATGCTATATACTTCTGTCTATATCAGTGGCTCCCTCATTTCTAGAAGGGAAGGAAGGGAAGAAAGGGGAGCTGGGGGTGGGTGCACGTGTATACAAAGAGCTATCAGAGTAAGTAAATATTTTTAAAAGCCTTAAGGTCCTCCTGTGAATTCCAAAGCAAGTTCCCCTCTGGCCAGCCCAATATGTTAGCCCAGGGTGCCGTGACCACACAAGCAGCATCCGTGCATGCAGCAGCTGTGTGAACAGCCCACCCCTGTCCAAGGAGCAGCAGCTGTGGGAGCAGCCTGCCCACACCAGTCAGAGGAGCCACCACTGCTGCGAGCAGCACCCACCTGAGGAGCTGCCGCCAACTGAGAAGCAGCAGCTGCCACCTGAAGAGAAGCCCCCCCCCCACCATGACTTAACACCTAGATCCTTCAGTGAGAGCAAAAATGGGGAGACAAAGAAACCCCCAAAAATAAGAAAAGGAGGAATCATCAGAAAAGGAGCTAAGTGAAACGGAGGCATGCAATATGCCAGAAAAGGAATTCAGAAAAAGGGTCATAAACTGGATGAAAAAAATAAACAACTTATGTAAGAATCAAGAAGAAAGAGTGATAGAGAGAAACCAAGATAGTGGCAAAGGTAAATGCCTAAACTGCCGCCCCATACAACAATTTCAAAACTACAATTAAAAGACAAAATGTCTATCACCCAGGACCACGGGAAAGCAGGCTGAGTGGAAGTTCTACAAGAAGGAAAGAGGTAAGAGCACAAGTGCTGAAAAGCTGAGGTACAGAGAAACGTGAATGTGCTGCTTTTTTTCAACCTGAAGGGAAATAAGCTCCCGATCACTCTGAAATCGTTTCTGGGGAGACACCTACAGGGAGAAGCTGGTCTGTCGGCCAACAGGTTGGAAAGTGAGGGTGACTTTTTTGCAGAGGTGCACCCAGCAATCATTGTTTACTGCGCTGGAGCGCGGGACACGCAGACTTGGAAACAAGGAAAGGCAGAGAAGACTAATGGCAGCCATCGCTGTTTGCCCCGCTGTAGCCTAGTGACACCCTGAGACTCCACCCTGCACAATCTACAAACACACCCAAGCTCCACACAGACTTTTGCATATAAAATGGTCTGCCCTATAGCAGTTTAACCAAATAAACTGCAGCTCCAGTAAGACAGCTCCAAAAAGTTTCAACAGTAGACTAGGAGAAGCAGAGGACCAAATAAGCAAATTAGAAGACAAGGAAGCAAAACACACCCAAAACTGAACTGCAGTTGGAGGGGAAAAAAAATTAAAAGACAGGAGGAGAGCCTAAGGGAGCTTTGGGACAACATGAAATGAAGCAACATACAAATAAGGATGCAAGAATGACAGGAAGAGGAACAAGGGTTAGAAAACCTATTTGAAGAACTAATGTCAGAAAACTTTCCTGGTGTAGAGAAAAAACACAAGCACAGAGAGTCCCAAACAAGATGAACCCAAAAGGCCCACACCAAGCATGTCAATTATGATGGCAAACATTCAGGACAAAGATAGAACCTTTTTTTTTTTTAAGATAGAATCTTAAAGACTGCAAGGGAGAGACAGAAAATTACATACAAGGGGAACTACCATTAGATTATCAAATGCTTTCTCAACGGAAACACATCAGGCCAGAAAGGAATAGAAGGAAGTTTACAAAGTGATGCAAAGCAAGGGCTGAATCCAAGAATACTCTATCCAGCAAGGCTATCATTCAAAGTTGGAGAAATAAGGAGCTTCACAGACAAAAAAAAAAAAAGGCTAAGGGAGTTTATCACCACCAAGTCAGCAATGCAGAAAATGCTAAAGGGACTTGTGTAAAAAAAAGAAATAAGAAGGAACACGGGCACAAAAAAAATTAAAATGGCTACAAAGAAGTACCTATTAATAACTTTAAATGTAAACCAAATAAATGCTCTAATTAAAAAACATCGAGTAGCTGAATGGATAAGAAACATGATCCATTTATATGCTATATACAAGAGAACCGCCTCAGAATAAGGAACTCACACAGACTGAAAGTGAAGGGATGGAAAAATATTTTCCAGGCAAATGGAAATTGAAAAAAAAAAAGCTGGGGTAGCAATACTTATATCTGACAAAATAGACCTCAAAGTGAAGACCATAACAAGAAATAAGGAAGGTCATTTCATAATACAAAAGGGATCAACACAACAAGAGGATATAACCCTGATAAACATATATGCACCCAATGCAGGAGCACCCAAATACATAAAAAAAATTCTGGAAGATATCAAGGGAGAAATCAACAATACAATCATAGTAGGGGACTTCAATACCTCACTGGCATTACTGGATAAATCTTCTAGACAAAAAAATCAGCAAAGAAACTGCTATCCTAAATATCTCACCAGATCAGATAGACTTAATTGACATCTTCAGAACATTTCACCCCAAAGCCACAGAATATGCGTTCATCTGAAGTGCACATGGGACATTTTCAAAGATAGACCACATATTGGAACACAGGCAAAGCCTCTCCAAATTCAGACAATTGAAATTATATCAAGCATTTTCTCAGATCACAATGGCATATTAGAAATAAACTACAATAAAAACAATCAAAAAAATTCAAACACTTGGAAATTGAATAACACGCTATTGAACAATGATTAGGTTACCAAAGAGGTCAAACAAGAAATTAAAAACATCCTGGAAACAAATGACAATGAAAACACAACAATCCAAACTCAACATGGATAAAGGACTTAAAAACATAAGATTGGAAACCATGAAAATACTAGAGGAATCCACAAGCAGCAAAATATCAGACATATGCTGAAAGAACTTCTTCACCGATACTACTCCTAGGGCAATGGAAGCTAAAGAGAAAATAAACAAATGGGACTACATCAAAATAAAAAGTTTTTGCATAGCAAAGGAAACCATCAATAAAACAACAAGAAAGCCCACTGCATGGGAGAACATATTTGCCAACAATATCAACGATAAAGGTTTAATCTCCAACATTTACAGGTAACTCATGCAGCTTAACAAAAAGAACATAAACAACCCAATCAAAGAATGGGCAACTTTCAACATAATAAAAGCTATATATGATAAACCTGCAGCAAACATCATACTCAATGGGCAAAAACTAAAACCATTCCCTCTAAGAACAGGAACAAGACAGGGATGCCCACTCTCACCACTTCTGTTTGACATAGTACTAGAAGTACTAGCCATTGCAATTAGACAGGAAGAAGAAATAAAAGGCATCCAAATTGGAAAAGAAGAAGTAAAATTCTCTTTATTTGCAGATGACATGATATTGTACATAAAAAAAACAAAAGACTCCATCAAAAAACTAATAGATTTAATAAATGAATTCAGCAATGTAGCAGGATACAAACTTAACGCCAAGAAATCTATGTTATTTCTATACACCAATAGTGAATTTACAGAAACAGAGACTAAAAAAAGCAATCCCATTTACCATCACACCAAAAAACTTAAGATACCTAGGAATAAACTTAACTAAGGAGGTAAAAGACCTATACTCGGAAAACTACACGACACTGAAAAAAGATAGAGGAAGATGTAAACAGATGGAAGAACATACCATGTTCATGGATTGGTAGAATCAACATAATCAAAATGTCCATACTTCCTAAAGCAATCTATAGGTTCAATGCACTCCCCATTAAAATACCAACAGCATATTTCACAGACCTAGAAAGAACTCTCCAAAAATTCATCTGGAACAAAAAAAGACCCCGAATAGCCACAGCAATCCTGAGAAAGAAAAATAAAGTAGGAGGTACCTCAATACCAGATTTCAAACTGTATTACAAAGCCACTGTTCTCAAAACAGTCTGGTACTGGCACAAGAACAGACATATAGACCAATGGAATAGAATCGAGAACCCAGATATCAACCCAAATCACTATGCTTAATATTTGACAAAGGAGGCACGAACATACAATGGAGTCAAGACAGTCTCTTCAATAAACGGTGTTGGGAAAATTGGACAGATAGATGCAAAAGAATGAAACTAGATCACCAACTTACACCATACACAAAAATAAACTCAAAATGGATACAAGACTTAAACATAAGACAGGAAACCATAAAAATACTAGAGGCATCCACAGGCAGCAAAATCTCAGACATATGCCAAAAGAACTTCACTGGTGCTGCCCCTAGGGCAATGGAAGCTAAAGAGAAAATAAACAAATGGAACTACATCAAAATAAAAAGCTTTTTTACAGCAAAAGAAACCATCAACAAAACAACAAGAAAGCCCACTGTATGGGAGAACGTATTTGCAAATGTTATGACTGATAAAGGTTTAATATCCAACATCTACAGACAGCTTATACAACTTAATAAAAGGAAGATAAATGATCCAATTACAAAATGGGCAATGGACCTAAATAGAATCTTCTCAAAAGAAGACAGAAGGAAGGCCAGGAGGCACATGAAAACATGCTCAAAGTCATTAATTATCCAAGAGATGCAAATCAAAACAACAATGCGGTACCATCTCACACCTGTCAGAATGGCCAACATCAACAAATCAACAAATGACTAGTGTTGGCGAGATTGCGGAGAAAAAGCAACCCTCGGGCACTGCTGGTGGGAATGCAGACTGGTGCAACCACTGTGGGGAACAGTATGGAGTTTCCTCAAAAAACTGAAAATGGAACTCCCATATTTGACCCAGTAATCCCACTCCTAGGATTATATCCCAAGAAACTAGAAACACCAATCAGAAAGGATATATGCATCCCTATATTCATAGCAGCACAATCTACAATAGCTAGGATTTGGAAACAGCCTAGGTGCCCGTCAGCAGATGATTGGATCAAAAAACCATGGTACATATACACAATGGAATACTATGCTGCCATAAAAGAAGAAGGAATTCTCATCATTTGCAGCAACCTGGATAAAATTGGAGAACATCATGCTGAGTGAAATAAGCCAGTCAATGAAAGAGAAACACCACATGACCTCACTCATTTATGGATAATAAAAAACATTATAAACTGATGAACCAAAAGATAGATATAGAGACAGTAAAGCAACAAGCAGACTGTCAAATTACAACAGGGAGGGGAGGAAATCTGGGGGAGATAATAGATCAACCGAAGGTCTTGTATACATGCATATAAGTACAACCAATGGACACAAAACTCTGGGGAGGGAGGGTATGTGTGGGAGGAGGGGCAATGGTAAGATATGTACACAGATAATAATTTAATTTTTTTTTAAAAGGGAAAGGATTCAATTAAAGATGATTTGACAAGCAAAAAAAAAAAAAAAGAAAGAAAGAAAAGAAAGATCATACACTATGACCAAGTTAGATTTATCCCAGGGATGCAAGGATGGTACAATATCTGCAAATCAATAAATGTGATACATTACATAAACAAACTGAGAGATAAAATCATAGTCATATTAATTGATGCAGAAAAGGCATTTGACAAAATTCAACACCCTTTCTTGATAAAAACCCTCAGTGAAGTGGGAATAAAGGGATCATACCTCAACATAATAAAAGCCTTATATGACAAACCTACAGACAACATCATACCCAATGGGCAAAACTAAAACCATTTTACCTAAGAACAGGAACAAGACAGGGATGCCCATTTTCACCACTCCTGTTGGACATAGTCCTGAAAGTGCTAGCCATAGCAATTGGACAAGAAGAAATAAAAGGTATCAAATTGGAAAAGACACGTAAAACTGTCATTATTCACAGATGACATTATACTTTACATAGAAAACCCTAAACACTCCATCAAAAAATTATTAGAGTTAATAAATGAATTCAGCAATGTAGCAGGATATAAAATTAATGCTATGAAATTATGGCATTTTTATACACCAATAGTGAATTTACAGAGGGACTAAAAAAGCAATCCCAATTACCTTTGGACCAAAAAAATCAAGATATCTAGGAATAAACTTAACTAAAAGGGTAAAAGACCTGTACTCAGAAAACTACAGGACAGGGGGGGGGAAAGAGATAGAAGAAGACAAACAGAAGAACATACCATGTTCATGGATTGGTAGAATCAACATCATTAAAATGTCCATACTATCCAGAGCAATCTATAGATTCAATGCACTGCCCATTAAAATACCAACAGCATATTTCACAAACCTAGAACAAACTCTCCAAAAATTCATCTGGAATAAAAAAGACCCCGAACAGCTGCAGCAATCCTGAGAAAGAAGAACAAAGTAGGAAGGATATCAACACCAGATATCAAGCTATATTACAAAGTCACTGTTCTCAAAACTGCCTGGTACTAGCAGAAGAACAGACATATAGACCAATGGAATAGAACAGAGAACCCAGAAATTGAACCAAACCACTATGCTCAATTAATACTTGACAAAGGAGGCAAGAACATACAATAGAGTCAAGACAATCTCTCCAATAAACGGTGTTGGGAAAATTGGACAGATACATGCAAAAAGATAAAACTAGACCACCAACTTACACCATACACAAAAACAAACTCAAAATGGATAAAGGACTTAAACGTAAGAAGGGAAACCATAAAAATCTTAGAGGAATCCACAGGCAGGAAAATCTCAAACATACGCCAAAGCAGTATCTTCACCGATACAGCTCCTAGGGCAATGGAAACTCAAGAGAAAATAAACAAATGGGACTACATCAAAATAAAAAGCTTCTGGCCCTAACCAGTTTGGCTCAGTGGACAGGGCATCGGCCTTCGAACTCAAGGGTCCCAGGTTCGACTCCTGTTAAGGGTATGTACCTTGGTTGCGGGCACATCCCCAGTGGAAAGTGTGCAGGATGCAGCTGATCGATGTTTCTCTCTCATCGATGTTTCTCACTCTCTATCCCCTTCCCTTCCTCTCTGAAAAAAGTCAATAAAATGTATTTCTAAAAAAATAAAAAGATAAAAAGCTTCTGCACAGCAAAAGAAACCATCAACACAACAAGAAAGCCCATGGCATGGGAGAACATATTTGCCAATGTTATCTCCGATAAGGGTTTAATCTGCAATTACAGGGATGTCATACAACTTAAAAATGATAATGGACCTAAATAGATAATATAGAGGAGGTAAGGAAGGCCAAGAGACATATGAAAACATGCTCAAAGTCACTAATTATCCAAGAGATGCAAATCAAAAGGACAATGAGGTACTATATCACACCTGTCAGAATGGCTATCATCAATAAATCAACAAATGACCAGTGCTGGTGAGGATGCGGAGAAAAGGAACCCTCCTGCACTGCTGGTGGGAATGCAGACTGGTAAAGCCACTGTGGAGAACAGTATGGAGTTTCCTCAAAAAACTAAAAATGGAACTTCCATTTGACCCAGTGATCCCACTTCTAGGAATATATCCCAAGAAACTAGAAATACCAATCAAAAAGGATACATGCACCCCTATATTCATAGCAGCACAATTTACAATAGCTAAGATTTGGACACAGCCTAAGTGCCCATCAACAGATGAATGGATTAAAAACCTTCAGTACAACTATACAATGGAATACTACTGCTATAAAAAGGAAGGAACTCCTACCATTTGCAAAAACATGAATGAAACTGGAGAGCATTATGCTAAGCGAAAATAAATCAGTGAGGGAAAGATAAGTATCACATGATCTCACTCATTTGTGGAATATAATGAACAACATAAACTGATGAACAAAAACAGATCCAGAGACAGAGAAGCATCAATCAGATCATCAAACTTCAGAGGGAAAGTAGGGAAGGGAGGGGGAAGGAGGAGAGATTAACCAAAGGACTTGTATGCATGTATATAAGCCTAACCAATGGACACAAACAACGAGGTGAGTGCATGAGCGGGGTAAGGGGGGATGGGGTGGGTAATGAAGGGATAAGGACACATATGTAATACCTTAATCAATAAAGAAAAAAATTTAAAATTAAAAAAATAAAAATATTTAGGTGAGGGGAGAATGCCCCAAGGCCCTCTAGATGGGTCTACCAAAATCCTTCAAGATGGTCTATAAAATCTTTGGAGACAAATACAGTAATATACAGGGATATTCGGGAAAAAGCAACACTCATTTTGGTCCATTTTCATATACTTCTTTGTACCCACATTTTGCCTCAGGGAAAAAGCATCTCCCCTCCCCACTCCCACGCGGCAAAACCCCGTAAAGGCTGCTAGGAAGCTGCAAACGCACAACATTGACAAAATCTATAACTGGGTTAAGAACTTTCCTCCTCTCCTCCCCAGGCCCCCGAGCAAAACACAAGGGGGAGAGGAGGGAGTTCGGGGAACTCTCAAAACCAGTTCCCCACCACACTGCCCCACCGTTACCCAGCCCAGCCGGCCACAGAGGTGACGCCCACCATCAGGGCATTTGCAGCAATCTCAGAGGCCGAAGGAGAGCAGGTGAGAGAAAATAGGAACGTACCCTACAGCACCACCTACAAGGCGAAAGGAAGTAAGTACCTATCGACCCGCTGAATTGGTGAGCAATTCACCTGTCGGAAGGGCTATCATTAGCAAACCAACAAACAAGATCAGGTGAGGATGTGAAGAAACGGGAACCCTGGTGCACAGACGGTGGGAATGCAGACTGAAGTAGCCACTATGGAAAACAGTATGGAGGTTCTTCCAAAAACTAAATCCAGAGCTACTATACCACCGAGCAATCCCACGGCTGCACATGTTCCAAAGAGAACGGACACTAGTTCGAAAAGCCACCTGCACCTTACATTCACTGCAGCCTTATTTACAATAGCCAAGATGTGGAAGCAACCTAAGTGTCCATTAATAGGTGAATGGATAAAGTGGCACATATATACAAGGAATATTACTCATATGGAATAAATCTTGCCATTTCCAAAAACGTGGGTGGACCTAGAGGGCATTATGCTCAGTGAAATAATTCAGAAGAATTATTTGATTTTACTTATATGTGGAATCTCAAAAAAAAAAAAAAAGAAAGAAAGAAAGAAAGAAATTAAACTGATAAGTTGCTAGATGGGGGTCCGGGGAGGGGTGATAAATTGGCGCGCGGGCACAGGTTACTACAATTAGTGAGATGACCACATTGTAAAGTATGCAAATGTCAGATCACTGTATTGTATACCTAAAACTAATATAAATATAATGTTGTATGTACATTAATAAAACTTAAAACCCAAGGTAGTATGTGTTTACTAAATATTTTCATAATTAGCTATTTCAAAAAATTAGCAAGCTCTCCTGCCAAGTCCTCCTGCACCTGTAGTTCAGAGCACACAGTAACAACGTCGTTGCTTTCCTCATGGGAAATCTGAGAAGAAAGGAACCCCGACTCTTCCATCGCCACTGACCCCGGAGGCCAACCGCCCCGAGGCCAGGGCTCCCCCGGGTGCTGGGGCGACAGTTCCGTGGTCGGCAAACTGCAGCTGGCCAGTCCCTTGAGGGTGGCTCTTCCACAAAATACCACAAACTGGGCGAGTCTATTTTGAAGACGTGGCGTTAGAAGAAGTTTAAAAAATTTGGCTCTCAAAGGAAATGTTGTACTGTTGATATTTGGCTCAGTTGACTAATGAGTTTGCCGACCACTGGATATAGGTGAAATACACCGAAACACACAACACTGTAAAGATAACGACCACACAACCGGGCGAAACATCAAGTTCAGTGCCAGGCCTGGACCAACACAAAGCGTCTCACCAACGAAGTGCCGCGCAGACGCTGTCACCGCCGCCGGCTTCACGAACCATTCTTCACAACCGGACCCAGGCCGCCGCCGAGACCGAGATCCCCTCCAGTTAAAAAAGCCGCCCAAATGGCAGCTCAGGGCGAGGCCGAGCGACCGGCCCCGCCCGAACCCCGTCGCGGTCCGCAAGCGGGTTCACCGGGGACACAGACGCGCCCACAGGGAGGCTTCCGCTCCCGGGAAGCCGGAGAAGCGCTGTGACTTCACCCCGAGGGGCGGCTCCGCGGCCCCGCCACCAGCTCTGCGGCCCTCGGTCCCGCCTAGTAGGCTTCGGCCCGCGGAGAGGAAGAAGGGCAAGGGCCAGAGTGTCCCGCCTGGCGCTCTCCACCTGAGCCCCCTGGGGACCAAAGCAAGGCCGGCCCGGACGCCTAATCCCGCCGTTGAAAATCCGCAATTTCCTCCACAGCCGCCGCCCCGTTTAAAATCGTTTCCCGACGCACTCTGCGGCCCGACGCCGGAAGTCTCCCGGGCGCCGAGTCCAAGTCAGTGAAGCAACTGTGGTCGCCATCTTTACTGAGGGCACGCACGTTCGAGCAATCGAACCAGCATCCTCACGAGTCTAAGCGCGCGGCGACAGCTGTTTCCCGCCGGCCAGAAGCTTTCCTTCCCACTTCCGGCCTCACTAAGCATGGCGGCGCGGGCTCCGCTCTGATTGGCTGATCGTCTTACCGTCATCCTGGGCGCTCGCGAGCGCTTGGAGGGGGTGCTTGGCTCACTGGGCCGAGGTGCTGGGAGAATCGGACCCTAACGTGGCCGTTTTGGATGTGCCCTCTTCCCCATTCTGAATATCCGAGGTCGGCGCCAGGATTGAAACGCGAGGCTGAGTTCTCTCCCTGTTTCCCGGTCCTGCCGCGGGCACCTTCGGGGAAGCGCGGAAGGAAAGGACAGGGCGTGCGATTGAGGACCGGCCCCTTCCGTCTCTCCCTGGGCCCGGGGGCCCGCCTCGCGCCGCTGTGTGCATGCGTTCTTGCACATCTGGCCGCAGCTGTGTTTGTTAGCAGAAGTAGGACCTGATGCCTGGAGAAGGGGAGAAAGGTCTTTCTTCCACCCACGCCCCAAGGACCCCAAAGACCTTGTAAATCGATCCGGTTTCCAGACACGTGTTCATTGTTCAGCGGAGAAGGGCTTACATACTGGAGCAGAGAGTGGGAACGCCTAGCATTTTAAGGGATTCGTGTGTATTTCCAAAAATGACCGCGGACCACCGTCCAACACCCGCAGAGTGGGACTCGTGAGCTAGTCTCGCCCTCCAGCGGCTTCACCATGTTCTCCGGGTGGTTCACGGGGCTCAAGAGGGGCTTGGCCGCGCCCACCGGAAGGGTCGTGCGGCTGATCCGGCCGTCTCTGTCCAGAGGTCTGCTGCTGAGTGCACCGCGGAGAGTTCCAGGTGAAAGCCGAGCGGAGCTCTGGTCCTCTGGACAGCACTCCCTCCTCTTCTCCATTCCCCGCTAGACTGAACTGGGCGGATGGGCTTAACGTAAAAGCAGATCATCCACCTTCTTCCTTTCTTACACTATAGTGTGTGTTTTCCTGGAGCTTTAAAAAGACCAGAAAAAGCCACATAGATAGGCTTTTAGTTAATGCTACTAAGTCTCAAAAATTTTAAGTGTACATGGTGACTTTCACTTTCACACTAAAGTTAGTCACTGCACCATCCAATTTCTGTGATTCCTAAGGTGCTATTGAATAGGGGAAGGATCTGTGCTGTGCTATTAAGAATGGGCTAATTTTAGGTCAATGCAAATGCTTGGTGATCAAAAAAGATTGACTTCCTAACATAAGGCAAAAATTCACATGAAGGCAATTATTTAGTTGTCTTTTTAACACATTTACCTTTGACATTATAGATTTAATAGTGATTGAATCAAATTACACACTTAGATTTATTTTATAAATTTTATCCATTGACATGAAATGCCTAAGATGATGCGACTTGAAGTCTTTATTTTTAAGCAGTTTGGAAATAATAGATTTTGCCGAAGCCGGTTTGGCTCAATGGATAGAGCTTCAGCCTATGGACTGAAAGGTCCCAGGTTCAATTCCGGTCAAGGGCATGTACCTTGGTTGCGGGCACATCACCAGTAGGGGATGTGCAAGAGGCAACTGATCGATGTTTCTATCTCTCTCTCTCTTCCTCTCTGTAAAAAAAAAAAGTAAATAAATAAAATATATTAAAAAGAAAAAGAAATAATAGATTTTTCATCTTGCTTTTTTCTTTTTAGAACTCAGTAGCTTTGTTGCCCGGACCAACACATGTGGAGAGTTGCGTTCTTTGCATCTAGGTCAAGAAGTCACCTTGTGTGGATGGATTCAGTACCGAAGGTAAGTTGACTCAGATGGTTTGAGAATGCATGGTGTTGTCAGAAAAATAAAAGCTTTGCAACTCCTACAAGTTTCTCAAAATTCGTTAAATTTTCCATTTTGTTTTGAAAGGCCCAAATAGTGTTACTCTGAGTAAGTACCACTAGCATACATTGAAGGGTGTAATAAGGAAGTGTGATCCACCAATGAACTGCAATGACCCTTGGCTTACAAGGGTTAAGGACTCCTGACAAGGAGAAAATTCTGAGATGTCCTGAATTAAATTACTGCAGGCCAGAGGATGGAAGGAAGAGATAAAGGGGTTAATTGGTTAACAGCTATAGTGCAAAACCACCAAAAGACTGCTCACACTACTTAGTGTATGTTGGAATTATAATTGATATTCAGGTGGCTCTTTCTGAGATTATATAAAAAAGAGTGAATAGGCAGGCCTGTCAAATCCCAGGAGCCTCTGCTTCTTGTTCACACATGAGCTTTACAGATTCTGCTGCTGTGCCTTAGCCCACAGTAGCCCTGCTTAACCTCCCATTCCCTTTGTCTATAGCTAATATTAGTTCTTTCAGAACAGCTCCAAGCATGTCAAACTCGCGGCCGGTGGGCCGCATGCCTCATTTATTTAAAGTGTCACACCTTTCTCTCTGTTTCAGGTTTAAAAAACACTTGCAAAATTCTGGGATAACAGACATGCTGGGGTTTTTTTTCTATCTAATCATGCCCCACGACCGGTCTTTTTTTGTGTTGTATGGGTTGTGGGGTGTTTTTTGTTTTGTTTTTTGTAGCAATGGACTAATAAACACTTTCTTTTAAAAAGCCTTTCAGCCATGGAATTTAACTTTTTAGTTTAAAACTCTGAAGAACTAGTAATTGGGAATAGGCCAGCTAGTAAGCTCCAAGAGCATGAACAAGCTTATTTTATTCTAAATTTAAGTAGAGAACAGTGATTTGTTAAGATTAGAGCCCTTTTGTTGTTGTATTCTAGAACATTTCTGAATAGTACAGTAATTCACATTGAAGAGATCCAAATACATAGATTGTGGGACCTCTCCAAAGAATATGTCCCAGTTGGATGGACATTTGACCCATAAGTTTGTTGACTTTATCTTCTCAAAATCAGAGGAGGTGCCCACTCAGCATAGCTCACTGATAGAGCATCGACCTATAAACGGTTTGATTCCCAGTCAGGGCACGTGCCCAGGTTGCAGGCTTGATCTCCAGTGGGGCATGCAGGAAGTAGCAGATCAATGATTCTCTCTTTTCCTTGATGTTTCTATCTCTCCCTCTCTCTTCCTCTCTGAAATCAATATAAATATATTTTTTTAAATCAGAGGAGGCTTTCTGAATATCTTGTTGGTAATAAAGACAGTATAAAAAATGTAGATTAAATGCTAAAAATGTTGGAATTTGGGAGACCTTTAGATGGTTTATAGATATATTAAATTAGTACCGGTAGTTGGACTTCCTATAGAAAATTTTAGATTATATCTTTTTTTAGGAAAAGGCTTTATATTGCTATACTTCAAAAGTGTCCAATCAGATATTTTTAGTACCCTAAAATATTCTCTTGGATTTTAATATGTGGAAAGTTTTCAAATTTAATAAGATTTTCTTATAAAGACTTAAGCCAATGAAAATTAAAACATTTTTTAAATCTTCCTTTTCATTAATAAGCCACCTGGATGACATAAGCTGAATATCTATATATATAAAAGCCTAAGCAACCGAACAACCAATTGAATAGTCACTATGGCATGCACTGACCCCCAGGGGGCAGATGCTCAACACAGGAGCTGTCCCTTGGTGGTCAGTGCACTCCCACAGCCAATCTCCTATGGCCAGCCAACCTCCTGTAGTCCCTCCCCCTGACCAGCCAGCCCTCATTGGTTCTGATTGATGGTGCACGAATTTGTGCACCAGGCCTCTAGTATAGCCACAAAAAATTGAAAAAGAAGTTTTTGTTTTGTTTTGTTTTTCATTAATAAGTTACATAGATATCTGGCAAGGTGGCTTGGTTGGTTGGAGTGTTGTCCCATATACCAAAAGGTTTTGGGTTCGATTCCTGGTCAGAGCGCATACCGAGGTTTCAGGTTGATCTCCAGTTGGGGTGCATTCCAGAGGAAACTTACCAATGTTTCTCTCCCACATTGATGTTTTTCTTTCTCCCTTCCTTTCTCTAAAATCAATAAACATATCCTCAGGTGAGGATGTAAAAAAAACACAAAAAACTACATAGAAAATTTCATGACTATATATATAAAAGGCTAAGTGTCCGTCTGTCAATCTGACCAGTAGCTCTGATGCGCACTGGCCATTTAAAAATGAATAGCACACAGACCTCGCACCAACAAACCAATACTAGGCTTCCCCCACGTGGACACAGATCCCACCACCACCCCAGAGTGACACCCCACCAAATCACAGCCAACGCTGCCAAGACCCCATGGTGCCAAATGTAACCCACAGCCCAGCCCAGCCTAGAAAAGGTCACTGTGGGCACCAGGTAATGATATCACATAGCAACACCCAGGTGCCTCTCCCTAGTGACTAGCTTCCTTGGAGTTTCTTCAGCCCAGGAACCCAATTACTTTATAGCCAGATGCAAACATTTTATAGCTTAACCAAATGTTTGTGAAGCATTTTCCTGTTCCTCATCTCATTTCACCCTCACAGAAGTCCTGGAGTAGGTAGATAGGAGACTCATTAGAATCCTATTTTCTTTTTATTAGCAAGACACAAATAGCGATATTAAAATATTCCTTCTAATTAATTTCCTTTCAATGTGCACAAATCTGTGCACCGGGACACTAGAACTAACAAAAACATATATTATTTATTATAATAAATGTGAGAAATTATATGGGCCTTTTGTTTGTTTACCTTGCTTTGCCTGCTTAAATTTTGGCCCAGAGATTTTATCCTAACATGTTCATTTTCTTCATTAATCAGGCAAAACATCTTCCTGGTGTTAAGAGATTTCCAGGGGCTTGTTCAAGTTCTCATTCCTCAGGATGAGGTAATGGAAGGTTTGCTACTGTTACTGAAAGCCTCTCTGATGCTGTGGTCAGGGTAACTAAATTTGTTTGAGGTTTGAAATTTCAAAAGTTAAAAAATACAAACAACATTGAGACAAATGACAAATCAGGGGAAAATGTTCACCACAAACATACACCTGTATAAATATAAATGAGACATTTGTTAATGAGCACATCAAATACTAATATTGCTAATATCTAAAAGGTTTCTATAGATCAAATTTTAAAAAAATAAACAGTGACCCAGCAGAAATATGAACCTAGGACATGAACATAAAGTTAACAGAAAAGAAAAAGAAGATATGCCCGACCTCACTCATAGAGAGAGAGATAACTACACAGAATTGTTATTTTTGACACACAGATTGACAACTGCTAGGGAAAATACGTGTTCCTACATGCATGGAGGGAGTCCAAATGGCACTGGTTCCATCGAGGGCAATTTGGCAACATCAAAACTTGAAGTGTATCTATCCTATCAACCACTCCTCCCACTTCTAGTCAGTTATCTTACAAGCATCTTAACACCTAGACTTAGACAGATGCAAAATGACATAAATACAAGGTTTTTCATTGTGGGATTATTTTTAATAGAAACAAACAAATTGGGAAGAACCTAGTTGTTCCCCAATAAAAGCGTGGCATAAAAAATGTACATCCTGACAGACATAGGTAGCTCTTTACTAACTAATATGGAAAAAGAAAGGTATATTGATAGAGGAAACAAAACAGGAGTGCTGTCATCTGTATTAAAAAGGAGGTGTGCGTGTGTGTATTTCATGATGTGTCCCTAGACACTCATGTTATCCATGAGTATCTGGGAAGAGGAACTGAAGGGCAAGGACAGGAGGGAGACTTCACTGTATATCCGTTAGTTTCCTTTGAAGTTTGAGCCATGCGGAGGTACTACTTGCTAAAAATAATTACCATTAAAATTAGATAAAATAAAGCTCTCTTATCATAGTTGTTGGGCAATATTAGTTTCTATTGTAATGCTTGTAGGCCTAAGGAAAATTTTATTTACTCAGCCTTTAGAGTTTGTAATAAGAGCAATGAATTCTCTCAGGATCTAGAAGTGAGCATACCTAACCTTAGACTCCATTATTACTGTGGGACTTAACTGACCCTAAGACTAACCCTGGAAACAGTTGCTTTTCAAGTGTGGGATTTGTTTGCATTGATCATTTCTTTCCTTATTTTCCTTAAAGAAAAACATTTTTACACTCTTGGTTAAGAGTTTGACTTGAATTAACTGGAGTCAAAATTGTGGTGCAATTTATCAAATTCTTTAATAAAGTCATAAGGGCAGACCCAGTATTTACAGCAATTAATCTCCATGAGTATTATCGTTTTTCTAAACCATAGACTAGAGTCAGCACAGATTCCTTTAAACTCATGTGTTTCTTGGAACTGTTTTCCCCTCGTTTTCTGTAGTCCGCTGCTTCCGTGAAGAAGATTTTATGTGAAGCCCCCGTGGAATCTGTGGTGCAAGTGTCTGGGACGGTGGTTTCCCGGCCTCCAGGACAAGAGAACCCAGTTAGTAGTTTAGACCCTGTATCTATGTACACGTCACCGTATACACTCGCACTGTCTGTCTGCACGTTCAGGCACTAAAGCTCTGTAAGTTCTCTGAATGAACCTACAGGTTTCAGAATCTTCACTATAAACACACACACTGATATAAATGTGCATGCTAAGATATTTGTTAATGGTCATATCAGCCACAGGCATGTCAAAATCATGCACATGTAGACTACACACTAAGCACTTGTGCATGTTATATACATAAGTAAATCACGTATTTTACAAATGTTGGCTGTGTACATATCCCGATGAGTAAATTTTTAAATAGGTCTGTGTCTCTCTCTCTCTCTCTCTCTCTCTCTCTCAGAAAATGCCGACAGGTGAGATTGAAGTTAAGGTTAAAACAGCTGAACTTCTGAATCCGTGCAAGAAGCTGCCCTTTGAAGTTAAGGACTTTATGAAGGTGCCATCCTCTGTTATTAATACCTACTCTGTATATCCAAACGGTGGGAGCTAAAGATAAAGTTTGTGAAATTTCAAGCTCTCTATCTAAAGTTAATGTCTTGTGAATATTTGAAAAGATATTTTAACATAAAAATCTTTAAATCTGTTTAGAAAACAGAGGCTCTTCGTTTGCAGTATCGCTACTTGGACTTGCGCAGTTCCCAAATGCAGTACAACCTGCGGCTGAGGTCCCAGATGGTCATGAAAATGCGGGAGTATCTCTGTAACCTGCATGGTAAGGGGAATGCCTGCATGTTATTGGAGCTTTTTAGCATCTCTCCTGTTCTATTCAGCAGTTTTACTGTATCCTCGCCTTAGCATCATTGGGTCCGATGTTGCCAGCGGTCTGGAATTCACTTAATGTATAAGCAGTTTTTGAAGTTTAATTTCCAGATGTTTTGTCCTAGAACATAATTTAGAGCATAATTTACCGCCCTACTGGGTCACAGATACAGCTTTTTAAAGGCGCTAGTGCCTGTTACCTTAAGTACTTCCCATCACTACTGCAGGTCAGACAGCCCTTTGGTTGTTACCCCTGTACATTTTAAAATTCTTTGTCGTGCTTAAATAGCATTTGTTGTGAGCTCAGAAATGTCATGGGAATTAAATTAGCCCCGGAGTCTTTTCCTACTCTATGTTATTTGTGTTCTTTTTGCTATGCTAGCAGAATATTTAAAAAACCAGAAGAGTTCATAGACAAGGATCCATTAAGTAAGCATTATTTCATTACAAAAGTCTAAACTTTATGAACAGAATAGGATTTCGTGAAAATGTTCAGCTTTTTTTCTTGGGTTTATAGAAACCAGCATCAGTGGGCTTGGTAACTTTTTCAGACAAAATTCCTAATTGAGGGTAGCCTCAGCTTATTGGACTCTACCTTAGACATCATGTTTGACAAATTTCTGTCTATTAAATGCAAACGTCTCTCTCTTTTCAGGGTTTGTGGACGTAGAAACACCGACACTGTTTAAGAGGACTCCAGGAGTACGTATCAACCTTACTGTAATGTCCTGTTAGTTAGGAAACTGGCCCACTTTGCATTCTTATTCACTTGGTTTTATTTCTTTTACTTATTTTACTGCCTCAAGGTGATCACATTATCCAGATTTTCTTAAGAGCTGAGAAATGGCCAGTGAAGCAGGAGGTGCTAAGAGGCAAGCCATGTCCGAGTGCCACCTGCTCACATTCCATTTTCTCTCTGGGGATGTGAGTGGATCCTGTTGCCAAGGCCCCAGCTGAACCCCTATCCTCCCCCCCCTCCCCCAACCCCAGTGTGTATCCCTCCCTTAACTGAGCCTGCCCTTCTCACCCGCAGCAGGGCCTTAGCAACTTGGAGTTGGGGTTTGGCCATCCCTGCTCCATGGTCTAGGAGAGAAAACAGGACTTGGTGCTGAGCAGCAGTCACACCTACTGCTTTGGGTGCAGCAGCTCATTGAACCAGGTCCGAGCACACGTTGTAGCCCTATGTTCTCTAGGTCTCAGTGATACTCACTTAAAAGGGGGTTCATAGGCTACAGTTTCCAGGACCCAACACACTCCCCAGTCCTTAGCTTTGCATTGGGTTTCCCGGGCATTTTAATTCAGGGTGAACCTTTCACATGGAAAATGCTAAAAAGAAGTTTAGTAGCAAGTAAATAGCATCTTCTAGCCCAGTGGTTGGCAAACTCATTAGTCAACAGAGCCAAATAGCAACAGTACAACGATTGAAATTTCTTTTGAGAGCCAAATTTTTTAAACTTCTTTTAACGCCACTTCTTCAAAATAGACTCACTCAGGCCATGGTATTTTGTGGAAGAGCCACACTCAAGGGACCAAAGAGCTGCATGTGGCTCACGAGCCACAGTTTGCCGACCAGGGTTCTGGCCATTCAGTTCATAGTGGTGTTGAAGAGTTGTTAGGAGAGGGTAAAGAAGGGATAAATGGTGATGAAAGTAGACTTGACTTGTGAACCCACAGTGCAATATACAAATGATGTATTATAGAGAATTATACACCTGAAATCTATGTAATTTTTATTGACCAACGTCACCCCAATAAACTTAATTTTTTAAAAAAGGGTTGCGTGCAACAAATGTGAAGTAGGTGAACTAATCTGGGAACATTAGAAATAGGCCAGGGGAGCCGAGACCCGTTTGGCTCAATGGATAGAGCGTCGGCTTGGGGACTGAAGGATCCCGGGTTCGATTCCGGTCAAGGGCATGTGCTTTGGTTGCAGGCATATCCCCAGTGGGGGGTGTGCAAGAGGCAGCTGATCGATGACTCTCTCATCGATGTTTCTAACTCTCTATCTCTCTCCCTCTCTGTACAAAATCAATAAAATATATTTAAAAAAAAAAAAAAAGAAAAGAAATAGGCCAGGGGAAGGCCACTCATACTTCAGAATCCCTCTGACTGTTCTCACTCTTTTATTCTAAATGTTAAAAGTAATTGAGGGTAAAAAGAAATAGGATTCTTTTTTTCTTTTTCTTTTTTTGTATATTTTATTGATTTTGTACAGAGAGGAAGGGAGAGAGATATAGAGCTAGAAACATCAATGAGAGAGAGTCATCAATCAGCTGCCTCTTGCACATCCCCTACTGGGGATATGCCCACAACCAAGGTACATGCCCTTGACCGGAATCGAACCCGGGACCCTTCAGTCCCCAAGCCGACGCTCTATCCATTTAGCCAAACCGGTTTCGGCAGAAATGGGATTCTGACTGGTCATTCTCATGTGGGTTTCGTTAAAGTCTTCCTTTAGGTCCTTTAGTAAAACTATATTTTTCTTTTTTTACTTTTCTTTTTTTTTTTTTTTTAATATATTTTATTGATATTTCACAGAGAGGAGGAAGGGAGAAAGATAGAGAGCTAGAAACGTCGATGAGAGAGAAACATCGACCAGCTGCCTCTTGCACACCCCCTACCGGGGATGTGCCCGCAACCAATGTACATGCCCTTGACCGGAATCGAACCTGGGACCTTTCAGTCCGCAGACCGACGCTCTACCACTGAGCTAAACCGGCTTCGGCTAAAACTATATTTTTCCTTAAAAGAAAAGAGAGTTGAAAAAATTGTATGGGTCAATATTTTGAGATAAAAATCTTTCCATTCTACTTGAGTTTTCTGAGTTTTATAGATGCAATCAATAATGAATTGGTTCCCTAAATATAAATCCCTTGTTCATTTAGAAACTGACATTTCTAAACCTTGATGTTCAATCTGTTTATATAATATTTGGACTCAAAACTGTAGTTTAATTTAGAAAAGGGGGTAGGAATTATGTGAATAAGAATTGAGAATTTATTTCAACAAGCATACATTTAATACCTACTATGTCCGAACAAAGCCTACTGTGTGCACACCTTAAGGGACTAAAAGGTGAACAAGAAATGATCTCTGTCATCATGAGGACTTTGCTATTTAGTTCATTGATGAGCTGAAATATCAGCTTCCACCAGTTCTTGGGTTTGTTTCTTTTAATAATGCCTCCTCTCTCTCCCCCCCCACCCCTCTCTTGTTAAAAGGGTGCAAAAGAGTTTGTAGTACCATCCAGGGAACCTGGAAAGTTCTATTCTCTCCCTCAGAGTCCACAGCAGTTTAAGCAGCTTCTGATGGTTGGTGGTTTAGACAGGTGAGCTTTCTTTATGCTAGTAGTTGTCTGGAAAGGAAAAGTGGGGACAGGAAAGGAAAAAGAAAAAAAAAGTTGCCTGAATTCTTTTTTTTTTTAATATAATTTTTTATTTCAGAGAGGAAGGGAGAGGGAGAGAGAGATAGAAACATCAATAATGAGAGAGGCCCTAGCCACTTTGGCTCAGTGGACAGTGTCAGCCTACGAACTGAAGAGTCCTGGGTTCAATTTTGATCAATGGCGCCTACCTCAGTTGCAGGCTCAATCCCTGGCTCTGGTTAGGAAGCTTGTAGGAGACTACCAATCAATGTTTCTCTCTCTCTCTCTGTTTCTCTCTTTCTCTTTCTCTCTCTCTCTCTCTCTCTCTATCTTACCCCCTCCCTTCCACTATCTCTAAAAAATAAAAATAAAATCAATGGAAAAATATCCTTGGATGAGAGTAACAAAAAAATTAAAATTAAAAAATGAGGGAGAATCTTTGATCAGCTGCCTCCCGCATGCCCCCTACTGGGGATTGAGCCTGCAATCTGGGCGTATACCCTTGACCGTAATCAAACCCGGGGACCCTTAAGTCTGCAGGCCAACACTATCCACTGAGCCAAACCAGCTAGGGCTGCCTGAACTCTTAAAAGAAGGTTAGAAAATATATGAGCATTTGGGAAATATATGCAAAATACTCTAAAAATATGTTGTCATACTTTAGTATAAAGATTTATTGGGTGGCCACTGTGTGTAGAGCTATAAACTAGTAAATGTGCCAGGGGATTCAAAACAGAAGAGCTTTTGTTCTCAAAGAAGTAATGAATCTAGTAAGACAGAATAGGATAATAAATAAAACCAACTGTGATATGAACAAAAAATGAGTACATTGAGAGTTGCAGGGTAGATATAAGGGGTTTGAAATTATATTGTTTGTGAGGTATAAAAACGTTGTGAGCCGGGCCTCCCAGGTCAGAGTTCATTTCAGTAGATGGAGTTGAGAGTTGAATGGCATAGCACAGGAAAGCTCAGGTGTATTCATGGAGCAACAAGTAGTTCAATTTGGCCAAAGCACGGAGTCTGGGTGAAGAAGCATGAACCGCCTTGCAGGCCGGTCTAATATGTGCATATCCAAAGGTGCCATTGTATATATCTAAAGCAATATATGGAATAGTTCAATTCTGGGTCCGCTATGTATCTGATTAATTAGGACATGGCCATATAAGAATTTTTAAATTTCTTATATGCCCTTTAGGATTTTATAATTAATTTATCTCAGCCTGCGTGGCCATGAATTTGGGGGGAAATGTGTGTATGTCTCATTAGAATCATGACTCAGTTCCTGCTGTTTTTCTGTTGTAGATATTTTCAGGTTGCCAGATGTTATCGAGATGAAGGCTCGAAGCCAGACAGACAGCCCGAGTTTACGCAGGTACGTTCACTTGTCTCTCACTCATGCAGTCTCACTGCAGCCCAGGGTCTCCGCCCAGGATAGTAGTCAGATAGATTTTCTCATTATATTTTATCCATCAGATATTTAGTGAAACTGGCCTGCAGGGGAGGCATTCATTATCTACCTTTTGACATATAGCATGTGTCCTTTTTATAAGGATTTTGGCTGCCAACTAAGGGATGCCAAAGATCCCATAACACTTTCATGGTCATGGTAAAATTCTTAACACACCTCTTATACATTAAGAACTAACAGTCCTATATGTTGATATTTACCCTGCCTACTCAGGGCACTCATCAGAGCTGCTATGATTTGGTTTCTGTTTGGTAGCATATGAATCAGTGTGATAAAGCACAAAAATCATAATGTGGACAGACCTGGGATCAAGTGTAGCTTTACTACTTACTAGCTGTATGTACACGGACATGTGACTTAGCTACTATGATCCATGGGCAGTCATAGGAACTAAACAAGTGGATGATGTATGTAAGCATTCGCACAGTACCTGACTTTAAGCAGATGTACAGTCCTGCTGGTGTAGCTCAGTTTTCGACCTAGGAACCAGGTCACAGTTAAATTCCTGGTCAGGGCACATGCCTGGGTTTCAGGCTCTACCCCCAGTAGATGGCGTGCAGGAGGCAGCCAATCGATGATTCTCTCATCATTGATGTTTCTCTCTCTCTCTCTCTCTCTCTCTCTCTCTCTCTCTCTCTCTCTCTTTCTCGCTCCTTCTCTGAAATTAAAAAGGAAAAAGTTTAAACACAATAATGTACAATAATATTTATTCCCCCCATGTATTAAGTATTTATGTCCAGAATCCTGTGGTAACATAAAATCAGAGAAATATATGAATATGTACATAGTGATATTATGGCTGTTCAAGTTAGTTTCCATGTGTTGTTTGGTTTCAGATTGACATAGAGATGTCTTTTGTAGACCAGACCGGGATCCGGAGTCTAATTGAGGGTTTACTCCAGTATTCCTGGCCCCGTGACAAAGCGCCTGTGGGGGTGCCTTTTCCTTCTATGACTTTTGCTGAGGCTTTGGCCACCTATGGAACTGATAAACCCGACACTCGCTTTGGGATGAAGGTACCTTTGACTCTTCAGTTTTCCAGGTCTCTGCCCCCAAATAGTCCTGCAGTCTTTTGAACCACTTCGAAATTTACAACCAGTTGCACACACTGCTGTATCATATTTTTTGTTGTTACCTTAGCTTGTTGCCTTTGTTGTTTTAGAGCTTCAGCAATCACAATATTTTTTTCTATCTACTATGTTCCAAAACCAATTTCCAGAGAGCAAGATTCTTGCTATAAAGTTTCTATTAATTGATGTTATCAATTATATGGACACAAATGATAACTTGAAAGGAAAAACAAAAAAACTCTGTTCTTTCCTCTTCATTTTTTCTTAAGCTGACTAAAATGGCACTTGGAAGGCCATAAGAGATACTTATTCTTTTTCTGTGGTATTTAAAGAGCTCAAACTACCGGAACCGGTTTGGCTCAGTGGATAGAGCGTCGGCCTGCGGACTGAAAGGTCCCAGGTTCAATTCTGGTCAAGGGCATGTACCTTGGTTGCGGGCACATCCCCGGTAGGGGGTGTGCAAGAGGCAGCTGATCGATGATTCTCTCTCATCGATGTTTCTAACTTTCTATCCCTCTCTCTCTCTGTAAAAAATCAACAAAATATATTTTAAAAAATAAAAATAAAAAAAATAAAGAGCTCAAACCTATGGAAAATTTTTTCAAATTATTAAGATCAATGCATATTTAACTATCGATATAAGGGTCAGGGGACGATGTACATGGAGCAGTTTCTGTTGGCAAGCCTCTCATTATATGCTCTTTGAGAGCAACAGCCCTTTGTCTGTGTGATGCTGGTGGCATTACCGCATCTGTCTCAGCTCAGAGGCCTCAGACATTGAGTCCTACCTAGTCTACAAATAGGCAGTGCTCAGCTCTTAGATTGAAAAACACTTGTTACACAAAGTCCTAACTGCCTACTCACAGCTGCTGCTAAAAAACAAGAATTTAAATATTCCAAAACAAACACTCCTTGTTTCTTGTTTTGCAATATGAAATAGTGGTTCTTAAGTCAGACTGCTTTGATTGTGCTTCTGCCACTACCAGTTGTGTCATCTTGGGCAAGTTTTTGCCTTTTCTGTGCTTTGGTTTTTACATTTATTAAATGAGGATAATAAGAGTGCCTTCCTTATACTCCTGTTTTACAAATGAGATGAATTAATACTAATGAAGAGTACATTAGCAAGAGCCATATGACAATCACTCTATACGAATGCACTTTGTAGATGTTAACAGCTCTACTTTCTTTAAAAACTTGTTTGTAAAGTGTTTTAGTTACCTTTTTTTTTACCCATTTTCCAGATTGTAGACATCAGTGATGTGTTCAGAAACACAGAGGTTGGATTTCTTCAAGATGCACTTAGTAAACCCCAAGGAACCGTCAAAGCCATATGCATTCCTGAAGGAGCAGTAAGTGAGGCACAATTCTGTGTGTTCTCTAGAACCTGCTTGTGGGAAGTAAATATGTTCAACGTGGGCTCGTCTAAACTTCAGAAAGGACAGTCCTCTTTAAATGAGAATATAATCTTTTCAAGTAAACTCATAAAAATTGTTTTTAAGAGAAAAATACTTACATATCTTCATATAAAGTTTAACAATGTCCCTAAAGCCTGATGAATATGAGTTTATACTCAAGATCTAGAGCGTTTTTACTTTTTCCCCTTTTAAACATTGCTATAAAATACACCTGCTTCATTTGGGGTCATTTTCATTAGTGATGAGCATAACATCATATTCATATTCTGTCTCCAGCCTCAGTTTGTCCAGAGCTCTCTCAGCTTAACCCAGCATAATTATCCCTTGCATGTGGGTCTTGAATAAGATTACTATTTTGAAAGACTACTCATTCGGATATATAAGCATATTAAGTATATTCAATCTGGGGAGAAGAATTCAGTCTCATAATTACTTCATATGTTCAATGGAAAGTAATGTGGTATCCATACTCTAATCCAGACAGAATTAATGTACTCAGGTGATCTCTGTACAGCATATATTGTTGTCATTATTATGTACCCCAATTTGAGGATGTCCATTCTTCCCCAAGTAGCTGATCAGACCTGCTGGGTCATGAAGCCTGACTCCTCCTTTGTTTATCTCCCATATCTACTTAAGTGGCCTATAAATATTAGTTATGATGACACTGTCTTACTTAGAAAGACATTGAGATAATTTACATAAAGTAATTTTAAGAGACCTAAAATAATTAAATTATGAATCTTCTTATTGATCTGAAAGTTATATTTTCTTTCACAATTCAGAATGTAAAAATTCATTTGGAACATTTATCCTGCATATTACATGGAATACATGCACAGCTATTCCCAGTGAGACTTGCATCCAGAGTTTGGAAAATTAAAGCTTTAAATTTTTGTTACTTGGCAGCAGAAATTAAATTTGTATTTAATCCTACTCTTGTGATGAACACAAAATATATTTTTATTCCCTTTGCTATCATAAACATGTTTATGAAGCTAAGTGTCATATTATTGAGTTTACTTTTTCTTTCATCAGAAATACTTAAAAAGGAAAGACATTGAATCGATTAGGAAATTTGCAGCTGACCATTTTGATCAGGTAAGGATTAATTAGAGCAGCTTTTTTTTTTTTTCCTGTCTTTTTAGGGATTCAATATTTTTAACTAATAATTGCTTGAGTTCTTTCACTAACTTTACTTTTCAGGATCTTGTTATTTCATACCATTCTTCTATTTTTCCTTTTTATTTTTTTAATTATTTTTTTTTAATATTTTTTTTATTGATTTTCAGAGAGTAAAGGAGAGAGAGAAAGAGTTAGAAACATCAATGATGAGAGAGAATCATTGAATGGCTGCCCCCTGCACACCCCCTACTGGGGATCGAGCCCAAAACCCAGGCATGTGCCCTTTACCGAAATTGAACCCAGGACCCTTTAGTAGGTAGGTAGACACTCTCTATCCACTAAGCCAAACCAGCCAGGGCTCCTTATTTTTAAACTCAACCTTACCTCTGAATATAATTCTAAGACTTCAACTTAGTTGAACTCACTGTTAATCAGAATGGAAGTTCAACCATAGCTTTTTAAAATAAACTTTAATCTGGTTAGGAAAATAAATAGAGCCCCATGTGCCCAAGATTTAAATGAAACTGTGGTGGGTGTGAAGGAAAACCTGAATGAATTGTTCTTCCTGTACCCTTTTTTAAAATTCTGAATACAACTTTGAGAGATAACGTGTTCTGGGCTTGGTTAATGGTAGAACTAAAACAGGAGGAACAGGAGTGGAAATGGGCATTCTTAAATCTCACAAGAAGTGGAAACTGCCTCGGCCATTTTGGAATCAATGACTTTAAAAATAGTCATGTTTTTTGAGTCATTAAAATCAGTGACACTTTGAAGAAAGGATCTAAAATATAAGACTTGCCCAAACCGGTTTGGCTCAATGGATAGAGCGTCGGCTTGGGGACTGAAGGGTCCCAGGTTTGATTCCGATCAAGAGCATGTACCTTGGTTGCGGGCATATCCCCAGTAGGGGGTGTGCAAGAGGCAGCTGATCGATGACTCTCTCATCGATGTTTCTAACTCTCTCTCTCCCTTCCTCTCTGTACAAAATCAATAAAATATATTTAAATAAATAAATAAATAAATAAATAAATAAATAAATAAATAAAATATAAGACTTTATGCTCCATTCACTTGCAATCTGCCAAAAATTTGCAGAAATCTCATCTACTGACATCCCTCCTGACCCGTCATTCTCTGTTTTTTGTTATAATGAGATTGCTTTTTAAATTCCTTTTGTGTCATTTTGAATGGGTCCAGGAGGGAATAAAGATAATCTCATGTAAGTTTTCTTCTATTGGGAACAAGAAATACTTTTTAGAAAAGTGTTATACTTTTTAGAAAAGTGTTAATAAATCTTTTTATCACAGGAAGTCTTACCTGTGTTCCTGAAAGCCAATAGGAACTGGAACTCTCCGGTTGCTAAGCTTGTGATGGAGGAGCAAGGACCGGGCCTGCTGAGACGAATGGAGAACCAGGAGGAGGACATGGTGCTGCTAACTGCCGGAGAGCACAAGAGAGCAGTAAGAGAAGTCACCTCCACGCTCCGGGCTGGGGCTGAATGGAGCATGTGAAACACGTTTGAAATTGACTGTTAATTTCATTAAATGGGGCTGCTCTGCATGAGTTTTTATATGAGTAAATACCTTTTTTTTAATTCTCACCCAAGGATATTTCCCCATTGATTTTTAGAGAGAGGGGAAGACAGAAATATCAATGTGAGAGAAACACATCGATTGGTTGGCTCTACCAGGAGCCAGGGGAGGAGCCTCCAACTGAGGCACATGCCCTGGACCAGAATCGAACCCCAGGACCCTTCAGTCTGCAGACCGTTGCTGTATCCACTGAGCCAAACCAGCTAGGGATATAGGAGTGAATGTCTTTCAGCACTTCATAAAAACTAGTTTCTCCACCAGCCACTAGCCTCCGTGGGCACTGTTCGCAGACTGGCTGTGGTTCCGATTAGGAAAGCCACTCAGGTAGAGGGCTGTCGGGACTCGATGTAGAGCTATGAAAAAATACGTTCGTTTTCAAAGATTTGTAAACTAAGAAAATTCGGTAGTCACTGACTTTTATACATAATGCATTCCTGAAAATGTGGAGGACAGATCAGACTGCTGGAGGGCTGCTGGCTGGCAGACCCCTGGCCCTATCTGATCGTGGCAGGATCCTCTTCCTTGGAGCAGTCACTGGGAGGTGGTGAGGGCTGCCAGGCACCAGCCGACTCGCTGTTCTTCAGGAGATACACAGAAGACTGGACGTAGCTGAATAGGCCATTGTAAAATATGCAGAAGTAGTATAGAAGTCACACAAATACTGAAAATATGCTGTAAATGTCAAGTACCGCTACTGTTACTATTGTAAAGAGAACTGAGGCTGAGAAGTTAAAAATTTGCACACACACAGCTGGGATGTGGAGGAGCCAGATTTTTTCCCCTCACCCTCAATGTCTGGTTCACTCTGAGTTAACCTCCAATCCACCCTGCCCTTCTCCTAGCAGCAAGCATTGTATTATAGAACATTAAGTACCTGCCAGCACTCCTCAGATCCTCATCACACCCTCAGGGCAGTAAGGAAATCATGGGAATAGGTTGCACCTTACACATTTTATCCTCATCTTGCACCTTACACAGCCTTATCTCACTGCGTCGTCACCACAGCCTTCTGGAACACTTATCTCCGTTTCACTGTGGCTGAGGATGCAGAGACGTCAGTAGCAAACAGATCAGACTCAGGTCCATCGAGCTGATACCTGTGTCCTCCATTCCCAGGCACTGAGGGAGACAGTCCTTCCCAGACCATTGGGTGTGTCTGTTACTTGGCTAATCTTATCTCAGAGAATGGCCTGGCTTTAGAGTCCAGATCGGTCATTGCTAACTGCTCTGTCCCAGCAGTTACCTCAATGTTCCTATCTTCTGTTTGCAGTGCACTTTGCTGGGAAAATTACGGCTGGAATGTGCTGACCTTCTAGAAGCGAGAGGAGTGCTGCTCCGTGACCCAGCTCTGTTCTCCTTCCTTTGGGTGGTGGATTTCCCACTCTTCCTTCCCAAGGAGGAAAACCCCGGGGAGCTGGAGTCAGCCCACCACCCATTCACGGCTCCCCATCCCGGCGACATCCACCTTCTCCACACTGAGCCCGAAAAGGTACCGTGTCTGTGCTTGAAAATCAAAGGAACTGTGGCGGGAGAGAGGGCGCAAAGAACTTCAGATTTCAGTCTGACCCAGTTCTGGAAGCTCCAGAAAAAACTGTCGGTTTGAGTCAGTAGTTAACATTCTCTAATGTCGAGACTCTGAATCTTTAGGTCCGTAGCCAGCACTATGACTTGGTTTTAAACGGCAGTGAGATAGGAGGCGGTTCTGTCCGAATTCACGATGCACAGCTCCAGCGCTACATCCTGGAAACATTACTGAAGGTAACATGTTCTAACCTGGCCTTGTTTGTACTGTATGTGTTAAAATTTGTAACAAATGGAGGATTCACTAGATACAGATAGTATCAGCTTCTCTACCTTTAGTGTAAGGCTTTGAAAAGTAGGTAATAGCTGTTTGGCAGTGCTTACTGTATGCCAGGCACTTCATAGGCACTGACACACTTGATTCATTGAGAAGAGTACCCAAATCCTCTGGTCTGTTCTTGGTCACCAAATTCAATGTCCTGTGCTTTGCCCTAATCTCTCCTATCTCCCAGCATTTGACACTGTTGCTTCCTAATACCCTCCCTGCTTTCATCCTACCTTTTGGAGCCATATTCTTGGTCTTACTGTTTGCATTATCAGTATAATAACTGCATTTATTGAGTGCCAGGCATTTCTCTGCAGGATTTAGTATCTGTGACTAATCACATCACCTTGCTCTACTGTAAACCTCTTGAGGTCTTTTTAAACTTACCTTTGTTTTCCCTTTCACACCTAAACACATTGTGCACTTAGCGGCCCCTCAGTATGTATTTAAACGGAATTCTCTTTTGAATTTCAGGAAGACGTGAAATTGCTCTCCCACCTGCTCCAGGCTTTAGATCACGGGGCGCCCCCTCATGGAGGAATTGCCTTAGGTAAGCAGTCTGCCCTTTCACAAGCCAAATTTCATTCCATTGCACTGTCTCAAATTTGGGCTCAGCTTAACGGGGGTGGTGGATGGAGGAATCATGGAGGTAGGGAGTGAGCCCAAGGGTTCTACAGAGTTTACGTTGTGTTTATTTACCAGTTATAAAGCTAAAACTTATAATTTGCATTTAAAGGATTTAATAGAATGGAACTGCATGGTCTTAGCTCAAATCCTTGGGGGCTCAGACACCTTGGTAGCAGCCTGGAAAGCCCTGTTTGCCTTGCCCAGCTTGTGTGAGTAGGAAGGTGTCATGGCCCTTCTGATGGACAAGGATGTTCACCTTGCTTCTTTTATCAAGGAGAATATGAGAAATTCTAGAAAGTTCACTAGATTATGGACCCTCAACCACAGGAACCTCCTTCTGTGTTAAAACTCCTGCAGAGCACCTAATTTTGTTTAGTCTTTAGTAAGCCCTTGCTAAAGATATTACTTGCTGTCACTATTCATCCCAGTACATGTGACTGAGCATTTTTCAGTCCTGAGCAATTTTTCTAAAGTAAGAAAGAAAGTAACCTCAAAAGTTCTCTGAAAAGGCAGGGAACTATGCCTCGGTGAAACTTGGTAAAGATTCTTATTTAAAAGTTCTCTGTAACCATAGTAGAAAAACGAAGTCACTCCCATCCTCAGATTACATTCTCATCTGTTAACTTTGTGTTTTACTCACAGGGTTAGACAGACTGATATGCCTCGTCACTGGAGCGCCAAGCATCAGAGATGTCATAGCCTTCCCAAAGTCCTTCCGGGGGCAAGACCTCATGAGCAATGCCCCGGATTTTATCCCTCCTGAGGACCTGAAGCCCTATCATATTCAGGTCTCCTGGCCAACAGACAAAGAAACGGAAAAGAACCCATTGAATCCTCCTCGCCAGGCAGAAAGTTGAGCTTTTGGTTTTCATCCTCTGCTCCCTCCAGGGTTCTGCCAAAGATCTGACAGGTCTTTAGGTGGAAGTATTCCAGGCAACAATTCTCTACCAGAATGGAGAAACAGACAGTACTCATTCTGGACCTGATAGCATGCATTATTAGAATTCTTTGGGACTTTTTTGAAGTTCCTTTTTACTTGGAGAGGTGTGAAAGATGGCTCTGTTAGAATATAATGGCTAAGTATCTTCTAATCATGTTTTTCCATAGGAGAGTAGGTTGTTCACTTGGAACAGGAGTAATCAGATCATGTGTGAAATGTGAGAAAATATTTACTCCTCTAGGCTGATGTTAATGGAGGAGTCTGTTTTAACCAGCTTCACCAAGAAAATCCTATAAATTAAGCTGGACAATCGTAACATAGTGAAAAGCAACATGATATAATGCCAAACATCACTGAAATGAAACTCACAAAATCCGTCATTGCTTCACTTTGAGCAAGTTACATAGGCCTGCTTCGTCTCCCTCCTGCAGTGGGAAATGCAAACAGAACTTGTCTGGCTGCCTCACAGGGCTTTTCTTGCCACAACCAGAGATCATGTATGTGGAAAATAATGTGAGTGGAAGTGCTTTAGAAAATTATAAGGCATGATACAAATGTATGACTGTCAACCTATCTGTAAACAGAAACAGGTATAGCTGTGTATTTTATAATTTAAGATTAAACAAAACTGATTACCTGTAGGAAAAGAAAAACAGTAAATTTATGCATCAGTATTGTTTATATTTCTATTTTTTTAAGTAATCCCTGAATACCTTTTCTTCAATTGTACTAAAAACATTTACCTTAAACCAACCTCAAATGTGTTGGCTCATTGTGATTTTCTTACATTGTGTGATTGGGGTTAAAGGGGGACACCCACAATATTTTCAATAATAAAGATTTAGTTTTTTTAAAAAGCTTATGATTAATAATTATAAAATAGGAACAAGGCAGGCCTTGATTAATGAAATTGTTCTTTTTGACATTATCTTCTCTTTTGCCTTGGCATTCTTTTGACTTGTAATGTGTGAACACAAATTATCAGCCTATATCCCTCTTTGTTTTTTTCAGTGTTCTAAGCAACTTGATACTATGATCTATTTGGAAATAACGGCAGCTTCACTTCCAGGTCATTTCGGCTGCTCAGTAGGCTGGGAAGAACATGAATGCCCTTCCCAACTGCAGACAGCTGTCCCCTAAAGTTTGTCCTTAACCCAGTCACTCCCCGTCTGTGGGCCCTGAGGTCAGAAAATCTTTGTTGGCAGGGCTCTCGTGATAAGAAAGGATGTCCAACTCTGCCTGCACTTTGTCAGTGGAGAGAACTTCTTGAGATGCCCTTTATTGGGTAGGAAAATGCAATTTTACATCTATCCCACATGCATGTTACCTTATTTTTAATATAATAAAGTCACTACATTCACTGTTTAGTTTCATTCTAACCAAAGTATTGTCTGTATACTGGTATGAGTTTCAGAGAACACCCCAAATCTGTAGGATGTTTTCTGGGCTACTGATACCAAAAGCCCCACGTCCCGAGATGTCACAAAGTCCAAGTCCTGTGTTGGCATCTCAGAGACCTAGTCCCTGGGGCATCACTCAGCTTTTCTTTATTGCTGCCTCAGAAGGGAAAGAAAAAAAAAAGATGCTTATCTGAAATTCAAAGAAATGTCACTATATCTTAATCATTGAAGTGACATTTTAAACATTTTCTCAGAAATTAAGGAAATATTTAATAAGTTGAAAATGACACAACCAGGACTTTGCAAACCAAACTAATTGTAAATTGGAAGCCAAGTTTATTTCAAATCCAATCCCCAACCTCATAGGCAATTTAGATTTATCCTATGTTGCAAATTTTAAAAACAAGGTAAACAACTGTTGGGGAAGGTCAGATGATGCCACGTCTGCTCAAAACCCTCCAACAGTTTCCTATCTGAGAAAAGCCAGACTTTATTTGAACACCAAAGCCCTGCAGAGCCTTACTACCTGACCACACCCTGCGCCGCTCTGCTCCACTCACTGGCATCCTTGCTTTTCCTTCCTGTTCCCAGGCTGAGCCCCATGCAGGCCTTTGCCCTAGCTGACCCTAGCAACTCTCCTCCAGATATTTGCTGTTCACTCCCTAATCCTGCCTGCTTACGTGCTCCTCAGTGAAGATTTTCCTGGGCAACCATATTCAAAAGGATGAGCCCTTTCCCTGCTGCATTAATCACATTTTAATTTGCCACACTAGGATGTAATAAGATCCAAGACGGCAGATTATTTTTTTTTTTTCACATTGTCTCTGCAATATTCCCAAACCTAAAACACTACTTGGTTATAGTAGGTATTCAGTAAACCTGTTGGGTCAAATCAAGAGTAACAATCCACACTGACCTCTGGGCTGAACTGGGGGGACATGAAAATGAGTAAATCATGATTGTCCTACAACAGCTGTTCCCAACGTGAGGCCCAGGCACATGACCCACAGCGGGGCAAATTTGATTAAAGAGAGCAATTTGAGAATGAGTTAACAGTAAATTTTTTTGCATTTCTTACTGTCAGCAGCCTCATAATATGTAAATATAATTATGCATTTCAGTTCTCTTACATTTGAAACTATTTTTATCACTTCATATTTTAACAATTTTAGTGATTTCTTCCATTTCAAATTTTTTTTCATGGATGCCATGTTCTTTGGAAGCTTGTTTAGACCAAATAAATTAATGGCCTTTTATTACATAGGGAGAAAGGTGCACATCAGGATTTTAAAGAGAAGCTTAGGTGGGGCAAGGCCAAAAAAAACCCCAAAACGTTGGGAACCACTGTCCTAGAGGTTTTAGTAGGGGATACAGACCACTCATACTGATGATTCATTCAGCTGTGAGACCTACAGATAAGGACCTGCCTTTCTGATAGCGAAGGCCCCTCAAATGTTGGCAGCTTGTTGCTATGCTAGCTTAACCTTGACCTTTCTTCTCTCAATGTCTGCGGTAAACCAGGGTCTAGTCTTCTCATCTGTACAGCACTTTTTGTCTTGAATGTAATACTTTTCATGTAAGCACTGAGATGTTAAGGAGCTTGAGGTGAGGATTCCTTTAAGATTTAATAGCTGTGATAAGTTTTTAACAAAGCATTGGTATAAAATTATGGAACCCAGCCTTTCAGACTGAATTTAACTGCAGGAGACCCTTTCGTTTTTGGCAGGACATGCAGCAAAACATACTCCAGTTCTCCATGGTTGACTTGTGATGGGGTTGAGGTCAGGGTCAATGGTTTTGTATTTTTTCCTCAAATCACTAGATATCCATTAGTAGATGGGTGTTGTTGACTGTGATGGGGTTGAGGTCAGGGTCAATGGTTTTGTATTTTTTCCTCAAATCACTAGATATCCATTAGTAGATGGGTGTTTTCAGGGGCAGAAACCAATGATATTCTAATAAATCTGGGAACCAGGGACCTGTTACCAGTGCTGTAATACCTTCCACACCTTCCCACACACGACAGGTTATAGAATTACAAGGTTTCTGGAATTTGTGGACACATGCTAGTCCGACTTCCCAATGGTAATCACCAAAGGTCACGTTTTTTTAAACCGATCTAGTCTCTTTTGGATACAAGGTTAGTCTCCCCAACTTTGTCAAACCAGTTTTCCCTTCGAGTATACCAACTGGGACTTTCAAACCAAGACTGCAGTCTTTCCTGCCTAGTCTTTTTAGTAGTGTTTCTGCCCTTCCCCACACCAGATCCTCCAGTGCCTTCTGTTCACTACAAATATGTTGCTGTATATTGACTATTGCCTTTGTTGCCTCTTGAGTATCTTATCTGGAAAATGAAGGCAATTCCTAAATTTGCTTTAATCAAAAGTATGAAAATGGCAATTGTTTGGAAGTTAGTTCAAGTTATTTTCCTCATATACTTGCGATTCACTGTATCATTAACCACTGTTTAATCTTTAAAACAGCAGATTGCAGTTCAAAAGAATTTCTTTCATCACCCAAGTTTATTAACAAGACAGAATTAATGGTTGTAGTTCTACTTCAAATTCACTGCTTCAATTAACCTCTCTGGAGGCAATCTTCCCTCAACCAGTTGACCAAACGCCACTTGTGTAAGAATCAGGAACCAAAATGAATATGGATACTTGAACTGTCCTGCAGAACTAGTATTAAAAGTCTAAAGTAACTTCAAAGTAGGGGTCTAAATGGAGCTAGAGCTACCAACTTGAAATTTCATGTCCTAGAAGTGTTAGAACTCAAACAGCAGCTCCTATTTGGAGAAAATTAAATCACAGCTCTATTTGATTAGTGCTGAATTAGAAAGTGAGCTGAAATTTGATTGGCAGGTACTGACTAAGAATTTCAAAACTGCAAGCCAGTTTAAGAGAAATGCATAGGCAACCCATACATTTGCAAAATTAGCACTCCTTAATTTTTTTTAATTTTAATGTTTGAGTTTTTACAGAGAGGAGATAGAGCTAGAAACGTCGATGAGAAACATCAACCAGCTGCCTCTTCCCGGTAAGGGGTGTGCCCGCAACCAAGGTACATGCAACCAAGGTACATGCCCTTGACTGGATTCCAACCCAGGACCCTTCAGTCCGCAGACCGACGCTCTACCACTGAGCCAAACCGGTTTCAGCCTTAATTGATCTTCCAAAGATAAAGGACATTGCTATAATCACAGTACCAACCACCTCAAAAATATTCCACATGCTCCATTATTCTTCCCAGGCGCTTTCCTTTTGGGGGGATTGATCCCTCAGACAGCCAGTCACTTTGGCCAGAGACCAAGGTGCTCACAGCCAATGGAGGTTTTCTAGCTTCAGCACTCCTCCACGTTAAGATCACCTGCTCTTCTTTCAATTTATCTGTGTAAGCTCATGTTTCAGTGGTTCACGTGCACATTGTGGGCAATAAGGGGACCGCTGAGGAAGGTCTAGTTTCTCAGCATCAGCTGCACCTGCAAAGACTAAGACATCCTTTGAACCTATGAACTATACATGGAAGTCAATTGGCAGTCTTTTGCCATGGGGTCCTACTCACAAAAATGTCCTATTTTCCTTTCTTCAAGCCATTAAGACGAAATAAGCAGACCTGATCAGATGGTTTACAAAAATTTATTAAAATTCAAAGTTGATCTTCTATCCCAAGAGTATCCATCCATTCAGCTGCCTGCAATAAAACAGCCACTTTTAGTCAATTTCCATACTTCAATTCTAATGGTATTTGAAGTACACTATACAGAATATCAGATCTTCCTTCATCATCAAGTAATCAGTGAGAGAGTTCAAGTTGGATTGAGATCATCATGTATTCTGGGTTAAAACCAGTGTTGATATTTATAAGACTTACCTCTCAAAGGCCAGCCAGCTGCCATGACCGCTGCCACAAATGCCTGAAAGCAGAGGACACACATTAATCATGGTAAAAAAGAACTTGTGCGATGCCTGTCAGTAACGTAACCTCAGAATAAAAATGGAACGGTTTTATGATTGATATCATCCTATTTCATTTGGCAGAATCACTACATCACTGGTTACATTACAACTAATCATATATAACAAATATCATATATTACCTGGACATCTCCAGGGTTAAAGGTATGCCTGTTTGAAGATTGGGAGAGAAAAAAAGATATTTATTAGAAATATACCCTACTAATAACATTTTTAACTTTTTGGAAAATAACATTTAGGGTAGTGAGCACCTTCTGTGTAGCACAATGGTGAATGTCCCAGCATGAGTGAACTATGGACAATCATGTGTCCCTATAATTCATAAGTTTAACATAAGGCTCACTCTGGTGGCTGGATGTTGACTATGAGGTGTGCAATTACAAGGTATATATATGAGAACTGTACTTCAGTTTTGCTGTGAATAAGTGCAAAATTCAATTTAATGAATTAAAATTCAGGTGTAACCTACAGGTTTATAAGCAATAAAAATTTGTTCAGAATGTTATTAACCTTCATTTCTCCAAATGTTATTAATCCTCCATTACCACATAGGATGTTTGGTGTAACACATTAGTTATACAAACCCCTGAATGTTTTGTGGGAACATGGCCAACTCCCCTTTCTGAGATTATGATTGTTGCAGCCAGATACGTCAGATAGGAGCGAAAGACAATATTGCTCATCACCGTCAGTCTGCTGAACTATGTTATCATCATTGTATCGGCTTTAAACCACTTAGCATAGAAAGAAACCAAAATCAAAGCTACCATACCTCTGCTTACAACTCTGTTCCACGGCTTATAGCCAACCCAACGCTTCACACCTGCAGAAGTATTTTCAAATTTAGTAACAGGCAGTAATAGGAAAATTTAGTAACAGGCAGTAATAGGAAAATTTCTAAAATGTTCCAGGCACTGTTTCAGTTATAAATAAGTCTTCATTCTTTTTCAGAGAGATTCCCAACTGTTTTTTTTAAATCATCACTAACAGCACCTTGCTTAGTTATCTATTTGAGAATAAAATGCATTACCTTTATTTTTAGTGTCTCCAAAACCTGCATCTGAAAAAGTAAGTATTTATTTTGACTATATTTCTCAAATCAATGGCTTTGCCCACCAGAAAACACTAACAGTCAACTATTACTAAGAAAAGCATATTTTACCCAATATAAATTTGTAGAAGCCAAAATCTGTTCTCATGTCTTTCTTACCCCAAGCTTGCCATCCATGGATAAAAAAATGTGTATCCAACAGCTAGAAGGGAAACAGAACATTTTTTATTAACGTCAAATATAATTAAATTCTGTACTCATTGTTACACGTCACAGGGTTCTTCAGTGTTAGATTTGTCTACATGCTAATTTCAGGTCAGACATTTGATCAACATCATTACAAAAACCCTGTTCAAAGCATGCGCAACATGCACTCAACTAATCAAACACAGAACATAAGCATTAGGAGCTTGGTAGTTATGCAGCGTACTTCATCAACATTCTCAGTTTTGAGTCCATTAGAATGTTTTTAACAATACTTACAAGAAGCAAATCAAGCCAGTCCAGACATGTCAAGAGATTCAAGTCCACCTAAGGGAGAAAAAAAGTGGTTTACCAATAGCTGAAGATGACTTTTCTCCTTATCAATCTAAAACATGCCTGAAATCAGATAGAGCTAATAATTAAGACTTCACAGTCAGTCAGTATTTGCTTATCATCATACAGGCTTTTACACATCGGACATCTTAGGAATGGTGACAGGACAAGGATGGGGTATTTAATGCACTCGGCACACCTTTCAAACACTTCCTGTGCATTAGAAGGAAACCCTAAAAAGCCACTGGTGGGATTGTATTTGTCCAGTTACCGGTGTGAAATTATAATTTTACTTACCATTCCAACTTCCAGTTAGTCCTTTTTAGTGCCTACACCAAAGTAAAAAGAAAAAGCCAAATTAGTGGCGGCACGTTGCTTATGCCGTTAACAGCAAACGTTTCACACCAGACACATCAGACAAGTGGTACATCTCTTCAGAATTCAATCTGCTGAACTATGCAAGCATCACAGTATCTGTCTCTTTAGGTGTCCCCTAACTATCAGTGCCGACGGTCATGTTTGAAAAGGTAAGGCTTAAGACCGTGAGGATCAGCACCGATTTGGCAACGTGATTCCTTAAATCACTCAAAAGTCCTGGGTAAATAAGTACAAAATATAAAAAAGGTTTCTCACCTGTCTGCTCATGGCCAGAGTGTGATGCTTGCACTTTAAGACCTGAGAAGGGAAGAATTTCACGTTAACTTAGGTGCAATCTTTATTTTTTCTAAATCACCCTTTTGTGTGCCTCAGTTTGGGTAATGGTGGTAATACGTCTCGTCATTCTCACAGTCGAGAGTAGCAAATAAAATGTCATCATTGTGGCACATTGCGTGTATTTTAACCTAACTTCCCCCTGGGAAAACAAAAACAAACTCGGTTCACTTACCCCAACAGCAGTTCTCATTCCTTTGGCACAGAACTAGAAAACAAAGAATACCCAATGAAGCATTCTACACAGCCACGTTAACTGTTAATGTCACGAATACTGAAGCCTCAGAATAGGATTTTTCAGAAATTCCTTCTGTCCACTACTCTTAAACCATCACAGGCTTAACAAAAAACACCCCACATTTAAGCAAATTTCATCCTTCCCACCATGTTTACCCCGATTCTTACCCGTCCATCAGATGCCACACTGCACTCGTGCCTAGCATCATTCCTAGGAAAAATATTAACTTTTAGTTCATTTTGTTCTAGATTATTTATGCCGGTTTATGCCGTCTATGCAAATGGTTTTCATCCCCCATAATTTCATACTACGATGGGTGCACTAAGCGCACTATCAGGAGAGCATAGTACAGCTGAGTTTAAGAACCTCTGAAGGCAATAATGGTGCAATGCGGAATGCAGCCACTCGGAGAACCACGTGGACTTTCCCGATAACCAGGCCTTACCAGGAGGAAGTGGCTCCGGCCGAGGCCATGAACAGAGACCCCCGACTCGGTGGCTCGGCGTGCGCCGCCATCAGAGCTGTTGGCATTCATCAACAGTCTCAGATGTCCCTACCAACGTAAGCTTCATCAGAGGCAGAGCGCGCGAGCCGAGGTGTTCCCCGCAGTGGAGTTTATGGCGAGCCCGCACCCAACGCGCAATCCACTACAATCCTCCTCTTGAGGTTCCCGCAAAGCCTTGCAACTAAGCCCCTAAAAGTCGGCGCGTGTAGGGCGACTTTAGTTGCCACGACCTGAGGCCTTGAACCAAGAACCCACTGAGCACCCGCGAAAACACGAACACGTACCAGCTGCGACCGACTTCCATCCTCGAAAGACCGAGATGGCGCCCGGGCGCCTGTACATAAGGGTTTCGCTCTGTGACGTCATGACGCACTTTCCCCGCCTGCGTCGACTTTAGCTCCTCCCCCTTAGTCTCCTCCTCCAGCCACGCCTTCGTCCGGGCCTCCGGGCCCGCCTTGGGCTCCACCCCCTCAACTTGTGGGCGGGGCCACCATGGCCGTCGTGACGCCGAGCTCCCACCCTCCAAACCGGCAGATGAGGAAGAAGGGAGCGGGGAGGGGGCGCGGGGACGGAAAGCGCTGGGGGAGGGGGAAAGGGGACGGTAGAAGGGTGAGTGATTTCCTTCCGGCACGTCGCCCGCTCCAGGGGAGGGGGCGGGGGTTTTCACTTCCGGGACGGTGTTCCGGCCCATTCCTGCCCATTTCCACCCCCGGAGGTAGGTGCTGCTCCTTGACTGGGCCGGGGCCCCGCACGCCCGTCCCGCCGCCCTGCCCTGCCCTGGGGCCGCCCCGCCCGATCTCCTCTGCCCGCCTGCTCCCCGGGTGCTCAGCCACTTCTTCCAACTCCCACCCTAAGGCACTCGAGACCTGCCACCCACCTTGGCCCCGGGCCGGGCTGGGCTGCCGGACCCGCCCCCTCGCCGAGTCCCTCCCTCAGGACCCCTGGAGGGGCGGCCCCCTCCCCCACCGGCCACACCCAGACACACACACCCACCTCTGAGCGGCTCAGCGCCCGCCGGCCCGCCCGCCCGCCCGCCTCCACCGCCCGCCTGGCCCGGGTCCCGGGGCGCCGCCCCCTTCCCGGTCCTCACCCCGCACCTGATGGCCCGCTCCTGGGCCTCGCGCCGGGCTCCCCTGTCCCTCTCCTCCCCTGCTCCTCGGTGACATTCCGCGGCTCAGACACTTCCCCGCTCCCCGCGCTTCTAACCCCGACGGAAGCCACTCAAGTACCGGAGCGGCCAACCCCACGGCGTTCCCGATTCTCCCTCCTGCAGCTCTCACTCCTCCGGTGCCGACGGGAGTGAAAGACCTTCCTCACTCCAGGGGCCTCCTCCTCCTCCTCCTCACTCTGGGGCATTGCCGGAAAGAGCAAACAAAAAGGCGCTGGTGTAGGCTCCAAAATAAACACATCTGAATTCAGGATGGCATCGACAGAGGCTCTTGTTGGATTAAAAGTTGTCAAACAAACAAAAACGCTTTGGAAAAAGGTCAGGTTGGCTAAAAGTTGGTTCTTGAAAACAGTGTGTATACACGTCCCTTATTGACTGATCGGTGTGTGGTGAATGCCGGGCAGTCCCGTGAGCTTGTCAGATAAGTTCCTGAAGTTTCAGGTCTTAGATAATTATGTAATGTCGTAACTTTACAGATAAATGCAATCACATTGGGCTCAAGTGAGTGTCTTCCGAGTGGGGTTTATATAAACTACTCTAAACCAGGAAAAGCTGTTGGATGCAGTTAGGCTTAGTGTCTTTAAAATCTTTTCAAATGTAAAAATATTGGCCATACGTGGTAAATGCTCTATATTTTTACCAGCATTTGGGGAACTAAATGTCAGAATCAAAGTACCATCCCCACCCTGAAATCCCCAACTTTGAAATTAGATTATTGAGGTGGGGGCAGGTGTACCTCCCTTTTCCTAATTCTGAGAGTGAACTTCCAGTCTCCTCATCTCAGTTGAGTCCTGTGGCCCCTTTTCTCAATCCTTTTTGTGGGGGCTCTGACTCACCCTTAAGAATAGTGGCTTGCATTCTTGTGGGATAGTAGTGACTTTTGTAAAATAATAAACTCACACAAATAGTAAAATATTAAGACGAGGCATCTCTAATCAACCTATCTGTGCATAAACATACTTATTCAAAAACGCATTTCCTCCAAGAAAAAGTCATAGGATTTTATATTCAGTGCAAATACCTTATGATTACAACTGCTATCTGTTCTGTTGAACTCTATTTTGATGTTGGTAAGCTTATTAGTAAAGAAAGTATGGGCATAGCCTGAATTTTTAGAAAGCTAACGATCACTTTGTGTGTGTGTGTGTGTGTGTGTGTGTTTAATATATTTGTATTGATTTCAGAGAGGGAGAGGGTGTGGGAGATAGAAACATCACTGATGAGAGAGAATCCTGGGTAGGCTTACTGGGGATCAAGCGCACAATCCTGGCATGTGCCCTTGACCAGAATCAAACCCGGGACCCTTCAGTCTGCAGGCCAATGCTCTATCCACTAAGCCAAACCTGGCTAGGACTAACAGTCTCTTTTTTAGTTTAATGGTGTCTTGCTGTGAAACCTAAACTGAAAAAGCCTGTTGGTTTTTCTATTCCATGTCTAAACATAAGGCAGGTGTCCCTTTACTGGGAGATTTTGAAATGTTGCCAAATGATGTTTTTAAATAGGTTTGAACTGGAAAGCATGGGGGCGGGGGGTACAGTTGTAATTGTTCATGCGAATCCGGTTTTCTCTTTCACAGGGTTGAATGCCTGCCTACACCCTCAGGCCCCACCATGGAGAAGGGTGGTAACATACAACTGGAGATCCCTGACTTCAGCAACTCTGTCCTGAGCCATCTAAACCAGCTGCGCATGCAGGGCCGTCTCTGCGACATCGTGGTCAACGTGCAAGGACAAGCCTTTCGGGCTCACAAAGTGGTACTGGCCGCCAGCTCTCCCTATTTCCGGGACCACATGTCCCTGAACGAGATGAGTACTGTCTCCATTTCGGTCATCAAGAACCCCACAGTGTTTGAACAGCTCCTTTCTTTCTGTTACACGGGGCGGATATGCCTGCAGCTGGCAGATATCATCAGCTACCTGACAGCTGCCAGTTTTCTGCAGATGCAGCACATTATAGACAAGTGCACCCAGATCCTAGAAGGCATTCATTTCAAAATTAATGTGGCTGAGGTCGAAGCAGAATTAAGCCAAACGAGGACAAAGCATCCAGAGAGACCTGCTGAGTCTCACAGGGTTACACCAACTCTAACCCGCTCCCTTAGCCCGCGACAGAATGCCCCGAAGGGAAGCCGGCGAGGTCAGGTTAGTGCTGTGCTGGACATCAGAGAGCTCAGTCCTCCCGGGGAGTCCACCAGCCCTCAGATCATTGAACAGAGTTCCGACGTAGAGAGCCGGGAGCCTATTCTTCGGATCAACCGAGCAGGACAGTGGTACGTGGAGACGGGAGTAGCAGACCGAGGGGCGCGGGGCGATGATGACGTGAGGGTTCTTGGAGCAGTGCACATCAAGACGGAAAATCTAGAGGAGTGGCTGGGGCCTGAGAATCAGCCTTCCGGAGAAGACGGGAGCAGTGCCGAGGAAGTCACAGCCATGGTGATTGACACCACGGGCCATGGTTCCGTAGCCCAGGAAAATTACACTTTAGGGTCTTCAGGAGTCAAGGTGACTCGGCCAACAAGCAGTGAGATTGACAGGTAAGTTCTCTTTTGTTTTGTTCATCCATGGAACAGCTGTTGTACGGACATAACTCAAGCAGCCCCCCTGTGTGGTACAGAGAGCATCTTCCCTCCTTGATGCTCTTAGCCAAAATAAGTATGTTGGGGAAACTGGAGGTATGCCAAAAGACTTGCATTTTTATTTTTTTTAAGCAGGAAGCTCCTTGCCCTGGCCAGTGTGGCTCAGTTGGTTGAGCATCATCCCATGCACCGAAGGTCACTGTTCGATTCCTGTCAGGGCACATGCCCGGCTTGCAGGCTGGATACCCAGTAGGTGGTGTGCAGGAGGTAGCAATTGCTATTTCTCTTTCATTGATGTTTCTCTCCCTCTCCCTTCCCCTCTCTCTAAACATCAACAAAAAACATTTTTAAAAAAATAAAAATAAAGCAGGAAGTCCCTAGTCCTGAAGAATTCAGTGCTGCAAGAGCTATGGTAAAGTTAGACACTTGCATTAATCAGGATAGCATCTGCAGCCACGCTGTTGTCAGTAACTAGCAAGGCTTTCTCGGAATTCCAGGGAGAGGGCTGGTCATCAGCTGGGAACCTGGCCGGTTTGCCCTTCTTCCTTGTGCCCTCACCCAGGTGGGTGGTCTCTGGGGAGTTTTACTTGCCTTTGTAGTGCTGTTTACTTTTCTTTGCTTCCTACCTATCAAGTTAGAAGGGGTATGGTACCAGCAGTAATTCTTCTTTTTAAATTCGTGGAATCACAATACAGTTATTGCAAAGACAAGCTTTGGACGTGGTTTTTATCCCTTTTTTTCACTTGTCATTTGATGTCTTCCTTTTGTCTTTCATTGGAGACTGCTATCACAGGCCCGAGAGTCTGTTTTCGTTTGTTTTTTTTTACCAGTGTTATTAGACTCTCATTTCTCTTTCTAGTGGTAATTAGAGCATTTCTTTTTGGTGGAAATAGCAATAGTTTTAATTTAAGTAAACTGAAAGAAAGTTTCGGTTGAAGGAAGTATTGCCTGGCTGATGTGGCTCTGTTCTATTGGTTGGGCATCTTCCCTTGTGCTGAGAGGTTGTCAGAGCATATACTTGGGTTGTGGGCTTGATCCCCTGTAGAAAGCGTATAGGAGGCAGCCCATAGATGGTTCTTTCTCCCCCTCTCTCTTCCTCCCTCTCTCTAAAATCAATAAAAAAACATTTTTTCTTTAAAAAGAAAGAAGTATTATCAACTTAGATTGATCATATATGTTCTTTTTCCCCTTTTAAAATAAATTAAAATTGCCGGGACCGGTTTGGCTCAGTGGATAGAGCGTCGGCCTGGGAACTGAAGGGTCCCGGGTTCGATTCCGGTCAAGGGCATGTACCTTGGTTGCGGGTGCATCCCCAGTAGGGGGTGTGCAGGAGGCAGCTGATCGATGATTCTCTCTCATCGATGTTTCTAACTCTCTATCCCTCTCTCTTCCTCTCTGTGAAAAATCAATAAAATATTTAAATAAATAAATAAATAAATAAATTAAATTAAAATTGACTGCATGAACAATGAAAATTTTAAAAGTTGTAATGGTTGGTTGATACCTGGTCTTGAAAGACATATGTGTTACAAATTTCAAAAGTATATCTTGTATCCACTTCAGGTAGTCTTGATTTGACTATTTTCCTTCTTGTGTTCTTAATAGTTAAAATATTCTTGAGCACAATACTATTGCCCCATGTTAGTACTGTATCAGAAGTAATAGCTTAACGCAAAGACTGTGACTCTCCATGATCTACTCTATCAACAGTCTGAAATATACAAGTTAATGTTGGGAGGAACAACCAAACCTAATCGTTACATAGAAGAAAAAATTATAGACCCAGTTTTAATTTATTCTTTTGTGGTTCCCAATTCTTACACAAGGATTGGAACTTATATTTAGCCTTAGCTTCCCCAGGTCTGTGGTCTAGCTCAGTGGTCAGCAAACCATGGCTCATGGGCCACATGTGGCTCTTTGGCCACTTGAGTGTTCTAAGGCCACTTCTTCAAAATAGACTTGTCCAGGCTGAAAACTGACTTCTGCACATGGGCCACAAAGTTTCAGTCGCACTAGAAGTGCACGCCCGCAAGTGGTATTTTGTGGAAGAGCCACACTCAAGGAGCCAAAGAGCCACAAGTGTCTCTAGCTGCAGTTTGCCTACCACTGGTCTAGCTCGTATGTAATTCTGTATTTCTTAAATTTACTACGGCAAACCTTTCTTGTCTTAGTTCAAATCAGGTCCTATTATTGACTCCCTGAAAGTATTTCTTAGTCATCTGTTGTTCAGTTTGTTCCCCTTTTCTCAGCCATGAGATAAAGAGGGTAAACATCACCCTTTTTTAAGTTCCTTGACACTGCTCTTCTGTTAGTCCCCTTTTGCTCCTCTTCCGACAGATTTAGCCCCTCCGGCAGTGTTGTCCCCTTGACGGAGAGACACAGAGCCCGAAGTGAGTCTCCTGGGAGAATGGATGAGCCTAAGCAGCCCAGCTCCCAGGTATGTAGTTGTGATGGCAGAAGAAATTGCCACTGTGTGTGAGTCCCACAGGAAAGATGTAGGAGAGGAGATGTAGGAATGTTAAAGAAATATTCTCCTTGATGACTTTTTTTAGGAGGAGGTAAAGCCGATGCAGGCGGGAAATGCATTTTTGGTATCAGCAGAGTTTGGGAAATAGAAAAGATGAAATTGTGGAACTCTTTTCAAAACCAGTCTTTAGTCCTGAGAATAGAAATAAAAGAGTAACCCCTGAAAAGTACATGCAGGAAATGTAGGACCTGAGATGAAGAGCCTGATTCTGACATGTGTGGTGGGTATAACACTACATAATTATTACCTTATGTAATAGAAAATATTTATAAACAACTGCTTTTGCATTTTTATATGCTTATATCTTTTCATTTATTTTCTTCCTGAATCTTCTGTTAGACTAAAATGTTTTAGAGAAGATAGGAATTATGTCTTCTATTTTCTTTGCAACTCTCCTTAGCAAGTAGCATAACTAGTTGATTAATATTATTGTTTGTTTGTTTGTTTGTTTGTTTTTCCTCACAGGTCTCTATCATTGAAGATTTATTTTTAAAAGGACAGTAGAACTCACCAAATAAAATTTAATACATTGTAAACACTTTTGTCCTTTAAAAGAAAACACTGGTGGACTAAGATTTCATAGCTAATTTTTTTAGCTTCTGCATTATACTGATAGTGTCTTGTTTAGATTTTACTTAAATATTGGACATTTATTGTGTATGTATAATAGTAACAGCAGCAAGACATTACTACAAATTACTTTTACTTGCATGTTACCATGCCCGTTTTTGTTACCAGAAAAGGAATTGTAACTATTATAAGAACTTTTTTTTAGATTTAATAAGGTGTTAGAGAAAATGTTAGGAGCTTGGAGGAAAAGTTTACTCTTATTATTAGGGCCCTTTTTCTCTCACCTTTCAAATAGAATGTGATGACTATGTGAAGGTAACTATGACGCAAATAAATATGAGACAGACCTTATAACTTAATGGGGACATACGGCAGACTAACACATACACAAAACAGAAATAGATGAGACAATATAGACCTCGTTAACAGTGTTGTGGGAATAGAGTGCTTAAAAGGCAGTTATTGGAATCAATAACCACTTAAAGAAAGTGGAGCATTTAAGTGCAGTACTTAATGAAGTGGTTAGAAAGAGGTAACTTACTAAGCATATGTAGATGTAATAGGGATAACAATTGGAATTCCACAAGGAGGTTTACCTGACTAAAGAAGAAGGAGCAGGTTATAAAGAAATACAAAATAACTAATATTGTTTGGAGATGATATTGAGATGAGTTAATATATGCCTTGACATGTATGAGAGTTTAGATGATGCAGGTAAACGAACATTTCCATCATCAGAGAAAGTTCTCTTAGGCCAGCTCTGTCTAAATACCTGCCTGATTATCTAGATAAAATTGTACATTAGAATTCAAGAGGCTGGTATGAGTGGGCCCAGATTCTTCTGTTGCTGTACAATAGAACATTCACTGGGGGTTTCATAAAAAGCGTGCAGTTTGTCAGGCAAAACGTAACTTAACTTGTTCTGTTGTGGTAATGGACTACAGTGTCCTCATTTTTTTTTTTTTAATTGTTATGTCAACATCTTTACTTGTGGGTAATAATTTCCTGTTTGGATCTCTAAAATTAGCGTAAAGCTTAGTAACTTAGGTAAAATAGATTTGATTTATTTTACTATGTCTGTTCACAGAATATATTCTTTTGTGCATATTTTACTCACCTGGCACAGGTAGAAGAATCAGCCATGATGGGAGTAAGTGGCTATGTGGAGTATCTTCGAGAGCAAGAAGTATCTGAGCGTTGGTTCCGGTACAACCCCCGTCTCACCTGCATCTACTGTGCCAAATCATTCAACCAGAAGGGGAGCCTGGACCGGCACATGCGCCTGCACATGGGGATCACACCGTTCGTCTGTCGCATGTGTGGCAAGAAGTACACCCGCAAAGATCAGCTGGAGTATCACATCCGCAAGCACACAGGCAACAAGCCCTTTCACTGCCATGTTTGTGGGAAAAGCTTCCCCTTTCAGGCCATCTTGAATCAGCACTTTCGCAAAAACCACCCTGGCTGCATCCCCCTGGAGGGGCCGCATAGCATCTCCCCTGAAACAACTGTCACATCTCGAGGACAGGTCGAGGAAGAGTCACCTTCACAAGAAGAGACAGTTGTTCCTGGGGACATTGCCCAGGGCTCTGTGTCCACCACTGGGCCAGACTGAAACATCGAGGGGGAGGGGGCAGACCCTCTTCCCCTTTGGGCCGTCAGCAGCCGGCAGCAGGGCCATGGGCTGGTACTCCGATTCACAAAATGCCACATCACTAGGTCAGGAGATGTTGCCAAACTAGAGGATCAGCAACATACACAGAAGCACTAGAGGCTTTCTACCCCCGTCCTCCTTCCCACCTCACACTTTGGAAAATATCAAGCAAATCAACTTTCTAATTCAGGGATCAACAGCCTTGGTTTGTTAACTTTATAAGAAAAAGAAATTTTTTTAACAAAACAGTGATAGATGCTCATTTATCTACCAGTCACATGTGAACATTGTCCTTTGGTCCATGTCATGCTGGTGGCTGTCACCCACATCTAAAAAACACAGCAGGAGCCGTGGTCATTGGAACCAGCCAACCGTATGAGGAACTTCTGTTCTTCCTTCCTGCCAGAATGTGCAGCTTCAGATTTCAAGGAGAGAAAAAAAGAATCCTGGTGCTTCTTACTGTTTTGAAAGGTTAGACTTATCTTTGCCCTGACTAGGCCTCTGCTGTGTTGTCCTGTTTCGGTAACAGTCATGCTGGAGGCAGCATCCGCTGAAGCACTTTAAGCAGCTGGAAGTGAAATGACAGCAGTGTTTGCAATAGGTACCACTAAGATTGGGGGCTGGAGTGCTGGGTTGAGGTGAGGGGAGCAGAGGGTTTTGGGGTTTGCAAACGTGGAATAGTACAGAGCCTTCTGCAACTTACTGCAACCACAGTGCTTGTATATCTTTGGATATTAGGAAATGGCTCTAATCCAGATGAATTAATGTGTTAGGCTGACTACCAAAGTTTCCTCCACTTTGTTCGGCTCCTAGTTTCACATAACAGCAATAGTATATATCAGAAATGTCCCTTTTCAGTGAAATGAGCCTGGATTGTATTTTTAAATCCACAGGTCTCCCTGTTTGATAACTTTTCTATGAAATTTTAAACACATTTTTTTCTGCAGCTTTCTGATTGAAGAAATTCAACACTATGGTTCTTATTGCAGCCACAATTCCATTTCCTTTTACATAAGTAATAGTTTATATTTTCAGTCCAATAGAAGAACCTCACTAAATCCATGTCTCATGTCTGCCATCCTAGTACTTCATAAACCAACCATCAGCAAATTGCTGGTGACTCCAAGAGCTTTGCTTTTTAATATAGTACAGGGCATTTACCAGAAAACATCAGGCACAATCATGTTGCAATAAATTGATCAAGGCATCAGTTTTGATCAGGTTTGATTACTTAATCATTCCTAAGATTTTTTAAAACTTCAAGAGACCTTTTTGGTAATCCTGAGATTCTTAATCCAGCACTGAGAGTCAGGAGAAATTAACCAAGCGTGTAGCTTTAGATGCCCGGTTTTGTATGCAGAGAATGAGGGTGGATTTTTAAGGGATGCAGGCAAGTAGACGCTTACAGGTTACAGTGCAAATAGAAAAGCAAAAAATCTCAAGCTTCTCTTGATGATCATTAAAATGTTAAGATTAGTATTTAAATACATAGTGGTTTAAGAAATTGTCTTGGTGCAGAGGCATAGATTATTGTTAAAGGGATTTGGAAGATGGCCTGGTCATGCCTGCACTGGTGAGCCATTTGTGAGTGTTGATAGTACACTTTGTGATATGTGGGAAGGGGGACAGAAAAGGTGGCATTTCTTTGATGATAGGATGTTAAATGCAAAGGGTAATTCTGAAGCAATCTAAGAATTGTACATACACATACAGCTGCACTGTATCACTAGAGAATGGTTATTTTTTCGCTTTAGAAAAACAGAAATGTGTCTTTTAATAGGAGTGTAATAATGCTACCATATGTTAAGAGCCTACCCTTAAATGTTGTGTTGGAGCTGTTTCATCTTTATAAGACATTGACCAGGACACCATGATAGGGTAAAAACTCTTGCTTAAGGCCATCTTAGGGACCAACTAGGCTCTGTGGCCTACAAAAAGTAGAGTTGAAATGAGACTAAAATCTATAGGGAAACATTTCAGCTGGTAATCAAGGCTTTCAATGGACAGATCATGCCATAACTAAATAGATGAAAAGTACAGAATATGCTGCTTTAGCCGGAGCTTTTAAGCCTACCAAAAAAATATTAAGTCCATCCTACGTTTTAGCAGTAGTATGCTGGAAAGTTATTGCTTTGCTAGTTTTCTTAGATTAAGTGAGAAAATAGAGCTTTTTAAACTATTACCAAATTGTAAAGGTGAAGTGCAGAGAAACTTTGCAGCATTTGTCAGTACTCTATCCGAGGTTGGCAGCACACACTTTGAATGCAGCAGAGACTGTCTAATAGACATGGAAATGCTATGAATGCTTGGTGGGTTCCCTACCTTTTCGCTCATTTCTAATAGCTGTTGCTGTGTTAATACTGTGAATAGTGCCTCCAGGTCGTCTAGGAGCCCATCAGCACAATTGTCTTTGCTGGTTCTCTCCTTTTCACTGGTCTAGACTAGAGCCAGGAGGTTCATGAAAATTCAAGTTTCCGAAAGCAATTTTAGCTAGGAGAGATATTATTATTATTCTGAATACTTATCCATATTCTTCTCCAAGTTCACTGTGATATTGCCCTAGTTCTTAGCTAACTTCATGTAGGAGCATAGGAGTTAGTAGTGTTCTATCCACATCAATGAATCACTATATTGTTGTGTGCACAGAGGATACCTCTTTTAACGGTGTACTAAATGACATTAGCTAATGCTGAAAATGATTACCAAATCTTCACCTTGTAAAGGGAACTGCATTAGCAATGAGAGCTAAATCATCAAGTACTTTAATGCCGAGAAATAGCAAACACTGGGCCTGTTTTTATTCATTGAATGGCTCTTCATAGCAAAGGAGCTACCCAATATTCTCAGTAAACGAAGAGAGAGAGCAATATAGTCATCTTCTTTCATTCTAAGGAGAACCTTTTCTTTTCTCTGGACTCTGATTCCAGTAAAAATGCAGCATTGGCCTGCGCAGTGACACTGTACTGAGGCAGAAAGGCTCTTTCTAATGACCTGTTCTCTCTTTACTCAGAACCATATTTACCTCTGAACTGAGTTGAGTTTTATTTTATGTAACTTGCAAACCATCCCAGAGCCATTTCATTGTACCAGAGAGTTACGGTAAATCTAATTTTGAATATGTAAAATAACTTACTAAAGGATAAAGATAGAGAACCAAGGGAGATGGCAATTAAGGAAAGTTTTCTTGCTATTTTGTTTTTTGGTGGTTTTGTTTTTTGTGGGGTATGGTGATTCTGTTTTTTGTAAGTATTATTATTTTTATTTTTTTTAATGTTTCCAGTTCCCTCTACATCTGTGAAATGGGGTTTTCCAAAGATGGTTTAACATATAGAATTAAACCATTTTCCTCTGAACTTCATAGTTGAAATTTGGCCTTGGCTGGAAAGTGGTCTGACCAAAGAGAACTTCATCCTTAATAACTGAATAGTCTTTTACCAAGAAATAACTTTTAAAAAGTGTTAGCTATTACTTGACTCTGATTTTGTTTCCTTTAACTAGTAAAAACTACCTTTTGTTTGACTAGAAGATCTAATTTAAAGAAAGCAATGGCTAATGGAAAGGAAATTAAACAAAGACAAAAGTCTTCTGAATCATAGTGGACAGGCATTTAGTCAGGATGGAGTTTGAATCCTGAAAGTTTTTTTTCTCTTAGATACAACAGACAGGGTTTTTATCTCTTCCTCACATGTCCTTCTCCTTATTTGTGTACTTATTTGTTTAAGAAACAACAGATAAGTCTCTACTGAACTCTATCTTTTTACTTATGCCTCATGGGAAAGAGTGAAAATATTGAAGTATTTTGGTTCCTGCAATTTAGAAGGGACAATAAGCAATTATGTCAGGTAATCCCTAAATTTCAGAGGCTGTCCCTAGGACTATGAATTAGGTCTGTGTTCAACAAACTGCAGCCCCCTGGTCAAAAGTGATGGTGGACTAGGGCCACGCCTCTTCATTTAAGTGTTGTTTATGGCTACTTTCTACTACAATTCAAAGTTGAGACCAGATGGTCTGCAAAGCCTGAAAATGCAGAATTTACTGTCTGAAATCTGACAGAAGTGTACCAGCTCCCAATTAAATTTGATCACATCACCCCCCAAATTTGTCAGTCTTGCCATTTTGCTTTTACAAATTCATAAGTCTAAAAGGGTTCTAATTCATATTGCTATATATGCATGTTTCCCAAAAGAGTTAGCCATCTTTTCCTAGTTCCTTTTCTCACAACCCTCCTTGTGCTCCTTAATGGTTCCCATTGCTTTAAGAACATTTAGAATAGTCATTAGGATTTGACCTTGCCTTAAGGGTGCAGGTAGATTAAAGTTTAGGATGGTTGTTATAGATATAAACAAATAAATTTTTAAAACAATCCCCATGCATAATGTAAGGTTCAACGATTACCATGTTTACATAAAATATGGTAAAAAAAAAAATTTTTATAAGTAAGTTTTGCCATTCCTCTGAGTTAACTTGAACTGCCTTGCATAATGATAGCAAGGGTGAATTTATTCCCACTAGTATTAAAATTGTATTTCTGTTAGGAATAAGTGGTTTGATTCTTATTCAAAGTACTGTTTTTCTAGATTAGAAACCTCTAACTTTTCCTATATTATAAATCTTCATTCTAATTTCCTCAAGTAAACTTTGTTCCATGTGTAGTGCTGAAAAGCCAAATCTTCCTTTTCCCTTTTTAATATTTTAAAACAATGAAACATCTGAAGATTGCTAATTCTTCTTAGACCTATCTTCCAATTTCTATTACCAACTATAATTCTTCTGAATATATATTGGGCCATTATATATTTGTTTAGTGAGTGTTCATTCTTACGTTCAAATAGCTTATTGATGCTAGATGTGAAGAAATTGGAAGGAAAAAAAAAATAGAAATCCTTGCAAAAGAAAAATATAGTTATTCCCCATTTGAAAACAATACATGGTCCTCTGCATTAAATGTACTTGTCTGAACAAAGGGTTGTAGGCCACGCTGGTGCAATCCAGTGAGTTTGCCTCTCACTTTGTGGGTGTAGCTCCATAATACATGCAAAGTTCAGATGAGTGACCCAGCCACCTGAAGGACACTTCTTCACCAGGCATTTTATTCTTAGTTGCCTTTCTCTAATGTGGAGATTAGTAAATTCTATATAATACACCCTCTTAGTAATAAGTAATCTTCATCGATAATATCTGCCTACATTTGTTCTGCCTTGTCTTAAAACACTTATATTATAGTAATAGTGGGTTTTTGGCATTTTGGACTGTTGCTCTTCTGACTATTTAAGACTCTTGATTAATCTGGGATTTTGGACTTGTGAAAGAAATTGGATTCGGATATATGAATTCAGTGAATCATTTGCATCCATCCCTACTTGAGGTCTATAGTAGATGTCATTTAATGTAAATCTGTTTAATGTGAGAAACAGTGGAGTTTGCCAAGCATTATGACTTCTTTGGTAATTATCAGTTTTATGTTTTGCCTTCTTTGTTTTCTAGTCTCATTCTCTGATTTCAGTCTTCTTATTCTTTGGTGCTTTTCCTAGGGCCAGTCTTTTTGTTTTGCAGTAAGTGGGTTTTCTTGCTCAGAACAAGCCAAAGTTGGATATTTTGAATACTTTAAAACACGTGACTTAATTAAGTTCTAAAGGGTATAATTATTGATGGGAACAATGATATCAAACTTAGAAAATATCTGTACAGACTGTCCAGTTTTGTTTTGTAAGCAGACTATCTTTTCCCTTAACTGTGAGGAACAACGATGACTTAGGAGGCAATTATTACTTGAAATACACATTTTCACAGAGGGTACATATATAAATAAATTCCTTACCATACATCTCCCCATTATTTATTTAACAAGTATCTCCCATCTTAACACAGTTAATAATGGCCCACCAGCTCAAATAGTGGGAGCTTTAAACATAAGCTACATTATAAAGGCAGAGCAGTTGTGTTAAAAAAAGAAAATACTTTCCTAATGCTTGCTTCTTTCATGTCTACTCAGTCTTATTGAAGTGACTAAAATTCACTATCCAGTTAAAAGAGATTTATGTGCAGCACCTCATATGGCAAGGGCACAATTTAATAGTACTAATTATTAATTACTGTGAAACTTAGAAGTTGAATTAACCTATAATACCAAACATCAAAGTATCTTATAGGGAAATGTTTATTCTGTGAAATCACCATCTTAAGTAGTACGTAGCATACAGGCAAATTTGTGCCATTAAGTAAATATTAAGTACTTTTTGGTGCCAGACAGTGTGCTTGGAATTTGTATAACAACATTGATTTTAGACGTAGTGTAGATGAGGCTTCCTATAGTAATTGAGAGTCCTAAACCCACTTGGTTGGAGTCTGAATGTATGTTTTTTAAAACCTGCACTTTTTACTGCATAGAGAAAAGATCCAAGAGAAGGGGACAGAATTAATTAACCCTATGAAGAAAATAATCCTATAAAGTAATAATAGAAGAACTAAAAGTAGCTGACTTCTTTGAACACTTACTACGTGCCAGGCACAGTTCTGTGCTTCTCATTGATTGATTCTTATAATCCTGTGACAATCCTATTAGGGTAGATACTGCTATTATTTTCACTTTCGAGGGGAAGAAACCGAGACACAGGTTGACCCTGGTGGTCTCATACAAGAGTTGATACTCTTGATAGACTATATTGCCTTTAATAGGTATAATCATACCACACTGTATAGATGAGGAAACTGATGAGCCCAAGGTCACACCACGGATAAACTGCACAGTCAGTATTTGCCAGTCTGATCCCAAAGTCCAAACTGTCTTCACTCTGTCATGTTGACTGTATAATGATAAAGGTTGGGATGAACTGGGATATGCAATAGCCTGTAACAGTACTGCTTATAGTGAACTGTTAATTCAAGAATATGTGATTGGAAGATAATGCAGTTGATCTTTGAGCAGATGTTGAATGGTGAGCATTTTCTGGGGATATTATTGCCCACTGATTTCAAGAGTCACCCATGTAGTAGGTCTAGTGGTGAATGTGTGAATGAGTTACTACCAAGGCAGAAAATGAAAGCTAGCATTCCACATATCTGTTGCTGAGTAACAGACTACCCGAACCTTCAGTGACTTAAAACAACTACTATTGTACATCTCTCATGATGTGGGTCGGAAATTCAGGACAGGCTCATCTAGGCAATTCTCTTGCTCCCAGTGGTGACGAGTCAGGTCACTTCATAGTATTCAGTAAGTGGTTGGACTGGGTTGGAGTGTCCAAGACAACCTCACCTACATGCCTCCACCTTTGCAGGATGGTTCAGCAAGCCTCCTCTCCCTCGCTGGTGTCTTAGCAACTCTATGTGGTCTCTCCATCAGAGTAGTTGGACTTATTCAGAATGGCAGCTCAGGCCTCAAGAGGCTTCGTAGGAGGCATCCTGTTAAGGCCAGGGTCACCACCAGACAGTATTGGTCAAAGAAGTCACTGGTCAGCCCAGATTCATGGGGACAGGAAATACCTTCCTACTTGATGAAAGGCCTGTCAATGATTGGGGCCCGTCCTTAATCTCTTATAGGCAGCATTCAGTTTTCTGGGTTTTTTTTTTACTGGTGTTGACTCTTCTCTGTTCATTCATTTAGGTCCATTGCTTGTTCCATAGACACCACTTATTATGTCTGGCATTGGCCATTAAAGGAGCTAGGAGAATGAGACACATACCTGCAACAGATTTCATTATCTACCTGCCCCCGAATTTCATTTATCTAACAGCAAAATATCCATTTTTTCTCTTGTTCCAACTTGTGAGCTTTTGCCCAATTCTTTGTTTTGTGAAGCCACAGAAACTGTGCATGCCGAGACAGAAATACTCCTGAGGGAGTGAAAAGCTTACTGTAACAGAACTGGAGATATCAGCTATATTTTAAGTTTATAAGTAGGTGAAAACTCTCGTGGCATGGGAAATTTATATGGCTACCAAATCTCTTTCAACAGGAGTTTCTGTTGAGCGGCTAGAGGACCGACCACATTGTTGAAATAATTGTAAGTTTTGCCTGTGTATCCTAATCCCATCGTCACTGCCATCCACCTGCTCTGGCTGAGTTTTGTGCTAGGCGATGAGTAGGTTCGTCCCACTTTTAATACCTTTCATAAGGAAAACCTATTGCCCAATTTTACATTTTGTTAATCCTTTAAAGTTACCAGTTGCTGCCAACCTCTCTTATCTAAAATAACAGATCATTGAAGTTTTGTTAGATTTAGGATGCTTTATTTTAACTCCTGCTGGCTAATAATAATTAGACTCGTAACTGCCATCACAAGAAATAAAGGGAGAATAAATTCTGCAACAAAATGATCATCCTCAAGTCAATACACTTTTTAAGAGAAGAAAGGTTTGGGATTGTCCATCCATTCCTTGTGCAGTGGATCCCTGAAGTTAGCTGGAGGGGTTCTAGTTGGCCACCCAATTATCATACAGTAAAGGGAGCTCTGTCCTTAGGCCAGGCCTCAGGAATTGCAAATATAGAGAAAAAGGAACACCCAGGGCTGAAGAGTTAGTTTAGGGCCCTACAGAATGCTGGGAAGGAAAAGAGAAGACTTTGGATAGGCTGGGAGGGCGTGCTTGGAGGCATTTAGGCATCAAGATTAATTCGATTTTATCATGCAAAGATTGGGGCAGATTTTAATGAAGAAAAATAAAGGAGTCTTAAAATATTCTTTTTGATGCACATTTCCACTCAAAGTCTGCTCTTTGTGATAGAGAAAGCTTTTGAAAAGATTTCCAGAGAATGAAAACTCATGGTAATCTATGGAAGTGTCTCTCGGTCTGGATTTTCTAGCTCTCCCGGCCCTTCTCTAGGCTCTCGGTGACTTAAATTTGGAATCATCTGATGATTAGATGAAACTCAATCCTGAGGTTTTGAATTGCAAAAGAGAACAGAGAAGAAAGGGAATCTGTAGATTGACAAAATATTTGTTCTTTTTTTTTTTTTTTTTCAGCATCACAAGTCTAGACCATAACAAGCCCAATCACAACAGCCTAAGTGAGTAGAAAATTCCTTAAGGGTGTTTAGATTTCTGCTGGTAGCTGCATCCTTAAAGCAGATATTTATGTCATGAGAAGGCGATCTACTGAGTTTCCCATAAGGTAACAGAATCCTAACTCTAGTGGTTCTTTAAGAACCACTACATAAACCGAATTACAACACTGGGAACAGAGCTTAAGCTGTGTTTCCTCGGAAAGCCACGATGCTGAAACGGCGCGCTGAGTGTGACAAATCACCTCTAGAATGGCTGTCAGCCAGACAGCAGAGACTTTAGAATTTTTATGGTATTTGTAATATTTTTACAAAAAATGATTTTAAATCATGTAATTTGAAGTTTTAAAAAATGAGCCTGTTTTCTTTTTGGAAAACTGGCCCAATAAAAAAATAACACTAATATAATTCACTTGTATATGCATGTGCATTGAACACAGAGTGGTATACTAAAGAGAGTTCATGCAAATAACTTGTGGGTAGTTTGGCTATTTTCTTAATATCTTTTTTCATAAATGTATGTTTATAAATATTTACTCATCAACTATGACCTTGGTAGCATTAGAAGCATTTTGTTAGTTGTATCATGGATTCTAAAAATCTCATTCTTGGCACAGTAGGCTATGAGAGCTTTTTGTTGCTTTGTTTGTATTTTGGCTAAGAAAATGATTTCTTGCACTTTCTGTTTATAAAGATGCTATGACACGTTGCACCCACTTGGTACAGCTATTCTTCAGAGATAAAGATGTAGGTGCTAAAGTGAAATGTATGTTTAAAAGCCTGGCAAAAGGAGGGACCTCAAAGTAACCGATTTGGCTTACATCTTCCTGAGAAGAGCTGGAGTGCAGAATAAAATTGGGACTGAAAGCAGCTGTTAGGTTAGGCGTGCTGCTGCTGCAAGTTGCAATATTGTTGTGAGTGGCCAGCTCCGGGTCTGTGATTTCATGTATGTATGTGAGACCAAGGTGTCTGATGAAGGCAGATGAGTCGATGTACACTACCTCCCATTAAAGACTGAGCATATTCCAAGGTTGCCCCGCAACCCCTTTGGCAGGAGGCTGGATTCCTCAGCCACTGTCCCCCCATTCTTTCTCGTATTCACTTCAGCTCCTCTACCTCTGAGCACTCGGCTGAAGAGAGAGTGTAGCTTTCTGTAGCAAGCAAAGGAAAGCCAGACCCAAAATAGAGAGGCTGCCAGGTCCCGTTCTCCTTGTCAAGTTAGATGTCAGTGTTTGTGTTGTTGCCCAGATCCAAGTGTCAGAAGACTTGGGGCAGTGCTTTTACCCGCTGGCTTCTACTTGGCAGGAGTAGTCAGTGGAAGTGGAGCCTTTCTGTTGTTTTCAAAGATGCACCCAACTCCTTTTAATGATGTGAAAAATGTGTCTGAATCCTGTGTTGTTGTTGTTTTCAGTTGCCATTTTGCAGTCCATTTTGGGGGGACTGGAATAAAAACCATATTTTCCTGGTAATGAGCCTTCTGCCAACATCTTGACATAGAGGTGAGGATTACATGGCCTTCTGGAGGGCCTGTTTTGCTTTTTTGTCACTCCAAAGAGAGACATTCCTATTTTTAATGCCGGTACTGTTACAATAGTCAGGATGGCCTCACTTGAATGTTGTGGGTGTCAGAAAATGTAATTTTAATAGTAAAATACCACTAGGCAAGCCACCTAATCTTGAAGTCCAGCTGTTTGGGGCACTGGTACACTGAGCCACATCAGGCCACCTCTCCTTGGAACATCTCTTACAGCTGGGGAAGGCCACTGGCCCTTTAATAGGTATCCTGGAAAGCTTCCGCCTTTTCTTTCTAATGCACTGGCTGGTCCTGATGTCTAATTAGGAGTGAAGATGAGAGAGAGTGATCCAGTTTCATATTTTTAGAAGTTGGCTTCTTTGTTTTAGGTACCAGCTAATAAATATTCATTTACCCAGTAACTGAGTAGGACAAGTGATGATACCAACAGTGTGAAATTTCAAATAATTAGACAAGCATTACTTCATAGGTGACAACTGAATACAGTACGAATCCTGTAGGAGATGAGGCAGTAAAATCAATGTGAATCTATCCACCACAGCTATGTTTTGTATAACTGTAAAATAATTGTCAGTGTATACGCCAGGCTGATATCTTGGACTCAGGAATTAACTCTGCTTAAGAAAATTCTCACTTCTGGCTTGTCTTTTGTTTGGGCCCAGATTCTGTCCTAGGCCGGTCCCCCGCTGTTTTGCTATACCACATGCTTAAGGTAGTCTTACCTAAAGTCAGTAATTTACTGTTGATGGTGCAGCCAGTACAGCTAAAGTGATTTCCTTAAAAACAGAACAAATACAACAGTGAGAAACACCTACTAGATCATTCCTTTGAGGCATGTTAAATCTGTGAATTGGGAGGAAGCATGGAGACTTCCATTTCTTCCCTGTGACTTGGGTGAACACTGGTCTTACTGCTTTCTAGTTTAGAGCCAGTTGACTTGGCCTGTAGACCTCCCTCATCAGATACCTTTATTGATAACCTTTATTGATACCCGAGGCATGGCTCTGAGTTTAAAGCTTATGGTGGGTGGGCCAAGACTCAGGCGTTACAATAGATCGTCCATTTGTCCTCAGAGTCATTCTGGAGAGAGATGTTGCCATCCATTCCATTCCTCTCTATACGATACAAAGTCTGCATAAGTAAACAAAGCATATTTTTAAAGTCTGGTCTCTAGAACCCACTTTCCTTTACATAGATGATTTGAGTGGAGGTTTCTCAGTTCTGCCTCTAAAATAGAACCCTTGACCTTATTATAAGAGCCAAGCCACGCCACCTAGGGGGGCCTCTATTTGTAAAATAACTGAGAAGCATTGTTAAAGTCAGTGCAGAGAAAAGGCCCTTTCTGGGGTGATCAACCTCTTAGCTGGCTTCTATGTAGGATGTCTATGTAAAGTGTCTTTCCTTCTTCCTTCTTTGTGAATGAAATGCACAAGATAAGGTTTAAATGTTTCTGAATTTTATAAGAAATGTGAAATAATCATTTTAGCATCTTTGTTCCAGGATGTCAAAGATCTAATCTAGTAATTCCCAAATGAGGTTTCATATCTTTCCTTCTCTCCACCGCAGTAGTAAAGGTACCTGCCCATGGCAACCTCACACATGGTAATGGAAGGGAGGAAACTGTTTGATTTCCCATAAAAAGTGAGAGCCACTGTTCAAACTAAGGAGCTACCCAGTAATTTCTAATTCATGAAAGCAATTTGTGTTTCAGAGCAGGTTCTCTCTTGAGAGAATTCTGGGCACCATAGAAATTCGTTCATATATTGCCTACAAATAGCTGATCGTTTAAATTTCAAATAGCTGGTGCATTTGAGAAGAAAAAGTGGGTCAAAAAGGAAAGACTGGTTAGTGCAGAGGACTGAATTAGCATCAGGCTATGAAATCTCATTACAGTAACATTAAGGCCCGGCTATTTGCTTAGCATGCAAATTCTGCAGTGTCACTTAGAGAAAACGCCTCCTTTGCCTTAGAAAGCATGTGAAGGCTTCCTGATACTGGGTGGATGGAAAGCGGCAGCCTTTGGGACTTGTCTGCATCGGGAGAGTGGCCCTGGGGTTCTCCTGCTGAAGAGCATTGTGGAGTACTGTGAAATGTTGTTGAACTTTATGCAAATCATGCCGCACTGGATTTTAAGATTGGGAGTGGGGGCAGTGGAAGAGGATGGGGAAGGTATGATAAAAAATAGATGTATTTATGAACTTGTACTGTATTTTAAGCAAGAAACAAAACATTCCCTATCAGGACTGTGATGTTCTGTCAAGTTCTTCTGCCCTCCTGGGTCAGCTTGCCGATTCCTTTGAAACCTCTAAGAAGTCCTTTTGGAAGCAGCTAACCAGAGGCTAGTCTGACCACAGTTTCATCACCTGCCCCATCCCCCTCCTCTCAACAAAAGTAAGACGCTCCCAACCTCTAGGCAGAAGCAATGAGTTCTGCCTCAGCCTCTCACTTTTCGTCTGCTGTGGTCTGTGTTCACAGGCTGAGCCCGCTGCTTTTCTTTTCTTTCTTTCTTTTTTGTGATCTCATGGCAGACCTTAAAGAGCACTGCCAGTTCAATCAGGAACCAAGGGCTTCTTTCAGAAATCTGAAAACTCTCAGTTTGGGGCAGTTCAGCATATGTGAGGAAAGGGAAAAGTAGATTGAAGAGAAGGAGAGAAGACTGAGGGTTCAGACAGAAGAGTCGTGTAGCCAAAACTCGGTTTCTGTCAGATGGACGTGGTCTGGAAGAAATCTGTTCTCTATGGTGCTTATCTGCTGGGTGACACTGTCCCCACCCACTGTCCCTGGCATTGTGCCTTCCCACTGGTCACTGTGAAAAGCAGATCACACTGGACTCAGAGGCCAGACTCCAGGACAATTCCCCCTCATTCTGAGCCCATCACTTCTGCATACAGCTAATGATGTAGCACTTCGTTCTCTTTGGAAAACTCTTGGGATTGATCCCCCAAGAAATAGTAAATGGTTTTCCTACTAAAAGGAAAATAGTGGTAGCTATCAAATAAGGAGATTACAGGGAAGTTTCACTTCTCCTCGGCTGATACTGATTGATAGCAAGCACCTACCATGCCCCCTCCGCCTGAGTTTTTAAAAGCTACCATAATATTTGTAAGCAACAGACTTACCCTAACATTTTTTCACAATTTGCTAATCAAGGATTCATATTAAAACAGACAATCAGTTTCTAAAATGCTGTTATCCCTGAAAGGGAATGAGGTCGTTTGTAACTATGAGAACCTATCAGTCTGTTTTTTCCCTTTGAAAAAACTAAACCTTGTGGTTTGTGTCTTTCATCGGCAGCGACTACTCCAGGTCGCTTCAAGATGCCTCAGACAAGTCAGTGAGCAAGGCTCGTGCCCTTGCACTTCAGAGGGTGCCTGGCTGGTTTGCGCATCTTATTTCCTTAGAGAGTATTGATTTTTATTATGACCTTAATTATAAATACCTATATATAGGAATAGGATTTCCTCTCACCCCACCCTCTTTTAATCACTATCACTTAAGTGTAAACCACACCCCCACACACCCCTTTTTACTGAAAAATGCACTTTAATTCCTAAGGACAGTGGCTGTTTCCAGCCCTAAAGCCAGATTACTTCAGGAGGAGAGTTGAGGAGAGAGAACTCTTTTGCCAGGCAGACAGACCCTGTGAAATGAACCAAATTCCTTAATGCAAACACACAACTAAAAACATCCATTTTTAAGCTGCCCCCACCCCCAGCCAAAGGGAAAATGAAACAACCAAAAAGAAAAAGTTCAAAATGCCTCCTCTGATTTTAGAAGTTTCACTGGGGAAAAGGACCCGGTATTAAGTTATTTTCTCAGCTATTAAACTATCAGAAACTTCTGGCTTGTTTTGTGGGAGGCTGATTTTTTTTCATTAGAAAGTCAAGTGAAAATGCAAAGGCTGTAAGATAGGAGTCTGACTTGTGTCATTTCTAAAGTTTTCGCCCTTAATTTGGCAGGTGTGCTCATTCTCTCCTCCTGTAGGTTCTGTCCTTCCCCTGATGACAAGCCAATCTTTCTTGGTGGGGTTGCATGCCTCCTAGAGCCCAGGAGCCCTGTTGTGTAGGAAGGGGGGAGGGCAGGAGGGTGGGCGGACACTAGGGTTGGGGGCGGGAGATTCCAAGAAAGAGTGAAGAGATGGGTTTATATGAACATATTTAAAGCAGCTTAGCAAAAGCTTTCTCGTTGGACAGCTTTAAGAACAATGTGAATGAAATCTTAGCAACTTGGTTAGTAATCTGAAAAGTCTATTAATGTATACTTGAAAATCTGTATAAAAATACATTTTCCTCTTTATTTTAACACTGTGTAAAAGAACATTATGCATGTGAGTGGTTTGAGAATTAAATGATTTAATATTCAGATTTGAGTCTCTGTTTTTCTGTACATGTAGATCAACGAGTTTTAAATTGGGGGATTTTTTTTGTAAGGTGGGAATACCGAGATGTCAAGCCCCCCCTGCCCTTCTGGGATGCCTACCATCTTTTCAGGATGCTGCAGTCACACATCCTTCACTCTCTTTACCCAGATGTATTCACTGGTAGCAAGTAAAATCATCATTTTACCAAATGCCCAATAGCACGTCTAGCAGCCTCTCCCTCCCTTGTCTTCATTTCAGGTGGCAATGTGCATTCGCACTGGTGAGATGGGAGTAATTGTATTTATTTTTACCTCTGTTCACAAACCAAATAGGAGGAGGTGCAAGGAATCAGAACCCTCTAGTTCACACAAGGGTTGGCTACTCTGCCCATGAAGATGATCGTGTTCAGAGCAACTTCCCTTATAAGAACCAGGAAGGGCCTGTTGGCCCTGAAGGTCACCCTGTGGGGGTTCAGCGAACGGCCAGCAATCACGATGGCGGTACTAGCGGCTGCTTCACTGCCTTCCTCATTCACCTGCAGGTCAAACAGGAGACAAATTGCTGCATTAGCTGCCTGCCGTTCCTTAGACACCGGGGCCTCCGGCGCAGACACAGCCATTCCTCCAAGCGCTATCTGCCACCCAGTGGAAAGTGCCTTTGGGTCAGCTGGGGTTCCATCTGGAACCCTACTGATCCTCATTCTTCCACCCAGTGAATATTGATGTAGGCATTTGGATTCATCTAAGCCTTTGGCCAGATCCTCAGATAATTGCTGAACCAGAAATCTGAATGGAGACAAGGTTATCACATTCCTGGCTGGCACATGGTACGTGGCATTTCAAGGGGATTACGTTGTACTTGATGCTAAAAGGGATTTTGACTCATGATCAGAGCTCTACCATTGAAATAGTTTCACCCTTGGTGCATCAGGCTCCCAGTTAAAAGTACCCCAAGGAACCACTCGGGACCTAGGGCCTCTGAAAAGAGGAAGACCCTCTGGCTGGAAGAGATGAGTTTTCTTGGAGTAATAGACTGAAGCAATCGTATTTGAATTTGCTGATAAGCAGAAGCGCCACCATCTAGAGCACATGTGTCAAACACAAGGCCCGCGGGCCAAATCCGTCCCGCCAGGCCTTGCAATGTGGCCCGCACCGCGCTGTCATCACTGCACTCTGCTGCGTTTCCATCACAATGACAGTTTATGACTGTTCAGTAAACCATTCGGCCCACGATTTAGGCTGGATTTTAGATTTTGGCCCCTTCTCTGATTGAGTTTGACACCCCTAATCTAGAGGGAGATGCCTTCGGAAAATGGTAACTATCACTACAGTGGTCTGTGCCTCTTCATGATAACCCTCTGCTGGCTCCTTTCCCTTGATGTTCGTGTCCCTGTTTCACCTGCTTCAGGAGAGACACGGGAAGGGAGGTTGGAACAATGAGACCCCGGGGCTTCAGGGCAGGGCTGTGTTGTAGGGGGCAGTTCGAGCATCTACTAGCTATACTAGGGCAGCCAGTGAAACAAGAACTCCAAAGTTACAAATCCCAGGAGATATTGATGAATGAGTAATAAAACAGCATGGGAATAAAAAAGCAGAAGAGAGAGCCAAGGGAGGTGTACTCACCTCAAGGAATGCCTTATGGAACGCGTCAGAGACGAAGAGGTCCTCCCGGCCTCCGGTAACAATACCTGCGAGGAAGACCAGAGAAGGCTCTGTGACATGGGAGAAAGGAATCCAGATTCGTTAAGAGGCCCTTTGGGGCTTTTTTTTTTTGGAAAATAGGAAGCCATTCTGGACCCTCACCTAATGACACCCTCAAAATACCACATATGGTAACAGAACATACACAGGGCTTCTCAGCCTGGCTCCGTGAATTGAATCTCATGCTTCAGTCCTTGGTGGGGGAAGAGAAAGGAAGAGGGGGGTAGTGGGGGAAGAGGCTCTGTTCTTAAAGAAATGTCTGATGGTAGGAATGTCTTTCCAATCTGGCAGCATTTATAAGAGAGGGATTGGTTTTCAGACCTAGTTTAAAGATAGCCCATAAAAGGTCAATCCAGTTACCTAACATGGTAAGCGGAAAGGTTTGGCTGTTCAAGTGACCTTGAGGGAAGAAACACAGGAGCCCTTTGGAATAGCAGGTGAAGGGCTACCAGATGTCAGCTCCCCCGTGTTTGACCCAGATGTCCCCAGCTCTTCATCAGATCCATCTCTGCCCTGAATTTGATGCCTTTCCAAGTTCTCTCCCTGGCCCCATCTCCTCTATCAGTGACAAAAGGGTTCCCGTACCAGCTGGGCCCCAGGAGGACCAAGAGCTGCCTCCCCCTTCTCCCAAGGAGAAAGCTGAGCCCTGGAGAGGAAAGGGGAGTTCCCTGAGTTCACAGTAGAACTGGATTAGACCCAGGTGTCCCACCTGTGGCTCTTTTTCACTCTCCCTCCCATTCTTTTTATTTTTTTAAATATATTTTATTGATTGATTTTTTTACAGAGAGGACAGGAGAGGGATAGAGAGTTAGAAACATCGATCCGCTGCCTCCTGCACACCCCTTACTGGGGATGTGCCCGCAACCAAGGTACATGCCCTTGACCAGAATCGAACCTGGGACGGACCCTTCAGTCCACAGGCTGACACTCTATCCACCGAGCCAAATCAGTTGGGGCATCCCTCCCATTCTTCCACCTTTGGTCAGACCCCCTGGTGGGCAGAGGAAGGCCTAAAGTCTTTTCCCCCCACTAACCTGGGAGTTTGGCTTTCTCCGGGTTGAACAGGTCCACAAGGCCCATGTCCTGCAGCTTCTCCTTCACGCTGAAGCTGTCCTCGATGCGGAAGCGGGGCATGTAGACCACCATCATCGTCTCCGCCAGCTCGTCCAGCCACTCCTGCAGCACCTCTGGGGTGAGCTCCTGCTCCACCTTGGCCAGGCTCTTCTCAGGCTTGGGCAGGATGAGCACCATGGTGATATCATCACCCTTGAAAGGCAACTCGAGCACCTGGGTGCCTTCTGCCACTTTCCGATAGCGGAACTTGCCCTCCTGGTACATCACGGATGCCGGGCACGACTGCCCATCGGCCTTGTAGAAAGGTTCTGACCTTGTGTTCTCAGGGTTGAACTTCGACTTCCATAGGCCCTGAAGAAGACGCCAGGTGGAGGAATCACAAAGCAAGAAGACCAGGAGGATCCTGGCATGGGCATATGCACATTTTGTTATGTTAACTTGTACGTATGATTATTAGGAAAGATGACTAGAGGGGTCTGCGTGAAAAGATGAATGATGACTAGTATGTCAGAGGGTTTTCTTTCTGTGAACTTCCTGTGTATTTCCCAGATTTTTAGCAGTGATTGTCTATTTGCTTTTATAATAAGAAAAGTAAAAACTAAAACCAAGAAAAACCTACTGGCCTCTTCACAAGTCTCTCCGTGAGTTTAAATCGAATTGCTTTTTGCTTTTTTTCTCCCACCAGCCTCTTTCTCCAAGGCCATCATCCAAAATGCTGGGGCCACACACACACACACACACACACACACACACACTAACCCCAGGGAGTTATCCAGGAGCCCTGCCAGGCAGAGGGTGCATCCTGTCCAAGTTCTCAGTCAAAGGGAAGAGATACAAGACACTCCTTTGAAGTTTAATGACCATCCCTGTTATCTTATGGTTCTTTAATTTAGGGACAAGTCATTTAACTTAGCTCTGAGCAGTGGGCCTTCTTTTGTAACATTTGGAGCTGGTGATCACTAGTATTTGTAGGGCGTTCATTGTGTGCAGGGCATTACTCCAAGCATTATACATGCATCAGCTTAGTCCCCTCAGTAATGCAGTTATGGTATATAATTACCAGCATTTTACAGATGCAGAAATTGGGACAGAGAAAGGTTGCAGGTAGCAAGGCCAAGTTCATGCAGTCAAGATCAAAGAGTCTGGATTTATACTAAGTAACCTGTCTGAGCAGTCCAAAGTCACATTTGTGATGTCAGGAGGATTGGGAGGGCTAATTAATGGCAAAGTGTGCCCTAAACAGTCAAGGGCAATAGACCCTATGGAAATGCAACCTACTCCACTCTTGGAGAGAAGGAAACCCTAGGCAGCAAAGTGGTTGGCCAGTTGACTGGCTAAACCCCTGGGCTAAATGCCTGTGGAGGAGGGAGAATGCATATGGAGCACGACCCAAGATGGGCAAATGTGCCACAATTCTACCCACCTTCAACGGGTGACCATCCTGACTGTGTCAGGAAGCTGTTCATTCCCACCACCCACACCCCGTCCTTCTCCCCAAATGTAATTAGTTTGGAACAATCTTCAGAATTTTTGACTTTCTGAGAAAGATAAGGCCATCTGCACAATCAAATCACAGGGCCTCTGCAAGTCAGAGGTCAGTTTACCAAGGTCATTTACCTTGAAGTAAATGGTGTTAACCAGCACCAGGACAGTGAGCTCGTTAATAGCATCCTGGGGGATGACGTCAGTAATACGTCCTTCGGTCTTATTGGATATCCACTGGTTGATGGTCACTCTGGATGGCTCTGGATTTTCCTAAGGACGACAGGAAACAAACCTACCCACCTGTGCTATTCAACCATCTTCTCCGTTCCCCCTTGCAGCATTTTATTTTATCCTTCATCCCTTTGTCCTTTCCCACCATGTGGTTAAGCCATCACTCTAACCCGGATTGGGGAAACCTCACATATCTAGTATAGTGCCATGAACTCACAAGAGTTGAGGTTTCCAAAACATGTTCTGTGGGAAGCTGATGAGGGAGGGAGGGGGGCGGGACAGGAGGGATGTTCATGTGGTCAAAAATGCCTAAGAAATGCTGCTTGAATTAAAGTCGCTAGACTTCTTTACTGCAGAACTTCTCAGACACTTAATACCTCTGGTGCCTCATGAACCTCCAAGCAGAGAACATAACATGCACCACATGCCAATTTTGATCATGGTAACTTTAAAACATTGGATTAAATAAGATCTCTGGTAGGACTGGCATCTCCAAAATAGCCTTGGGTATATATGTGAACTTGGTAGAGGAAATGAAAAATTTATTACTTGTGCCAGAACCGGTTTGGCTCAGTGAATAGAGCGTTGGCCTCCAGACTGGAAGGTCCCGGGTTCAATTCCGGTCAAGGGCATGTACCTTCGTTGCGGGCACATCCCTGGTGGGGACTGTGCGGGAGGCAGCTGGTCAATGTTTCTCTCTCATCGATGTTTCTAGCTCTATTCCTCTCCTTTCCTCTCTGTAAAAAAATCAATAAAATATATTAAAAAAAAGAAAAGAAAAATTTATTATTTGTACTACTTTTTTAGAGCTTCCACTACAACCCATAGACATCATTGACTTCTCGGGTTTTAAGCAAGAGTGAGTGTTCCTGGGGTTATGACTTAGAATGCCCCTCCACCTGCCTCTCACCCGCATAGCAGTGTTCATTTGGATCCTGTTTCTCTCTCTCAATCCCTTAGGGAAGAGGAAAAGCTCTAAGGTCAGGAATAACGTGTGTAACTCACCTTGAAGTCCAGGGGCTGGAGCTTGGCCCCATATACCACTTCACTGATGTCCTGGTAGGTTTCATTGAAAGTAAGGGATTTGTCTCCAAAGAGGCGGTTGGCGGATATCAACTCAGAGGATTTGTTGGCTTTCCGATAGAGTCGGCAGTTCAGTTTGGCAAAGAAGAAGTGGATCTGGTCCGATGTTTTCTCAGAGATAGTATCAAACTTAAAAACCTGTAGAAGCCAAAAGAAAACAGTGGTGGGTGCGGTGTTGCCACAAGTTGTGAGCACAGTGCTGTGGGTCCCTGACCAAGAGCCACCTCAGTTGGGAGCTCCTTCAGGTCAGCATAAATGCTCAGGACCTGTCTTCTAAAAGAACACATGGATGAAAAGAAGAATAAAAGGAGGAAGGATAAAAGGGAAAAGAAACACAGAGAGACTGGGATAGTGCCTACATCCTCCAAAGGGCTCTACACCAAGACACATAGTTAGGAGCCGGGCAGGAGGGCACTGGACTGTACCTCCATCAGCTCCTTGAGGGTGTTTTCACAGGCTCCCAGCTTGGTCATAGCAAAAGCTGTGGAGATACTCAGGGGCGACAGGAAAATGTTGTCATTGTCGTTCTTGGAGTCTGCCAGATGCTGATAGAAGGCAGTGGCAAAGCGGGAATTGGCCTTGGACAGTTCCCAGACCCGCCGGTTGGTGGCCTCAGGGATCTTCTGGTCTGAGCCCTCCTCCTCCGGGGCCTTCTTCTCTGGGGTGCGGTAAATGCACATGGGATTCACAGGGAGGTCCCGGGGCTTGGCTGTGCAGATGTCCTCCACAGGGCTCCAGTGGCAGGTCACACAGCCCCAGAGGCCAAGGAGCAGCAAGGAGAGAAGACACACCCTCCTACAGGGGGACAGAAAGCTGCGTTAAGCTAGGCTGGATGACCCCCGATCCCACTGCCCATCACAGATGTGCCCCAGTAAGGCATAGGACGTCAAACCACCGCTGGACCTTGGACTTTGTAAAATACAAGGGCCCAGAGCAAGTCCAATCCTGGATTCGCTACAAGTTCATGTTGAAATTGGAATAAACCACTGCAGCAACAGATGGTTATTAGAAATAAAGAATGCTGAGTTTCCAGCGGTGAGATGGGATGTGCATGCATGAAAAATAGGCAGGAAGCATTAGTGCCCAAGGAAGTGGGAGGGTAGCAGTGGGAGCCACTTACAGAACTGTGTTGGGAATTTAGCCTGGATGGAAAAGGAGTGGAAGGTTTTCACTGATACACCAGAGAGACTTCCCTAACACACGAGGGATAAGAAGGAATGAGTGGGCAAGAGTACTCTATGTGCTAAAGACTCCCACATTCATAGCTCCAGCCCCATTGTGTGCTAGATAACCCCACTTGGATGCCCTGCGTATTCCTTAATAAAAATGCAACCACACCCCTGCTTCTTCTTCTGTGTCCTTCAGCTCAGCAGATGGAACCCTCGCACACTCTGTGGTCCAATCCCAAAACCTGGGGGTCACCCTGGTTCCTCCCTCCCACCTCGTCATTTAGTCAGATCTAGATTCAATTAATTCTTCTCCTTGCTCTCTCATTACCTTAGTTCAGGCCTCATAATTGTCTGCTGCCTGGGAATCTTAATAGCTTCCAACATGGGTTCACTAAAGGTAAATGAGTCTAATCCTATATAATAAAAGACTAATATGCAAATTGTCCCCTTGACCTGGAGCTCGACTGGGAGTTTGACCAAGAGGCGGGGCCAACCTGCCAACCACTCCCAGTCCCTCCCCCCAGGTGTGCCCATCCCCAATCACCTCCCCACCACAATTGGGAGTGGGGCCAACCAGCCAACCTCCAGTAGAACGCTCCCCCTCCCCAGCCCCAGCCCCTGGCCAGCATGGCCTGATCATCTCTGATTGGGGTGGGCTGGCTGGACCCTACCTGTGCACAATTTCATGCACTAGGCTTCTAGTTTAAAACACACACACACACACACACACACACAGACAGACAAAAAAACACACACACACACAAAAAAAAACATGAGATCACAAGATTGGAAAGTTAGAGTTGGGACATCCAAGTAAGCAAACCCAGAGATGAACTCCCTTGTGTTTTATAGATAAGACTGGCTGGGCCAGGGCCTCCTATGGCAGGTTGAGTCCCTGGGTCTGGAAAAGGAAGTCTCTATGTGGTACCAGGTCTCCTAAGAAAAGACAGCTGGCAGGGCTGGAAAGACGTGTTGGGGAGATCTACTGGGCAAGTGGGGGACTGGCGGGAAGCTGGGGGCCACTGAGGGGTACTTGCTTGTGTGTGATCTGAGGCCAACTCTGTAGCTGTTTGCAGAACAGAGGCCCAGAATGGGAGAGGAGTGGAGGCGCGGAGGGAAGGATGGGAGGCTGGGGGGTAGGGGGCGGTAAGTGGAGAAGTGGGGGGAGCAGAGATAGAATCTTCCATTCATCTTCCATCTTGTGGCTCTGTTCCCCACTTTGCCCCTCCACCACATCTGCAAACACAAGCGGAGGCTGACGGGGCTCACGGAGCTCTGTTAAACACCAAGGAAAACCCAGATGGTTGAGCCACAGCCTCAGGTCTGGCTTCCTCCAGCAACCAGATCAGGGAGAATGTGTGTGGCGTGGAGGGAGGAGAGAACAGGGCTGCGGCCCTTTCATCACAGGTCACCGAAATCTCGGAGAGGGGCATCCAAACAGCAGGAAGAACCAAAAGGGAGTTAGGAGATTAAACTCGCAGGATTTTAGAGGCACGGCGGGCCCGGAGTTCCCCTCGGAGGGTCTCGGGACCACTGTGAGGGCTGGGACTGGCACAGCACCTTCAAGGGAAAGAAGAGGCCCCTTGGCTTCTTGGGCTAAGAGCCCAAGGTGTGGCTTAGGAGAAGGCCTTACCCCAAGAGGGGGCGGAGGGAGGGGGCATGGAATGACATCCTGCAAACAAGCTGTCTTTGGTTGTGACCACCTGGGAGAGGGCCCGGTCTCCTCGAAGGTGTGGAGATCCTCCTCGCGGGTCCTTCAGAGGTCAGGAACCCGTGAGCGCCTGCGAAGAGCCCCTCTTACCTTCTTCCAGCAGCCGCAGGTCCTATCCCGCTGGGAAACATGGTCACTAATCTTCCACGGGCTGGACAGGTGGAGGTAGTGTGGCCGAGGCAATCCCTGTGAAAACTGGCTCTTTCCTCTAAATCTGAGGTTCCAGAGGTGAGGGCGGGGGAGGGGCTGGCGAGGAGAGGAGGACTGAGGTCAGAGGCTGATGACCAGCTACCAGGGTTAAGCAAAGTGTGGGGCCCAGTGTTGTTTACTTACTAGAGAAGTTTTAAAGTTCAGTCCGGTCCAGGGAAAGCAAGGCCCACCTCTCTCTCTCATCCATAAGTTCTCACTTGCCTCTTCATCTTCACAGATCAGAAAAAGAAGGTTCACAAATTCAAACTTGGTCCGAAAATGCCTGGCTGAGGACAACTTTGCAGGACTTTTTTCCCAGTGAACCAAACCGGGAGCAGAAAATAGGTGACTAGAACTAATCAAGTTGAAGGTCTAGGAATGTCTAGCTTCCTACCTGCTCAGTGCAATAGCCTCTCTTTCCCTTTAGGGAAAGAGTGAGAAAGGGAGAGTCCATAGGATGTTAATAGGGCAGAGAGAAGAGGAATATTCTGGAACAAGGTGCTACCTTCCAGCTTCTAGACCAGCACACCCAAGATTCAGACCAGGACACACATGGTTACACCTGTGGCCCACAGATGGAATCTTCCCCTTAGCCCTGAAGTGAGGGAGGGAGACCAGAGCAGGGACTCCAGGGTGCACACAAGGACGTGCCTAAGGTAGCTGAGCCGGTTGGGAGGTACTGAACACAATCCTATGGGGGACTCAGGAGACAGAGTGTGGGGCAGATTAAAAACATGGCTGAAACACTTTAAAAGCAAACAAATGACATTACGGTTGGTGTGTACAGTTATTTTTATTTAGTTTAGTTATTGGGGAAAACTAAATAAATTCAAACCAAATGGAGATGAAGGGCCTGTTTATATTTTTCTCTTCCTTAATAGCCTGAAACAGTATCCCTAGGATTGCTGCAGCAGAGTTCACGAGATGCGCCGTCTGTGACTGAGGACTGCTGGAAGCTGGTACAGTCATTAGACAAAAATCTCTATCTGGACTGAAGCTGTATCTCATTCTTGGCGGACTTAGATCCTGGGCATCTTGAGGACTCCCATGAACAGTATGAACAGTCACCAGGAACTGTCCTAACCCCCACATGCTTAGGGGCTCCTTGTCACTCCAGGTTAAAGACAATGGAAAAAATTAGCATCTTACATCCTATGAACACAAGAGTCTACCTGTGCCAGTGGGCTCAGTCCTCAGGCCAGGGACTCCAGCCCGGGAAGCCAAACAGCAATCACATAAAGAATCAGTATATACGCCTTGGCCGGTTTGGCTCAGTGGATAGAGTGTCAGCCTGTGGACCAAAGGTTCAAATCCAGTCAAGGGCACGTACCTCGGTTGAAGGCTCCTCGCTTGCCTGGGCCCTGGTCAGGGCACGTGCAGGAGGCAACCAATCAATGTATTTCTCTCACATCGATATTTCTGTCTTTCCCTCTCTCTTCCACTCTCTCTGAAAATCAATGGAAAAATATCCTTGGGTGAGAATTAAAAAAAAAAATCAGTATATACTAAATACATACATTCCATATCAGTCAGGTATTCAATTAAGGCCACGGAGAAAAAGACAGTGATAGGAGCTGGTGGGGAAGTTACCTTTTACAAAGGGCTCCCTAGTGGGGGCACAGAGTGCCATGTAACCCTTTAAGGGAAATTTAGCAATACCAACATTACCCATGCGTTTACCCTTTGAGCTGGAAATCTCGCTCCAGGAAACTCTCCTGCGGAGCTATCTGTGTGGGTATAAATGAGACTACCAATTGTAACAGCAAACAGGAGACCAGTTGGATAAACCAAGGTACCTCGCACACTGGAAAACTGTGCTGCTGTCACAAGGCTGAGGGTCCTCGGTGCACCCTCAGATAACTGAGTGGTGCTGTTACCTTTTCCATGGCAAAGTGGGGGATGGTAGGATGAGGGGTGGACAGACACGGTGGGAGTAAGACGTCGCTGTGAACCTTCCTTTCTGCTTTTGAACATGTTGAAGTTCAAAAGGCTTAGACTTTGTGAGCAAGGAGGAGATCATGTTGCATCCTACAGAGGGTTGGGGGCAGGGGAGTTCCGGGGCAGCACCAAAGAGGAAGTGGAAGCGTCTTAACTGATGTGTGATCACTAGCTGTCTGATCTTGGAAACAGGAGAAAAGGAGGAGACTGAGATGCCCAGGTCAGTGTCTGCAGGTGGAACACAGTTGTTTAGGTGTGGGCTGGCAAATGACATTTAGTAGTGTAGGATATTCCATCTTTACATTAGCTTAGGTCAAGTTTTTAAATCTTTTTTTTTTTAAAGGTGAAATTTCTTTTTCTTTTTCTTTTTTTTTTTAATATATTTTATTGATTTTTCACAGAGAGGAAGAGAGAGGGATAGAGTTAGAAACGTCGACGAGAGAGAATCATCGACCAGCTGCCTCCCGCACACCCACTACTGGGGATGTGCCCGCAACCAAGGTACATGCCTTTGCCCGGAATCGAACCCGGGACCCTTCAGTCCGCAGGCCTACGCTCTATCCACTGAGCCAAACTGGTGCCGGCCAAGTTTTTAAATCTTTGAATATGATAATAGGTGCCATTTTAAACACCTACTGTACATATATGTTTATATAGAATAGGTGCCATTTTAAACACCTACTGTACATATATATGTTTATAGATAGTTATCCTCTGGCAGGGTGGCTCAGTTGGTTAGAGCATCAGTCCCCTACACCAAAAGGTTGCGGGTTCAATCCCAGGTAGGGGTGCATATGGGAGGCAACCGATCAATGTTTCTTACGTTGATGTATCTCTCTCTCTCTCTCAAAATAAAAAAATAAAAAAAAAAGAACCCAATTATCATAGAATGCTATAAAATAACATATAAAAAATTTTGTTGTGCCCAAGCTGGTTGGGCTCAGTGGATAGAGCGTCAGCCTGAGGACTGAAGGGTCCTGGGTTCGATCTCAGTCATGGGCACATGCCTGGGTTGTGGGCTCAAATCCCCAGTGAGGGGTGTGCAGGAAGCAGCCCATCAGTAATTCTCTCTCATCATTGTTGTTTCTATCTCTCCCTCTCCCTTCCTAAAATCAACAAAAAAAATATTTAAATTTTTTGTTGTTGTTATATTACCTTTATTATTGAATAAAGTACTTTTTAGTAATAAAAATAACATAACAAGACTCCTTTTTATTAAATTCTGATAAGATCAAAGAAGATACTTGGAATGAATAAGACTGAATTCTGAAGAATAACCACAGTATGTTAACAAATGTATAAAAAATATTCAAGTCCAAGGCTATACAGACGTGCTAAGCATAGGTAAAATCATGAGCAAGTGAGCCTCACCGAAATGATTGGTATTGTCTGGAGTTTTCTAATACCCCAAGTGACAGGAAAATCCCAGGGCTCCTGATTGAAGCCCTGGTCTTGCCACATGATCACTAGCTGTCTGATCTTGGTTGTGTAGCTCAACTTCTCAGAGGGTCAGAGATTTTAAATCTATGGGGACAGAGTAACCACCTCCCAGGCATTTGGAAGGATAAATCATCCAATGGTCTATTGTTACCGAGTGAATACAGTTACACTTCCTCCTGGGACACAGCTAAATTCTAGTTCCAGCCTCCCCTACAGTTCAGTGGGGCCACAGAATTAAGTTCTGTGGGATGTTGCTGCAAATATGCTCAAAGAAGACCCTCGTTAGAGGATGAAGTGCACAGGAATTTGATCATGACTGTGGTCATGCAGAAGCCAGCTGATGCTGTCCAATACTACAGAAATGCTATTGTGTGATTTTCCTTTACCATCATTGACTCGCTTCTGAATGGCACACAATGTTAAAGGGGAGCCTACTGTCTGACAACCCAAGTGCCATTTGACCTGATTTGATTCATTAAGATAACATTTAAGGAACACCTTTGTGTTAAGGACTGTTCTAGACACCAGGAATATAGTCATTCAACATAGTCACTTCCCTCATGTAGCTAATGTTCTAGTGAGTGAAACAGATAAGCAACCAATTCACACACATTTTCTTAAAATCCCACTTACCATGTATCAGGATCCTTGCTAAGTGTTTTATAGGCATTAGCTTTATCATCCTCTTGTCAGGAAGACACTATTATGCACAGCTGACAGATGAGGAAACCGCTGCTCACCAGGCTTAAGAACGTGCCCCAACCTACGCAGCTGAGATTCAAAGCCTGTCTGCCCGTCTCAGATCTCATGCTCCTCTGGGACAGCCGTGGAGAAACCTCACTGCCCCTTTGTTCTCCTGGGGCCAGGTTACAACATGCCACCATCTGGTTCTGCTCTGGCTAGTCTTTACGTTTGCCCACATTTCCCCCAAAACCCGGGGCCCAGAAATGAACCAGGCACTGCCACCTTTTTCTTTGGTTACCCACATCTTGTTAGAAAACATTGATTGGTAGGCACACCGATGCAATATACAAAACCTGTAACCCAGAAATCCATACCTGAAACCTGTATGATCCTATTAACCAATGTCACCTCAATAAACTAAGAAAACGTATCTCTGATGCACGTTCCAAATGAAGTTTTCACACCAGCATTCTCACTGCACACAGAGTCCTTGCCTCTGTCTAGATTTTGATGACCCAAACCCCTTTCCCTCTTGGTTCATCCTAAGCTGGTTTGATAAAAAAAAAAAAAAAAAAAAAAAAAAAGCTTGTATACAGGGCATATTAACCTGGTCTGTCTGCCTGTCTCTCCATATCCACACATGCACAGTGTCATCAGTATTATGTAAAGTAATAACTGCATATTTACATCAAATTCTTCATGGACACCTGCAGCCATTTCTGGGAGTGGAGGCAGCCTTAAGGACTTTTCTCAGGTAAATATCAGCTTTGGAAGAGGACCCCTCACTTCTGTGTGGCCCAGTGTGTCTGTTCTGAGTGGAAACAAGGTTGGAAGGAGCACATAGGAGCTCTCCGAGGAGCCAGGGAGAAGAATATAGCATTCAATCACACCCCCCCCCCCCCCCCCGCCTTTTTTTTAGAGTCAGCAATAAAGTAAAAAAAAAAAAAAAAAAAAAAAAAAAAAAATCCCTCTTCCCCTTGCCCTGCCTCCAGTCTCAGTGGTAAGTCCTGTGAGCAGGAAATGGAGCGGGTCCTGGCCATTGCCTCACACCCAGGCTGTTCTGTTCTTTTCTTTGGATTCCAGAGAAGGACCTTGGCGGGAACAAACAGAGGAGCAGGGCTCCTGCTGTGGTTACTGAGTAACTCTCAGCTGAACTCTTCCACAGAAATGCGGCAAAACACCTGGCACCCACATCAGAGTTGCCTCCGCCCAACTGGGTTTCCAGGAGACCAGGCAGTTCTAACACTAATTAAGGGGAATAAGGTTTATCACACTAAATCCTGCATTACCACCAGGGCAGCTTTCAGGGGAGCCTCTCAAAGCATGTCACAGGAGTTTGTCCCAATTCTCACAACTGTTAGAAACTGCAGTTTTGGTTTCAGGGAAACCAAATCCAAACAAATATTTATTGATTGCATTCCGTGCCAATGCCACTGGGTCTTCAGTGTACCAGATACTCAATAAATATTTGTGTTTGAAGAAACCCCTGTTCGGAGTAGTTCTGCTGACTTACTAATAGGAAGATACTTTAACTTCCTCCCAAGTGCAAAGTTATCAAGCAAAGTAAAAATGCTACTGATTCAGGGGAGGTGCCGCCGTGTGTGAACAGCAACAGTGGGCAAGGGGATTCTAGACAGTTGCATGGAGTGTACGTCATTGCTTCCGCTTTAGTTCAGCAAGTTGTAGGTGGTGAAGAGAAACAGAGAGATGGGCAGGAGGCAGAGCACAGAGCAGCGCTGGTGGGAGAAATCCCTGGAGAGATGGGGGTGAAGGGGAGGTGGGTAAGACAGGTTGCCCAGAAGCAACAGGAAGAAACGCACAGGAAAGCCGAGCGTGTGTTTTCTGTGACTGGTGCCTGTTTCCTGCCTCTGCCAGGGCTGCTCTGGCCAACTTGACCAAGTCCATTTGCGGGGTGAGGCAGAAAGGAGGGTCTAGGAATGCAAGTGGGTGGGCAGCTTCCATCGCATCAGGACTCACAGCTAGGTTCAGGCCCTTCCCAAATGGCCAATACTGAGTACCAGCAGACTACCTGGCCACAGGATGCTAGAATTCCAGGAACCACCTCTTGGGTGGCTACATAAGGTCAGCTCCCTAGGGAATGGGCAGGAGGCAAAACCCCCAAGCTGCTCACGGCTAGAGAAAGGGGCCAGCCTGGCTGTGAGCCCTGGAGGAAGCTGAGCTATGCCCTGGGTCCAGGAGTTTATCAGGTCCCTAGTGTGTTATGAGGGTAACAAAAGGCCCAATCATGCCGAAACCGATTTGGCTCAGTGGTAGAGCGTCGGTCTGTGGACTGAAAGGTCCCAGGTTCGATTCCGGTCAAGGGCAGGTACAATGGTTGCGGGCACATCCCCGGTAGGGGGTGTGCAAGAGGCAGCTGGTTGATGTTTCTCTCTCATCGATGTTTCTAGTTCTCTATCTCTCTCCCTTCCTCTCTGTAAAAAATCAATAAAATATATATATTTTTTAAAAAGTTAAAAAAAAAACCCACAAAAAACAAAAGGCCAAATCAGTTAGAGGGTAACAAGGGCAAGCCCAAACTGAGGAAAACCATGTTGCTATTATCACACTGAACACAAATGTCATTCCCTGATATTATCTAACACCCAATAATCAACTCACACTTTCCCAATCATAAATAAATGCCTTTGTACATTTTGTTTGCTGGAATCAGAATCCAAAGTGTTGCAACTGATTCCAGAATCTCTTAAGTTTCTTTGAAGCTGGACTAGTTCCCTCCCTTCTCTTTCTCTCATATTTACCATGACCTCTAAAAATAAATAAATAAACCTACGTCTATCCTCTAATTGCAAAGAATGACTAATGGGTGGGGGTTTCAGGACAATTAGAAAACTTCAGTAAGAATGAAAAGATAAAAACTGTATCAGGAAGGTACCCAGAGCAGGTCCATGCTGCATAACCATAAAGAAGGTCCCGAGGTCTCACGGAACGCTGACTGCCCTAGGTTCCGAGAACGTTACCTTATTCCTCGTGTGCAATCACTGTGTAATGAATGAAGGGATCTGGACAGCAGTATATTTAAAGTTGGACTAACTCCTGTCATCTCTCTGCAAAACTGGCTACTAGAAGTATGTGTTTGCTTGTGTGCATGATCTACTTCTCTATTTTTCACCTAAAAAGGAAAAAAAGATGTAAGAAATTAATCCCATGGTTAGAATAAGTTGACACAGACTCATTTACAACACACACTACACAGTTTCTCCTCATTAATTTATCATTTAATATAAATGCTGACAGAAAGCAGATAAAGACCTTGTAGACACTTTCATATATTTACAAACCAAAAGGTGAATCACCTCCTTCTTCTTGTTAAAATGATCCTTTTATCTGCAACTCATGGGAGCCCTAAACACTAATTAGAAGCAACATGAGGCTGAGTCAGTTTCCAAGGTAATAAAGGAAGGAAATAGTATTTTAACAAAATGTGGCATATTTGATATAAACAACATGCACACAAATAATACTAAATTGAAAGAGGGCCCTAATCCTCTCAAAAGCCTGCGACAAGCAGAACACACACTTACTCGAACCCCAAGTTCTGCTGCCCGAATACCTTCCTACTACTGTTTTCCACTTCACTTGACAAACAATTGGAACTCTACACAGATTTAAAGAGAGGAAAATCGTTCTTTTCCTTATTCCAAAAGGACTTCCAAGAAATAAAGTCTTCAAATAAGACTTTGCCAAATGCTAAGAAATTATCCACAGCCTGTGAAATCACAACCATCTGTCCATCTGTCTTCACTTTTTTAAAAAAAAGTTGGAAACACTTGGAAAAAGTAAAAATTCACAAACTTCAGCAATTTAAAAATTAGCTATGACTTTAAGGTTCAGTACTTTTATTTCTGAACAGGTGGTGGAGGCAGGCAAGAAAGAATAGGGAGAAGAGGCAAGGGGAAAAAATAGGAATATAAGAACAGGAATACAAGATTTTTAAAAAAAAGTATTTAGTCTAGCAATGATTTTTAACAGGAAATTAAAATTTCACTATGCAAAACTGTGATTTCATGAAATCATTCATAATCTGACTCAAATCTCATGGGCTCCTTTATTAACCTAGATTATTTTGTTTTGTTAAATATACCTCTGCAGGGCACAATCACATACAATCAATACGATTGGTAAATTACACAAGCTCTATCCCAAGCAAGTATGCATCAGTATTAAAAAGTTATTTAAAAACGAAAACAAAATAAAACAAAATAAAATCCACCCAAAAAGGTGATAATGACTGCAGAATGTCTCGGGGAGACTGGTATGAGCCTAAAGACCAAATTGACCAAAGTCAGGGGAACAGGGCAGCTGGGGTGACAAAGAGAAGACCACACACAGGAAGAGGAATCTCACAACTGGAAAATGTTTAAGTGGATGAAAGGTTTTTCCATTATCATAATCCCAACTTTTCCTGTTTCAAAAAGTCATAGATTCATCATAAAGTAAGATAATGAGGCCTATGGATCAATGAATAAAATGGGGGGTGGGGGAGAGGAAATTCCCCCCAACTTTCTTTCATTCCCAGAAGGTGGGAAGAGGAGAAAGGGGACAGTGAAAACTTAGCCAACAAACCTGCTGTTAAAAGTAGTCCCCAGGGCTGTGTATTAGTTGAACAGAGGATGTAAAAATAATAAACGGAAGTTTAAACTGCCTTCAAATTTGAGGAATATTTTACAGGGTGGTTCAGATATGATAGCAATAAATGATTTTTAAAAATCAGGCAAAACGAAACAATCAGACAACCAATTATTCACCCCATCGTTTGTTTCCATCCTTTTCTTGATCCTTTCATGCACCAGCTGGGGCGGGATAAGGGGCTACCTTGACAGTTTCCAGTTATAAGATGACTCTCTGAGTGTACAACCTGGAATGGATGCCAAAGACTTGTGAGCTCTGTCTATTTAAGAGTTAAACAAAACAAAACAAACCCCAACCAACAGAAACAGTGAGACCTCAATACAAGAAAATAACTCACCTTATGTTGTATATAATATACTAACTCCACAGGATTTCCCCCCCCTAAATATATATTTTTGGACACAATACTATCTTGAGGTTTAAGTTCTCTCTCTTGGGTTATTGTGCCTATTTTCTTGTGACAATAAAAGTTATTACCCTAGGGATGTTTTGCTCAGGAATAAAATTTAGGGGAAATTCAGTGTTTGGCTGCAAGCTCAGAGGCTCTGAAAACAAGGATTCCAGTGGTAGGTAAGTCCCTATATCACAAGAGGATTTCAAAAGGCTCTTTACCCAGTTGGTTCAGTGCAGTATTGAAAATCCACCCAATCAGTAGGTGTTACTTCTTTCTGGACCAGAATAGGCAGCAGTTTCCTACTCTTAACATTACCAGTATTACTTCTCAATTATTCTCTTAATGCATGTGAAGTATCTTTAGCGGTCAAAAAAATCTTAAAAAATAAATCTTAGGTTGGTATTTACTATAATTAACAGTACCTTTTGACAAAAACAGCTTTCTTTTTCAAGTGACTCAGAAAGGTTGAATGAAGAATTAAAAATATATATTAACTGCAACCCACCTACAACTCCCAATAACTCACTTCAGCAGGAAAATTTCATAAAGCTGAGCTAAAACAAATAAATATAAACTCACAGTTGCCCAAGGGAGAGAGAATATGGACCGGCAAACAGGCACACAGGTAAAATGACGACAGCAGAAGAATGCTTGCTTATCCAATCCTGAACGCTGAGTGACTGTTTTAGTTTAAGAGCTCTAATTTTTATCTAAAAGGACAGGCCGATTTTTCAGGAAGGGAACACTATAATAATGTAACACCAAATAAAAAATAAACAAAGTTGGATTCTGATAAGGTAAAAATCTAAGCAAGCACTGTGGTTAATTTCCAGGCAGGTTATTAATTTCTCCTAAAAAGAAACTGGGCCTTTGCTTTTAATGAAATAGAAATCATTACAGGTGCTTTTTATACAGATCCATTTTATGTATGAAACCTTTACTCAATCCTTTAAAATGAGCAAAAAGAAAGTGGAAGAAGGATGGTAAGACCCATCACCATACATGAAATAGCAACCACATAACCCATTAGTGAAAAGAACCTACTTTTCTTGGCATGTGATAGTCTGACATATACAGCCCATAGTTAATGATTATGTCTCACCAGCCCATGACTTAACCACAGTGATAGGAGACTGTTCTTTAGGCACAAGTTAAAAAAAGAAGAAACACACAAGATGCTATCGTGACAAAATCATCTCAAAAAGAAGGGAAGGGACCACTTACACATAGTATCGTTAAAGATATTCCCTGATGAAAGAGAAACTGATGAATTTTCATTACTTTTACATTTTATAAGGCCAGCTAACTTATCAGTTAACTTTAGATAAATCTAGTTACACAGTACAATCAACTCACAAATACTTAAAGGTTACACAATCAAAATGGCTACTATTTTTCCCAAACCAAAACAGAGTAAAGCACAAGTCTTTGGCTCTCCTTCAAAAAAAGAAAAACAAAAACAGAAACACCCCAGCAGGTTACCATTCTGAACCAGACCGCTGTTTGCCTACCAGTAGGGCAAATACCACATTTGTGCATCACTGAGTAATAACACCATTAGAAAAGGCAACTTCACAGAAGTTATTGGCTAAGCGAATTCATTTGAATGCTCTGTTTTGAGGCAGCAAACTGTCACTGTTGCAGATTGGGGAGGGCAGTGGGTAAATCAAGGGAATTTGCAGGACAGAAAAGGGCCAGAAAATAAAAGAGAAAAACAACTTTCAGCTTCAACTCTGAAGGTCTATGGATGGTCTGATGAAGTTATACATTCAAGGTAGCAAATGAGAATCATACCAATTTTATGTCTTTTAGAAAAAGCAAAAGAATAAATACATGGGAACAGTGAGGCAAAGGGAAGGGAAATGGATGGGAGAAGAGACTCAGCCACATTAATGCTGTACCAGATAAATTGTGTATATCCTGAGTAGCTGAATATTTGTAGCTGGCATTAGAAATAGTGTCTTGTCATTTGAATAATGGCAGTAGAAACCTCTGCTCTAACTAATTTTTGATTAGAAAAGTAACAAGAAATGGATCGTTGGTCACGTTAGCCTCTGTAAAATAGCCAAGACAGGGCAAGCTACTGGACTTATATTGTGACAGTGTCTATCAGTAAGGCAAAAGAGCTACATATATAAGTCAAGAAACTGAATCTAGAACTCTTATTCTCAGTTCTTCTACACTTTTCCAGAGACCCCTTAAAAAAAGAGTAAGTCAAAGGTCATTTGTATTTCTAGCTATAAAATTCTGGTCTTAATTTGAACAGGAGTGAACACAGTGCTTATTATTCCCACGTTGGCCCTCTCAGAATTGTTCATGTTTATCTGAGATGTCCAAGTCCTGATTTTGAATTCAGTGAAAGCAAATAGTCATTTTCAGAAGAAATTAATATTTTAGTAATTTAGAAAGAATAAAAACTGTATTTCCTATCTTACTGGTTTAATCTCTTAATGGCATAAATTTTAGAAGTTAGAAAAATCAATGCCTTTCATAGATTTTTGACAAAAAAAAAAAAAAAAAAAAAAAAAAAAAAAAAAAAAGGCAGTTCAACAGTCAAGTACTTTTGCTACTTTCCCTTACAGGCTCATATACCATAAAGTAAATCACAGAGAAAAGGAAAAAAGAACCCCAAATTTTGAGGTCTTATCCTAACACTACTTACGGGCACTAGGAAAGCTGTCAGGAGGGAGGGCAGAATGACCTATTAAGGTACTTGGGTTACAGGCACACAACACACACGGACAATATACTACTCCCTGCCTTTCCCTGCAGCCAGCTTGTCTTGAGAGTGTGGGACCTTAGAGAGGTACAGTGAGAATTAAGGCTACAATTTAAGAGATTTTTCTACCCCGCCCCCAAATAAATATACCTTACAAAGTGAAAAACTTATTTTAAATCAATTCAGAACAGTGGCTTTCCTGGTTTTATTCAGAAAAGGAACACTGTATAAGTTAATCTCTGTTCCTGACTAGTTTGGAATATCAAAATGGTGATAGCTAGAATGAGAGCATTTGAAGGCTACAGAATAACATAAGTTATCAGGTGTGGTAATAGATACCCCAATGCAATTTTACTTATTCTGAACTTTAACAAAATCAATATCCCTAAGTTTCCTCTAATACCAGAATTGTTTTGAGTTCCAAATTGAAGGAACTACTTCTAAAAGTTAGGAGCTATCTTACACGTCCAAAGGAGAAGTAAAATCTGCCCAACTTCAGACCAGAAGACTGCCTGCCAAACATGTTGCCTTTTATGGTTGTCTATATAGAAAAACGAAGTCTTGGGGCTCTGTCAGACACACAGTTTCTCTCCTTCTCCCAAGAAACAATAAACACTTAAAGAATAAATATAAGAGAGTTTTAAGCAAAACAAAAAAGCACAAAAGTAAGTGTATTAACAAAACAGGAAAATATGGATTTCAAATGAAAAAATGCCTCATCTTCATTCAGTGCTTCTACCTCCCAATCAGTCATTTTATCGCAACAGCTGCGCTCATGCGAAAAAATCCTTAAAACATACCCAATATATATACAGATATAGCTATGTATATATGTATATATATAATATATATATAAATTTTTATTTAAATAAAAAAGAAAGCTCGAATCCCAAGCCAATATGTGTATATCAAATCCTTGACCAGCCAGGTCTGTAGGGCATAATCAAATTCAATGTGAAATAGTATATAAACACGGTGCCTTGACTGGGCAAATTAAATAATCGCTACTCAAAAGAGTGTTCTGTTTGGACTCTCCTACTGGTAGGCAATGGCAGGACTGAATTACCCCCCTCCCCCCAATTTGTTTCAGTTAACATTATAATGGACACAGAGCTTAGACTGAGGTTGTTATGACCTCAGCAGGAGTTCAGGGTTAAGAAAAGAAACAACAAAAATACAAACTCTTGCTTTTACCCAACCAAAGCAATGCAGTAACATTACATAACCAGTGCTTTCTGTTTTAGTAGTATATCCAGAAGAGGAAATTATAAAAAATCAGGCAAACAGAGGGATGGGGAGAGTGACTATGTCCAATATCCCTACCTTTATAGAGTCTTAGTTCAGTACAGACATGGGATCAGAATATGTGCAGCAGAACTAACCAAATTCTTCTTTATTCTTTATAACATTTTCATGAAGAATCTTTATAGTATTATAAAGCCAAGTCTATGGAAATTAACCTCTAGGTTCTTCTACCTACCTCTGAAAGCCAGGGGCACTGATATTTAGGGATCTTATTTTATATCTTTGTGTTCTGAGGGTAAAATAAAAGAATTCAGTGAAATAATGTAGCTCTGTCCATTTTAACTTAAAGTCAAGTGTTGCAGTTTTAAAACATGGTTGACTGTGCTGGGCTGATTTTTAGCATTCTCTGATTTTACCCAAAATTTAGAAAAAAGCACGGGTCCAAATTTCCAACCATCACCTCAAAGTAGGTCATACACTAACCAAGTATTTCCAGTGCTAATAAATTAAGAGTTCATTCTTAAAATAATCTCCATACAAATCTAACCAACAATCTAAACACTGGCTCTGCTTTCAGATTACATTAAGAGAATGAAAGGATTCCATAACATGGACGTGAGGACTTCATAAATTGTCTGGCAATTATCTCTGAAAAGTTAAAAACAAAACAAGAAATGACCCCCCCCCCCCCCCCCCGAACAAAAATACGTTTGAATAACATAGGAAGCGTAACACATGAAGGCAGTGACCAGAGAGGAAAGGATAATCATGGCTTCCAAATGACAGCTCTCAGAAACCTTGGTTTGCTGCACATTTTCTAACTGGTCTGTTACTGTCTTTTTGTTTATCAAGCACCGGAGGATTCTCAGAAAGGCCGGTGCTTTTTGTCTGTTTTAATTTATGGGGTTGTGAGAGTGGGAAAAGATTGCAAGGCAGGAATTATACACTGGGTATGTAATAATACCAAAATACAAGAAAAACCTACTTCATTAAGATCATACAATTAATCAAACAGAGTGTATATATAATATCTTCTTTTTTTTAAAGCCCTGGATCCAAGGCGTCCAAAGTTATTAAAATAAAGTTCATTCACAGAACAAAAACAAATTTAATCTGAATTGCTTGCAGATACTGCTAATTTCCTTTTTCTTTTTCCTTTTTTTAAATTAAAAAATGCATTGATGTGATCTATGTGCAGGGTTTGTTTTTAGTAGTGGTGTTTGTGCACATTGCCTCCGGTGCTTTCCTTGGACTTCTCTGACCACTCTCAGAGAAGAAGTAGAGAAGTTACTGTTCTGCTACACCTATGTCCCACAACTTGATTCGGAGCAAAAGATTGAAGTCGGACTCCTCATATTTTAAGGAGCAGAACTGGGTGTAACTCCTGATCTCTGGGAGTCATTGTTGTCTCCTCCTCCCTCAGGGTCCTCTGATAGGTTCAGAGAGCTGGTCTTGTTTGATAGGAGGCTGATATTCTCTTGGGTCAAGGCTGATCCATTCGGTACATCACTGTTAACATTAAAAAAAAAAAAAAAAAAAAAGAGAGAGAGTTGGAATTTTTAAATAGGAGATAAAATGATTATTTAGTAGAGTAAAATCAACAGGACAGTTCTTTCAGTAGTATGGAGACTAGGAATGGCTTTCAAACTTTAATTTGCAGCTCTATATCCATGTTTTAGCACAGAAGTTCTCAAACTGCTGCCAGATTTTGTAAATAAAGTTTCATTGGAACACAGCCTGCCTGTTTGTTTACATGGCGTCTATGGCTGCTTTCACACTATAATAGCAGAATTGAGAGTTTTGACAGAGACTATAAAACACATAAATTTAAATATTTACAATATGGCCTTGAAGAAAAATAATGCATGCGTTTAGATAGCCAAACCCTAAGTGTGAAAGCAACAGGGCATTAGCAGTTACCTATATATATGAAAGCCTAAGTGACCATTATGACTTGTCAATCAGTTGCTATGATGACGCACTGACTACCAGGAGGCAGATGCTCTATGCAGGAGCTGCCCCCTTGGTGGTCAGTGTGCTCCCACAGTCAACCTCCTGCAGCCGGCCAACCTCCTGTTGTCCCTCCCCCTGGCCAGCAGGCCTCGATCTGCCCAGATCACCGGCCAGGCTGAGGGACCCCACCGGTGCATTGAATTTGTGCACTGGGTTTCTAGTTGTTATATAATAGTAGAGGCCCGGTGCATGAAAATTCATGCACTGGAGTGGGGACATCCCTTAGCCTGGCCTGCCCCCTCTCACAGTTCAGGAGCACTCAGGGACAGGTGGTGACCTGGTGATCAGGGGAAGGAGATGCCCCATCACACCTCTGCTGCTGACACTGCTGGTAGCACAAGTCTCAGCTGACCCTCGGCAGCTAGCGGGCTGAGGAGACTGGGGAACTCTGGAGGCAGGTGTCTGCCACCTCAGTGGGGGTGAGGGGACTGGAAGCCACCATCTTTAAGGGTGGGGCAGTCAATTAGCATATTCCCTCCTTACTGGCTGTGGGTACCACCATCTTTGCAATGGTGTGAGGGTCATTTAGCATACTTCCTCTTTATTAGATAGGATCAGGAGGGCAACTCAGGACTATGTATCAAAAGTCTCAAATGTTCTAAGGAAATACTTAAAGATGTACAAAAAATTAACTTCAATATTATTTACTGTAGGGTGGTTCACAATATCTGATAGATATCCTTCCAAATCTGTGGAAGAATTATTAGATGACATGGAATAGAACAAATTAAAAACCAGAGAGATGAAATAGTGGGTGGGTTTTGAAAGAAGCTAACTGCCCACGCTTCTTAAAAAAGACTAGATAGATATATGTCAAAATGTAAACACTGGTTTCAGGTAAATTAAAAAGCAAGAGAAAGAAGGAAATGTAACCAGAAAATTTCCATTAAGTCTTAACAGATAATTCAATTTTGGATCTGTTCTAAAATAAAATTTTAAACACCTAAATTTATGTGAAAATATTCTTTCTCAATGTATACAGAATAATGACACTTTAAAAATCAAATCATTATGGGAGTGGGGGGGGAATTGGTAAAATATGTACACATATAATACCTTAATAAAAAAATCAAATCATATTTCTAAGAGTATTTCTGTCATGACTGTGTAATATATGACTATGGAAATGACTCTTTACCTGAATGTCAATGTAAGATCCTCAGTTGGAACCTTAGTTTGTGGTTCTGGTTGTCCATTTTCTGCTTGCTTATTTGTATTCAATTTGCTTTTTATATCCATAGAACACTGGTTCTCCTTTGAAAGAGAAGGAAATAAATTCAATTAGCTTCTATTTAATGGTGATAATGGAAAGGAGATCAAACACAGATAATACAAACTGATGACCCAGAAATCATATTGTTTTATAAAATGACTAAAGAAACAGGCAGACTAAAAGAGAGACATACACAATAGAGTACAATCCACTTGTTCACTACCCAAGCTGAACAATAAGGGGGAGAATGCCTCAAGTTAACATGGAAATAGCTCACATAAATGAGGACTTAGAAAAAGCAAGCCAAATATAATATCTATCTATAATCTACTTAATGAAAACAGAAAACACTACCCATTTGCTTAAAAAAACAAGAAAGCTACACAACAACAAAGTCAGTTACATGCAACCTGGGGGATTGGTTCAATCGCCTAAGATTCAAAATTTAGTGAAATGTTAGTGCAGTATGAAGCAAACCCTAGGCATATTCATGGATATACTGTCACAGGAAAGAGTGTGTAGATTGCATGAATAAGAAAAGCCAGATCATCAATAACAAGGGTTATGAAAACTAGAATGCTATTTGGTAACATGTAGTACATCTTTATATAACATGACAATATCAGCAAAATCATAAACACCACACTCCCACTGCTTCCCTAATCAGTATATTTAACAGAAATGTAATACTTCCAACTACCTACCTTGTTTTCCCTAAACGTTTCTTTTTTTTTTTTTGTAATGCAGAATTCCAACACAAAGAACACAGTCAAATCAAAAGGGAATAATAAAATAGGATGAAAGCCATCTTCATGAGACTTATTCTAAGCACTTATCACTCCTTGGAGTGCCCTGGGGGTGATGATTCTACACTTCTGGGTGATTCTACAACTCTAGAGCTACGAGTTCCATGATGGATGTTTTTCTTTCACCTTCCCTCTCGTTTCCCACCGCAACACTCACCAAACTCAGTTCCCGGGTTCTCTTCCCGATTTCCCTTTCCACCTGGTGCAGTTCCAAGCTCAACTGCTCACTTGAGATCATTCCAGGCCATTTTGGAGGTGGTGGCGGTGGTTGTGACTGGGCTGCCAGGGTGTTCACCTCCCTCTGCAACACCAGCCTGTTACTAACAGCCTAATGCATGAAGCCAAGCACATAGACAATTCAACACATTTCACACCATGCACAGAATAGCTAGGTCAAATTTCAGACCACAGCCATAAGCAGCTTATCACTCAGGTAGTTGCAATAAAAATGGGGCAACTGTGAAATACTGTCTCTTTATTTGAGTACCATTTGAAAATAAAAGTATAGAGGATTTAAACTTAGCAGAGACTGGTTTGGCTCAATGGATAGAGCGTCGGCTTGGGGACTGAAGGGTCCCGGGTTCGATTCCGGTCAAGGGCATGTACCTTGGTTGCGGGCATATCCCCAGTAGGGGGTGTACAATAAGCAGCTGATGGACGACTCTCTCTCATCGATGTTTCTAACTCTCTATCTCTCTCCCTTCCTTTCTGTACAAAATCAATAAAATATATTTTTTTAAACTTAGTGAACAGTAATTTGATCTTAGGTATAAGTAGCTCTTAAAGAAATCAACATTAAATGTACATTCTTCCCCCTTTATTGAAATTTCTCTGAAGTAAATCCTGTAATTTCAATGAAATCTCATTAATGGCAAGGAAGGACCTTTAATTATAGTTGAGTGAAATATATGACAAATTTCCAAATGATGGTGATATTCTTTTGGGACAGAAAATGGGACTAGAAATTTCAACTAAGATAATACTGAATTCGGAATCTGAAAATCTGGGCTCATGTTTCAATTTCTGTAAAACTAAAAATCTTGCCGAAACCGGTTTGGCTCAGTGGATAGAGTGTCGGCCTGCGGACTGAAAGGTCCCAGGTTTGATTCCCGTCAAGGGCATGTATCTTGGTTGCGGGCACATTCCCATTAGGGGGTGTGCAAAAGGCAGCTGATCGATGATTCTCTCTCATCGACGTTTCTAACTCTCTCTCTCTTCCTCTCTGTAAAAAAAAAAAAAAAATCAATAAAATATATTTAAAAAACAAAAAAAAAAAAACCCCCACTAAAAGTCTTCAACCAAAAAAGGGTAATAATAACATCTGCCTAACATACCTGTCAGGGACATTGTATGAATCAAATAAAATATGATAATAACTTATAAACTAAAAGAACTATATCGATGAAGGTGCTATTATTATATAGAGGCTATTTTTATTTATTTTTTTCAGAGACTATTTTTAAAAGTCAAAGATCTAAGCTTCTATTTTTTAAATATGTACAAATAAATGCTGGGACTTAAAGAATATAAGACAAATTTTTAAAAGTTAAAGAAATATAAGAAATTAAAAACCAATTTTAAGTAAAAGCACATGTTGATAAATATCTATTGTGAAAATTTAGATAACCTGTCTTATCCTCAGGTACTAAAATGATAATTTTGTACCAGAACTAAACTCTAAGCTTTCAATTCTTTGAAGAAAGGACACCTATGTATTAGTAACTATTGAAATAGTACTTCAAAAGATTCTCTTTCTAAAATCTTGGAGCACTCTTCGAAAATCGGAGTAAAAAAATATCTATAGGCTGGTACCTCTAGTCCACGTAGCTGAGTCTGTTGGCTAATTTGATGGTTTAGCTGCTGTAATTCTAGTCGTAGCTGTTCCCTGTCAGCAGATGGAAGCGGTTTGCCATGACTGGCCACTTCTGACATGGATATTCTCTCCCTTTGGTGGGAAAGAAAGAATGGAACAAATTACAATGTTTATTTCTTTTTTTAAATACAGACTCAAAAAACAAATAAGGTAAGTAGAATAGCCGGAATCGGTTTGGCTCAATGGATAGAGCGTCAGCTTGGGGACTGAAAGGTCCTGGGTTCGATTCCGGTCAAGGGCATGTACCTTGGTTGCAGGCATATCCCCAGTAGGGGGTGTGCAAGAAGCAGCTGATCGATGACTCTCTCTCATCGATGTTTCTAACTCTCTATCTCTCTCCCTTCCTCTCTGTACAAAATCAATAAAATATATTTAAAAAAAAAAAAAAAAGGTTAAGGGAATAATTTTAAAGGTTTGTAAAAGTGAAAAGAATGACTCATACCTCTCACTGAAGTGTCCCTGAGAAGGTATGTTTTGATGAGGTGAGTAAGCAGAGCCTCCCCAGCCACCATGGGTTCCATATGGACTGTAATCTGTAAGAGAGGAGTAATTCACTGTAGAGCAGTGTTTCCCAAACTTTTGTCATATGTGTACCCCTTCTATAATTTTCCTAACGCTGAGTACCCCTCGTACTCATGAGAATGTAGAATTAGGCCCAGCTAAGCACAGTGCAATGTATATCCCCACCAAACTCTTCCCATAACCCTGGGGGAACGCGTACCATGCTTTGGGAAACACTGCTGTAGAGCAGCATAATCCACAGGTTTGATTCTCCCGGGACAGTCATGGCCTAAAAGGCACAGGCATGGTATGTACACAGCTATCTGGAAAGATGTCTCCCAGGACAGTAACAGGGCACTGATGCCTGTTTTCCCCGATTGAAACATCACAGTCTTTATAATTTCTTTTGTTTCAATTTTTAAAAAATGAGAATGCATTATTTTTTAATAAAGAGTAATGAAGCTGTTAAAAAACTAGGCAATCTTCATATAAGACATTTAATTTTAGTTTATACCCCTAGAATTTCCCGTGTTATAATTACCTTCCTACAGGGATAATTCTGAGGAAAAGTTTAAAGACTTTTAAGATTATGGGAAGCACTGACAGTAAGAGAGTAGTAGGGAGGCTTTTGGGCAGGGTGGGGAGTAGAGGGTGGGGGGTAGCAATGGGGGGGGGGGGGAAGAGATAGTGGGGGATTATATCTGTGAACCCTCTAGATGAGATTACCCCGGAGGTTCTTACCTGAAATGTTAACAGATTTTGTGGGAGCTCCCTGAGGTGCCATAGCCTGCATTGGGCCAGCACCCTGATATATTGTTTTGGAAGTTCGAGAGATGGCACCAAACCGAGACACTGTTGGTCGGTCTCCAAATGGGATGAGGTCATCATCACTGGTTTCTGTTGCTCTTCTCTGATGATCCAACCGCTGGTCTCTCATTCCTTTACTCTCCACGTTCTGATAAGTAAAATGAGAAATCCACCCCACACTTAGGTCTTTAACATAATTTCCGCTAGCACTGTAATTAGGTTGAAAAAGAGTATAATATCCTTACTGGTAAGATTAAAATCATTAGTTGCCTTTGGTTGGTTGTCATATAAAACATTACTTTTTAAACCTTTGACTATTCCACAATATGTTTTACTAGAGGCCGAATTCATGCACTGGTGGGGTCCCTTGGCCTGGCCTGCGAGGTATCGGACCAAAACTGGTTCTTTGACATCCCTCGAGGGGTCCCAAATTGTGAGAGGGCAGTTCTCGAGCGACACACCCCAGAATCGCTCCCTCCTCTCTGGTTCCAGATGCATCACCTAAGAACCACAGCTGCCAAGTCACTGTAGCTCAGCAGCTTCTGCGCTAAGCGTTTGCCCCCTGGTGGTCATTGCACATCATACCTGTCAGTCGCACAGTAGAATGGTCACTTAGGCTTTTATATATGTAGATATCATGAGTCAGCCCATATATACATTCAAATATAATTTCATGACAAATATTTACCCTTACTATATGAAATGTAATCTTGTTTTTATATTATTATTCTAATTCATTTCTTTAAAAACTCATCATGACCCAATCAGTTAATTTCAAAACTCAGTAGTTAGAAAAACACTGTTTAAAAATGTGTCAACATAGGATTTTCAAAGGGATTCTAGTCAGAAAGAAATAAGTAACGAAATAAATAGAAATGGAAATCTAATTACTAGGCCATTGCTACTCAGAGTACATAGTATGGGAGCAGCAGCGATTGGAAAATATTAGAAATACAGACTCTCAGGTCCCACCCCAGTCTTTCTAACTTGAACCTGCATTTTAACAACTCTAGGTAATTTGTGGGGACATTCATGTCTGAGAAACACTGAGCTAGACTTCTTTCACCATTTAAGAGATTTTCAATTACATCAAGGTAAGGTTGGCACATCTGATTTAAGAAAATGAGTTTTATTTTGCTAATATTTGTTACTACTTTACTATAACAACTTTCTGAAAGCCAGATACAAAGCAAGGGTCCCTGTTACCTCTTCCTCGTCTCATTCCAGTTCTTAAGAGAGTTTTCTATGGCCTAAAAACGTGTTCCCAATCACATCATAAGGTTCATTTTTTGCTTCTTCTTCCTCTATATCCCTTTCTGTCTGTCTGTCTGTCTGTCTGTCTATCTTTCTGTCTCCTTCCCTCCCTTCCTGCCTCCTTCTGGCATCTTATTATATTTATGCTGTAAATATCACTTTACTCATTTATAGCAGTATTAGCATCCAAGTCATCCTTTTCTATTAAGAGAATTGGTCTTTTAATCAGCTGGACAGATACTTGTCTACGAAAGCCAATATATTAATCCAGGAAACCTCTGTTACAGTTAATAAGGGCAAATGTAAAGGAATAGTCAAGGCAAACCTTTTAACCCAGCAATACTACTCTAAGCTTAATTTTCATGCATGTGCACAAGGAGACACACATAAAATGTTCATTGTAGCTGTGCACATAATAGTAAAAGATAAAATAACCTAAATTAAAAAAAAATAGCCTAAACAGCTAGCAGAAAAAGAAATTTTATATATATATATATATATATATATATATATATATATATATATATATATATTGTCAGATTTCATTTATCTAATGGTATAGGATAAAAGCAGTTAAAATGAATAAACTTGAACTACAGGGAAGGAGGGAGGGGAAACATGAGATTAGGCAAATATATACAGGAGGATTTAACTACTTTTGTGATATTTATTTATTTTTAAAATATATTTTATTGATTTTTTTTTACAGAGAGGAAGAGAGAGGGACAAAGAATTAGAAACATCAATGAGAGAATCATCGATCAGCTGCCTCTTGCACACTCCCCACCAGGCATGTGCCTGCAACCAACGTATATGCCCTTGATCGGAATTGAACCGGGACCTTTCAGTCCCCAGGTCGATCCTCTATCCACTGAGCCACACCGGTCTCGGCTACTTATTTTTTAATAAAGAAGTAATTAAGATAAAATACTGTTACATTTTAAGCTTGGGTACAGTGGTGTTACATTATTTTTGTTTGTTTAAAAAAATAGCATAAGTGTAACATTTCAGTATACCATAGCTCACTTGACGTTAAGTAGCTTCAAATCTGACTGAAAAACTATTGTTCACTAGATTCGATTTTTTTTTTTAATATATATTTTATTGATTTTTTACAGAGAGGAAGGGAGAGATAGAAAGTTAGAAACATCGATGAGAGAGAATCATCGATCAGCTGTATCCTGCACACCCCCTATTGGGGATGTGCCCGCAACCAAGGTACATGCCCTTGACCGGAATCAAACCTGGGACCTTTCAGTCCACAGGCCGACGCTCTATCCACTGAGCCAAACCGGTTTTGGCTAGATTCCACTTTGTTGTTTAAACTTCAAAGTTGTAAAGGAGTTATAATTTCCTGGACAAGAAATCCAGGATTTTGATTAATTATGCAAAATAATTTAATTTTGGTTCTAAACAGTTGTTGTGTTAACTGCTAGCTGTACAGAAATATAATAGATGCTCTTCTTTGTCTAGGTAAGTATTAATATTTTTATTTACCCCCCAAAAAAACCAAAAAGTATACTTTAAATAACTCAATTGCATAGTATAGATTATGGCCTGAAACTCTTAAGCAAAGCTCAATTATGTATCTGTACTATATGGGGAGATAATTTACTTGGTTATCTTGGCTTATATTAATTATGATTTAGTTATTACACATACCATCATTTCCACACTCCCTGCTGCCACAGCATCTTTGGGTTTTGCATCTTTGGTTCCAATGTAGGAGCCGATGGTGTCACATGACCAGGGAGAGTACTGGCTATAATCATTTCCCTTATATTTCCCAGCTACCTTCAAGTCTTCATCCAATAACTAAAGAAAAGGAAAAAAAGAAAAGAAAAAAATAGGAAATGGGTCTATGAATAACAACACAGAAAAAGCAGGAATTTCTTAGAACATCATGCCCCAATCAGTTAATTTCAAAATTCAGTAGTTAGAAAAACACTGTTTAAAAATATAAGTGCCAATATAGGATATTCTATAAAAACTGTTTATTTAATTTGTTACAACAGTTTTTATAGAATATAAAACAAGTGAAGAATGATGTTTAGCTTTTACATTTTGTTAGCAGAAGGTCAGAAAGGAAGTATCTCAGTGTTTTTTAAGGAACAAGCTGGAGTTTTGAGGTTTGATCATCCTCTTCCTCATTAGATCATGTCAAAACATAAGCAAATATGTACCAAGCCCAAATAACTAATCAAGTTTTGCTTAACCGTCCCCTCAATAACATACCAGGTAAACAAGAGCATTAAAACTATTTTGAATGTTCTATATGGTAGTAACTTTTTTTTACTGAAATCTCTTTAACAGTAATAATTCATATCTTGAAAATTTTCTGGTCCTGAGGTTGAATCAATGGAGTGAAAGAATAAGATGCATAAAGATGAAATCTGAAATTATATGACAGAATAGCTATTTTTGTTCTAACATATTTTTACTAAATTCACAACATTCATACTTGTGTAATGTTTTGCACAAAGTACTTTAATGCACACTATCTCTCTCATTTGTTCAAGTCCACATGATCTAACCAAGGCTGCTCCATCAGTCTAGGGCAGTGCTAGACATACAACTTCAATACTGCTTTCACTTCAGATACATATATTCATCCGTAGGGGCCACTGGTACACATAACTGGCTCTATGCCTACCTCCATCTAAAACAATCTTGTTTTCTGAATCATCACTATTGATTGGTCTTCTGTGGGGCACAGGGTCTGCTGTTTCCAAATATCACTCAGTTCAACCACAACTCCTACTTTTATGGTTAATACCTCCCCTCCCCCCCATCCTACCTCTACTTTTAAAAATATATTTTTAAAATTAATTTCAGAGAGGAAGGGAGAGGGAGATATAGAAACATCAATGATAAGAGAGAATCATTGGTTAGCTGCCTCCTGCATGCCCCAAACACTGGCGATCGAGTCCACAATTGGGGCATATGCCTTGATTGGGAATCGAACCATGATCTCCAGGCTTATAGGTCAACCCTCAACCACTGAGCCACTGTGCTACGTTTAGTTTTAAAATTCTGTCTCTTTATCATTTCTCTTCCACTTACAAACTTGGTGTAGAACAGCTAGCTTTTTAGAGACACGCCCTACTAACAAGGGTTTTTCCCCTCTGACCATAATATATTACGCATTTGTTAAAAGGAATGAGAAAAGGTCATATATACTGACACAGAAAGACATGCAGGGTAATTGGTTAAATGAAAACAAAAAAACAAAAATACACAACACCACACAAAACCTTAAGATATATTACTAAATGATACTTATTAGTTCACCCTTAGAAAAGTTGAAATATCTAATAAACTGACAATGATATAAAAAATGGAAATTTTAGAGAAAATTTTTTACGCGTTTGTTACTGAAATTTAAATACAGATGACCCACGAACAACACAGTTTTGAACTGCATAGGTTCACTATACACAGTTGTTTTTCAATAAACATATGGTTGGCCCTTTATCCCCAGGTTTTGTATCCACAGATGCAGAGGGTCAAATGTATGCATAGTTCTATGCCATTTTTTACAAGGGCTTTGAGCATATGTCCCACTGAGGGACAACTACACAGTAGTAAAGTTTTAAGGGAAACAAAAGTTATCCTCAGATTTTTGACTTCATGGAGTTGACACTCCTAAACCCCATGTTATTAAAGGGTCAACTGTATATAGCTTTGCATGTCAGTAACTAGTTATTATTCACTGAATGCCTGCTATGAGCCAAATGATTATGTCTCATTTAATCTTCAACGCATCACTATGAATAGGCTTCACTATGCTTGATTTACAAAGAGAAGCCTGAGCTTCAGGGTTCAGGGAGGCTAGGGAACTTACAAAAGATCGCACACTGGGTGACACAGCTAAACCTCAAAGATGTTTGATTCCAAAATTAGCTCACTTTTCACAGTGTCATATTGCTTTCCATAATTCTTAAAAAACAGTAGGGCATAACAAGATTCTAGGATGTCTCAACACAGTTTTCCATTATGTAATGTTTATACTTTACAAGTAAAATTACATTAATAGATGTTATGACCTTCACAGACCCAAAAGGTTACTGTTTATTATAAGGAATCTGATGCACTTCACTTTTCACTTCCTGTTATTCATTATCTGCCAGACAGCAGTGTTGCTTAGAATAATAATTCTACACATAAAGGATGTGAGAAATTTTCCTTACATAGCATCAACTACAACACCACTGAGAAGATCTGTTTGACATATAATAAAACAAAACAAAACAAAACATGCACCATATATACATATTTAATAAGCTCAGGCAGTATGTACAATCAACAAACCAGAATACATATCAATAAAGCAAAGGCTGGTTTTTTGAAAAGACGAAATTTTAAGTCCCTAGCATAACTGAAAAAAATTAACTGATGTTAGAAGTGGAAAAATGAACACCACTATAGACCCTGTAGACATTAAAAAGACAATAATACTCATTCATGGTGACTATTAAGAGTGTCCTGTAAAAATATAAAGAAGATAACCCCCAAAAGTGTGGTTTATTGCCCTGTAGTACTTTAATCAGTTTATTCTAGCAACCTTATTTCAGCATTCTTTCCCCCCCCCTAATATTCACTATTAATACTAGTCTGTCTCTTCTATTCTTTGAATCATCTTTACCATCTTGCTATTTTCCTCTTTATTTATTTATTAAATATATCTTTATTGATTTCAGAGAGAAAGGGAGAAGGAAAGAGAACATTAATGATGAGAGAGAACCACTGATCAGCTGCTCCTACATGCCCCCTACTGGGGATTGAGACTGCAAATAGGCATGTACCCTTGACCAGAATCAAACCCAGGACCCTTCAGTCTGCAGACTGACACTCTATCCATTGAGCCAAACCAGCTAGGGGAGTTATTTAAATAAATATTTGGCACATCTCATTTATACTAGTAGTATAAACTAAAGAGAGGGGAATTTTATTAATTTAATAAAAATTATCTACAAAAAAAGTAAATATAATGATGAATTATTAAACGCTCCATTCACTAAAATATTGCAAATAAGTCAAGTATACGTGCTATCATTCCTTTTATTCAAAACCATTCTGGAGGACTAGCTATCACAAGATAAGAAAAAAATGAGACATAAGGATTGAAAAGAAAAATGGTCATTATTCATTGAGGATATGACTGTATGCAAGAAAATCCTTAAAAAACAACTAACAAATATGAAAATTAATAAGGAAGTTTAGCAAGGCTGCTGAATATGAGGGTCAATACACAAAAATATTTTTTTCTCTACATTAATAATAAAGAGAAAATAAAATTTCAAAAAGGATTCCATTTAAAATAGCTTAAAAATCAATTATCTAGAAGTAAGTTTAATGAAAGATGTGCAAGACTGAAAATTAGCCCTAATCTGTTTGGTTCAGTGGATAGAGCGTCGGCCTACGGACTGTAAGGTCTCAGGTTTGATTCCGGTCAAGGGCATGTACCTTGGTTGTGGACACATCCCAGTAGGAGGTGTGCAGGAGGCAGCTGATGGATGTTTCTCTCTATCCTTCTCCCTTCCTCTCTGTAAAAAATCAATAAAATATATTTTTTTAAAGACAGAAAATTATAATAATGAGAGAAATTAAAGAAGATTCAAGTAAGTGGAGGCAAGACCATGCTCTTAGAAGACTCAATAGTGAAAAGATTCACTTCTCTCCAAATGGATCTAAAGCAACACTGTCTAATGAAAATATGAGACTCACACATGTAATTTAAAAATTCCTAACAGCCACATTTAAAAAATAAAAAGAAACTTAAAATTAATTTTAATAATGTATTTGTAAAACTAACACTAGCATATCCAAAGTATTATCATTTTAACATGTAATTAATAGAAATATATTAATGAGTATCTTGCTCTTGAGGGTACTAAATGTTCAGATCCAGTGTACATTTCATGCTTATAGCACATGTGAATTTGGACTAGCCACATTTTTTGCACTCAGTAGTCACATGGGACTAGTGGTTACATATTGGACAGTGCAGATCCAAAGAGTCAATGTAATCCTAATAAAAACTGCAGCATATATTTTTGCGGACAACAATATGCTGATTCCAAAAGGTGCCTGGAAAGTCTAAGGACCAAGAACAGCAAAGGTAACCTTGAAGAACAATAAAACTGAAAAACAAACGTCACCAATTAATAAGATGTATTACAAAACTACACTGAGACAATGTGGAGTTGATCTAAGTACACAGAAATATATCAATTAAACAGAATATGTGTCCAGAAACATATCTAGTCTTCCAACCATGATAAAGGTGACTACAGAGCCCTGGGAAAGGATGATCTTTTTATTAAATGATGCTGTGTCAGTGAGATATCCTCTGGGGGGAAAAATGGATCTTGACTCTTTAAACACTAGGATACAAAAATCTAGACAGACTATAGATCTAAATGGGAAATAAAAAGGTAAATCTTTTAGAAGAAAACATGGGAAAATGTTTCCATAACATTGAGAATAATAATAAGCAAAGACTACTTAGGCAGGACATGTTAAATGACTGATAAAGAAAAAATGGATAACCAAGACTAAAAATGATGTGCTTACTTCCTCTTGATGGAAGGTAGGCGGCAATGTTGGTGAAGGTGCAAAAGGAGGTGGAGAGATAACCTTCCTTTCCTCTAGTTGGGCCATTATTTCCTTTCGTCTTCGATGTAGCTCATCTAGACTAGGGTGGGGCTGGGGAGGAGGAGGAAGCCGGCTATAAGGAGGCTCCTGAAAATGCAAACATTAGTAAAAATTGAAAAGAACTTCAAAACACATTTATTTATTTAGCATGTATATTAAATAAGCAGTAGCTTATTTAGCATTTGGAAATACCAACATTTAAAATAAAGCAAAACAAAACCCCCTCCAGCCCCCAAATTCTCAGGATTTCCCAAAGAGCTAAATTTAAGTTTCTTTTTTTGGTCAGAAGCCATAATTCCCAAACAGATCTAGAATTGTTAATAAAACCATCTAAAGTTCAGAAACTATGAAGGGTTATTAGTGAGAGTGGGGTGGGTCCCCCCCCCCTTAATAGTTTAATTTAAAACAAAAAACTACCCAAATTATGACAAGATGAAAAATAAGGGCATGCTTTATTTTTTTTAAACAGTCACTCTAAGCAATAAGTAAATTAAATCTATGTAATAAGAAAAAAATACAGCATACTCTGATGTACGAAGGTCTGATCTGAGTTGGATGAGGAGCCACTGGGTAGTAACCCTCCACCTGTTGGTATCTTTCTCTGGATTCTGGTACATAGGATGGTACTGCTGCAGGTGGAATCTCAATGGGTATAGGACTATCCCGGAAAATCTCCTCTCTTGGATAAGACTGAGCAGGGTATATTCGACGGCCATCGTAGTGTGGCGGGTACATAGGTGGGTACTGTTGTGGCTGCGTGCCATATTGAGAGTTTACAACACGATCTTGAAGGTAGGGTGGGTAATGATCCAAGTAGGGAGGACCAGGCTCAGGAGCAGTTGGTGGAGGTCGGACAAAGCGGGACACACACTGTGGTGCAGTGTAGTACACACCTGTATGTTACAGAAGAGCAACCAGAGCAACAATGAGCTGATTTAATTTTCTATACAAGACTGTCCATTAAAATATTTCAACACTAAATAATTAACAATCAACTAATTTCTTTAGATATTTCCCCTCTGCTATGTACTCAGGTTAACTTTATGAAAAATAACATTTTAAAAATGTCCTTAAAAGTGACAATTAAATTGACCTGGAAAAAAAAAAATACCTATTTAGAATCTATTGGGGTACAATTATAGGTTGGCTCTCTTAATTGTTTGACCTTCTTTCAGATGTGCCTTAACACAATGCAAACATTGGAAAGCAAAAAACTACATTTCCCTGAAGCTCAGGTTACACAAATCACTCATTTGCATGAGTTCTGAATGTGCCACTGTGCTAGCTGGAAGGAGATCTGTAAACCTAGCAGCTTCCCAGTTTCCAGACTTTTGCCTCAAGTGATGTGATTCTGGAGCTAGCAGTTAAGGATATAAGGTCCCAATTTTTACTGCTTCTTCACTAAAACAGGTTCTTTCAGCAGCTAGTTCTGGGACTTATTCCTGCAGGCCTATCTTAAAGCTGCTTTTCCAGCACTTTCCATTTATTTTATAAACACCTAACTTCATGCATTGAACCTCTTTCTGCTAACTATTGAACCCTAACTGGTAAACTGTATTTAAGGTCACTTCAACAAAAGTAGTTTGGTTTTTCCGACAATGGATAATCAAAAGAAAAATACAAACCAATTTTTATCATATTTTCATATATATTAATAATGCTGTACCAATTAGAACTATCCTTTAGAAAGTAGAGAAGACAATTCTGATTCACAATTGAGAGCGCCTTGGGAAAAGGCAATGGAAAACACCTTTAATCTATCCCCATTTAAAAATAACATAACTATTATATTTACTAGGAAACATAAACATTCATGGGATCAAGTCTGAAACCCAAAATTGAACTGGTGACTTCCTGATTCAACCTGACGCTCAACCACTGGATTACACCAGCCAGGCACAGTTTTCTATTTTTTATATTTTTATTGATTTAAGAAAGGAAGAAAGAGTGAGAAAGAGATAGAAACATCAATGAAGAGAAAAAATCATTGATCAGCTGCCTCCTGCACGCCCCACTCTGGGGATCAAGCCGGCAACCTGGGCATATAGCCCTGACCAGGAATCGAATCGAGACCTCCTGGTTCACAGTTGGTGTTCAACCACTAAGCCATGCCAGCTGAGCCACAGTTTTCTATTCTTAACTAATATTGATTCTATACTACAAACTCTATATATGTATGCTGCCTTTTTCTTTAAAAAATTTTTAAAATATATTTTTATTGCTTCCAGAGAGGAAGAAAGAGGGAGAGAGAGAGAAACAATGATGAGTCATTGATCAGCTGCCTGCCTTACCAGGGACTGAGCCTGCAACCCAGACATGTACCCTTGACCAAAATCGAAACTGGGACCCTTCAGTCCATAGGCCAAAGCTCCATCCACTGAGTCAAACCGGGTAGGGCATGTATGTTGCCTTTTTCATATATACTACAGGACCCAGAAAAATAGTCAATAACTGAAAAGAAGAAAAATATACTGTGTGTATTTAACTTATATGCATTGTAATAATAAATTCTTTTTTCATGTTTGAAGAAAATTTTGGTCAGGATAACATATACTGCCTAAGCAAATTTCCATTGTTAACTTGGCGACTAGTTATTTCCATAAATATAGGGTTGGGCAAAAATAGGTATACAGTTATGAGTACATAACACACTTTATTCTTATATTATTATTTATTAATCATATATTTATTTGTAGAACTGTAAACCTACTTTTCCCATCCCGTGTATGAACATATTTAACATACAACTAACTGCTTTTAGTAGTTAAGGTAATTTTCTTTTATAGGTTTGTTACTTCACGTATTTTATACTGTTTAGCTGATCATAAAATCTGTTTTTCCTCAAAGTATTAAAAAATACACTTATCTGCCGAAACCGGTTTGGCTCAGTGGTAGAGCTTCGGTCTGCGGACTGAAAGGTCCCAGGTTCGATTCCGGCCAAGGGCATGTACCTTGGTTGCCGGCACATCCCCAGTAGGGGGTGTGCAAGAGGCAGCTGGTCGATGTTTCTCTCTCATCGACGTTTCTAGTTCTCTATATATCTCTCCCTTCCTCCTCTCTGTAAAATATCAATAAAATATATTTTAAAAAAAATACACTTATCTTAAGGAGGCTACTGCAAATACGATCATTCTTATCTGGAATCGTTCCCACAACTCCTAAGAAAAGTGAGCGCAATAAAGGAAAGATCATTACCCTGCTGATAAGGTGCTGGTTCAAATGGCGGAGCGGCTCCTCGAGGATCCTGGTAATACACGTCTGCCTGCTGGGCGGGATATAACTGCGAACCCCGGGGCACCATCTGCATTGGTTTAGTGACAGGCATAGGAGGCAGGTCTGATGGCCCCCTTGGAGGTACAGGATGTGGAATATTCTTGGGGACAGTTTCTAGCCTATGGGAATAAAATTCTGTAAGTCAAGCTTAAGGTCTTGAAATGTACATAAATTATTAAATGTGAAAAAGAAATGCCACAAAATGGGGAAACTATTTTCTTCTGATAGTCATACCTTTTACAAAATGTATAAAATTTTACCTTATTTCACCTATGCTTTCTTAAAAATCAATTAACATAAGAAATAGAAATAAAAAAGAACAAGATGGCCAAAAATTTAGTTTTAAAAACCTGATTATTTTTCTTTTCCTCTACTTCGTATTTATAAAGAAGAAAATTTAAAATGTAAGTTAGGAAAATGACGTACAGGTCAGGAGGGGATCCGGGGGCGCTGCTGCTCAGATGATCCATCTTTCCTGGTTTCAGAGTAGAATCGTAGCTGGGGTCTGTTCCTCGGGGAATCAGCTGCGTTACTGTGTTCCCTGCTGACACAATCCCATTGGGCAGAGCAGGGGGTTTTCTGTTGGGCAAATCCACCGCACCTTCGTCAGGAAGGATAGCTGCTGAAGGCAGGCCCACCTCATTAAGCTGACCCATAGAGGCACTCAGGGGTTTTCTGGGACCCAAGCGTTTGTTCATTTTACGAAATCTATGTAAAGAGCAAAGCAACATACCAACATCAAAATTACAAAAGCAAAACCAAGAACACAAATGCATTTAAGAAACAGATACAAAAGTTAAAAGATTCTAAGCATACTGTTTTCTAGAAATTCTCTTCAAACATTGGCTTTAGCTATAAACTTGAGAATGTGCATGTGCAGATATATCCAAGCTCATTTTATGAGGCCAATATTATCCTAATTCCAAAAAGCAGATAAAGACAATACAAAGAAAATTATAGGCCTGTATGAAATCTCAAGCAAGACACACTGATTAAGTATAAAATTCCTCATAATATTTGTAACAATACAAATCATGCTAATTAAGCCTAGCTAGTGTGTGTCAGTGGTTGAATGTCGACCTATGAACTAGGACAGTGGTCGGCAAACTGCGGCTGTTAATGAGTTTGCCGACCACTGTCATATACTACCTTTTACCTCTTTGCATATAATATGCCACAATTGCCTAATCCTCACAGCTTCCAACTACACTGGTAACATTTAGTCTACCAGTGGTCGGCAAACTCATTATCAACAGAGCGGCAAACCACGGCTCTTGAGCTGCATGTGGCTCTCGAGCCACAGTTTGCCAACCACTGAACTAGGAGGTTGTGGTTCGATTCCCAGTCAGGGCACATGTCCGGATTGTGGATTCCTAGTAGGAGAGCGTGCAGAAGGCAGCCAATCAATGATTCTCTCTCATTATTGATGTTTCTTTCTCTCTCTCTCTCTCTCTCTCTCTCTCTTTCTCTCTCTCCTTCTCCCTTCTTCTATGAAATTAATTTTTAAAATTTTAAGAAAATTATGCTAATTAATATTTGTATTAATATAACTGTTATTTTCATTGAAATTTCTATTTCTAAAACTTATTGGAGAAGAGGGTAAAAAAAACTTTAAAGGACAGTGTTCTGAAAAATTTTATCTTAGATGTTCCTCAAATGCTTTGGGACAGTGAGCATATATTATAAATTAAGAATAAAACAAAAGGCCAGTATGCACTGGGAAAATTTATAATTTATTCCATTAAATCATTTAAATAATCAAGAATTGTAATTTGTATCAGATCTGATGCTGATTATAAGTGTGCCTATGCAGAACTGAAATTATTTCAAAATTGGGTTAATGGAAATCATGTAGAATAATGCCTAAATTTAAAACAGACGCTGTGGTATAAAAGGCTTGTAGATTCTAAATTTAACCACAGGAAAAAATTAAGTCATTAAACTCCAGTATCTGTGGTCCTCAACAATGAAAGCAAATCTATTCACAACTATTTAGTGAATTTAAAAAAATTCCAAACACAAACCCCAAACAGAGTAATGGTATTTTTTCAAATGTTTCCCATATCTGACAAATTTCTAGGGGGAAAAAAACCATCTACCTATCAGGGGTAACCACTGATAACAATCTGGTATATAATCATACAGATTTCCTCTCCATATCCTGCCTTAATATTCATATGTACATAATATTCATATATACTGTTTACAGAAATAGGGTCATATATGACTGCTTAGTAATTTTTTCTCCACTTTATAATCCTGACTATTCCTTTAAGTCAGTACATTTTAAGTTATTCCTAACTTTTTTTGCTGGTAAAACATTGTAATAATGGATAATTAATACATGTATTTGCACCCTTGTGTGAGTAACCAGAAGCAGACTTGCTAAGTCTCATGTAAGCACATTAGAAACTGTTTTAATCCTACTGATAAAGTTATTTTTCAGTATGTCATCAAACACTGGGTAGTATCAATCTTTGTTAATTGATAGTTCAAAAATACCAAGTTTTATTTTTATTTGCATTCTTTAGCAATTACTGAAGTTGAACAGGTTTATTGGCAATGAGTATTCATATTCTATCTTTCCACTGGTTCTTTGTTCTTACAGATTTATAGGAGCTCATTCTAGGTTAGGGATTATCAGCCCTTGTATATCATTTTCCTACTAATCTTTTTTCTTTCAATTGTGGTGTTTAGGACATATCTTAGTTTTTACTTTTCATGGTATTTATTTTAATGTATTATTGAATTCTAAATTTATAAATCATCTTTATGGATGCTAGGTTGTCATGCTTCCAAAAACCTTTCCTACTGTGAAATTATGTAACAATAACAAAAATCTCTAAGTACTCTGTGGTTTCCTTCTTAAATATTTAAATCTCAGATACATTTGTAATTCATTTTTGTATACAGATAAGAACCAGCTATAATTATTTTTCCAAAAGGATAGCAGTTATTTCATCATCTTTTTTATTATTGTTATAAAATGCCTCCTCTGGCACATATGCCCATGTATCTGGAACTCCTTCTAGATTTTCTATTATATTTAATTGATCTATTTCTATACTCTCAACAAGCATTTATATTCATTTTAGCTCATAATACTGGCTAATAATTACTGATTAAGTTCCTTTTTCTTTAGAATCTTCTTGGCTATTTGCATATTACTTTTAAAAAACAAAACTTTTATAATGCCCAGTCTTACCTAAAAATATAGTATTCTGTCATTTATAAATTCTTCCTTTATGTTCCTAGCTAGTCTACTAATTCAATTAATAAAGATACTGAATATTTCTTATTACTTGGTATTTGTCTTTTTGTTGTTAATACAAAAGGAATCCTTAATTTCACTTTACTGGTTTATATCACAGCAAGTTATTTAATTTTTTTTCTGAATTACCACCTTACTAAACTCGTTTCTTTAGCTTCAGTAGTTTTCTTGAATTGCTCCATGTAATAATTTTAAGTCTATTTTACTCTTACATACATTTGTTATTACTTCCAGAACATTAACTAACTGTCTTGCTACTAGTCTAGCTGAAAATTTTGCTTTATTCTTCATTTAAATGAGACTACATCTAATTAGTTATAATTAATTACACTAATTAAGTATGATACTTTCATACTGGCTTTTGTATATGTTATTATTGTCCTGATAGGGGATTTTGATCTATTATGGACATTAGGTTTTATTCAAATGCCTTTTGGAATCTTTGGATATAACCACAAGGTATTTCTTCTCTTACCTTAGTAACTAGTATTTTGCTACCTTTGTAGTTAGCCATGGCATCTATTTTAATGTATTATTGAATTCTAATTTTAATATTTGAGACTTAAGAAGTATTAACAGCCGAGACTGGTTTGGCTCAATGGATAGAGCGTCGGCTTGGGGACTGAAGGGACCCGGGTTCGATTCCGGTCAAGGGCATGTACCTTGGTTGCGGGCATATCCCCAGTAGGGGGTGTGCAAGAGGCAGCTGATCGATGACTGTCTCTCATCGATGTTTCTAGCTTTCTATCTCTCTCCCTTCCTCTCTATACAAAATCAATAAAATATATTAAAAAAAAAAAGTATTAACATACAGGATAAATTTGTAGTTTAATTGTGTGAGTTTGTCAAAGTTAGTATTACTGGTTTTATAAAAAAATTAAAAGGTTTTTCTTTCTATTATGTGCTGAAAAATTTAACATCATTGGAATTATCTGATTCTTGAAATTTAAATTAAGCCTGTGAAATTGAACCAGGAAATAAAATAATTCCTTTAATAGAGCAAAGGGCCAATTTTTCCATTGGTAATGCACTATTCATTTAGTTAAAGTCAGTTAAAACTGATGAAAATTCTTAGAACTTTCATTTTTTTGATAGTTATAATGATTCACTTCTAGATTTGGTTAACCATAGTTTCCTATTTTTCCCCCCCAAATATATTTTATTGATTTTTTACAGAGAGGAGGAGAGAGGGATAGAGAGCTAGAAACATCGATGAGAGAGAAAAATTGATCAGCCGCCTCTTGCACACCCCCACTGGGGATATGCCCGCAACCAAGATACATGCCCCTGACCAGAATCGAACCCAGGACCTTTCAGTTCGCAGGCCGACGCTCTATCCACTGAGCCAAACTGGTTTCGGCTAGTTTCCTATATTTAGGCATGATATAAAGAAAGCTGAAAAAATTGATTCAATTTTCTTTTTAAAATTTTGCATTATTTTCTAAACATTTCCTGTTTATTATAAAGAGAATGCATCTACTCCTCTTGTATTTCTCAATGACAGAAAGTTATTCTACTTAATAATTCAACCTTATCTATCAGAAGGCTGAGGCTAATGCCTTTCTCACTTACTTTTCCAGTTCCTCCTGGGAGTGTGCAAATGTACAGCTGGCCCCACGAGGGCATCCTCCTCTCTGCTTCATATCTCGACACATGTATGTCTTGTATTTGCTATGCTGTGGAGGCTAAGACCAAAATTGAAACATTAGACATTAAAAACAGATGGAAATTTTTCACTGCCATTTTAGAATCTTGGTAATCTAGATATACAATTCAGATTGATTCACACACTTAGCCTACCGTGAACAAAAGTGCTAGAAAATCATTTTGTCTGAAGTCTCAGGGTCCCAAAATAAGTAAGTTAATTAAAAAGAATGTAGCCAAATTTTCTGGTATGTTCTCAAACATGCACCATCACATAAATTCTTGATTAAGTCTCAAGGGGGCACTATGATCTTCTTTCTAGGTTTGTAACGAAAGTCCTAAACCAGTGGTTGACAAACCGAGGCTCACGAGCCACATGCGGCTCTTTGGCCTCTTAAGTGTGAGGCTCTTCCACAAAATACCACGTGTGGGCACGCATGTACAACTTCGTGGCCCATGCGCAGAAGTCAGTTTTCAGCCTGAGCGAGTCTATTTTGAAGAAGTGGTGTTAGAACACTCAAGGGGCCAAAGAGCCCCATGTGGCTCTCGGGCGGCGGTTTGCAGACCACTGTCCTAAACCATTAGCATTTAGGACTTTCAAATGTTTAAACTGTGTTCTAATATTTGCTTTTAAAAATGTGTAGGACAGTCTACTTAGAATTATGCTTCTTTATAACATACCACAAAATCTACAATAGGCCCTATAACTGAAAAAATATTCTGTAACCAATTTTTGACATAGGCTCCAGGCGTCTTCAAACTTTTTAAAGTGGGGGCCAGATCACGGTCCCTCAGACAGCTGGAGGGCCGGACTATATGAACTACTAATTCCTACTGTAACACCTCGGCTGCGCTCACTGCCCAAAAAACCTGGCGGGCCGGATCAGACTCCTCTGCGGGCCGCATGTGGCCCGCGGGCCGTAGTTTGAAGACGCCTGAGTAGACTATATCAAAGACTTAACATATATCCAAAGGTATAAAGGAAACATAATTTACAACTCAGTGATAAGGCAGAACAACAGATCTGGGAGTTAATATCAAATACAATACTAAGCAAAATGATACTTAATGTATTTTATCATCTACTGCCAGAATTTCAAGGTTATTCTTACTATTTTTGTTACATTATTTATGTCTAGTGGAATAGGGAGTTAAAATAGATTTTGATTTCTTTTATTTCTGAATCAAAACATAAAGCTCTGATCTGTTCTTAAATTGATTATGGTAAGTATATCCATATTATTCTTCTTGGGACAGTTTTAACATTTATCTCCCAAAGAAGATAAGAATAGTAAATCATCATCGTTAGTATTTACCTGAGCCAGATGAATTAAAAACAAAGTTTTAATTTCTCTTTATTACTGAAGAATAAAAGATCTAATGAACCTAACATAAAATCTCAGAACAAAACAAAATTCTGGGGAATAAAATGAAAAACTTTAGCCACATGATCTATTATATTTTAGTGCCATAAATTTCATCTTAAAATACTTGAGGAAAATTTGGCATAACAGATATTATGAATGAAAAATGTTAAAATACTAATATAGAAAAAGCATTTACAAATAAGTGAGCAGCACTGGAGAGATGTAGTATTAGCACTAAAAAGTGATACCTGTTGTCTGACAGAGATGTAATAGTAACCAAAGAGAATAATTTAATTTAAATTGAATAAACTTTAGCGCAGAAGCAAACGCTGCTATATCCAATGTGAACAGTGAGTCCAGTACATTATTTCATTCAATGTTGTCACATAAAATTACTAGGCTGATCCAGGAAACTGGCTGCTAACCACACTAACTTACTGTATCGTTTCTACAGTCAGAGCTTTAAAATGCTCGTGTTACTTCACTGGCTTGTGTCTCTTACCTGCTGTTGATCTGCTCCTTTCTTGCTGTGGTTCTGGATGTAATCAACCAGCCCATGTACCACTGTACGCACAGCAACCAATCCATTTTCTAGCTGTTCCCAAGTAGGAGGAGGAGCATCTACACAAAAAATAAAAATCAATTTTTAAACAATGTTATCCAATGTTTTGCTCAATATTAAATTAATAAAGGAGATGTGTCAGCTCTTCAGTGAAATTAACTTAAGCTTCAGGTAGTAATAGCTTGTTCTCCTTAACATCATTGTAAAGAATAGCTATATTCTTCTAAATCTGGGGCTATAAACTAAAATAGCTATTGGAACAAGGAAGGTAACATAAGGGAATTAAGTAGGCCAGACGATAAATGGCAACTGTCAACAGATGCTTAATTTTGGAAATGACAACAGAAAAAGGCAGGAACTGTGTCGAAATGGAGAGTATGTTTCACATCTAAAGTCACGGTCACTATTAAACCTTAGCTGATGGTTGTTACATGAAAATGCAAGGCTGGCCCTGCCATATACACCAGTTTCCCGGGGAAAGGTGAAATTTGAGATTTTTTTTAATGTAAAATTACCCAGTTTTTATGTGTTGGTATCTAAAAAATTTGGAATATTTGCAGGCCAACACTGTGTACCAAACAAAACTTAACTGTGGATTGTCTACAGGCAACTTAATTTGTAATGACTATTTTGAAATTTTGCATAAATCAAGTATTGGTAAACAGAATATTTTTAAAGTTCCACAGAAGAGCTAATATATAAAGCAACTCTACTATACATCCTCTTCATTTAGTAAGTTATTTGTCCAGGGCCAGCATTGAGATTTTATAAAGGAAAAATTAACCACAGGGCTTTATATGAAGTATTCTTTAAAAGAAATATAAAATGAGAACACAGATGCAGATATGACTTGTGCTGGGAGACATTCTGAAAGATTTAGAATGTCTAAATCTAAACTAGGCTTTGAAGGGCACAGGGAATTTTAACAACAAAAGGATGAAGATAACAGAGAAAGTAAAAAGCATAGTCACACAAAAAAAGTTTTTTGTTTTTGTTTTTTGAATTTCTAATTCCTAAGGATTGTTCTCATTGCTGGGGAAGCAGTGGCAATCAAACAAAAACCACTGCTGTATTCAAGGAGAGGAGCCAGACAATAGGTAAGATGAATAACCAAAATACAAAGTATTTTGATAATAATTAGTTAAATAAGTAAAGGAGGGGAGTGAGACGGGTACAGGTACGTGTAAAATTTCAGACATGGTAGCCTGAGAAGGCGTCCTTGACAAGGTTACATTTAACCAAAGACCTGAAAGAAAGGTTGATATACTAGGAGAAAAATATTCTGGGAAGAAGGAAGACGCAGTGCAAAGCCACTGTGAGAGTATGCCTGGCATGTATAAGGAGCTGAAACCAGAGTGAAGTAAGTTGGATGGAAAAGAGGAGAAACAAAGAGAAAGGTAAAGGAAGACCAGATCTTGGGAGACCTGGTAAGTCATGGAAAAGATTTTGGCTTTTATTGACTGACGAAGGCCCTGAGGAATTTTGAGCAGAGGGGTAACAGTCACTTTGGTGCCTATGCTTAAACCAGACAGACACCAGGAGGCAATTCTATAGTCCATGAAGAGAGATAAGGGCTGTAGAAGTGAAAGTGATAGTAGGTGGATTCTAAATGGATTTTACAGGATATGCTGATGGAGCAGATGTACCTTAGAAAGATAAGTTGAAGATATCACCTAGGCCTTTAGACTGAGGAAATGGAAGACAGGAATTGCCACTAACTGGAATGGGGGTGGAGAGGAAGCTTGGAACTCACTTTTCAACTGATTAAGTTCAAAATTCCTATCTGATAGTCAAATAGAGAGGTTGGATATTGAGCAGGCAGATAGATATAAAAAAGAATTCTGGAAAAAGATGTGGGCTGGAGATATGTTTCATAGATCCTAAAATACCATCAATTGTAACACCACAAACCAGTATTTTATGTGACCCCATAATTTAAAAAAAGATAGCTAATTAAGTTATCACATATCACTGATTGTTCAAATGCCTTCCAATTTCAGAAATGCTAAGATCTGTAAAAATAAAACAACTGTAGACTTAAATAATATTTCAAGCACAATCTAGGGAATGGGTATAAATAGAAAACAGAAGAGATACAAGGATTAAACTCGAGAAGCACTCCAAAAATGAGAGACTAGGGGGGAAAATGGAGAGGAGAAACCAGCAACAGAGGCTGAGAAAGAAGATCCTATAAAGAAAGAATGAAACTAGGAGAGTAGTGGCCTGAATTCAAGTGAAAAAAGTGTTGCAAAAAGTAAAGTAAACAACAATGGTAAATGCTGCTAATAGTTAAAATACAATTGAGTATCAAGAGCTGATGTATGGAGTCAGCTAAGAGGAAGACACTTGTAACGTTGACAAAAGCACACTGAATTAAGTGGTAGAGATAAATGTCTGGCTACAGTAAGCTCAAGAGAGTGCTATAAAAAGGAGAGAAATAGAAAAATGGAGTGGTGGGTGGATGGCAAATGGTGTCAAAAGTGTGTTACAATGAGAGGAATAATTATATATTTGTATGTGATAAAAATACTCTAGTAGAGAAGAAAAACTGGTAAGAAACAAGTCTGTCTGGAAGACAGCCTTGACAAGATGATATTAGTATAGGAGAGGAGAGGGTGGCCTTAGGTACAAGTACAGTTTATCCATGCTTACTTAAGGAGCATATATTCTACTGGCACAGATGCAGGTAGACAGGCTAGGGGTTGATGGAGTGGTGAGCTTGTGAAAGTGCTCTTTTGATTGCTCAGAATGATCAGTGTGTGTGGCGGATTGTTGTGTTCTAGGAATGGATCTAATCTGGTTTGATTAAGCAGTTTTGATAGTAAATCTACAAAAGTAGATTGATAAAAATTAGAGAGCTCTGAATGCCACAGTCAGGATTTTAAAACCTTATTCGATAGGGTATCACTGAAAGCTTATGGACACAGAAATGAGAGCTGTGATTTATTTTGTAGCAGTAAGTGGAATGGATGGCATTCAATCTTTGGAAAAGGACTGAGGCCTCATTAAGGCGTATTAATATTAATGGACATGGGATAAAGGGATATTGTGAAAGAACAGATAGATCCTATTGTCTGGAATAGTATGTAGAATAAGTGAAAGGAAAAGATATAAAGTAACACAAAAGACTCAAGTTTTAAGCTCACATACTTTAAGAATAAGGTCATTTTCAGAGAATGGGAATAGGAGGAAGAGAGGGTAATGAGTGAAGACGAAATAAGATGATGGTGAATCTCAGAAAGAGGGTCTGGAGTAATGAAGAGAAAACAGTGATAGAGATATTTGGGAGCCTATTCTATATAATAAAAGCCTATTATATAGGCAAATTATTCGACTGGGAGTTCGATCATTTGCGCAGACCACCAAGGGGTGGAATGGAACATAGCAGGCATCAGCGATGTGGCACTGGCAGTGGGTGGCAGTGGAGGTGCTGCTGGCCCTGATGAGTGGGACCATGGCAGGATGGTGGAGCAGGTGATTGGGTGGCATCAGGCCAAAGCAGGTGCAAGCAGGGGCCCTGATCACCCTGCTGATCACCCCGCAGACAGCAACCAGAGGTGGTGGGGTACAGGAGCCCGGCCCCAATCGACTGCCCTGCAGGCAGGATGGTAGAGCAGTTGAGGGGGTGGTGTCAGGCCACCACAGGGTGTCACGTGGGGCAGTGGTGCTGCAAGGCTGGGGGCATGAACTGGGGCCCGATCCCCACAGGCCAGTCCAAGGGGCCCCACCCGTGCACGAATTCATGCGCTGGGCCTTTAGTTATCTATAAAGAGTTAATACCTGATGCTGGGAATGAATGACCACCTTCAACAGAGTGCACAGAAAAACAAAATTCTAAGAATACAACCAGCCAACTCCTTGATGGGCAGGAGAGGGAAGAATGGTAAAAATAAGAGAGAACTAGCAGGTAGACAGGTCAGAAGAAAACCATAAGACTACAGTTATAAGCTATTACAAGAGTTTCTGTATCAAGGAAGTAGTCAAATGCTGAAGACAAATCAAGTAATTTAAAGACTAAGAAGCTGCCTTTGGAATAAGAAACTGGGAGGTTACTAGTGAATGTTAAGAGGGTTTCATATCAGTAGTGGAAATAAACACAAGGACAATAGAATACAAGCAAATATCTCAGATGAAGTATTAGGAGAAAAAAATGAAGTTTGGGTGATTTTCAGGTCAAGAAAGAACAGGAAAAGGGGTGAAAATAAGAGAGATACTTGATGGAATGAGATACAGAGAAGGAAAACATGGGACCAAACACATACAACTAATGACATATGATTTAGAAAAAAATGAAAAAACTTTAGTCAAAAATGATGAGAATGGTAAAATAAAGCACAACTCGACAATGAGAGAAAAAAGAAAAAAGGGTTTCAGAGAGAATCTACTGTGCTGGTGAAATGAACAGCATAATAAAAAGTATTAAATAAATATTAGTTGAAGTAATATAGAAAGACAGACAAAAATGGGGGCAGAACTTAAATACCGCAGAAGAAATTTGCAATAGCCATTCTCAGATTGGCAACAAAAAATAATTAAAAGATTCATTTAGCAGCACTAAAGCACACATAGGACAGTCCATTAACATTCCTGGGTTTACCTGGACTGGGGTCAATGTTTGCTAATAGCTCCAAATGGGGTCTTAGTCGGTTCAAATTTGCTGGATCTCCAGTTCGCTGGAGAGCAATTGTTAGTTCCTGGACACTTTGTGCAAAAGAGGCTGGAGTCTGCAACTTAAAAAAAGAAAAATATTAACTCTCCAAAGGCCAGAAAATCCTTTGGGGGTAGGGAGGAGATTATTTACAATATCACAATCATTTGTGCAATTTATTAAATTTAATTTTACCCTTCCACACATCCCAAGCTTTGGCCAGATACGTACTGTGCCCTTGCTTCCTTCTGCTATCACATTCCTTACATGTGAGACCTCTCAATTCTCAGTTTGGAAGTACTCTTTTATTTTATTACAGTTTGGCTGTTGGGGTCCTTCCAAATAATTGAAATTTGGAAAGAGAGTCTAGAAATAATGCTATACAAAGGACATAACAATGAAATTCTGTTATAGACCAAAGATTATGACACCAGCTATAATCTTTACAGACTCTCTCTAAAAATCAATGGGGGAAAAATATCTTCAGATGAGGATTAACAACAAAAACTATCATTACGAAAGTTTCAATATGCTATAATCAGTCAGTCATTTCAGACCTAAAAGTTGCAGGTAAAGTTTGGCTAAAGATATCTAGGGGCCCTAGCCAGTTTGGTTCAGTGGATACAGCACTGGCCTGCGAACTGAAGAGATGTGGGTTTGATTCTGGTCAAGGGCACGTACCTTGCCTGCAGGCTTGATCCCTAACCCTAGTCAGGGCACATGCAGGGGACAACCAATCAATGTGTCTCTCTCACATGGATGTTCCCTCTTCCTCTCTCCCTTCCACTCTCTCTAAAAATCAATGGGAAAATATCCTCATGTGAGGACAAACAAGAACAAAAAAGGTATCTATGGAAGACGTATAAGACAAAAAAGTAATATATATCATATTGAAAATTTTGCACCAAATAGTTATAAGACACATTTCCCAATTCTCCTTTAACATCATATTGTACTCATTTAAAGAATTCTATTTTGGGGAACAGGCGAGAGAGAGAGAAAGAAAGAGACAGAGAACAGCAGAGTAGCCCAGAAAGATGCTTGGTGATTAAGAACATGAATTCTAGAGTCAGAATACCCCAGTTCAAATCCAGATCTGTCACTGGAGAAAAGTATTTAACCTCTTTGTCTCTGTAAAAAAGGGTTGATGGGGAGAACTAAATGAACTGTTTAAACCACCAGGCACATAGTATGCTCTCAGTAAGTGTTCAATATTTGGGCAACATCTTGACCTTATTTCTCTCAGTTAATGATTGGGAACTCTAAGTATATCATCTCCATGGTTATAAGTATATAAGGTAAAATAGTAAAAATTAAATTAAATACTATTATTGAATATAATATATTTACAAAGTGTTTTTATAGCACTTTCATGAATTATAACACATTTATGGTATGCTCCAAGATTTTTTTTTTTTTTAGTATGCTCAAGTTTTAAGAGAATTAAAATTAGCTCTTTAGAGTCAGAAATAAATAAAATTCATGTGAACTCTAGTGATCTTTTCAACATCACAACAAACAACAAAAATTAAAAATAAGTTTACTGAGCCGAGACCGGTTTGGCTCAGTGGATAGAGCGTCCGCCTGCGGACTGAAAGGTCCCGGGTTCGATTCCAGTCAAGGGCATGTACCTTGGTTGCGGGCACGTACCTTGGTTGCGGGCACATCCCCAGTAGGGGGTGTGCAGGAGGCAGCTGGTCGATGTTTCTCTCTCATTGACGTTTCTAACTCTCTACCCCTCTCAATTCCTCTCTGTGTAAAATCAATAAAATATATATTTAAAAAAAAATAAGTTTACTGAAAATTTGATCAAACTTAGGATGGTTGGTAAAATTCTAATGGTTGGTGAAAATTTTTGGCTGAAAATAATATGAAGCCTCAGTGTATACACCTTTCAAACCATTAAATGGCTGCTACAGGCAGACAATAAAAGCACTTAGGAAATGGGCTTAACTATTAGGTCTAGTAATAATTAATGTCGTTTTCTAATATTATAACACAGTGAGCAAAACTCAGAGAACAGTAAAAGTAGGGAGAGAGGCAATGATATAAAAGAAATGCCAGCTTCTCAAAGAATGAGCGAATGCATGCTGGAAAAAGCATTAAAACAATCAAATATTATATGAAAAATGTCAATTATACCTCAATTAAAAAAAAATCTTTATATTAGCAAACTGGTATTTAAAATATATATATATATATATATTATTGATTTCTTACAGAGAGGAAGGGAGAGGTATAGAGAGCTAGAATCATCGATGAGAGAGAAACATCGACCAGCTGCCTCTTGCACACCCCCTACTGGGGATATGCCCGCAACCAAGGTACATGCCCCTGACCGGAATCGAATCCGGGACCCTTGAGTCCGCAGACCTACACTCTGTCCACTGAGCCAAACAAGTTTCGGCAATTAGCAAACTGGTATTTTGATGTGACTAGTTATGACATGACACCGGACTATAGAGAATATAAGTAATTTAAAGAAGTGTGACGTATAGTACACACTTTAATACACACTTGTTTAATAAATGAATCAACAAAATTCCAGGATTACTGCAAGAAGTAAGGAACAACAAAAGGGTCTACCTTGTCAATAATGGACTGCATATGAGATTTGTGAGACTGGTCTCCATACAACAAAGAGGACCACTGGTCTGGTGCGATTCGTAAGCCTGCTTCCATAGCAATCTGAACTATCTGGGAGTCATGCTCTCGCCGCAGAGCTTCATAGGTCCTGAATTCTTCTTTTAGTTGCATCAAAGAGGAGTCTTCATCCCGTTTGGTGACCTAATAAGACACACACAATCTCATTGTGAGTCAGATAAGGAACAAAATGGACTTATTCTTTATAAGAGCATCTATGGATAACAGATAATTTTCTTTAAAAAAATGTTTTTAGTGATTTCAGAGAGAGGAAGGGAGAAGGAGAAATAGAAACATCGATGAAAGAGAAACACCAATCAGCTGTCTCCTGCACGCCCCTACTGGAGATGGAGTCCGAAACCCAGGAATGTGCCCTGACCTGGAATCAACCAGTGACTTCCTGATGCAAGGGACAACACCCAACCAACTGAGGCACACTGGCTGGGCATAACAGGTAATTTTTAATGTAACAAATTTCTAATAGTAACAATAGCAAGGTTAAAATGAAGCACACCATTCTGCGATATAAAACATTTCCCTTTTATAGATGTCAAAATCCCTGGAATGATATCAGAACAAAGAGCCAAATACAACTTATTTCCTGCTTCAATGACTCTCTATCCAGACCAATTCTCCTTGTAGTCTTGGTAGAAAAATGACCCAGCTTATTAGGCTCTCCAAATAGAAAAATCTATAAGCCTCGGTTTGATCTATGTTGTTCAATATCTAACAAATTTAATATAAAAAGATTTAAGTTTAATAGGATGCCATCTATATTCTTTAAAAGAAAAATTGCTGAATTTTCTGAAAAGACTCAGGCAACTTTATTAAACTAAAAGTTTTATTAATTGTCTAGGGAACGAACAATGTTTCCTTTAAGCTGAAACGTAACAGAGGTTCATACCTTGAAACAGGAGGCTCTATACAGGAGCTGGACAACATGCCCAATGCTAGTTTTAGAGGCTTGAGGGAACCGTGGCTCTAACCTTTGCACCACAAAGAGAACCAATACTTTTCTTGACAAAGCAGAACCATCTTCTAAAGCCAGGAGAACCAACTTTAGAGCTTCCTCCTGCATTGCTAGGAAAAGTTGGGCAAAATCAAAATTTATCACGTGCAGGGATAAGATAAATTCACTCATAAAAGGGCAATACCCAATAATTTTCACAGGTGTCAGTTAAATAGACAACACAATGATAGACAATTACGCTTTTTAATCTTTGGGGCTTTTTGTATTACATTTTATTTACAAAAGAAATAAAAAGTCAATACATTCAAGAAAAATGTCTATAAAATGAATAAACTTTTGGCATTAGGGAAAAGTTAAGTGCTCTGAAAAACTGACATGGAATCACCCAACCCATAGTTATCAAGTGGAATATTGCTTGATAACAGGATTTGCAATGAACTAGCCGTTGTATATATGTATAGTCCCCAGACCATACTTTAAGAATTACTAGTGTAGTATGTATGGAATTTAATTCTATACCTGGTCCAAGGAACTGGCAGCCCCGAGCCCTTACTGCTGCCCAAAGATTAGAAGAGAGCTGCTGAGGATTCTGGTGCTGGAGAATGAGCTCTGTAACTGTTCGTTCACCTAACGATCGAGCTGCTCGCATGGCACGGATCCGGCCTTCTTCTTCCACTAGTTGGCAGTGGACCAGAGTTACCAGCTTCCTTTGCATTGGGCGACTCAGAACACTCTGAGTAGTGCTATTCAGACCCACTCCTTTAAATAGAGTAAAAAATTGTTTCTAGGTTTACAATGCCATTTTAGAGAGTTCAGAAAAACATCCTCAGATGGGCTGACAGACTTATGTGTTCTACTAGAATATTTAAAATGAATAACAGAATTACATAAGTGAAGCATTTTTAAAAGTATACAACAAAAGCTTTTACCTCATACAAATACAACATTAATGACATTAAATATACCATTATTCATTTTAATCATGGAGAAATAAAAATGAAAAGGCCGGACAATAATAATTAAAGACCCAAATCTGAAGGTCATAACAGTTCTGACATATTATTTCATAGTGAAATAACAAACTGTAATGGCAAGATAATAATGGCAATCCAATTTTATTACCTTCCCTATAGCACAAAATATAAAACTGAATAGAAGGAAGACAATTCAGTTGCCAAATGATAGCAAGCCCTTCTAAAACCATTATTGCATTTATACTTATACTTATTTCTGTAACTCATTCAAATGTTTCCAACATCACATAAACTCTCAATTCACTACTTTATTTGATAAGATTTGTAATAACATTATTTAGCACTAGTGAGTTTGATTTATACTAAATAAATTTCATTAACATTCATTTATAGCCCACAATTTTTATGGTTATAAAAGTATTTTTAATAAACATGTGCTTAGCATTCTAACTGCACCTGACTTACCTCTAGCGCTGCTGAGTGGTTTCAGGTACAATGCTAATTCTTCTACACATTTCCTGGCTTCGTCATAATGCTTTGTATCTTCAACCCCACTACACAATGTAACGGGCTGCTGCTCAGGGACCTAGAGATCAAAAGAAGAGGTCTTCGTCAGTGCTTACTAATTAATTAAACAAGTGCCTTCTTAGTATGTTTTAATGCATTGCCATTTAACACCAGTAATATCAAAACTCACATTAAATATACTGGATTCTTAAAGAACTGCATGTTCTTTTAAGTGTTATTCCTCTCATTTTTTTTCCCACTCCCACCCCAGCCCAAAAAACTAATTTTATTCTCTTTCAATATACCCAAAGTAATCTGCAGGTTTAGTGTAAGCACTATCAAAATAGGAAGAAAAGAAAAAGCTGCACTTTCCCTTTGAACGAATATTTTATAGTATTATTGATGACATAGAAACAAGTATATAAGTAAATTAAGTTTTCCTTTTGAATAAAAACTGTTCTTTTTACCTTCAACATACATATTAACCTTCTCTACTTTCTGCACCCTTTAGGAAGATCTGAGTGGGTTTAATCCAAAATTTCAGTATATTTATTCCGATAATGATTTACGGTAAACAGATGGTACTTTGGACATTATGCAAATTAATCTAGTGAGGGGTTATTTAAGTGAATCATATCTAGCTTTCAAAACCCTGCCTCCCATGACTTTATGAAGCCTTCTGAAGATACCATTGATCTTGAATTTAAGAATACTGACATAAAACTTTCAAAGTATTACTTTCAGAATTACCATCTAAACTTTATGGTTATCTAGGGATATTTGCTCCTACCCTAGATAATTGGTTCCCAAAGGCTGTGGGCTACAGTTTCTTGTCACCTTCTTCTTCTTTCATTTTGATTAATATCTACTAAGTAAAACTGTCTGAAGCAGCTTCACTTTTCTTATTAAGTAAAATGCAATGGTTTTGTGAATAATATTTCCTCAATATAAGAGGTCCTTGTCACTTCTTAGGTGGACATTTCATATAAATAGAACATAAAATGATACAATAGCTTCCAAAGTGGCAGCACCATTTTTGCATTCCCACCAGCAATAAAGGAGTTTCTGTTACTCCACATCCTCAAGGAGTAAGGGTTGAATTGCTAAATTTGTTGAGAAAGTTGGGATCACCAGATTAAAACATTGTTACCATATATGACTGAGAAACACTGGGCTACCAAGGGTAAGTCTCCTAACAGAATGAAATAAAGGATTGGAACAGTTCTGAACAGAATTTTATCTATTTAAATAGAGGGCAATGCTACTTAATTTAAAAAGTTTGCTTCAGGAGGAAAACACACATGGAAATTAAAAAGTATAGTAGTTCACCCACCATACCTGAGCACCCACTAGCTGAAGCAACGCTGAGTTCACGGGAAGGAGTTCAATGTCTGTATTGATAGTGGTCTGGTCAAATGGGCAAGCCTTCCGGTGGAGTTTATTCAGGCACATCTTGCAGACAGTATGGCCACAACCCAAACTGATGGGCTTTCGAATTGTTTCGTCGAAAGTCTGAGTGCAAATCGGGCAGGAAAGGAAATCCGTCCACTGTGGAGCTTGTACAGGCATTGCTTCTGGAGTTGCAATTCACTAACACACACACACACACACACACACACACACAATATCTAAAGCAAAGATTCCACTGGAATCAAAATCTTTGAAAAAAGTTTATCTTTTTTTTTTTAATAGTTTCTGTAGATAGTCAGCACATAGTGTGAAATATAACCTGAAAAACAAAGAAAAAGAAAAAAAATCAATCTCCCTTTTTAAATTAAACTGTCTTCTCAGCCTACTACCTCCAATTTTTTATAGAGCATTTGAATCACCATACCCTCTTTTTGCACTTTTACAGAATTAGAGCCATAATAAAACATCCAATCTCAGCCCCTCAATTTAAAGATGAGGGACAGACCCCAGAAAGATAGAATTAACTTGCCTAAGGTGACACACGAAGTTAGTAATAAAAATTAAAAAATCCAAGACCTAAGTCTCTCAAGTTTATCTAAATCTGTGATTGTTTTATATTTAAAAATAAGCCTTTTTAAGGTGGTCAATAATATTCTGTTTTTTAATCTATTCACCAGTTACATGAATCTGTAAACAGCTGTGAAGTTTTATCAAGCTCTACACTTAAAATATGTACATTCCTGTTTATGTTACCCCTCAATAAAGAAGGAATTGGCCCAAAGTAAAAACTACCTTAAAATACTTTATCATCAAATTCAGTATGGGTAATGAGATAAAAAGAAATTGTAGTGTGTGTTTTTTTTAAGATTTATTTTTAAGGATTTTAGATATTCTTTTTTTAAAATGCTCTATTTTATTGATTTTTTGGAAAGAGAGGAAGGGAGAGGGAGGATAGATAGAAACATCAATGATGAAAGGGAAACATCGATCACTGCCTCCTGTACGCCTCCCACTGGGGATCCAGCCTATAACCTGGGGATGTGCCAAGGCGGAATCAAACTGTGTTCTCCTGGTTCATAGGTTTATGCTCAAGCATTGACCCATGCTGGCTGGGCAATAAAAAAATTAATAATAACAACAACAACAATAATAATAATAATAATAAATCTCTAAATGTTTATATTAATAAAATAAATAATTAATATTATCATTTTTTCAGGGCTTTTTGTTTTACAAGGAAATAAGATCTCCTAGTAAGAAAAGTATTTTAATGAACAATAAACAGTAAGACCAATGACTCATTCTACCAGTTCAGTAACTAGTCTGCAGATATCCAATTCCAACTCTCATAGCTGCTGTATGCCTCTGCAAAATAACAAATAACTATACGTTGTGAGCCTCAAAGGTTTAACTGTGATTAAAGCAAAGAGCTACTATAAACTTACCACATGATATAACAGAGCTTAGTTTTCTGAAAACTATCCATGTGCCAGGGATTATTTTAGGTATTTTCAGATACTTCTCTTACTTAAATACCAGAGGCCCAGTGCACAAAATTCACGCACTGGTAGGGTCCCTAGCAGCTGTTGGGCAGGGCCTCCCTTCCCCAGCCCAGCCCTGCCCCCTGGCTGAACTCCCGGACAACTCCCAGTTGAGGGAACAATTTGTATACTATGCTTTTATTATATAGGATCTACCATAAGTCTAAATCAAAATATAAACTTCCACCAGTAACCATTATCTGTTAGGTATTTTAGCATTTTCAGTGTTCTATACACAGTATCTTATTAACTGAATGGTCACAGCAATGATATTATGTTATCTCCATTTTGAACATAAAGAAACTAACGTACAGCCTGGTCAGTGTGGCTCAGTTGGTTGAGTGTGGTTCTGTACACTGAAAGGTTGTGGATTTGATTCCTGGTCAGGTGCACACCTACTTTGAGGGTTCAGTCACCATTTAGGGCACATACGGAAGGCAACCAATCAAATAAAAATATCATGGTCATGTTTTTTTTTCTTTCTCTCTCTTCCGTTTTCTAAAAGCAATAAGCATACCCTGAGGTGAGGATTAAAAATAAAAAGAAATCAAACTACATAGAAGTAATCAAAGACACAAGACTAGTAAGTGGCAGGATTGGGATTCAAACTCAGACAGACCTAACTCCCAAACAAGTACTTTTAAATCCTATAATTTGTGCCACCTTACAGATGCAAGTTAATAGTCACTAAAGTGAGGGAGCTTTTAGGGGTGATGGAAATGTTCTAAAATTGGATTATGGTGATGTTGCACAATTCTATAAATTTACTTAAAATTGTTGAACCGTGCACTTTAATAAGCTAATTTTATAGTATGTAAATTATACTTCAATAAAGCTGCTAAAATAAAAGGTCAGTTTCAAATTTTTAAATGTAATAACTTAAAAATATAAAGAACTTCAGATTTGTTCTATGAGCACACAATACCACTATTAAATAATTATATTGCTTTGAGGATTTCATCCACATATTACAAAATGATATTTTAAATGTTGTTTTAAAACATATTACCATCTCATCTATTACAGGTTCATCTTATCTGCTTCTCATTTAGAGGGCAAAACACAGAAATGAAAAGTCATCAAGTATCTACTCTGGGCCAGTCACTCTTCTGAGGCATTAATAGGCCCATCTATACTAATAAAAGGATAATATGCCAATTAAACCAGGAGACCTTCTGGACATCCTTCCGGACAAAACCATGGTGGCAGGGCCAAGGCAGAGGTGGTTAGGGGTGATCAGGCAAGGAGAAGAGGGCAGTTGGGGGCAATCAGGCCCGCGGGGGGGGGGGGGGGGGGGGGGGAGAGCAGTTGGGGATGATCAGGTCAGCAAGGGGGGCAATAAGGGGAACTTGGGGGCGATCGGGCCAGCAGTGGAGGGCAGTTGGGGGCGAGATGGCCGGGGGGGGGGGGGGCGCGCGCGCGCAGTTGGGGGCAAGTAGGCCAGCAGGCAGAGTGGTTAGGGGCGATCAGGCAGGTGGGCGAATGGCTAGGAGCAGGAGATCCTGGATTGCAAAAGGGATGTCTAATTGCCAGTTGGACATCTCTCGAGGGGTCCCAGGTTGGAGAGGATGCAGCCTGGGCTGAGGGTCCCCCCCAATGCAAAAATTTTGTGCACTGGGCCACTAGTTTTATAGAAAACTGCTAAGCTGCTGCAGCATTAAATAACTTGCCCAAAGCTAAAATTATGGAACTGAGACTAAAACTCAGCTCTTATATGAACTGAAGAATAAGTTGCTCTGAGGTATTATATCAAACAAAACTTACTGTCTGTCAGAAGGCAATCTTGATCTATTCCCACCCACCCTACCCTACCCTACCCTACCCTATGAGTTTAACTCATTATTCTTGGCCTTAACTTAACCTACCATTTCTCTGGAACATTTCCATAGCAACCAACATGCAGGACAACACCAGAGAAAAAATTTTAACTAGCTTGAAAAATAAAGCTAAAAGCATAAAAATAAAACAAAAAGAAGAAAAATAAGTAAAGGCTTATAATAACTATTCAGTGTTATAAATCTCAGAAGAATATAAATTAATTTACAGATAAAATTGCAGCCGGAGATATTTAAGAGCAAGGTTTCTCCAGCAATAATACCTTGTGAAGAAAGACCCAATTGCATAACATCCTAGATATAAATAATTTCATATGCTAATGTTAGTACTAATGGAGAAATACTTGGAACAAGTATGATGAGAAGGGCTTTTGATTTAGAGTGGGAAAGGCCTGAAAAACAGAACTTGATAAAGAAGGGTTAAGAAATCTTCAAAGGGTTCAATTAGGTAGCTTACTTACCCAGTGTGCAGAGGGACAAAAAGAAATATTTCTATCTCCAACTTAATGACAAGTTTAGAAGAAAAATTATAAAAAACATAAATCTATTCCTGGGGTAGCTGCCTAATCTGAAGCTGAAACAGCCTGTGAATGACCGTGTCTAACTTTGTGTAAGCAATCTGAAGCTCCAGGGTTCTATTCTATGTAACAGTTACACGTTGTGTGTAAATGTGCTATGCTGAAAGGACAATCAGCAGTTACTAAGAGGTGATAGAATGACAAGGCCAGACTCAAAAGCATCATCATTAAGATCCTTTAAGCAGAAAAACCATACCCATTATAGCAAAACAGCAAAGAATTATTTTCTTTCAGTTTTTGCATTAATACTCTGTGGAGTGGTACATATACTATATTGTCAAATACATAAATTTATCATCATCATTGGTAACCCAAACATCAAGGACATAACAGGAATAAAATCAAGATAATTTTGGAATATACCATGTATTTTAGTTCATCTGTCTTCTGTTAACTGCTTTCAAATTAAATGCAAACTTCTGAAACTGGCTGTTTCCTTTGTAAAAACTGATGTCTCCTTAATTAAGGTTGTTTGCTAAATCATAAAGATAACTCAGTCCCACACAAAAGATTCATGAATAAATTTTGAAAACTAGGCCAAATATTTTAATGAGACTTTAGTTTTTCAGATCACATCCTGAAATCGTCCTCCTGCTTCAATAATGGCTCCTTTTTGTAGAGGAAGTTTGCTCCCTGTGTACCCAGAAGTTATTTTGAGACACAATGACAAATCTGATTGGCAAGTAGTCAATAATCTTGAATGTAGGGGGAAAAACTCACAATGAAGAGAAAATCTAACTCTGCCTCATAAATTTATATTTCAGACTGTTAAATACTAATCTACAGACGGGAAAAACCCAATGAGATTGAGACATTTTGAGAAGCACCAATATTATTTCTTTAACTTATCCCAGATTTTACTATTCCTTTCCCCACCAGCACACTTACATCCTCATTTAGAGAAGCTAAAAAACACATTTCTGTCTCCCACCTGTCTTATTTAAAAAAAATTTTTTTTTAATCATTCAATCCCTGTCCCTATCTTCTCCTAGACTCTATTTTCTAATCCCTTACCTCTCAGTTTTCAAACTACACTTTTCCACAACCACTGTTCTGAAATGACTTTAACGGGCATGTCAAAAACTTTTGTATCAAGTTCAATGGTCACATTTCAGTCCTTATCTTTCTTCTTTCTACAGAGCATTAATAATGTTGACCAGTTACCCTAGCCGGTTTTGCTCAGTGGATAGAGCATCGGCCTGTGGACCGAAGGGTCCCAGTGGTCAAGAGTAAGGCACTGACACGTACTTTGGTTGCAGGCTTCTCCCTAGTCCAGGCTCATGCAGGAGGAAGTAACCAGCTGATGTGTTTCTCTCACATCAATATTTCTGTCTTTCTCTCTCCCTTACACTCACTCTAAAAATCAATGGAAAAATATACTCAGGTGAGGATTAAAAAAAAAATTAATGTTGACAAGTTTATTACAGCAAATGCTACCCCACTTTGGCTTCTAGAATGGCACATTATCCAAGTATGGCAGGCCACTCCTTGTGTGCCGGCTCTTGAGGGCTTCTCCTTCTCTGCCCATCCTTGGAACATGTGTGGTTCCCTCAGATTCCTTCCTCACTTCTCTACAAAATTTCCTTGAATGATGTCATCTATTTTTCAGCTTTCAACTATCAACTAGATGCTGATAACTTCCAAATCTATCTCTCAATTCAGACCTCTCTTCTTTTCTTTTTTAAAAAAATATATTTTATTGATTTTTTTACAGAGAGGAAGAGAGAGGGATAGAGAGTTAGAAACATCAATGAGAGAGAATCATCTATCAGCTGCCTCTTGCACCACCCACCACTGGGGATGTGCCTGCAACCAAGGTACATGCCCTTGACCAGAACTTGGGACCCTTGAATCTGCAGGCCAATGCTCTATCCACTGAGCCAAACCAGTCAGGGCATGTGACAGTTTTTTAACTGGTGTCCCTGTTAACAGTATCCCCAATCAAGCAAAGCTAGGCTATATAACTAAACTGTAAATTCCTTAAAATCAGAGAGTATATTGGTTCCTCCCTCTTGCTTTTTGCTCTATAGTTTTAATATATAAAAATTCAGCCAATATACATTAGCAAACCTATCAAATTGGAGTATTTGTTTGCTCCAAGAGAACGTCAATTAGTCTAATGGAAAACTTTAAGGCTTTAGCATCCAGAATAGCATATGGTCAAGAGCTAGGGCACAGCTCAACAAGGATATACATACAAGACTCAAATACCACTAGAACGAAACTGTACCTAAAGTACATCCAAAGAATAGTACATCCAACAACAGCATATTTTTTTCAAGTGTACATGGAACACTCTCAAAAATAGGCCATATGCTAGACCAGTACATGAACCCAAGAACTGTTTAACCCTACTAGTTTCTTTAAAAAATAAACAAAAAACAGATTATGGCAACTATTTCTTTTGAAGAGCACTACAGGAATATTTTACTAGATCACACTGAGAAATACTCAGGGGACTGAAATAGAAAATGACTCCCTGCAACCACTGTGGAGAACAGTATGGAGTTTTCTCAAAAAACTGAAAATGGAACTCCCATTTGACCCAGTAATCCCACTCCTAGGAATATATCCCTAAGAAACTAGAAATACCAATCAAAAAGGATATATGCACCCCTATGTTCATAGCAGCACAATTTACAATAGCTAAGATTTGGAAACAGCCTAGGTAACCGTCAGCAGATGACTGGATCAAAAAACTATGGTACATCTACACAATGGAATACTATGCTGCCATAAAAAAGGAAATCTTATCATTTGCAGCATCCTAGATGGAACTGGAGAACATTATGCTGAGTGAAATAAGCCAATCAATGAAAGAAAAACACCACATGATCTCACTCATTTATGGATAATAAAGAACATAATAAACTGATGAACAAAAAGATGGATACAGAGACAGTAAAGCAACAAACAGACTGTCAAATTACAGTGGGGAGGGTAGGGAGATATGGGGGAGATAACAGATCAACCAAAGGACTTGTATGCATGCATGTAAGTACAACCAATGGACGCAAAACTCTGAGAGGGAGGCCATGTCTGGGGGTGGGGGGGAATTGGTAAGATATGTACACATATAATACCCTAATAAAAAATGAAAGAAAAAAAAAGATAAGACTGTTTAAATTTAAAAAAAAAATGACTCCCAATTTTATATATAATATATTGAAATATGGCATATAGACAAAAAGATATACAGATCAAGAAGGTTCAGCTCAATGAATTATCACAAAGTGCACATATCTGTATACCCAATACACATATTACCAGCACCCCAGTTAGCATAAGGCTCAATAAACCCTTTGTTTTAGAAAAGCGTTCACATGGAAGTTTTTGTTTCACAATCCCAAATACAGGATATTCTGGAAAAGGCTAACTAAACATCGATCAGCTGCCTCCTGCACACCTTCTACTGGGGATGTGCCTGTAACCAAAGTACATGCCTTTGACCCTTCAGTCCACAGGCCGACGCTCTATCCACTGAGCCAAACCGGTTTCAGCTACCTAAGAAGATTCTTAAAGTTTTACCTTAACATCTGAGTATAATGAATTAATTAATGGCAATCATTATTAAAACATGTGCTGCCATTTCAATATTCAATGATGCTTTCATAAGAATATTACCTGTTTGGACTCAGTGATAGTTGAAATTACTCAGTGATTTAAACAGAACATTTCCTATTCTAAGAATTTTATTTCAAAAAGCCAACTTTAAAAAAAAAACAATGGTAGAAAGAAAATAAATTCAAGGGTCCTTTGTAGACTTATGAGCTGGTTTTCACCCATTACAGTCCTACATAATAAAATGACATTTCTGAAAAAATTGACTCAGAGCAAATGAATCAATCCAAAGAACTCGTAACTCAATTTTTGCTGAATAAATGGGGAGCCTTACATTTACTTTTTTAAAGTCTTTAATAAATCTAAAGAGGCTAGACTCAAGCAAAGAGTGACAGTTTTAGTCAAAACAGCTCAAAAACTGCTATCAATGGAGTAATGTAAAAGTTGACATATAAAATATGGGTTTTAAAAGCAGTAACTATAGGGGAAGTATTCCAAAATGAAGGTTAAAATCCAGGTGTGTGTTTTTTTTAAGTATAGTACTTAAATATGGAAGACTACCACTCTTAACACAATGTCTCCACAAAAATGGACTTTGGAGCAATAACCAGTATGCCAGTATGTAGAGAAGGTCAAATACAGATCATACACAGCATGACTGCTTTGAGCAAAAGTAGAGGTACAACTCAATTAAAAACACAGACTAACATGAGGGTCCCCATTTTTCAAACTCTGGAAACTTTAACATGATGAGTTTAGGGAAATGCAAGTTCATGTGGCAACCTATTTGGATTCTGTAGATCAAAATGTAGTTTGAATAGAATCCAAATGCAAAACTAGCACCAACAGAAAAT